>NW_026019988.1:5893703-6563464 GCF_900185275.1 Solanum verrucosum
GCTTGACAATCTAAAAACCCGCATAACTAATATATATATATATATATATATATATATATAAAAATTATTAGGAATCTATGTATTATTTTATGCAGAATAAAAGGTGGAATAACTAATACATGAATAACCAACAATCTCTACATAACGAATACCTACATAAAATAATACATAGATTCACTCATAATTAATTCTTACATTACTAAGATGTGCATAACTCTAACCAATTACCAAACGACCCCTTAGTACCCCTCGCATGCCAAGAGAAAGGCCGGAAAACTTGAGAAAAGGCATAAAGAGACGAATAACATAGTAAAAATGAACACATACGTTACCTTCAACCATCAAAAAAAACAAAACAAAAAAAAAACAAAGCAAAAGAAAACAAACTAACCAGCATTCTATGTTTCAACAAAATGTTGTCATGAGTGCTTTTCAAAACTCAGATATATAAAGCCCAAGCCCAAAGAATTAGGGAGGCCTTGATCCCTTTCAGTGAAGGAAAAAAGATTAACATCAAAATCATGTCTATATAACAGTGTCACATAAAGGTTAAAATGAGACGTCGTCTAAGATGGCTCTCTCACCTAAGAAGGTATAGACATGTCCTAAGAAGACGTCCGAAAGCATCAATAGGTGGGACATTATGATGATTGAAGGAAGTAAAAGAGAAGAGTTAAGACTAAAATCCAGTAACAGTAATTATATCAAGGACTATGGTTCGCTTGGGATCTGCAAATTTAGCTAAAAAACAAACCTGCCAGACTTTAGATGCAATTTTCAGGAAAATATACTTGAGCTCTGATAAATACATCTCCTTCATAGACTTGATCTGCATTAAAATTTTTCATTAAAACAAATTCCACATCACAGCTCAATGCAAAAAAAATCAATTTCCAGCAAGTCATATGTGATATCCTCAGTTTTTAAAATCTTGAGCAAATAAAAGTACCATTGCAAACTAAACCTTTCGGTAAACCTCTTTCTGCCAATCAGCTCCATTTGTATTTCCCATCTGAGCTGAGGAATCTGAAGGTGCTACAAATAAAACAAAATTGAGGATAACAAAAATATTAAAGAAGTTGATTGCTTACATCATTCAAATTTCAGGCAAATTTTGGGGCATTGGTAGAATAGTTGAGAATTAGTTACTTTGGGATCAAGTTAGTTTTCCCTTGTAAATAAAGGAGTTCTCATTCATTGTATTTTATACATCAAGAGAAATAAAAAGCTTTCTCCCTTCTCTCTACGTTTCTCCAGTATTTTCTTCCTTTTGCTTTATATTTTATCACGCATTATCAGCACGAGACTCAGCCATCTTGGATAAATATTGTGATTCGAAGAACTTAATTTCATTATATGAAATCTATGGATGAGTGTGATGATTTAATAAATATGAATACTTTGGTTCATGCATAGCTTGATTATCTTTTATGCACGATGATGATGATTATTGTCACACTAATAAAAGAATGTTGGTTGTGAAGTTATCACCACACACTTCTAGAAGTAGAATAATTAAGAAGAAATATTTTAAATTTAACCTCATAGTAATAAATCTAAAATTTATTATCAAAGTAGTACAACTGTAATAACCCAACAATTTATTTTTTTGAGTACTTATTATGGAAAGATTGGAGAACTAATTTAATTTGTAGTTATTGGCCAAAGCCTAAAAATTACAAGTTTCTTAAAGGAACTAGAAGTAGGAAGTACAGGCGAACAACAACATAGTCCTTCACACATGTAAAAGAAAAGCTTCAAGTACTACCAATCTTAATTTGTACACTTTCCAATTGATATTGGTCAACAAGTAATGATATTGCAATGATTAGGATGGAATGATCATATGGAAAATAATTATGAGATTAAACATTATTTTGAGAAATAGGGGTTAAGCCATCAGCGTTGGCTATGCCGCTGTATTGTTTCAGCATCGTGTTTATACACATTTTGATTATTATTTCGGGACATGGATAATTAATATTGGACATAATATTCACTAATTAAACTTGAATAATGATATTGAGATATGTTCAAGGTAGAAAGTTACGATTAAGATCTAAGCTTGAAACTTAATGAAATTGGAAATTGATCCATCATTCGACAACAAGGGTTGAAACTCGATTATAAACTTGGACTCTACGAGGTATGGGTAACTCAAAATATTATAGGTTCTGAATTCTAACTCATTAATCCGAGTTGACTTTTTGGGTTAATCTTTAATTGCAAATTTGACTTGTGTTAAAATTAAGAAAACATCCGACGAAGGGTTTCTGACCATTCTAAACCCATTTTGTGTTAGTTTGAGGTGATCCGAAGACTCCAGACCATAGTTATGATCTATTGGAAAGGATGATTGAGTTGTGAATTTGAGGTAAGTGAGACTTTAAGCTTTGGGTGCTTGTTTTTCAAATCCATTTTCAAAAGGTGTTTTGTCTGCTTGAGTAGGGACGAACATGTGCTTGGCAGAATCAATGATCTTCGAGGTTTTGACGAGTTCGCTAGAGTTGATCTAGTTGTTGGGTGAATAACTGCATTATTTGTGGGGGGTTTCAAAAGAGTCATTATCATTAATATTCCGAGTCCTTTTTGTAGAAATCTCACGTCTAGGATTAGAAATCAAGGATTATATTGATGATTAAAATTGTTGAGTACATACTCCTTATATAGGGAGAGAATTGTAGAGTCCTAAGTTAACTATACTTAGAGTCCTACTACAATACCTATTACTACTATAATAATAAAAAACTTATATATAATCTAATATTAGTTGGAATATAATCCTAATCGTAATCTAATCCTAGTCGTAAAATAATCCTAATTAATATAAGTAGTCTAATCCTAGTGTGACTCTAATTCTACAGCAGTGTTGTAAACTCATGTCGTGATGCTCCTTGGTTTAGCGTGGGATTTGCACAAGAGTGTTAGATTCATATTTTGAGATACCAAAACTTCATAATTATTTATCATATTGTTTGAATACTTGTTTAATTCATCAAATGTTGTGAATTAATGGTGAAGGTATGGTAATTGGGTCACATGGCCGGTGGTGTGTGCTGGGTGTCAATCACGTCTGGGAGGTAGTTTGGGATATGACAAACACGAAATCCAATCCCGAAGTAGTAAACACTTTGCAACTAACTCCCGAAGTAGTAAGAATCAGGCATCTACTCTCGAAGTAACATTCCTTTGAACTTTACTCCCGAAGTAGTACAACTTCAAAATTTACTCCGAAAGTGGTAAAATTTTAAAATTACATTCTCCAAGGAGTAAAACTTCCAAATTTTCTCCTGAAGCAAAAATAATTTGAAAAATATATGAGAACTTAAGCAATGTCTTCTACTTAAGGAAAATAATGATCTATGTCTTAATCGACCAACACCCTTTGTGGGATCTAGGTTAACGCACAGTTTGGCACCGTAACCCGACTTCCGGTTCATCCCGCATTGCCACTTCAGCTTACCAAAAATGGCCCACTTGGAGCTCTTGATTCCATGTGCGGCTCAACAAAGCAGTCGCGTCGTCCTACCTATTTAAAGTTTGAGAATAGGTCGAGGGGATTGGTATTTCAAGCACATTCAAATAATTAGATTTCATTCCCCGAAGTGAATGAAAGAGATACCACAACTTCTCTCGAAGAGATAGAATAACAAAGGATATACATGTTATTTTTGTGGTATAGAAGTCATTGCAATATGACACGTGTGTCTACTTTATTAAAATATCATTTTAAGGAAGAAGGAAATATATCTTGTTGAATGATTTCTACGGTAATGTTTTATTAATTCTTTGAAGGAAATAACAATTCATATATTTTCCTAGCGGAAGTGCAACTATATAAAATTACTACTTTGATAAAAAAATATAGATGTTAATCATACGATTCTCAAATTCTGAAGATGTGTTGTTCTCATGATAAGTTGATTAAACCAACTAATATTTGAAATGAATCAACTAAATCCTAAAAAATATAAGAAGTGAATGTGGGCATGTTCACCTCTCATGTGATATCTTAAATAGATGCATCTATAAGATAATCACATGTGCATTTATTGTCAACATGCATTTTGACATTCACAAAGTTGTTTGTTCGAGTTAAGAGCATAGTTTTCAAATTGTGTAATCAAGACAATTCATCTTGATAAATCTAATTTATATCTGAGCTAGTTTGACATTGAATACCTTCAATAAACAATTGAACCATTGCTTATGAGAACAAAACTGTGTGTGTTGGTCTATGATAGGATATATTGTATACAACAACACTTCAATGCATCAGACCAACAAATTATGACTAAGGGTGTGCTTGGTATGAAGGAAAATGTTTTCTGGAAAATGTTTTTCAATTTTCTTATGTTTGGTTGGTCAAAATGTTTGGAAAATATTTTCTCTAGGAAAACAAGTTCCTTAAAAATGAAGAAAATGATTTCCCTAATGGAAGTAGGCCAAACAAGTTGCATAAGAGACATTCTAAGTTTATTGTCTCCTTCCACCCACCCAATCTCCCCAACCCTTGACCATTCAGACACACCTTAATTTTCCCACTCTTAATTGGTTTAGGGTCAGGAACTGAATATATTCCGTCTAATAGATTTTGATGTGCAATATATGATTAAAAGATATACTATGATGCACAAAGATAGATTGTCCAAAGTAGATTGGGACATGTTAATTTTTCTAACATAAGGGGGAATAATAAGCAGTCAACAAATATTTATCATCAGTATGATATTCATTCAAAAGACCATTCAAGTCAAATGCTTTAAGCATTTGCTAACCCAAAATTAATCCCATATCTCAGTTGCAAATGCTCCTATTAAATGTCCCAGAAGGACAAAGTCTATGGCATGCATGAAACATGATAGACGAGGCGGTTTCAATTGAAATAATCCATAGAAAGGGAAAAGGGAAAATGATCATACTAAAGAGTGAATGTGCTCTTGAAGAGCCTATGACTTATGAAACCTCATGAGTGCTTCAGGTACCTGTAAATAATGAAGTGATGAAATCTTAGTAAGTTATGTCGCACTGTGAACTGATACAAAATGATAACTCATCGACGATATATTTGATACAACATAGCCCATAATATTGTAAAAGATTGTGAGGATCTAAATTCTATGTTTATTTAAGCATACTGATGTAGAAATGTTTATCAAGTGAAATTATGCATCATGCATCTTGATAAGTGTAACCTTATTGGACCAACAATCGATGCATCAGAGGATCACACATTTAATACTGGATATTGTCACTTGACAAAATTCATATGAAACTTCCCGAAGATTCAAAATGCTTGAAGCATTTACAAGTTTCTATAAACTTGTTCATAATCCTTATAGAGAACATCAAATAAGGTGGATGTGACTTAATCACCTTAGTGAATATTCATTGACGAAGAATATAATAGTGACTTTGCTTACTTTTGTGTTTTTATAAAGAAAACAACATCGGGGTTTCTTGTACTTGTTGTTAATGTTTGACGACATAAACCAACACTCGCTTTCCTGAACATATCATCTATCACTTTTGAAGTTTTGTGATGATGCATATAAATAATACATTGGTAATGCTCATAATGTTGAAATCGAAGGCAACTTTATAGGTTTAACAAACATTTTTTATCTGTCAAAAATCATATTATATTTTAGATTCTCTTGTTTGGTCAATGAAGAAATTCTTTTGAGTATAAAGAATCCATGAAGCATTGTTTATTAAAGCACAATTATATTAATTTTAAAAGTTTGTTCATTGAATTTAGGGTTTTCTTCAGTTTCGTCTAAAACTAGTCCTCGATCACTACATTTGACTAACATAAACCATTGTTGCATGAAATTAGGATAAGTACTAAAATAATGTGTTTCTTCTTTGGTCAATCATCACTTGTCCACAAGGAGTTCACGTACTTAGCTAGACATCTAATATCCCTAGAAGCTTCAACATTCTGTATATTCACCAAATAAGCCCAATTTTTTTAACATCTGCCAACAATGTCTCTGCCTTTCTCAAATAAGCCTCAATTTTTCTCTCATCTCTCCTCAACTAATGCCCAATAAGATTGACATTATTACAAATTTTTAGTATATTTGATTGTTGTTGCCGTCAACATTTAGTAGTTTGAATATCAAACCTAAGATCTGCAAATGATTGATAAGACTATTCTTCCATGAATGACATTCTCTTTGTTTGATGTAATTTAATCAAGCAAACAGAGACTGACTGTATATAAAATAACTATTTAAACACCTATTCCTTGCTTACACTATTTCATCCTCTTCATTTCTCACACTTGGGACTTATTCCAGTTTCTAAAAATCCATGGACAAGAGCTTGTCATGGTTGCCAAGTTCTTGTTCTCTCTTTCAGTAGAAGCCATTTAAAAGGACAGATCTATAAAGATAGAATAAGAACAAAAATATTACCTCATTCATTGGGACTAGCTTCATTGGAAATTCCAAGGCACATTTGCAACGTTCTTGCTTTCATCCACAGCAGGTAGGTTTTGTCTCTGTTAAAAGATTAAGGGTGTTAAAGTTAGGACTAAAAGTGCACCATTTTATCAAAGAATAGGGACTATTAGTGCTCCACATGAAAGAAATAGGATCATTTTGAGCCTAGTCCATAGATAATAGACTATTTTGAGCCTTTTCTCCTCAACATGCTATAAACACTCATCAAGTTTAGTTATACTCGATCCATAAAATGTTGACGACATACCTGAGGAGATACTGCCTGATAGGCTTGAGGTGAAGATATTTCTGACTTCACTTGTGGATGATGAAATCCAACACACTGGCCAACTGACTGCTGTTGCTGTAAAACACCTGCTTTCATTCCCATTTGCTGCCTCATTGTTAGGTCATTAACATCAGTCAGCTGGTGAAGCTGTGACATCTTGTGGGCTGGCAATTGCACAGTCTGCTGTTGCAGTTGCCTTAACAGTTGCTGCATTAACTGATGTCTATGAAAAAGTTGCTGATGTTGCATTAACTGCTGGCAATGAAAAACTTGCTGCTGCTGATACATCTGTCTTAATTGCTGGTCCTGCAACATTTGCTGCTCGTGCAATTTAAGAAGCGACTGTTGCAGGACGCTTGAATTTTGCCATAGGGAACCGAGGTTTGCCTGCACTGGGTGCATTCCACTTTGTGAACTTAATGAGCTTATGTTTACTTCTTGAGGACTGTTGACAGGATTCTGTTGAGAAAAGTCAGTAGTGGGTGAGATTATTCTGTCTTGCTGGGAGTTGTAAATTGTCGATATGCCTGACAAGGAAATATGATGCGGGTTGGTGAGGTTATTCTGTTGCATTGCCGCCATGGAACCATGTACGGGTTGCTTCAGTGGATTGGTTTGACCATCAAGAGATTGTAGTTGCTGAAGCTGTATGGAAGACTGAGGAAGTTGCCCCTGCAGTAGAGAAAAAGAACGCTTGCGCGGCCTATAGGAACTAAGAAAGAAACTTATGAGTTTCTCAACCCAAAGCAGTTTCTCCTTGTGAGTAACCAGAATATCATGCTTGTTAAGGCCCAAGAAAACCATAATGTGTTCCAACTTCGTCTTGAACATCTTGAGCTTTTCAATGTTCTCATTTGGAGATAGAGAATCATGCTTAAAATCAGAAAAAAACAGTTAAGTCACAGTCCTGTTTCTTGCTCTTAGCAAACTTTTAAAAGTCATGCTTTAAATACCTCTCATGGCAAAGAATAAGGGAGGAAAACTTAAGCAATGGCATCATGAGACAAATATCATAACTAGCAAGGACCCCACAATTCAGCGTAATGTTGATTCAAGTGCTCTTTAAGTTCGGATAAATCAAGCCCGTTCCCGAAGAATTACGGAGATCTTGATTCTTCACCGAGAGGAAAACAAACCAACATAAAAATAACATCTATATCGCAGTTTTTACCAAAGATATATGAAAATAACTCCTTTTATGGTGTCCACCACCACCTCTACTTCACAATCATACAAAATGCTTCAACATAGACAATACATGGAGATGTAAGAAATGAAAAGGAACTAACCGCACTACAATATATTCCCATATAAGAGTACTGTTTCTCAAGAACACAGGAAAGGAACCAAAGATGCAAAAATGAGAATTTACAGTTTTGAGCTTTCTGCATCAGTTCTCAGTTAGATAATATTCTAGGGCTACCTTGGGCATATCAAGGAGTTTGTATGCTATATGCAAATGATGACTGAAACTTGCTAGAGAATCGACCAAAAGTAGGAACTATGATGATGTTACCTTCTAAAAAAAAAAAAGTTGGAACTATGACGAAGTTGTGTAGGCTCGCCAAAGCGAGAGGGTTGTTTAACATCATTTTTAGAACGACAAAAATGCCTGAAGAATGAAGGTGGAGTACAAAGATACCGATCTACAACAACAAAAGTGATATCCAGCATTGCAACAACTATAGGGATATCAAAGTTGCTAAGCCACACTATGAAAGTTTGGGAGAGGGTGGTGGAGTTGAGGGTGAGGAGGAGTGTGTTTATTACTGAGAACCAGTTCAGATTTGTGTGAAGCCAGTCAACTATAAAAGCCATTCATTCCCAAAAGGAGGTTGATGGAGCTGTATAGGGAGAGGAAGAGGGTCTTACATATGGTGTCTGTCGACCTACAAAGTGCTTACAACAGTTTCTAAGGGGGTTTATGGAGATGTTTGGAGGCTAGAGGTGTACTCGTAATACATTAGAGAGATTACAGACATGTATAATGGTATCAAGACCCGGGTAAGCATACATTAGCCCATTCTTATTTGCCTTAGTGATGGATGAATTAACACTGCATATCCAAGAGGTGCCATGGTGTATGTTATGTGCAGATAACATAACATTGATTGGTGAGACATGCGACGGATTTAATGATAGGCTGAAGGTCTGAAAACAGACCCTGAAGTTTAAAGGGTTTAGGTTGAGTAGGAGTAAGACAGTACTTGGGGTGCAAGTTTATTGACGCAACTCACGAGGCAGATGTGGAAGTGTGGATTGATATACAAGTCATCCCCAAGAGAGGGAGTTTTAAGTATCCAGGATTAATAATCCAAGGTAATGGGGAGATTGATGATGTTCACATTGGAATGGGGTGGATGAAATAAAGTCTAGCATTCTCGTGTCTTGTGTGATGAAAATGTGTCACCGCGACTTAAAGGCAAGTTTTTAGAATGGTGGTTAGACAAGCAATGTTGTATGGGGTGGAGTGTTGGTTGGTCAAGAACTTGCACGTACAAAATATGACAGTAGCGAAAATGAGGATGTTGAGATAGATGTGTAGGAATCATACTAAAATAGATAGGATTAGGAAACGAGAATATTAGGGATAACGTGGGCGTCTCCGTGGCAGACAAGATAAGGAAAGTGAGGCTCGGATGGTTCGGGGATGTGAAGAGAAGATGTTCGATGCTCCAATGAGAAGGTTTGAGAGGTTGGATATGGTGGACATATGAAAGGTAAAGGTAGGCCAAAGAAGTATTGGGAAAAGGTGATTAGACAGGACATGACACACTTATAGCTTATCGAGACATGACCTTGGATAGGAGAATATGAAGGTTGGAGATCAGGGTAGAAGGTTAGTAGGTAGTTGAGCGTTGTCTAATTTTTCTCACCAGTAGTACTATTAGTTACCTTTATTAACACTTGGTTTCTTTGTTTCAATTATCGTAGTATTTTTTCTTGTTATTGTTCCTTTCTCTATTATTTTATCATGGTTGCTTCACTACTATATTTCCTTATCTTAACTGCTTAGAATTTTTTTACCAGAGCCGAGGATCTTTTGGAAACAACCTCTTTGCCTTCACAAGGTAGGGATAAGGTTTGCCTACTCACCACTTCCCCAACCCCAAACTGTGGGATTACACTAGGTATGTTGTTGTTGTTGATGAAGCACTTAGAAGGCAACGGTTTTAGGACAAGAAGAAGACAAAATATATGATTGCAAGTGATGTCCCCATAAGAAGAATGACTTCTGAGAACTATTAACATCTCAAATTATATCAAACTCTAGTAAATCCAGTGTGCTTCCAGAAATGATAATAGTGGAATAAGATGTTGATGACATACCTGCTGCACTTTAGAAGCAATATTCTGGTATTCATCATGGATATCTGATAAATACTTCTCCTTCATAGACTTGATCTGCATTACAAATTTTCATTAAGTCAATTGCAGAAATGTCAAGACTGCATTTCCACGAAGATATGTGATAATTAGATCAACTGTACGATGCAGTAGAGAAGTAACTACAGAATCTTTACAAAAGAACCTTCCATATAAAAAGGTTAAAAGTGAAGTAGAAGAGGAAGACTACAACTGATTAACATGCAAATGGTAAAAGAAACAACAAGCTTTGCTTCCTTTAGTTTCTTCAGTACACATTTTTGCTCACATCATGAGTACAACTTCCATAATGTGATCATAGACCAGCCCAACAAAGAGGAATTAGAATATACACTTTTTATAGTTAGTTTGGGAGATATAATACAGTTTAATGGCTGTCAACATTATTTATGATCTTTTTTCACTTTACACCATTGTCATCAACGAAGTAGAACGAGGGTAAACAACGAAATAATAACAATATAGTTGGATTCACAAGTAAAAAACAACGGGATGGAGTACACAAAGCATGTTAACGTTATATGTTCATTCTTGGAGAAGTCAGAGTATTCGAACTTATTCCCTAGCTAGTAAACCAAGTCAGGGATGTAAGTAGAGAAGGATTAAGGGGAGGGCGTGTTGCCCACGGAGTTTCAAAGACGGAAGCATCAAGTAAAAGGTTTTATTGATAATAACAAGGTCAACTTGGCTGTATACAATTGATATACCAAAAAGAGGAGAAATCTACAAAATATGGTTCTCTCTAAAAGACACTCAATCCTCTATACAAACGTGGTGCTCCAAAAAAGAAAATAAGGGATAGGAGACTACTCCTCAATTGAGTAAAGCGCATCTCCACCCCTTCAAAAGCTCTCCTATTCCTCTCTTTCCAATTGACCCACATCAAAGCAAGAGGAGTACCATTCCAAGTCTTGTGTCTTCTGGATGATTCTTGGCATAACCTGTGAAACTCCAAACCATATAGAGATATCCTCTGGCTAAATTGCACTGTAACAGAATATGGTCCACGTCCTCATCCGACTCCTTAAAAAGGAAACACTAACTCATGCAAACAACCTTTCTATTCCTAAGATTCTTCACCATCAAAATCACGCCTCTAATAGCGAACTGTGTAAAGAAGCACACCTTCCTCGGCACCTTCAGTATCCAGACCGAGACATATGGAAAACTATCCACTGCCCTAACCAAAGATTTCATAGAAGTACTTAACCGAGAACACTTTTTTATTGCCCAACTCCCAACTCAAAGCATCGCGTATGTCGATGGGTAGACATTGCTTTTAAAGTAAACCTAGCAATCTCTGAAACTCAGTCACCTCCCAATTTCAGAAAGTCCTTCTAATCCTCAAATCCCATAAGGTCCCATCCCCATGAGCCCCCTTAACTTGTTGAACAGACAATTTCCTTTGGCAAGAAACCTTATACAATATTGGGAATTCATCCTTAAGCACCAAGCCTCCACACTACTTTTGCTCCTAAAAACTAACCACAATTTCCTTTGGCAAGAAACTTAATACAATATTGGGAATTCATCCTTAAGCACCAAGCCTCCACACTACTTTTACCCCTAAAAACTAACCATACTCCCTTGCCCAAGTTTAAAACCAATGTTATCATTAAAGACATTCCACCCCTTCATATTCATGATATTCCTCCACACACCACATCCGAAGGACATCGTGATCACATTTGTTCTCCCTCCCCGTTTCATCTCTCAATATTTATCCGCTATCACCCCTCACCATAAAGCTACTCCATCCATCGCAAATCTCCACAATCATTTGCCCAAGAGTGATTTGTTAACACGGAGGGACATCTTATTATAGTCATATATTTAGGTATATACTTCTTACACGTATACGTCTATCCTTCAAACTATCAACTAAAGATTTTAGTTGCCGCAAATTAAATTAAAATGGTGACATGCCATGAAGACTTCGACTCGAACTTACATACATTTACCTCATGAATTTAGATAATACGATCACAACATTCAACAACTAATTTTCTATAATCAATAAATTTATCAAACAATACTTCCTCTATTACTCTATTTTATCATAGGAAATATTTCACAAGATTCAGCTATATATTATAATGTTATAACCAGGCAATTTATAAAAATCCACAAATGTTTTCAGAAAACATTTGTGGATTTTTATAAATTGCCTGGTTATAACATTATTATATATAGCTGAATCTTGTGAAATATTTCCTAATGATAAAATAGAGTAATAGAGGAGGTTTAGCAAATGTAATTTCCTCAATTTTCAAAATCTTGCGCAAATGAAAACATCATTGCAAACAATACCTGTTGGTAAACCTCTTCCTGCCAATCAGCTCCATCTGCATGTCCCGTCTGAGTTGCAAAATCTAAACATGCTACAAATAAAACAAAAAAATGAGGATAACACAAATATCACAAAACTTGATTGCTTACAACATCAGAATTTTAGGCAAATTTTGGGACAGTGTTAGATATTTCAAGTATATTAATACATTTTTAGTTACCTTCCAAATATACTTGTCTAAGAAAATTAAGTTTCCCACTTTACACTAGGGTATTGATTGGATTTTTGGTAACATACTAATATTTCCATCCTTTTAATCTATACTATTATAAAAGTAGGAACCTCCCACACGAAATTTTGATTACCATTCGTAAGTGCATTCTGCGTTGGATAACTTTTTTTGAGCCGAGGATCTATCTACCCCACAAAGGTAGGGTAACGTCTGCCTACATCCTACTCTCTCCGGACAACACTAGTAGAATTACACTAAGCAAATAATGAGCCCACCCTTTACCTTTATAACAGGGTTCGAATGTGTTATGTGCTGCTAACCCATACGTCACAAATTCACTCTTACCACTAGACCAAGGTCTTGGGGCTTATCATTTTCACTTTTTTTATGACAAGGAACACACACTTGCTGCCACTCTTAGGTAGCACAGGATAAACCTCACACCAGTATAATACATAGCAAATCACACATCAGATAAACTGTACTAGGCAAACCCTATACAACAAGCACGATCAGAAGTGTAAAATCATTGACAAAAGAAGAAAAAATACATATACAAGTTGAAATCGGAAAATAAAATTACCTCCGGCGGCTTCTCCGGCGGGAACCACGGCTGGGTCGATACCTTGACTACCGTGAGTATCCATCTCAACTGATCAACTTTTTCTTCCCTAACCTGGAAGATAAAAAATTCTTAATGACGTTTGTGTATGTATATATAACAGATAATTTCTCATTGGTGTCTCAATTAATAATCTTTATACACTGAAGTAAATTAACTTTGTATATATTTTTTTAATAACATAAAAGTCACTTAAGTGATGGTAATTATTTTAAAAGGTTATAAAAAAATGTTTTTTATATATAAAAAAGAGTAATTTTTAGGTTTAGCAAACATAAAAATCATATTAGCGCTCTATAGCTACAGTTTTGCTATTTGCGCTCCATAACAAACATAATCAGATTTGTATAAATGGCAGGCAAGCATCTCGTTTGTTTTAATAAAAGCAACGATTGTATATATATATATATATATATCGGTTAGATTATTGTATATATGTAACTACTATGTATATGTATCAATGATTGTGTTGGTATATCTGCATAAAATTTGAATTTATATACAATTGAATCAAAATAAAACATTTGTATATCAAATCTCTTTCGCGCTCACTCTCACTTTATACAATACAAATTGTACATTATAATTTGTATAATTTGTGTTTGTATAAAGCGAGAAAGAGAGAAAGGCAAAAGCGAACTGGTAGGGAAAGATTTGTATTTGTATAATTATAAATGTATAGGACGAAAATATATGTATTTGTATTTGTATATATTGTTTTCACTCGCTCTATACAAACACAAATGCAATTTATACATTTGTGTTTGTATAAAGTGAGAGACGCAAGAGAGAGTGGTGAGCGAGATTTCTGGGGAGAGAGACAAATGGCAAAGTGTTTGCTACAAATTAGAATTAAATGAAATTGTGGTTATAACATTTATTTTGAGTTAATAATTTGTTATTTCATACAATTTTTCCTACAAAGAACACTCAATTACTATTATTTTATCTATCAAATAGTGTTAATTGAATAATTACATGAGAAATTAACTCTATAAATAATTGTATCGAATATATAAACTTAGTTTTAGAAGTACAAAGTTTGAAAAAAAAAAAATTGTCCTTTTTAAAAATTCTCTGTTATTAAATATATAAAATAATAAATGGAAAAAAAAATATGAAATGCACTCTAAACTTGTTCGAACTCAGGATAATTTGAACACATAGGCCAATTAGTGACTTTAATTTTGAAAAATCACTGAATTTTGTATGACACTCACGTAAAAATCACTTAAGTAATGATAATTATTTTTAAAAATCATTTATAGGCCTTCTAACGAAAACACAAAGGCAAATAAAATCATATTTGTAGCATTCTTTAAGCAAATACTCATTAAAGCAATTGACCATATTTTTTTAAATTGTTTCAATCCGTCTATAAGAATTTTTTAGGCTTTATTGAACAACTTTTTAGAAAATCTTTGTATGTTTCAAGCATTATCAGTCCTTCAGGAATGTTCATAAAATTTGTGTTGTCTAATGAGTCATATAAATAGGTTGTGACAATATACATCAAGCGCATATCAAGTTTTTCATGCGCTGCCAAACTTATTAGATATCATAGAATGATTGCATCTACTACAAGAGAATATGCCTTTATATAAATTATAATCAACACTAGGTCTTTCCGAGAAATATTGTACCACCACTCATTCTTTACATCTAAGGATTTTATTTTTCTCATTACGTTTTCTTATAAAAAATCATTTGTACTCCACTGGCTTTACACATTTAGGATGTTAACATTATAGATCCAAAAACTTTACGTTTTTCAAGTGAAGCTAATTCTACTTCAATTGCAAGTTCCCATTTTGGTTAGTCACTCATTTATCTACACTTATCAATAAATTTTGGTTCAAGATTTCAGCCTTCTTGCATTACTTCAATAGAAATATTATATCCAAAAGAATTGTCAACATCAAACATCATTTTGGTTCCACCTAACTTATTGATATCGCTTTGTATCATATTTTTCAGAAACTTAATAAACATTTATACACAACCAAAAATAATGATTTTATGTAATTGATGGAGAAAAAGAAATAGAAACTATTTTTTAAATATTGATAACAACTTTATTATACATTATATATTACATATACATAATATGTAGTTATTTGTTCCTTGGCCATTAAGAGGTGTCACATCACTTCTTTTTTATCTGGCTTTATATATATCTATATATATAGAGAGAGATTTTTTATAACTTACACAAATCAAATCTATAAACAAATCATATACAAATAGCTAGGGTAAACATATACAAATTCTAAATTTATACAGCCATGGACCGAATTATACAAATTCATAGCAAAATTTAAGAAACTATAGCTGAGAATCACAAATATCTGAAATTGTAGCTAAATTAAATAATACACTATAAATGTTTATCATTTCGTGTAATTTTTTCCATACTAATAACATAACTTTTCATGTATTAGTTATACATACATTAATACCAGATAAAGTGTATAATTAATACTATTTACTTACATTAGTTAATATATGTTTTAAAAAATGTACCAAGCAGGGTACTAAATATTAGTAATACACAAAGCTGATAATTTTTTCTAATACACTCTATCAAACGACCCCTAAAAGTATATGTTTAGGTTTAAGTTCATAACATACTAAGCACGGTGAGGTATTACATAATGCCCTAGAGGTTGTTTTATAATTTTTCAGATGCTTTTAGTATGCCATGTTTCATGTTTCTCTCATATGAGCGTTGGTACTTAATGTTATTTTGTCTAATACCTTAAATACGAGTACAATTTCATATGTACTCACATTCTTTCTGTACATATGCATTGTAGGTATAATCAGGTAAGTCGATTTGTTTGATCAAGCTATGGTATCAAAGTTAAAGACATCGAGAG
The DNA here is from genome assembly GCF_900185275.1 of Solanum verrucosum. Lineage (NCBI taxonomy): Eukaryota > Viridiplantae > Streptophyta > Magnoliopsida > Solanales > Solanaceae > Solanum > Solanum verrucosum. The sequence goes on from NW_026019988.1 coordinate 5,909,852, forward strand.
TTGGTCCACCTCATCCAGCTTCGGGGTGTGACAAACACATTCTTGCTTTGTATAATTAGGTAAAGTCGATTCGTTTGATCAAGCTATGGTATCAAAGTTAAGGACATCGAGAGTCGGTCCACCTCATCCAGATTCGAGGTATGACAAACACATTCTCACTTTAGTTTATTACTTAACCATGATTTAGTATGATTTGATATAAACGTCCAATACTCGTAAAATTAACCCAATTTCATCCATCACCTCAGATTATTATTTGATGCATTACACTAAATGGAAGTAATACATTGACAATGGCAACATGGTGTTTTATAATAAAGATTGTGCTAATCATAACAATCTTAGTAGTAAGTAAAAAAGTACAAGTAATTATTCATCTAACTTCCTTTGGTTAGTAACTCGATGTACTGCCTGATCACCTCTTCCCAATCGTCAATGCTTGCACGACTGCTTTATCATCTCAGCTACTCTACGTTTCCTCTTTGATCGTCCATTACCAGTCCACGGGGAGCTCATGTACTTAGCTGGACGTCTAATGTCGCTAGAAACTTTAGCATCCTGCATCTTCACTAAATAGTTCAATTTTTCGTTAATATCAACCAACAATGTCTCCGCCTTTTCTGATTGAGCTTCCATTTTCTCTAATCGTTCCTCAACTTGTGCTAGACGTTCATCAACTTTAGCACCAGAACTCAATCCACAAGAGATCTTAGAACAAAACACACGAGCAACTATTAGTAACTTGAGAGGTTAATAAATTTTCAAATACCTGTAACTTTAAACACAGGAGATCTTAAAACAAAACAAACGAGACGATCATTTATACAAAACACGAGTTCATTAGTAACTTCAGAGATTTATACTGGGAGAATATAATCACCTCATTCTCTTTGCGTCTAATAACATAGTTTTGCTCCTCTGTAACCACCACCTCCTCTACAACATCCTCCTTTGGCACGTCCCCATCGTCCTCTTCCATTGTTTGCTCCTCGTCACTCTCCTCCGGCCCAGAAGTAGTTTTGTAGGAAGTAGCTTCCATTGTCATCTCTTAGGTTCAAATTTCAATATAAAACGGAATTTTAGAAATGAGTAAAATGACAAGGAAAAAGGTAGATTTCTAAGGGGAAGTTTGCTTCCAACAAAACTCGTGTTCAAGGTTTAATTTCCATAAGCTTCCTTATTGTTGTGTACGACGCCACATAAGAAATTTGAAAAAATGAAATGAATCAAACAGAACATTAAAAATGAGAGGATTTTTTTTCTTAATTACAAATTGCAAGTGAAAATGCGAAATAAAAAGCATAAACTTTCATTGTTCACCTGCAGGGCCATGGGCGTTCTGACCATCAATTGCAACATAGGGATCGAAATAATTGATCAGATATTGAGAATTCGCCTCCAAGGTCCGCGTCTTTAGAGATATTTTCCGCATATAATCTTCCTGCGACATCAGATAAATTTAAGATAAAAATGCATACAACACGTCTAGATGACTGGAAAAATAAATGACGTTTACACAAACAGGAATAACAGCTAAAAATGCATCATTTAAGTATATAGAAACGAGTTTAGAAAGCATACATTACTTGTCGCAATATTATAGATCTCTTCCTCGAACTGCAGTGCAATTTTCTGAAGCCGCAATACTTCTTCTTGCTCAAAGACAGGAGTATGCCTGGTTAAGATTTCTGTCCTAAACAACCATATCAACAAAATAAAATCAGCCTAAAATATTTGACATTACGCCCTGCTGTGAAAGACTAAAACTTGTTTTCTCTTGACAGCATCAGTTATTATCCAATTAACGCGAGCAGCAACCAGTCATTTCGACAAACTCAGAACAAATTGTAAGGCATTGAGAGAGTTAAAGTAGATTTTCCACTTGAATTAGTTCCTTGAGTGAAAACCAATACCCCTCAAGTTAAGAAAAAAAAATGTTGCTTGATTGAACGAACATTGGTTCCCTCTGAAATGAGGGATGTAAGGAAGTCACTATGAAGAAGTTCCGGGAGTTACAAATGAGGCTTTGAGGCTCATATTGGTCAGGGGTTGGAACAGGAATTGAACTCTATGAGATCAAATCTCATGTTGTTCCTCAGTAGTTCAGTGGTAGAGCTATCAGTTGTTAACCGACTGGTCTTAAGTTCAAATATTACTTGAGGATATATGATTGATTCTGAATTATTGAAATTCAATTAACCAAACAAGCAGTGGGAATATGGATGGACCTAGCTTACAAGCTATCGGTTCGTGTTTTAGTGAACTGTAGCTTTTCCCCCGTACCTTGTATTTGAAGTATAATATAAATATATCAATAATGCATATTAACTTGAAATCACTATAAGAATCCATAAACTTCAGATTATCAAACCGATTTTGAATGCGAATACCTAATTCTGACAAAGTTCCAAAGTTGACTTGTCAAACTTTTGCCTAAGTAGTAATCTTCAGAAACAGATAAACCCCGTGAATTTTCTGGACATATTTTCTCGAAAAATAAGTTACTCGAAAATGATGGAAAATGACTTCTCTAAAGTAGTCTCCTCTCCACTCACCAACACCTCCGACCCGGGAAAATGACTTTCCTAAAGTAGTCTCCTCTCCACTCACCAACACCTCCAACCCCAACCCTTGACCATCCCACCCCTCGCCACCCCCGACTCACTCCCCACACCATCTCACAATAGTGTTTTCGCACTCAATATTATTCATATTTTCTTACTTACCGGTTATCAAACACTAAAAAATAAATAAGAAAGCATTCGACCATCAATTTTTTTTATACTTTTTTTCCATAATTCAACTCATAAAAACACATTTCACCATAAAATTACAAAATTCAACTTGAAGTTGAATTCCATAATTTTCAACAATTTAAAACTAACAAAAGGTATTTTCACTCAAAATTACTCACAAAAAATCGAAAACAACTAATTTACAAAAATCATTTTTCATTTTCAAAACAAAATTTACTTTTTCTTCAAATTACACAATGAAAGAAAATTACTTGTTTTCAATAAAAAATAATTTTCTAAAAAAAACATTTTTTTTTCAGAAAATAAGCTTTACATTGTGTCGACATTTCTTTGACGACCACCAGATGGAATTAGATTCCACCAATAACCAGACTCTATGGCTACGGCAACAGCTCCGGCGACATCTCCGGCGGTGGCGGTACCTTCAACCCATTTAGCCTGAAACCGAGCCCGAGCACGAGAACGAGCTAGAGATCTTCGATTATTCAAATTCATCTAAATACTGATTTGATTTACAGATCGAAAATCAGATTTATACGTTCCAATCAAAGAAAAATCAAAACATTTTCCAAAAAGAATACAGAGAACAAGCGTATACATCTCCTCAAAACAAAATAATCTTTTTATAACTCACTAGAGTTACACCGGTATTAATAATAAATTTAGTTACGAGAAATTGTGTATTATTTTGTGTGAGAATTGATCAGAGTTTAGTTATTCATGCATGGCTTATTTTATCTTTTATTTTTATAAATATAAAATAAGTAAAAATTATCTAAATACGTAACTTATTTTTATCATACTTTTTAAAAATTCCATACCATTTGAAAAAATTATAAAAAGTCTCATTTTCTTCTCTCTCTCCTATTTTTGGATACATCACTCATGTATCGGGACGAGATATATCGGGATCGGTGTACCTTGTATCAATAAAAGTAATGTATCGAAATGCGATGTATCGGGACGTGATGTATCAGAACATTGAGCGACGTATGAGATGCGATGTATCAGAACATTGAGCGATGCATTAGGATAGGTATGTCTTGTATCAACAAAGATAATGTATCGAGACGCGATGTATCATGACGTTCAATGATGTGTTCGAAATCCTTTAATTTTAAGGATTTTTTGTAATTTGAAAAAGAATAGAAATATGACGTAATTAGCTCTTAACACTATGAAATTTGTGTAAATTTTACATAAAATAGTACACAATTTTTTCGTTATTGTTGTTGTTTCAAATTTCAAATCAAATATTTATAATTCAATTCGTATTCATTTCATATAGTACGAATAATTACTTCATGTTGAATATGAAGAAAGCGAGATTCAGATGGTTTAGTTTGGACATATGAACATGAAATATTTAAATGCCCCAGCAGGAGGTATAAGAGGTTGGATATAGTAGGTATGATGAAATGTAAAGTGGATCGAAGAAGTATTGGCAAGAGTTAATTAGACATGATATTATGCAACTTCAACTTTCCGGTGACATAACATTAGATATGAAGATATAGAAAACACAATTTGAAATAGAAAATTAACAGATAGTTGATTTTTAACTCGCTTTCGACAAATTTAGACATGGTGGAAGCTTGGGCACCCTATGTATGTTGTAAATACATGTATTTTCTTTTTAGTTACCTCATTATTTCATTTTTATTATTATTTCTTTTCGCTACTCCCATGTACCACTTTCCTTATTAATTGACTTTTTTTTTATTGTTGTATTTAAATACTTTGATTTGTTGCACTTGAACGGAAAGTTTATTAAGAAACAAACTCTCCACCTTGGGGGTAAATTTGTCTATACTCTATTCTCTTCCGACACCCGTCCTAAAAAAATAACCTCTCCACCTCCGCCATGTAAGGGTAAATTTATTTATACTCTATTTTCTTTGGACACCCGTCCTGAAATTACACTGAATATATTGTTCGTAACCAACTACGCTATGTTAACCCGTCAAAAGTTACCAAGTTATACATTTCTATCCCTCAAGAACAGTTGTCATCATCTCACTGTTAAATGTGTCAATTCTCAGGACAAGTGTCAATGGAAATTCCACCATTAATACTCTCAAACATGCTCATCCTCAATTCCAATTCCCCTTTTTTCATCTCACCCTTCAATCCCATGCATTGTTCTTGTACATAGTAATTCGCCATGGAATCTGCAGGAGCAAATGCAGAAGAAAATCAAAGCTCTGTTTCTGCCCACCAAATGTATGATGAAATGCCAAGCTCAAATTCCACTAACAAAAGTGTTCCTGCTGCTGAAAGGACTGACAGTACAGTTTTGGGTTTGCAGAATGCGGCAAATTTTTCTGGGGTTCGGAAGAGGAAACGAGGCGAGTATGTTGCTGAAAAATGGGACCCAATTACGAAAAAACGGGTTTGGTTGGGTATATTCAACACAGCTGAAGAAGCTTCCGAGGCTTATTTAGCTAAGCAATGTGAATTTGCTACTGCCCACCACATGCTTGATGAAATGCCAAGCTCAAATTCGACTAACAAAACTGCTGATGCTGATGCTCCTGCCGCTACCACTGCTGCTGATGATACTGAAAGAAACGAAGTAGATCATGTGAAAAAGCCCTTTATTCAGGAGATATCTTTCCGTCACAAAAGCACCTTACTTGGAGCTGAATGGCATAACATGGGGAAATTGAGAAAAAAAACTTTCAAGAAAAAGCAGGTATGCAAAGGCTTTAACTCTAACATGCATGCATCTAAGAAACCAATAAACGTCATGAATCTAGAATCTTGTAAAGAAACATCATGTTCATTGTCTAAATCATCTGATAGGTGTAATACTATGAAAAGAAATCCTAAAGCTAAGTCAGGCTTACTTGGAATCCGAAAGCAAAAGAATGGAAGATATAGTGCTGAAATTAGAGATCCAATTAAGCATAAGCAAGTATGGTTAGGTACTTTTAACACTATTGAAGAGGCTTCACAAGCTTATTTGTCCAAGAAGTCTGAGTTTGATATGTTAACTCAAGGATATAAGAAGGATAAACCAAAGAATTGTGATCAAACTAAGCCTGAATCATCTGTTGGGGCATCATTGTCTAGTGGGGGTAGAAATAAAAAAATGGATTCTCCCAAAACAACGCGTTTCGTTGGGGTTCGCAAGAACCAGTGGGGGAAATATGCATCTGAGATTGTAAACCCCATTAGTAGGAAAAAGATTTGGTTGGGGACTTTTGGCACGTATGAAGAGGCTTCCCTAGCTTATCAATCTAAGAAGCTCGAATTTCGGGAATTAGTCAAGCCAAAGAAGAAATGTAGTAAGAAAATTCATTTAAATGCAAGGGAGAAGCAAGTTGGGAAAGAGAAAATAGCTGTAAATTGTGAAGGATTTCAGCCCGAATCAGTTGCTGGAGAAACTTTCCATGCTAATCTGTATATGAAATTCAACTTTCAAAGATCAAAAGAGGCCGAGTTGCAAAGCAATATGCCGGTTGATTTTAGTACAGGGGAGAAGCAAGCTGGGAAAGAGAAATTAGTTGTAAATTGTGAAGGATTTCAGTCCGAATCAGCTGCTGAAGAAACTTTCCATGCTAATCAGTATATGAAATTCGATGTTCAGAGATCAAAGGAGGCCGAGTTGCAAAACAATATGCCGGTTGATTTTAGTACAGGGGAGAAGCAAGTTGGGAAAGAGAAATTAGTTGTAAATTGTGTAGGACTTCAGCCTGAATCAGCTGCTGAAGAAACTTTCCATGCTAATCAGTACATGAAATTTGATGTTCAGAGATCAAAGGAGTCCGAGTTGCAAAGCAAAATGCCGGTTGATTTTAGTACATGGGAGAAGCAAGGAAATCAAGAAGATGCAGATTCGTCAATGGGAAAATGGGTCCAACTTCCAGATGGCAGGGAAGTCAATTTTTCGCTGGAACTGGGTGTACCAATCATTGATAAGTATGGATCTCTTTTAGGTGAGTTCTGCGGTTTGGACAATCTCTGGATATATGATGAGAGTATATATTAAACGGAAAATGACAATGAATAGTTTGAAAATGCAAGAAGAATTTTTGGATAGGACTCTGTAGATAGTAGTAATATGTATGCTTCTTGCAACTTTTGGTTTTTCGTTATAATGATAATGACTATGTGCATATTAGTAAATCTGTGTTTGTATGGAAGTTTCTTTTAGTGTGATAATTAATTATTCTCATCTTGATGCCTTTGTGGACATTACTATGAAAATTGGACGTTGAAAAGTTCATCATGTCTACTTCCTTTCGACCCTAGCGCTTTATTTCATCGTTGTTACTACTTTCATTTCCGTATTTTCCTTTTCAAACTGCTTTGAGATGCATTACTTGAGCCGTGGGTCTATTGGAAACAACCTCTCTATCCCTACGAGGTAGGGGTAAGGTCTACGTACTACATTGGGTATGTTTTTGTTGTTGTCTACTTCATTTCGACTACAGAAAATGGTATAACGAGTGCGGACAAAGACATATCTCATACATAATTTCAGTCCCTACACAAAGTGTTACGACTTGTTTTGCAAGGTAGGAACATACCAAATTGCATATCAACTATGTCCTTCAATGTGAAAAAAGAGATAGGAAAAACAGTGTGAAACTGGATCAAAGACCCCAAAGGAATCCAAATTGTTCAAAGAGGCCCGTGACTGAAACTCAAAACTCCACTTCCCCAGTTGAGGAGGAGGACATCCTGATTTAAAAGATTATGCTGCACAGATTCGGAAGGAAAGAGGGACAGAATCAACAGGAGAGACAATAACCAGCAACTTGATTACAGTTTACAGGTTAGTGTTTGGATCGTCTCGAGACTAGGATGATATTGCAATGATGTAATGTTCGACATATGGAGGCGATTGACACTTAATTAAAGGACACACATAGAGAAATTCCAGGTACATACTGGCTTGCAGTCCATTTGGAGGTGCGTTGACAGTTTATGAGGAGTTAGCACTCAGCAGTATGTAGCGGAAGCCGGAAAGGATAAGTGTCTGCTAACATATGATGATGAAACGAGGAGCGGCCACACTCCTCCTTACGTAAGGAATTTCTTTTCGTTCCTTACTCTTTTCATTTTATGTCAAGGACCATGCAAAGTTCTTATATGAGGTAATAGAAATCTTACTAACTGCTAGGTTAAAGATGTTGTCTTGTTATTTGTTACATTCGTCTATTTTGTATGTAGAAAAGAGTTTTCATCACTCTTTAGTGTTTACAACTCAACTTGGTGATTTGTTAGGCTTTTTTCCTATTGTTTTCACCAAGTCACAACGATTTAGACTGTCTTATTGTGCATCTTACAATAGAAAGTTTTAGCTCTCATGCCTACATGAATCAGACACGTCGATAACTTTGTGCCTGAACCCTGAGCCCTTAAATATGCTGATTTTTATTGGAACTAGTGTAGAAGAGTCATAATCACAGAGATTTGAAGAATGATAACTTGATATTAACAAATTTTCATTTGTTTTTACATGTACCTTACAATAATAATAAGCCCTTCTAAATGACTCTTTGGCTATGCTTATCAAGGCTCATTTGTGCTGTAGCCCACCAAATTTGACTTGCATTTTGTACCTTTCTAAACTAATTAATAAAAAGTGGACCTACACCACCAAAGAACAAAGAAAATGTCATGGATCACAATCAATTTAGATCCAATGAATTTATACAATTTTAGTAAGGTTTTTGCATGTAAAAGAACATGTCTTGGAAATTGTTGAACTGGTCAAAGTTGCAAATTTGCTGCTGCATTTGGGTTTCAAATGGTTCATTTAGTAAACCATCCAGATAATTTAGCTGAAAATCAAGGGTGTTTCTGTGGTCTTCGTCCCATTTGGGCGCGCTCTGAACCTCCTTGTCACATGGCGACAAGACATGCTCTGAGCCAGAGCTCGAGTTTGTGGTGTGCATTCTAGTCATCGACTCCGATGATTCGAAATGGAAGTAGTCGTTTGTCGGTGTCGGTGTCGATCGGGGCCGTGGTGGCATCTGTGCTAATTGTGTGGGCAATATTTTTGGTTTTATTTCTTCATCAAATTCTCCAAAGCTTGCAGTTTCCTTGTTGTCCACATTGTAATGCTTCTCAAGTGTGCCTTTCTTGTTGTAAATTCGACACAATACCCAATCATCAAGCTGCAATATATGTCAAATCACATAATCAATAAACAATTTACAAATTGTATTTTGCACTCATAATTTACAGAGATGTAAACCTTTCACTAAGCTAGGATAGAGGGAGCAAATGTGATCTCCAATAACTTTTGTCACACAAATATTTATGAATATTTGATTGTGTTCTATATTACTATGCTATATACTATATTAACTTAAATTCTGAATCCGTCTCCGAAAAGATAATTAAAGATGAAAAAGGACTTACCCTCAAGTTATTGTTCTTGCCAGCAGACCGGTCCACATTGGCGAGCCGGTACTCATGCATAATCCAATTGGTTTTTATTCCTCTAGGTGCTTTTCCAGCATAAAACACAAGTGCCTTCTTTATCCCTAATGTTTTGGGTTTTCCCACCGGTTTATCTGCTCCGGTTGCCTTCCAATAACCGGTTCCTGCTGCTCGGTTCGGCCGTGAACCGTTAGGATATTTTCTATCCCTTGGTGAGAAAAAATACCACTCCTTTTCACCGTACAAAGCCTTTTCTGCACTTGCCAATAATAAAGAAAGTTTAGAAAAAAGAAAAACAGTAGAAATAGGCAAAAAATTAGCTTTCATAGATTTTGAAGTTATAATTTATTTTGAATAAAAAATATTTTTTGTGAGTGGAAATCTCAAAATTCCAAAACTTGTTTGAGCTGTTTTTGGGAACTTGAAGATCAAATTTCATGACCAAAGGATTTGTGAAGATAATTTTTTTTAGAAATTGATCTAAGATCTTTGATCAAATGTTAACTTAGCTCCCGTTTGAACATAGAAGCTGAAACGTGTAAGTTTAAGTTTTTGAAGTTGTGATTTTTGAGATATGAAGTTGTGTTATACATGCGACTTAGTTGTAAATTTTTTATGAAGTTTTGTAAGTGAAAGTTTCAAAAACTGATCTGAATCTGAGCAGTTTTTGGAAACTTGAAAATATGTGAAATCAGATTTTCAATTTTAAAATCTGATCTAAAATTTATGATCATCGATTTTTTTTAACCTAGAATTTGTAAGTATGAAAGTTTGGAAGAGTCAAAATTACCAGGCAACTGCCATGGATCAAACTTGTAAAGATCAATTTCAGTTATAATTGATACTGCAATCGGCTGTCCGGCACATTTCCTGCAGAGATAATGCTGCACCAATTCGTCGTCTGTCGGATGGAATCTGAATCCCGCCGGTAACTCCAATTGCTGATTTCCGGTTGCTCCTTTGTTCATTTCCTTCAAATTCTCACTCTTCGTAACTTCCCTTTCCCTTTCGATTCGATAAATCTCCCTCTTAATTTCCTCTGCTTATCTTCCTCTGTTGTCTTCTCTATTTGTTGCTGCTGCTGCTGCTGCTTTGTTAGTTTCAGTTTGACAAAAAAATGATTATGGGTGTGAAGCGTATATATAGAGAAAAAATATGGCGCAAATTGCACGTGGTGGGTTGAAACTAGTCGTATGTATAATAATATAAAATAAAACGTGCTGTAGAGTTTGACAGCAGAAACCAGGCAATAACAGGACCACCGTTATTATGTCGACAATTAAATATTACTTCCTCCGTTCTAATTTATATGACACTTTTTATTTTTTGAGAGTTAAACAGGTAAAGTTTGATCGAAAATTTGCGCATGAAATCTTCAATTTTTTTTGAAATGAAATTTATATATTTGTAAACTACGTAAAGATTACTATAAGTCACAATAATTGATGATTCAAAATGTTTAAAAAGATCTATGAAAAATTTACGATAAAAAATAGACTTGTTTGAATCTCGAAATTCGAAAAGTGCCACATAAAATGGGACGGAGGGAGTAGTATACAGTATAATACTAATTCATTAAAATTCAAGTATTGAGACTTTTTGGGGTGTTATTTTTATAATCACGTACCCCATCGGTTTCACAAGAATGATCTAGTTTGATTTGTTATGGAGTTAAAAAAAAAATAAATTAATTGTATCAAATGCATCAAAATAATAGTTAATCTTGTGACATTAAACATGTTAGTTGTCACGTGAAAAATTGAAATTAAAATATTGTCAAAAAAGGGAAATGGTCATTTTTAAAGCAGATTAAAAAGAAAAGTAAATCATTCTTTTTTGAATAGAGTGACTATTAAATTAAATCTAGACCAACTTTGTTCATGTAGTGTAGTCAAGAATATCCACGTTTAAAAGATGAAGATAGTAGAGATGAGTATGCTTTGATAGATGTGTGAATATACTATGAGAGATATGCTTAGTAACGAAGTTTTACAAGTTGGGAATAACTTTTGTAACAAAAAAAAGGAGGAAAGACAGATTGAAATAGTTTGAACATGTAAAAAGAGATAGAAAAACGTGTTAGAGCTGATATAGTTTCTGTTTGTTGAAGACATGACCCTTGTTAGGATAAAAATTAGGAAATTGAAAATTAAGACAGAAAAAGTTAATAATATTTTTACTTAATTAAAGAATCTAACGAAAATTATAATATATTATTATTATTATTATCATTTATATCTAGTCAAATGAGATCACATAATTTTTTTTTTAAAAAATAAGATTTTTATTTTATTTTATTTTATAAGCATTAAAGTGGAGGGGTGGGGGGGGGGGAGTACTTTTAAGAAAAATGTTACTTGGGGATGAAGAGTCTAAGCAAGTGGGTGTGTGGGGCCCTCTTTGTTTATAGATTGACCGCAGCCATAGACTCAATAGAAGAGTAATATCCAATGAGAGGAAAACACGTGTAAAGATGTCCCCCACGTGTGCCTATGATTTTGTCACTGCTCTCGTCACTTGCTAGGGACCACTTATAATATCTCCGTCCCAATTCCGTCCCAATTAATATTAATTTTTTAAATATTTTCTTATTTTAATTGGTACTAAAAAAAATAACTATTTTATACTTCTCATATTATTTATTCTTTAATGATAATTTATTATAATCATATTAATATTATGATATGTTTTAACAGAGGCGAATCTATCATATTTAGTATATGATTGGAAAAAAAAAAAAAAGAAGATATATTTTAATTAATATAACAAAAATATTTTTTATTATAAACTTTAGTAACATTTACAAAAAGTGCTAGAATGTAATTGTCACTAGTAAAATTGCCTCTAAAAAAGTATATCCAGCGACAACTAAGTTATTATCGTTAATTAATTTGTTGCTAAAAATTATTTTAATATAGTGTAGTGAGAATTGATCACCAAACTTCTAAATAAATAATTTAATATCCAATCAAATACACTATTTAATATTATTTATAGCGTGAATATCAATAAATAATGTTATACAAATTTTAAGATATATACATAAAAACTTTAAAGAAGTCGGCTGTTAAAGTAATATAATAATAATAATTATCCAACAAATGAAAAAGAAAAAGGGATTCAATAGCGGTCAGGTCAGGACAAAGAAGACCACTCGTGTGCTGCCTACCAAACCCACAATTGTCAAAAGCATATTCTTAGAATAATAATACACTTTTCATTTCAATTTACGTGATGTTATTTGATTTGATACAAGATTTAAAAAAGATTTGTTTCTTCAAATTTTGTGATTTAAAATTAGTCATAAATATTGTGTGATTACAAACATATTTTAAAAGTAAAATGAACATTTTAAAGTTCAATTATTACATTTAGAAATATGTAACTAAATAAAAAGTCAAGTTATATAAATTAGGACGGAGGAAGTAATACTCCTTCCATCTGAATTTATTAGATATTGTTTGACTTGATCTAAAATTTAAAAAGAAGGTAGATTTCTGAAATTTGTGAGATAAAACAACAAGTCATAAATATTTGTATAGTTAGAAATCATTTAAAGTACGATAAATATTTTGAAGTTAAACTAACTAAAAAATAAGTTTTTATATTTTAGACCGATTAAAAAATAAATGTTATACAAATTAGGACAAGGGAGTACTTAACTAGTTTGTTCATAGCTCCAAATTTTAACTAGTGGAGTAGATGACTAGTTAGTTCTTTTTACTTCAAGCTTTTACTCCCTTACATTTTTTAATATTCTTCAATATTATCGACTATTTACGAAACATTCAAAACATATGATTATTCATCATTAGAATTAAAATGTAAGTATTTGAAGTCGTGCATTTAAAAATTCGGGTGATACACATATGAAAGGGTCAATTATCCATGCCAATATAAATTTTGTGTCATCAAAGTCTTGACTCTCGATTGCAGAAAACTTGAATCCACTTGTGATTAGGGGTGAAGCTAAAACAGTTCATTCGAATTTGATAAATTTAGAAGCTTTTGCTTAAACTCACCGATTTTATTCTCTGAACTATCGAAATTTCGTACTTCTATCGAATTCTCCCTATCTCCAAATTGAGCTTGTATAGGTAGATGTTATATTTTTGCAGAAACTATTAAACATGTAATAATATTTAACTGCAAACTCAATAACTTAGACAAATTATAAATAAAATGATAAATTTAAAATTTAAATTCCGATTTCACCTCGAATCTTGAAATTCTCCTACCAACCGTGAATCCTTAACAAAAGTCCTAAGAAGGAGGATTTGACGTCTCTAGATAAAATTGTAGCCACTCACCAGATATGCCCAACTCACAAAAAAATAAAAACGCCCACAACCAATAAAATTTGATGTTGATTGGTCAAATCTATTAAAAAAATGACTAGTAAAGTGCTAAAAAAACTGGCAAAATACTATGAATTCAAAAAAAAACTAACAACAGATTTAGTTCACCAAAAAATAAAAAATAATTGAGTTCACAGCCCTTTGACTAAGAAATTTAAGCACTTTAATAGGCCACCAAAGCAAGAAAGTTATTATTATGAAAAAAGAAACATAAAAAAGTGGTGAACCACCAAAAACTCCAAATAACGTGATGCAATGGATGAGTTATTTCTCATTTAATCAGAGATTTTGAATTCGAACCTTAGTATTAAATTTTTTGGATAGAAAGTGCTTCCTCCTTAATGGGGTCCCTACTCCCTAGGTAGCGTGAATTCGAAATTGTCAAATTTTAATGCAGATATCAAACAATGAAAAAAAAACATTATAAAAAAAAAAAACAGAAAAAAGTGGTGAAGTTTTCAACTTTTTTTATAGGACAGCTCAGAGATGATGTGAAGTGTTGACTGGATTATGACGTGCTCCATGAGAATATATTTGTGATACCTCCAAGGCTCCAACCTCGAAGTTTCTTCATTACCTATTTGCTAAACAATTTGTAATTTTTATATTCAAATTTAGTTGACTCCTAAAATTCCAAACAACCCAATTATAAAATTATTTTCCCTTTCATTTTTACTTGTTTATTATAATTAAAAATGAATTTTTATAACATATCAAAAGAAAAACAATGTTTTTACTTCATGTTTTATCAATAATATTAACTACTCATTTCAAATCATATTCTCCAATTTATTAAAAACTATACATCAATTAGTATGAATATCTTGATAAAAATATGTACATTTCATTTATTATTTCTAAAAAAGTGTGAAACAATTCATTATGAACAAGTAGAAGTGAACAAAAGGAGTAAAATAAATTGATGTTTCGCTCTCTTCGTAGTCTTGAAAAAGTTTAATTTTATCTCTATTATAAAAAATTATTTTATTTTACCCTCGATTATACTTTTGATATTTATCGTTAGCAAATCATCTCGCATTTATTTTGGACTGGATGAACCATGCCCCCTTTTGTCCATACAAAAAGATTTACTTCTTTTAAAGTAACATTTGATAATACAATGCATTGATTTTTTTAAAGAAAAACTGTTGAAAGTGAATTTCAAGATTGGAAAAGCGATTTTAACGATTTTTCAAGTTAAATGTCTTCGAATGCAATTTTTCAACTTTACCCCCCCTTCAAATATCATATTTTTAATATCCAAATTGCTACACTACATGTGTCAAAATATTTCAAGAATAAGGTCCAAATATACCTATCTACTTTTGACTATGGTTCAAGATTACCCCTCCTATACCTCTTCGGAGTCATTTGATGTGATATATAAGGTATAACAATCCTAGGAATAAAATGCAAGACTATTTTACCCTGTGTTTGGTTGAAGGTATTAGGAGGTCGTGATATTATTTATCCCGTCATTTATACCTTGGTGATGGGATAAGTAAGTAACCTCATATACGTGATGGAATAACTTACAGGATAACTTGTTCCCAACCTAACGACCCCTTCATGTTAGAGCACTACCTAAGATCAAAAGCAAAAAAATGACGATACATCGATCGTTGAGATACATTAGAAATATCAATGCATCCAATGACGGTATAAAAAAAAAGGTAAAAGAATTGAGCAATGTGTATAGCACAGAGGTTTTTTTTTTTTTTTTTAATACCCTTTTCCCCCTATAATCTTATATGAATCTTTAAAGATGCAAAAGGCAATACTAAAATTCATCATTTCCAAGCAATATTCTGTGTATTTTTGCGCCATTTCAGCTTCAACTCACTCATCAGAAATTCGAAGTAGTCGAGTTGTGTGACAATACAGACGCGCACATAAATAGTGAGTGTGGTACTTGAGAAGTTCACTTTAAAGAATTACAAACAACATCGGGATGGATTTAGTGAATTTACCACACATGAGATGCAGCGAACTAGCACGTTCCGGCCAAGTGTACAATCCATTTGCAGCAACTGATGAAATAGAATCTGGGATGCTATTAATTAACAGTTCCCTGAATCAGGAACTAGGGAGCAGGGATACTTAATGATCCAACATTGAGCAATCTTGGAAGTATCTGCATCATATAATTGTATAAGCTACGGTTACAGGAACGTTGCAGCAAGAAAAACTGTAAAAACAGATGCGAGGATGACTATAACGGAAACTATAACTTCTGGTATTCCATACAAAGCACTAACCTCTCCAACTCGAGCACTAATTTTCAAAGGTACAATATCGTCAGCTCGTGTAGCACCAATATTTATAATTGCAGTAGCAGCACCTGCCTCACGCGCAGCTCTGTTGCAAAGGTTTATCCTCATGGTGTTGATATAAGTTATCCAAAAGGGAGAGAAGGAAATAAAAACCAACACAAAGAAGGAAATTATGATGTGATAATCATACAGGTATATGCAAAGAGAGTAATAATGTTACGTTTCCAGAACCATCCGAAACAATTTTCGGAAAAGAGGAAGTGAATCAGAAGGGACCACTCTCCCAATTGAAATTTCAGGTCATGCAATTGCAATCCTAGTTAAAAAAAATTATGCTTGGTATAAGACTAATTCATCAATGATGCACTTAGACAAGAACCGAATGATCAAACAAGTTAGAACTAACCAAGTAGACCAGATTTTCTTTTTATTAAAATGGAAGAGAGAAGCAAATTCTCACTTGATAAGCCGGAAAGCGGACATGGTCATCAAAGATGAACCAAGTACAAGGAAGGCATCACATCCCTTTGCAGCTTCCATGGCAGCATCTGCCCTAGATTTGGGGACATTATCCCCAAAGAAGACAACCTGTAATGTACCATATTTTAATGACTTATACTAGTACACTACGGTCGATATGACCATAAATTCAAAGGAACAATGATTAATCGAATACAACAACAACATGCCCAGTGAAATCCCCACTAAGTGGGGTTTGGGGAGGGTAGAGTGTACGCAGACCTTACCACTACCTCGTGGAGTCATTATATAAAATTACTAGGCAAAGGTGAATTTGTCTTTTTCCTTTTTAATGAACTTTTAGAAGTTAAGTATGCCATTGACTAGGTATTGTAATAAGTAGCATAAACTTTGAACTAACTATTAAAAACAACATAGAACTTATAAAGTTTTGATATCCTACAGCGAAATCGAAAATACAGTTCCCTATGGGTTTGCACTGCAAGATCCAACCTTCTTTCTTCCCATGGTATTATGTGTATAATTATGGCACAAGGCAGAAATTTGAAAGTCATCTGTACCTATTGGCTATTCTTATTCACCCCGGTGAAAGGCTCGATCTTCAATTCAAGATTACTCTTTGACATATTCGTGATAACAAAGGAATCATCTTATTCCTCCTAGGCCAATTTTAACCTCTAGGAAACGAAAAAACATAAAGAGCTCTAAGTTTATATAAACTAGTTCATCTGATAAATTGAAAACCACTTACATCAGGTTTCAGAACTCCTTGGCAGCTCTGACATTCAGGAATGTAGAAATCCTCTTCCCAGAATTTCTCATCAATCTCAATATCCCCATCAGGTCTTTGTTTCATTCCAAAGCTCTTGTCTGATCGACTGTCATAGTCCAAACTTTCAATAGCTTCTGCCCACTGCAGTACTATAATATTTCCAGTTCAGTTTATGCCAACGGAACAAAACAGTGAATACATTAGGTTGATCAAGAAGAAAACATGATCTTGTTATTCAAGTTTTCCAATTTTGGGTTGGCTATTGTAATACCCCTTAGATGATGTCTCATACACCATAATCAAGGGCCAGCTGTTAAATTCTAATAATGTTGGCAAATAAACCATCGAAAACCAATGCTTTCTATACACAAGAAGACATATATAATGTCACAACTGAACATGGTAGTTAGGCAGCTAATCCAGTACTTATTATTTGTTAATCCAAATATTAACATATGCTGTGTTATCATACAAACTGAATAGACCCTATTGCAGTCCAATATCAATGAATGACAGTTTTCTGCATAAACAAGGTAACACAGAGTTGTATGTAGATACAGAACTCTTTAAGATGAGATGATGATGGATGAAAAGGCAAAGCAATTGCTGCAACAGGTACAGAATTGCAGGCCAAAGGGGGAAGGTTTGGGATAGGGGAGGAACTGATGCGTCAAGGCCCGAGGGTAAGGCAGATGGTTGTGTGACAATGAAATCCTTATTTTTGTCGTAAGTAAAGGTGACAATGGAATCAATAACATTCTATGCACCAAAACGCCCCTCCTCTTTTTGCCAGACAAGTATAGGAAAAGCATTGTCGGTGTTTATAGTTCTACAGGACTTGGACATACATATAGACTAGTGCCTTGTGGAACAGTGCTGAAATAGATTTCTCTGTCATCTTTCATGAAGTCAAATCAACATAACTCAAATCGATAATCAGGCAGTGATTTCAAATGCAATGAATGGACTTATATGCACATTACTAGATTAATACAATAATTGAATAAAGATAACCTTGGGATTATGAGCCTTCACTTGATCTTGAAATAGATCTCGAGGTAGAGAAAAACCACAATTTGTACAGGCAACAATGTAGACAGTCCCATGCAATTCAAGTGGATTGCTGCCAGCTCGGTGATGCAGCCTGAGAGGAAGAGTAACAAATTAGTGTCAAAAGGCTCATAAAATCAACGATAAAATGAAAAGACGAGCCAACTACCTGTCCACATTCTGTGTGATCATAAAACTTATATGGCCTGCTTTCTCAAGAGATGATAGAGCTATATGACCTGTACTAGGTTGAGCAGCAGTGAAACGTCTCCATCCAGCATAGCTCCGTGCCCAATAACGCCTTCGAGCCTTGATTGATCGGAGAAACTCCTACAATTGGATATATAAATCAGACAGTTTGAATGTAGGCAGTAAACAGAAGCTAACTCTGTAAATTTTAATGAAAGCAGAACTTTTTCTAGCACCTAAGAATGTGGTTTAGCAGTAAATGAAGTGGGATTGCAACTTTGGGAGACAATTCAAATCCCAAAAGAGGCAAAATCACTAGGTGATTACTTCCTATCTGCCTAAGCATTAGTGACAGAGTTACGGTACGGGCTTCAGTACCTGTGCTAGCAAGAGGTAGCAAATAAATAGTGGAATAATTGACACGCATGCAAGTTTAGTCAGCATGAGAAGAGCGATGTTGAAATGGAGAAGTGCTACTAGGGTATTATGTGACAGACAGAAGGATAGATAAGATTAAAAAATGATCAAATTTGCCTGAAGGTGCCAAGTAGTACACATTGAGGATACAACGGGAGAAGGTCGCCTGAGATGGTTTGGTCATGCTCTGCATCGACCTACAGCTGCAACCGGTACATCTGGTGCATAGATGTGAAAGTGCAACTATGGTGAGTGAAGGTGTTAAAGAGGACGAGGTAGAAATAACAATAAGGAAGTTGTCTCGAAAGACCTACAATTTCTGGGAATCAAAGCACACTTAGCTAACGATAGGACATAGTAGAAGGAAAAGATCCATATAGGTGAGATCTACTAGTTGGGAATAGGTCTAACTTATTTTTTAAATCTTTTTTTGGTATGATGATGACATGAATTGAGCTTAAATGGAGAAACATGAGTATTCATAAGCCAATCCCAACTTATTTGGGACAGTTGTTGTATCATGTATATATTCTGGAGATGACCAAAACCAAATTCATGTAGGATTTATTGTCTAAAAGAAATATATAGGTCTAGAGATGAACAGAACTAAATCCATAGTAGACTGATAGATTTTTTTTCCACTGTTAGATATGCGAGAAATGGTATTTATAAGTGAATAATGACACTTCAATGGAACCAAGAATCATAGCACATGCCTTCAAATCACCTGATGGGTAATTGGTTTGAAACCCGTACTATAAGCTCCGTTTGGGCTGCCAAGAGAAGAGGGAAAAGCATTACCATTTGTCAAAAATATCACTTAACTTCTTTATACAGAAAATATCAGGCCCCAAAATAAAATCTAGAAGCAGCACAAAGCTGTAATACTGAATCCCCAACTCCACTCTTAAACACAACACAGACGTACCACCCTATAGAAAAAGGCGAAAACTGCAGGGAATGCTCAAAATAGAGTCATTACAAAGAAACTTTGGTTTCACAGTACCGTCCTGCATTGAATCGAACAGGACATCTTGCTGCACTTTCAGATTTAATCCTCACTTGATACAATTTATATAAATGCTCAACACCAAAAAAGTCAGATTTTTTAATTTGTTTATAACTGCACCAAATAGCAGGAAAACTAAATGTTGACAGCCTTCTGATTTTAATAAGAAATGTGTCTTCCTTTTTAGAAATGTAACTCAGCTAGGATGAGAAATTAAATATTGACAACGTCTTCTTCCCTTAGCAGTAAAATGTATTTCCTTTTGAAATGTAACTCAAATTATCAACTTCAGAGAATGATTAAACTGTTGACTGTTGAGAACGTTGAGCAAGCTCATCTAGTTTTAAACCAACCTTCTGTAATCCGGAATTCCACTCTCTGTGCTCATGCCAGCTCCCGTCAATACAACAAGCTTGGTACTACAAAAACAATGGAAAGGAACTAGTCAGTATTTCATGTCATAGTGTAGTTGATATTAGAAGAAAACACAAAAGAAAGTAGTATTTTATAACTCAAGTGCGGCTAAAGGGACACCCAATTTGACCTACAATTAAAGAATCAGCAAATGAATCACCACTAAAGTTCTAGTTTGTAATACAGAAAGTAGAAACACACGATGCCTGATAAAATTGCATGTAGGCTTATCACATAGTAGTAAATTCAGATAACAAATAAAAATACATCTATACTATGTGCATTATATTACAAAAACTTTAGCTACTTGGACTCTTAAACCACATATTATTTAGCTAAATGACTTTGAAATTATATCTTTCTTCCCTTTTTTTGAATTTTATGACTTCAAAATATTGAACTTAATAGCAGTAAAAAGAAGTGTGGTCAGAATCAACGGCCTTGTTATCGTTACAAATCTACCAAATGCAAGAAATAAATAGAGGGATTTGATGTAAATGATGCCGTGAGTTTCAAGGGATTCTATGTCTTTGATAATCTGCTTAGGAAATGCTATTTCAGTTGCACTCTCTTTTGTAGTAAAATACATTTCACAATTCACGTAACCTCAGCCCCTCTTTCCCTCCATTCGTTCTGCTTTTCCCTGTAATTTTGACCTTCTTTCCTATACTTAGTTGCCACGTGATTGTGAATCCCTCTGTACTACATAATCTATGTATAATGAACATTGTTGCACCCATTTAAGAAGACATAAACAGATGAAATAGTTGGCTTGGTTCATAATTTCTTCTTCCAGAATGATTAGAAAGAAACAACAAAAATGCCTTACCGAGAAAATGGGAAAGAGTAAAGGGTCCTCGGAATGAATATGTAGAAATACATGAAACAATTCACATTTCCTTACATGAGACTGTAGAATTAGACCATTGCAGCACAAAAGGAAAAAGGGTAAGCGACTAATCGAGCAAATTTTTCCAAGGACAACCAAGTATTCTCCAGCACAATAGAAGTAGCTAAACATCCACTTTTGTATTTTCCGGACTTTTCTAATCCAAAACAAAAAAAGGAGCACAATTCCTACCTTCTATCAAAGAATTCATACAAACTTTCCACATCTTCCATGCTAGGCGGGTCGGAATAAGGAACCATCCTCTTGTGACTCAAAAAATTTGAAGGTTCTTTATCTGTACAGTCTGATGAGATCTTTGGAAATGATATTCGTGCTGCTGTTTTCACAGACTTAGCATATCCCTCAAAGGGGATGAACTTCTTCACTCCACTAAACCATTTCCCCATTGGATTACTTGATTGATAAGCTGTAAACAAGAAAATAAACTGCTCAGGAGCCAGAGAACTTATAAGTACATATATTACGAACTTGATATCCCTGAACAAAGACTCACCTGCCAATTCTAAGCCCAACAAATCTCTTTTATTCTTGATGCCCTGCCCATTCAATTTACACGTTATCGCTATAATTTTATCAGTACCACCAAAATCTATATGTTAAAGGCACCATAACTCTAATATCCAAAAGAACAGTTGCGGAGGTAAGTAGAGGCAAGGGGTTCAATTGTATCCCCTTCACCGTAAATCATACTGTCCAAGTAGGGCAAAAATGAACTATTTTTTGTTGTATATATGAGGTGTAGTTGTTGCGTTAACTGTTGAATCTCAACCGAAGATTCCCGTGTAGTAATAAAGAAGTTCGAAAATTTGCTTTAAGTCCCAGTTCCAATTTGCAATTGAGATATTCTAGCACTTTTTTGAATCCCCTTGTAATAAATATATTAGTCTAGTGGTCAATGAAGTAGGTTGAGAATCATGAGGTGTTAGATTTAAACCCCAGTTGATGCAAAAATACTAGGTAAGCACAACCTTGATGGACAGAGTTACTCAATATTTGTTGGTGGGAGGTAGCAAATATAACTGAAAGTAGACAAGGTGCGCATAACCGGACCCTAACCCAAACTTAGTGGTTATCAAACTAAAGCTCTGCCACTTCAAAAGATTATTTAGTCCTAGCATATGATTAGATTCATGTGTAGTAATAAAGAAGGTCCAAAAATTTGCTTTAAGTCACAATTCCATTTTCCAATTGTGATATTCTAGAACTTTTTTGAATCCCCTTGTATAAATATATTGGTCTAGTATGATCAATGAAGTAGGTTGAGAATCACGAGATGTCAGATTTAACCCCAACCAATGCAAAAATACTAGGTAAGGACAGCTTGACGGACAGAGTTACTCAGTATTTGTTGGTGTGGGGTAGCAAATACACTCGATATTAGTCGAAGTGCAAGCAAACTGGCACCAACTCCATGGTTATCAAACTAAAAGATACACGGCTCATTTGGTCATTGCATATGATTAGATCCTTTTTTTTTTATAACCATAGTGTCCGGACCAGTTTCTGCACAACTCAACTAATTCCACGGATACCTATCACCTCCCACCAACATTTGCACAACTCGACTAATTCCATGGATACCTATCACCTCCCACCAACATTTGCACAACTCGACTAATTCCATGGATACCTGTCACCTGTCACCTCCCACCTCCCACCTCCCACCAACAACAAATACCACACACCTCTATCCACCAAGGCTAGAAATAAGACTTCTAGATTAAAAGAAATCAGGTAATGTTTTTGTTTCTATTGGGAATTGAACTTGAGACGTCATGGTGCTCAACCAACCAACGTTATTGACCACTAAGTCATACCCTTGGCTGCCATATGATTAGATCCTTCTTCAAAAGCAAAAACAAAACAAAACAAAACAAAAAAAGGAAGAAGAAAGAAAATCGAGAGAACACTTCCCACTATATGCCTAGAAATGTATCTCAGAAATCTAACACTTACAGCAATTCGGCATAAAAACATCAACAAAGTCAACAATTAGATAAAATAGCTGCCGGTTATTCACAGTTAGATTATTATAAACTTACAGAAATTGAAGGTCTGCAACAAAGTCGCAGTGACATTGACATGGCCATAGAAATGGACTATAATTTCAGATTTTTGCTCTCAATTTCCTAATTTTTAGGTTCTCTGCTGTTCCGCCATCGAACGTATCGTCTTCCACTTCGAACAATTCTCCACCGCTCACAACTGAAAAAGGGGAATTTGCAATGGTTTTTTTTCCCTCTCAGTTTATATATGTCGTTGATTTTTTAATTTTATTTTTTTGTTGTAATAGTTTTTTATTTAAAGCTTTTTACAGGTCTCCCACAAATTATACTTCTCAATTCTTATAACCTTAGATTTGAATGTGAGTGCTTTTAAAAAAAAATAAAAAATTGAATTAATGTTTTTTTTCATTTAGTATGATAGAAGATAACTAATATGATATGCTATTTTTAAGATAATAATCAATTAATATAGAATCGATAAATAAATATTTACTCTATTTGTTTTATCATTTAAATACTTTCTCAATATTTTATATGAATTATAGTATTTTTATATAGTTCGTAAATATATAGAAAACCAAACGGCATAAATGATATTCCAAGCTTATTATCTCTTTTCCGATTCATCCAACACCCTCAAAATCCACTTCTTTACTATCCCACCACTCCGCCCTCTAGAATCCCTAGTTCTGTCTTTATCTCATCTTCAAAATATTTTGCTAGATTATATTATATATATATAAAAAAATATTAAGACAATAAATAAGAAATTTATTTATTTTTCAAAAAATTAAAAAAAAATATTTTCATATTTTATTCAGATTGGGACATGTTAATGTTGATAAAAACAAATGGACCTCAGTTCAGTTCATGTAAGTAAGGCAGAGGGCAGAACAAATAAGATGACCCTTCCTTTCATCTCCTCTCAATTACTATAACACACAATGTCTGCCATTTGCTCAGTAGCTTGCTCAAATCCCCTTCAAAATGGCTTCTTTCAAGGTCTCCCGAGCATATCCATTAATACCCCATTACAGTTGAAAACGAGAAACCGATCCTTAATTTTGTCATCAAATGAATTGGTTCCAACTTATTCAACGAGACGAGCACTGAATGTATCAATTTTGACGGTGTTACTGTCGATACCTTTCTCAAGCTCCGCTATTGCCATTGGTGAGGTGTTAGAGCTTGAAAGATATACGGATTCAGTTGAAGGTTTCACTCTCCTCAAACCCTCTTCTTGGAGTAAGGTTCGATTTGCCCTTATTTTACCCCTAAATTAATCGAGAATTGTTTATTGTATTTGCAGCTTTCACTAATTAATCAGCTACCAAAACATACTGTTTTTTTTTTTTTGCTTAGATTAATTGTAAATGTAAACTATATTTAGGCTTATTCGGCCAAGCTTCCCTGAAGTCAAAAGTGTTCTTTTTATTTACTCCTTACCTATCAATTTTTGTGAGATAGTTTGAGTTATAGGGAGTTTAAGAAAGGAAGTCTTTTGAGGCTTGTGGTTTCAAAGTAAGTCATAGTTTGGTTAAAAGTCGTTTCATTTAGGCTAAAATGAACATTTTGAAGTTAAATTGTTATTAATATGGAAATGTGGCATTCTAGTGATAAAAATTGGGACAAAGGGAGTAATATTTAAAAAAGTTTAGGTTTTTGGCCATTTTAGGGGGAAAGGTGTTTTAGGCTGAAAAAGTTGAGTTTTCGAAGCACTTTTGGGACATCAATCAAGCACAAATTGATGATTCTAATATTGACAAAAGTTGATTTTCAAATTGGTTTGCCAAACATACTCAGCTACTTTCCAAAAATACACTACTTTTGGAGAATCTGACACGCACTCTTTGACATTTTTTAGAGTCCGAACAACATAGCTTTTCAGTGTTGATTACCACCCTAGACCAAAATTGTTATCATGATTGATGTTGGGCAAATCCTTACTCTATCACGCACACATAATTGGAAGGAGAAAAGAATCACTCTCAGAGTTGTACCAGATGAAGAGGTTTTGGATACTGATTATGCTATTATTGGGTTCTTCAGGTTGATAAAGCTGGGGCAACTGCCCTGTTTCAGGATGCAAACAAGGGATCCAACAATGTGGGCGTTGTGGTTATCCCTGTAAAAATAACAACCCTTAGTCAATTCGGAACTCCACAATTCGTGGCAGATAAGTTAATTCTGGCTGAAAAACGCAAGGTCAGAATCCTTTTACTTTTGCTGTTCTGTTTTCTCGCTGTTCCGAAACTACATTTACTAATAAGGAACTGCTATACTAGCAAGAGGAAGAGTATTGATGAGGTTGAAATTCTAGTGGTTATTGTTCGCATATTTTGCATAATCTCCATTTACTTGGTAATAGCTTTATGTTGGTAAAGGAGGTGAATCCTATCCGAAAGTAACAACAGCAACATATGGGGTCTGGGGAGGGTAGAGTGGACGCACACCTTACCACTATCTTGTGGAGCTAGAGAGATTGTTTTCGAAAGACCCTCGGCTCAAGTGCAGCAAATCCAAGTACAATGAAGAAGAAAACAATGTAGAAAACATAGCAACTAACAAAGGAAGCGGTGTAAAGCCTACAAGAAAGGAACAAGAACAACTAAATAGTGTGATAGTTGAAACACATTAAACAACAAACGATGATAGATATCATAAGCAAGAATAATACAGCTAGTACAACAACAAACACCAACAAGCCTAAACCCTCAAAAGGCAATAACAACCCTCCACTACCTACTAACCTTCTACCCTATCCTACAATCCTATCAGCAAGTGAGATTTTTATATTTGGACTTTATAGAAGGATGTGAAAGACTGTAGATCCCACTGAAATTGTTTGCTTCTAAGGATTATTGTCAACTAATAGTACTGTCTTTTTTACTTTTAGGAAAGTACAAAGGAGGCTGAAGTGGTTTCAGTATCGGAGAGAACGGGTGAAGGAGGTCTTCAAGTATATGAGTTTGAGTACAAGGTTGATAGCACAAGGGGAGGGTTGAAGAGGATACTTTCTGCTGCATTTGTGGCGTCTGGCAAGCTCTATCTGTTAAACATTGCTCACTCTGATGGGTTAGAAAGTCCTATTGATCCGGATAAAAGAAATACGTTGGAACAGATTCTTCATTCCTTTGATATTGCTCCTTCAACTTAAATCAACATGAGCTCATTTTTTTCCCTCATTGGGCTTCGTCCTGGGATCAAAACTGAAGGTATGCCCCAGGTTTTTTTCTTTGGGGGTCCTGTGTTGTAATTCTTCTACTTAATAGTACTAACCTGTTTATCTTTAATACGAGCCTCACATTCGTCTTGATGTGTAGCATGTAGCTGTGTGTGTATGACAAAAGAGTCTCAACTGGCTACTTATGTTCCGTTTTACAGGAACTTCCCATGCATAAAGGTAGTAACTCTATACACACTGACTCATGAACCTCGCGCTGATACTTTGTTCTTCCCTCAAGTTGGCAATAGACACCTCTATCACATTATCATGTTGACACCATTTTGGTCAAGCCTCAACCAATATTGGCTGATTTAAACGTGACACAGGTTTTGCCAAAAACTGATTAATGACAACAAACAATAAACCCAGTGTAGTCCCATAAGCAGGGTTTGGTGAGAGTAGAGTGTATATAGACCTTCCCCCGCCTCATGGAGGTTGAGAACTGATTACATGACCTATGGGGACGATGGAAATTTCTAGGCGTTCTTCTGCCCTGGGAAGAACCAACCCAAATTTCTATGGTCTGCAGAGGAAATTGAAGATTGTCTATTAATATCTGTTCCAAAGTCTCCCTTGGTTACAATATTGCAAATCCACAAGGAGTCTCAAAAGAAATTGATTCATCTTCTATATAATTTGTCTCCCTTTTACTAAGACCATTTGATACATTCAAGGATTCTGAGTATCTTCTCAAAGCATGACTTAGTTCCAACGGAGAAGATAACCAAAACACTACATAGGCAAAAACTATATGGTAAAAAATGAAATCTCACGATCTTGGCACGACAATCGAGCATAGCATAGCAAGACACGAAGACAATAGCCAATCCATACCCATATAACAATGTCAAAGTTAATCATCTCTTCCTCAATCAAGTTGGCTACAGTGTCACCGCAATACACTGTAACCATACAAAGGCGCATTCTGGAAAATCTTGGCATTACGTTGTATAGCCTAATGACAAGATTGTCTAGTGTGTGACAGATAAGTTGTGGCAGAAATTTGTTGGGATGCTCAAATAGAGGATTGTAAACTAACTAGAACGTTAACATTCATTACTGACAGACAACTGAATCCATTAAATAACAATCTTGGAGAGAAGTTGCTACGATAACATCAAATATGAAATGTTGAGTATTCATCAAAACAAGTGAAATGTCATCCCAGTGAAATGCAATAGTGAACTAGTATAGCACCCCACAAGTGTTTAGTCCATCCTTCCCTTCAAGATCCTCTCAGTCACTTCAGTTGGTGTCCTGCAACAATATACATAGATTGGAATAAAAAAGATTGGAGTACCAAAACAACATAAACAACTCACTTTAAACTAATACTCCCTCCGTCCCATTTTATGTGGCAACATTTGATCAGGCACGGAGTTTAAGAAATAAAGGAAGACTTTGAAATGTTTACCAAATTGCCCCTTCAAAAAATAGTCATATTAAAAAGTAGACTCACTTTTCTCTCTCCTCATAAATGTATGATTAAGTGGGACTAACAAGGGTAAAAGAGGAATTATACCTTTAAATACTTACCATATAAGGAAATGTGACATTCTTTTTGAGACCGACCAAAAAGGAAATGATGCCACATAAAATGGGACGGAGGGAGTATGATTTCATGAAATATGCCATGATCCCCATCCCACCCCCACCCCCACCAAGGATCGATAAATAGAAAAGGAAACGGAAAACTCCAACCAACCAACCACAACATGTGATTGGGGTTTGGGGAGAACCTCAACATGCATTAACTACGACATGTAACAACCATTTTCTCCAACCAACCACCCTTCTAGCAGCAATGCTGTTCAGATCCTTAAAAATGCCGCCGGGACCGACAAATCCGCCGAAAGTTATTCATATTTGGAGGTTATGGTACAAGCTCAACGGTATTTCTGGAGGATCCGAGAAACATAGTTTGTCAAGCCCCTCCACTCTGCCAAGGCCTTAAAGACTTTATCGTCTTCCTAAACCCAGTTCCTCTCGTTCCCCAAGCCCCAAGCAAGAACCCATATTCCAACATTGGAAACCCGATCCCTTCACCAATCCAACTTAACCACTTCACCATGCCTAACAATGCCATATCTTCTCTGTACTTCAGGCTCTTCTAATTTCTCTTTTAGGAGGGCGCTTTTCTAGAATTACCTAACCCTCTAAACATGTTGGGCACACACGGTTTGTTGTTGCCTTAAAGACCACCATCTTGAACATAATAGATGGTGGATAATTTGTTTTCAATTAGACTCCAGTAGACACTTACTAAAAGGAGATGATCAAGAAAATAGGCATATGAAAGCATCTGAATACTTACACAACATAAACATGTCCTCCCCAACCACTTAAACAGTCACGGTCTACAGATGACAACAGTGCTTGAGAGATGGTCTCAAACAATTCTTCCGGTCCCTGAAATGTTAGCATACAATAAGAAACCATAAAGCCAATAAAAATAAGAAATAAATGCATGACAAACAACAGAAGCATTGCAAAGAAGTAACAGAGTAAAATTCTGAAGCATGTACATGCAATATTGGAATGGAAATTCAATTTTAAAAAAAATCTGGAATGGAAGGTTCTGAACGTCGAGAGAAACTTAAATACCTGTCTTACAATTAACATGAATAAAACCCATCTTATTCATTTTGTTTGATTAGTCAAAAATCATTTCGGTGATATCACACAAAGATGGTGTCAAAAATAATTTTCAAGGCGAGTGACTCAAATGGCTCAACCACCCAATGCATCCATAGCACATCTGGCTATTCCAATCATCTGTACACAATGGTATCCTCTGCCTACAACTAAAAGAATGTGATAGAAATATTTTAAAATACTTCTTTACATTATTACGGCTTCATAGTTTACTCTCGTTCTGGATAGTCCAAAAAATACATAGTGGTATACTTTCCCATGCTGCCATGTTCTCCTAGTCAATCCTCTGTTCTTAAGAGATGATAATCTCTATCCTCTCCTTAGTATCATTAAAGTCGTCAATTAAAAAAGTGCAACATCCACAATTGTGTTGTGAACCGACGATATAATAAGATGTGATGTGTTCAACTTTTCCTTGTACAAACAATACTAACTCACCACCACCACCACCCTCCTCTACCTCATATTATCTATTGTTATCACACTCTGCCCCCCTTGGGGAATAACTAATGTCAGATTTTTCACCCATCAAGCAGTGTCTGCTTAAAGAAAATCAATTTGTCAAATCTGCTGGTTTTAATAAATCAAAACAGAGAACAGTGACTATGAGACTCCATGATGTTGTCTCCAAACATATATCACCAACTGCCAGCTGAAGCATCAAATAAAAGCAGCACTTCAGCAACTCTAGGAAGATTATTCCCATTACATAACAAAAAAATGGACATGTGATGCATGGCATTCAAGCTAGAGACAGATTATCTAATTATATGGCAAAACATAAAGCAAGAACAGTACAAACCATGTCGGGCTTGTACATGGCCTCACAGGCACCGTAAAGTGATTCAGATGCAGTACCAGAAACAACAAAATCTTTTGCGAGCTCCCTGCACGACAAGCATTACATCTAATAAGTAGCAATACTATAAGTTGCCATGGAGACCCTGGCAGAGTACACAAGTCCCCAAATTTTAGCAGTAGAAAGAAACGCAACATACTTTGCTCCAATAGAGTCCATTGTGCAAATAAAAGGCTTGTCATCATCTCCTAATCCAGCAATTACAGGCTGGCACAAGTATGGACCAAACCTACACAAAACCAAATGGATAATGAAGTTATAACAAGTTGATGAAGCATTGATCATGGATGACAAAACAACAACCCAGACTGGATTTAACGGGTTTTGTCCGACTAAACAGCTATTTGGAGTGAGCATTTTTTGTTTAGTTCATTAAGTCCAAATGCTAAGGTTAAGCTTGATTAATTTTTTAGCTCAAATACGAACAGGAGATGTTCGAAAAGAGAGTTTGAGAGCTTGTGTTAATTATTTAATTAACCACTTCATATGGATCATACCTCTAAAATCAATGTATGATGTCTAAAACATGTCTGCATATGGGGGCTTTGGGGGGGGGGGGGGGGATATAGCAAGCAATTAGATTTTTTTTTACTAGAAGTAAGAACACGTCATCTGATGTGATTTCTACCCATATCTGAGCACATCCTCCTAACTTGAGTAACCTTTGGATACAATGTAGGAAATATTTTCACACTAAAGAGTCCTTTCTGCGCTCCTCTGATTTTTCTTTACTCATTCTTCACATCTCTTTTCTCTCTATTCTCCTCTCTTTGTTCTAATCTAATAAATGAAACCTCAGATCTAGTTTATTAAATGGAAAACGATGTCTCAGCCCACTCATCAGTTAAAGTCAACTTAAATCTAAGATCCAACAGATCATTAGCTAGTTTGGAGCTTGAAACTAAGGGTTTGAACTTTGGGTTCAAAAGACTTGTGGAACAAGCCACCAAACATTAGCATCTCTTTTTTAAAAATATCTGGGCCTACTTGCACACACCTCTGCTAGTTTACCAAGTACAGCAAAGTTCTTAAAAGTCCAATTGACTCTAAAGGCAGCCATTTAAACACTTAATACTCAATTAAAAACTATCTCATCAAATCTTCAAAAATGCTATTCATATTCAAGAACATACAATTATGACTGACACCATGTAATCTTCAGGAAGTAAACGTTAACACACTGTCAAAGAACATATGCTAGTTACCAACCTTTTCTCATAAAGCATAGCAGATACAAGACTGGCAAAGGTCTCGGGCTTCATATCCCTATCTTCTCTAAGCTCATATAGCTTGTGACGGAACATGAGGCGTTGATGCCTGAAGAAACCATTACCAAGAGCCCATATCAGTATGCATAATCCAAACAAATCAAACTATTAATACACAGATTGTAATACACCCTCTCCCTATACATAATCAACAAGAATGCATCAGCAAATAAATAAGTAAAACACCAATTTCACCCTTTATTGTCCACTACCCACACATCCAACCCACAGGAAGCCTTCCTCTTTGTCAGTAATCACTAACTCCAAACTCACTCAAAATATTAAATTTCTACTCCAATATACTTCTCTAATTAATGTGCTCTATAAATCTTTCAAAATTAAAGAAATAGGTCCTTTAATAAATGATGGTAATTTCTAAAAAAATAAAGGCTTACAACACCCAACACAATGGGGAGGCAGCAAAAATAGTACTAATAATAACTACAACTACTACGCCTCAGTGCCAAATAAGTTAAATATATACAATAATGATAAAAATAATAATATTAGAAGTTCTCTAATAAGTCTAGAACTTGCACATATCACCTATATTGATCTTTTTCTTTCATTGTGTCCTATTTAACTTTTTTTTATAATTGTGGTATCCAAACCAGCTTGGGTGCACCTCAACTAATTCCAAAAGATACCTTCCACCTCCGGCCCGCACGAGGTACTAATAACTCTGACCACCAAAACCTAGGACATATGGGAAGAAATGACCTAGTATTTTTTATTTCTGCTAGGATTCAAACCTGAAAACTCATGATTCTCACCCCCACTTCATTGACTACTAACTCACACCCTTACATGCTCGTAGTAATCTTTAGCTAGCAAAAAACAATAAAAACAGAATTAAAAAAAATTAGAAATTACAGTGTTTGAGTATCAGTAGCCAAGCCAGAAAGTCCAATAAAAAGCTTCTCATGTATTTTATAAATCCTCTGGAAATCAGTAGCGATTGTCTGCAGCTGTACTCCAAAACGCCTATCACTCGCAATAGCAAAACAGTTTTTCCCAACCATCGCAACCAAAGCACTTCCATTATACTCAAAGATCTGTTCATAAAAATTACCAAAAAATGAAAAAAAAAATACACTATTTAATCAGATTTCAAATTCGATCTACGAAAAGAACTAGGTTTTACAACTGTACTAAGCATAAAAAGGTTAAAAAAAAACTGTGCAGTTCATAGAACGAAGGAAGAAGAAGAAGAACTTACCGACATTGGAGAGTGATTTAGAGAAACGAATCGAAGTTTTTTGCAGAATGCTTTTGCTAATGAAAGAGAGACTGAGTTTTTGATGTCTTGAAGAACACTTCAATTGCAAGGACCTTAATGTTGAATTTTTGGGGATTTAAATTAACAAGAGTATAGGGTCAAAAATGTCACAAAAAAAATCAATAGATATATTTGATCTTTTTCATAAAATTCAAGGGTATATTTGACCTTTTTCATAAAGTTTAGAGGTATATTTGATTATTTTTATACAAAAGTCAGATTGTAGCCCGTAGGAAATGGGCGATACGTTTGTATTTCTATGAGAAACTCGATGAAATATTTTTATACACAAGTCCTAGGAAGTGGGCGATTATTGTACTTCTATGAGAAGCTCAATGGAACCCTTTTTTTATTTTTATTTTATTTTATGGCTAATATATGTGTTAAGTAAATGTTGAAACGGTAAAATTAAAGTTCGTAATAGTATTACAACGATAACAATAATTACAATTCAGTCTCAAATAAGTTGAGGTTAGTTAAGTGAATTTTCATTTTTGTTATTTAAACACACATATCAACTAGGTGAGCATGTTCAAACGATTTATATGTTATAAAGATATATCATGAATTGACAAATTTTACGTTGATTGTCGACTTACCGGCTACCGCAACCTTCCTCCTTTACTCAAAAGTTAAAAATTAAACAAATATATTATAACATATACATATATCAAACTAAATATTCATTTACACTATATAATTACATTATTTAATTCGCAAATTACAATTTTTCATAATTCTAATCTTTGCAAAACTTGTCTCTAAACCAAACTACTTGTGAGATTACTACAAATAAATAAGTTTTAAAACTTAAAACTGAAATGCGAAATTTAGTGAAATCGTGTCATACAAAGACACAAAAGTTTATAGGGTAAATTTTAGGAATCACATAATTTCAATATGAAATTACAATATATCCCTCTTTAGTTTGTAATTACATTAATTCCTTAAAAAGTAACACAAACCGAATACATAATATGTACCTCGGATACATTAAAGAGTATCTCGGATACATTATAACATAAACTGGATACATTAAAAACTAGCTCGGATACATTATAAAATAAACCGGATACATAATATGTAACTCATATACATTAAATACTGGCTTGAATGCATTAATATGTAGCTCAGATACATTAAAGAAATAAGGGATTTTAGAGGTTTTTAGAAATAGAAGAGGATATTGGAAATAAGGGAAACATAAGACGTGTATTTCAGTAATTTTTTCAAAGTTATAAGAGTATGATATAGTAGATTAAGACTTACCCTGATAAATGTATTTTATATTAGATAAAATTGCAATTATCAGTTATAATTTCTTAAAAGACTTCAACATTGACTGTTTTGGTAAATATAAAAATCGAATAAAGCTTTAAATAAATATAGTTTTTTATGGGAAACTTACGCAGTTAAGCAAATTTATACTAGAGCTCTAAGATAAACTTAAAATAAAAACAATGAAAATTTATACTAGAGCTCTAAGATAAACTTAAAATAAAAACAATGAAATAAACACTTTAACTGGATTTGAACCCGGATCTCACAAGTGGATCCTCTAACTTCTACCAACAATACAATGACACTTTTATGCTTTTTATGGGTGCACCATTAATTATATCATAATTTCTGTCAGTTTCTCAAGATAGATATATAACATGTAACACATTTGCAATATGCAGATGACACTCTAGTGTTTTGTGGTACCACAGGGGAACAAATGTTAATTCTCAGAGTTATTTTCAACATCTTTAAAGCAGTTTCTGGTTTGCACATAAATTGGGGTAAGAGTTTCATATACCCAGTTAATACAGTGCCAAACATTGAAGATCTGGCAGAAAAGTTAGGGGGAAAAGTGGGTGAACTCCCAACCACATATCTGAGAATGCCTTTAGAAGCTAAGAGCAAGTCCAAGAACATATGGAGTGGTGTGATAGAGAGAAGTGAAAAAAGATTAGCAAACTGGAAAAAGCCAATACATATCCACAGGTGGTAGACTCACTTTGGTAAGCAGTGTAATGGACTCTATCCCTTCATATATGATGTCACTCTTTCCTATCCCAGCCAGTATTACTGATAGATTGGATGTTGTTAGGAGAAACTTCAAGTGAAGACAAGAAGAAATATCATCTAGTGAAATGGGAGGAGCTATTGGAAAGCAAGAAAGGATGGGGCTTAAACATTAGGAAGCTAGACAGACATAACAAGAGTCTAATGATGAAGTGGTTTTGGAAGTTTGCATCTCCAGAAGAAGCTCTATGGAAAGAAGTGATCAGGTCAAAATATGGCATGCAGGATAAATGGATGACAGGAGGTGACAACTCCTTATAATTGTAATGTATGGAGATCCATCAGGAAGCTATGGCAACTAGTTTCAACAAGAACAAGTTGCAAGGTTGGAAATGGAGAGAAGGTGGCTTTCTGGAAGGATGTATGGTGTGGGCAATGACCTCTGAATCAAACTTTTCATGAACTTTACAACTTATGCCAGGCCCAATATGCTACTGTGGCTGAACTATAGACAGGACAAGGTTGGAATCTTCATCTAAGAAGGAATTTAAATGACTGTGAAATGAACTTTATAGCAGATTTTCAGAATACAGTCCCTCAAAATCTCAACCTTACAGAAGAAAAGGACAGCTTGGTGTGGAAGGTGGATAGCAAAGGTATTTTCACTGTCAAGTCTGCTTACAAAGATCTGACAGGAAAAAATACTCAAGAGATAGGATGGATATGGAGAATGATTTGGAAGACCAAAGTGCCTTATAAGGTAAACTACTTTACATGGTTACTGACAAAGGAAGCAATCCTCACTCATGAAAACCTTAACAAGAGGATACATAACCTATGCTCTAGATATGCTATCTATAT
This sequence comes from Solanum verrucosum, assembly GCF_900185275.1. Lineage (NCBI taxonomy): Eukaryota > Viridiplantae > Streptophyta > Magnoliopsida > Solanales > Solanaceae > Solanum > Solanum verrucosum. The sequence goes on from NW_026019988.1 coordinate 5,945,043, forward strand.
GAAGAACAAATAGAGAGTCAACTATCTCTTTTTGCATTGTAAATGAACAGACCAACTGTTGCAGATGTTTTTACACAAGAGGAAGATCATGTGGGTGAAACCTGGGATAATTAAAGAAGTGCTAAAAAGTTGGAACGATGATGAAAATGCAAGAAGAAAGGAGGAGAGATGGAAGATGGTTCCCGCATGTATCTAGTGGACCATATGAAAGGAGAGAAATCAAAGACATTTTGAAGGCAAAAAGAGCAACATACAGAAGATCAAGATAGACTGCTTAGGCCTTTACTATTTTTGGTGCAAGTAGCTATAGACAACACTGGAAATGTTTTTAATGCAATTGACTGGTTGTAATTAGATTTATTAGGATTTTGTAAAGAGAATTTTTGATGGGGGACTACACTTTGTTGTAGTACACCTGTGGATATATAGAAGTAAAGTTTACCATTCTCCAAAAAAAGAAAGATTAATTGCCATTAGTCATCATCTCAACAATGACCAAAATAAGAATTTGCCAATAATTGAGACCAAAAGTGCTAATATCCATATAAATTATACATAATCAAACCTCGTCCCTATAATCCGAAATAGATAAGAGGAGTTTAATTCTAAGATGATATACACCTTCACCTCCAAGCTGTTCGAGTCACTATGGGAGCAAAGCTCGGTTTCCAAAACAACCACCCTTTATCTACCATGTACAGCTAAACAGATGACATATTACAAATGGTTAGCATTTCACAGGACATCGGGTTCTTCAACTGAAGAAAAAACTCGGTTTTTATTTGTTAATAACCGAGAAATCTCTGAGAACCAGCAGCACAAAGATCCGAAATCTGGTGGATATTGGATTCATCCCTTATTCACTTAGCCAGTCATATGTGCCTAAACTCTCACATCATGTCACGTCATGTGATGCGCTCTTACCATTAGACCAGCTTTGTCGTTTTTTCCACCAGGTTATTCACCAACAGCCCACAAACACATTCGTGAGGTCTCAATTTTTTCATGTCAGTCAAATGGTACAGAAACTAGTTCATTTTGCGAAGCTCAACATGAAAAGAAGAGGACAGATGCTTCAGGAAGTGCCAGACCCAAAGCTTACGTTATTGCTTAAAGTGCTAATAGGACTCTCAGCACGCGAAGTTTTGAGTTTCACAAGGTTCATATGATCTCCGGCAGTCAAAACATTCCCAGGAGTTTGAAGTATCACAGATTTAACCCTGTTCGATACCATTTGACAGCTACTAGATTCCTGCTTCGCTCTAAAAACGCCCCATAAGTAGTGTTTGTGTTGGAATCCTGCCAACCAATTTCATCAAACAACTTAACAATGAAATCAAGATCTAAGCTTTGGTGTATCATCGAGTAAAAACTTACTCCAGTTATGCAGGGGAAGTTCTGTGGATGTGAAAACCAACAGCTCTGCATTTGTCATAACTGCTCGGAGAGCAAGTTCTTCACCAATCATTTCCTCAATCAAATGATCAAAATCCTGCTCGTATCTGTACTGAGAAAAATAAAATGTCAACAAAGTGAATATGACGAAAACTATGTGTAAAATGGTGAAAATATAAAGTAATTACCTTGCATCCGAAGGAAAGAAATACAATGCAATGTTATCATCTCTAGGCTCTAATGTATTGAAACTCTTAGGCCATATATCAGATTTCGGAAGCATTTCCAAGTGAAGCAAAAGTGAAAATAACTTCGCTTCTTCAAAAACCTTTTGGCATGCTTTGACTGATAGGTGAGCAACAAGTCCATCAAATGTCTTATACTCTTTGTTCCATATGTTAAAACTACCCCTGCCAGAAAAAAGTGCAAGAAAACGGACATTTTCATTCACAATACGACAGGTCAATATTGATGAATTATCACCCAAGTGAATAATCTGTGAGATATATCCTCACCTCCAAATAGGATCAAGAACAGGTTGTGCTTGTTCCACGACAGCATGAATACAGTTTTTCTTATCTATCAGAGACGTAGGATTAGACTTCTTATCTAAGTGACTATGCTCTACCAAATCAATTCTAGGATGTTTCTCAACATCTTCCTCGGGAGACTTATTTTGAACCACCGTTAAATCTACCTCAGCAATCGATGGAGGAATATCAAGTTTTGCTTCAGAACTTGCTTTAAGATGTCTTGAACTAGTGCAATTTTCAGGTAAGACGCCAACAGAATTCATGATAGTGAGTTCATTTGGCACCTTCACCTCACAATCATCACAGACCCAATAGACAAATTCATCAAATGTACTGGGAACTTTATCAAGGCAGTAGCTGAAAAGATTAAAACATGGAATATTAACAAACTAAAGAAAGACATGTAAAGGTTAACCTAAAACCATTATCAGTATTTAATGACAACCATGAAACTCAACTTCTTGGTAAAATTCTCAGGGTCGACTTCCAGGAGCATGAGGAAGAAGCATGGGAACTACTGATGCAAATAGATAGCTGCAGACAGGCAAGGCTCCCGGAGACGAGGCATCTTTAAAGAGGCATAGATACAAAGGGACACATGAACTCAAGGGGCTCACCTCTTTTGATGTTAAGATCAAAAGTGATGGGAGGAGAGTTCGGGGAAAAGATGGCAACCTTTTACAGTGAAACTCAAATTGGTGACATGGAATGTAAGGGGATTAAACAATAGGGTTAAAATAAGAATTCTGAAGAGCCTTATGTACAACTGAAAGGCTGATATCATTGTCTTCAGGAGTCTAAGTTGGAGGGGGATGCCAAAGAGATTGTCAAAGAGTTACAGGGAGGGAGATGGGTAAGATTTTCCTGCCTAGAAGCAAGTGGCACTAGAGGGAGAATTCTGATGTTGTGGGATGATATAGCATGGAGAGGGGAGACTTTGGAAATTGGATTATATACTCTTACTTGCAAGTTTGTCGCACTTCTTCAAGACTTTTGAGTGCCACGTAATGGGAGTATATGCCCCAAATTGTAATCTGGAAAGGGAAAATGAGTGGGAGGAAACAGGAGTTGTTACGGGACTGTTGGAAGGGCCATGGGCTGTTTCTGGAGATTTTATTGTGACAGTTTCCTTCCGAACAATGAAATTGCAAGAGAAGAACTCCAGCTATGGAGGAATATTCTGATTTTATAGAAGGTTCTGAGTCAACCGGCTAATCTGGATGTTGTACAGGAGAACAAAATTCCGACAGAAGCGGAATCACTACTGAAGGCTCTTCTGATGGAACATGGAGAATACATCAAAAATGAAGAAGTTTCACAGAGACAAAGACCCAGAGCCTTATGGGCTCAAGGAGGGGACAAGAATACCAACTTCTTTCGTAAAGTGGCAAATGATCATAAGAGAAATAGTAATATAGACCAACTAGTAATTCAAGATGAACAAGTGGAAGATCCAGTTGGAATTAAGGGGGGAATATTTGATTTTTATAGGAAGCTTTACTCTGAGACTCGGGACCGGAGACCATCATGCAATTTTATCATTTGCCCAGTCATCACTGAAGTTGAAAAAGAAGCTCTACACAGGGATTTTGATGAGCAAGAGGAGTATACATGTCTAGATGGCTACACAAAGAGTTTTTTCATCAAATGTTGGGAAGTACTGAAGCAGGACAACATAAAAACTTTCAAGAATTTTCATTCTCATGGAGTTATTGAGAAAAAATTCAACACAACTTACATAGCTTTGATTCCTAAGAAGACAGGAGCCAAGGATTTAAGAGAACTTAAACCTATAAGCCTTATAGGAAGTATGTACAAGCTACTACCAAAGGTTCTAACAGAGAGGTTGAAAAGGGTCATTCGTAAGCTGGTGGATGCTCAACATATGGCTTTCATTGAAGAATGCCAAAATAATGGATGTCCTAATTGCCAATGGAGAAGGTGATTCCAGAAGCTAGACATTGGAAAGGCCTATAATCATGTCAATTGGGAATCCTTGCTGAAGTTGCTCTCATGCATGAGTTTTGGAGGAAAATGGATTAAGTGATTAACTAGATAAGATATTGTATTTCAACACTCAAAATTCTCAATCCTTATCAATGGTTCTCCCGAAGGTTTTTTCCTTAGACAACAGCAATGCAGTACAGAAGATCATATTGAATTGCATTAGCCTTTTTTGTTTCTGGTGCAAACAGTTATATCAGATTTTTTTTTTATGGCCGTGGTGTCCAGGCTAGCTTTTGGGCACCTCGACTAATTCCATGGGATATTTGCCACCTCCCAGCAACATGTACCAAGTAACTCAGTCCACCAAAGCTAGGACATATGGGAAGAATCACCTAGTATTTTTGGTCTCCGCTGGGATTTGAACTTAAGACCTCATAACTCTCAACCACTTCATTGACCACTAGGCCACACCCTTGGGTGCCAGTTTTATCAGATTTAGCTTTTCTTTTTGTGGCAAAAGATGAAAAAACCAATCTCATCAGTGAAGTCAGGATTAAACTTCTGCCTGCTGAAACATTGCTTAAGCTTTTCTTTTCCTTGTCCTTCTTTTGCACTTCTCGCTGTCAAAAACATTGCTATAGACGATATGATTCCAAAAAAACATCTGCCTACTGAAATGTTCATCTCGACTTAACCTTTGTCGGAAGAGTAGAACTATACGCATATCGCTAGTCCAAACCAAAACAGGATTTACAGAACGGTCTTAAATACTTTCTTTCATGATTACAGTTGATAAATACCAAGAACATGTTCTGATGATCACACAGGAACTCATCTTAGTTCCATCATCAACTAATATATATGTTCCTGCTAGTAATAAGGCAATTCTTTGCACGTTCATGCAAAATAGGAGGGCAGAAATCAAGAGCAAAAATGAAAAACAAAAGCTAATAAGAGACGGTAAATGACTGAACTTTAAAAATGATGTTTGGTAACAATCTAACTTACCGATGTACAGCAACTTCAAGACATTTTACACAAAAAACAAATGCGTTAGAGAATCCTTTGTCACCACACTGTAGACATATTATCACCTGCACAACATGGCAAAATAATAATTAAAAATGCAGCCATATGCAAAACAATATACAAATAATGCCAAGTTTGTGTTATGTTGGATTTTATGCAATTATAAACAGGTTAATGCTGTTTAAGTAAAAGAATACATACACAATAATACCACATCTACACATGAAATTTCTTATTATGCCCAAACAATTTCACAATCCACAAACTATAACAAGCAAAGTAAATCTGATAGCTCCGTCGTAACAAAGAGAACATGGCGAAACAACAAATCCACAAGTAAAAAGTTCTTTCAGAGCTGTGCTGTCAATGGAGACTGAATAGATACAAATTTATCCTCTCTATAGTGGACCTTGTTGTATAAAACTAAATACATCCATGAACGCCAAAAGAGGTGATCAATAAATATACCCACCATATTTCACCCAAAATTGTGGCCCAGTGGTCAATAAAAGGGATTAAGAACTATGAGGTCTAACGTTCAAACCCAACGGATACAAAAACACACAGATGATTTCTTCTCATCTGCCCAAGCCTTGGCGGAGATAGTTACTCGGTACTTGTGTTGGTAGAGATAGCAAGCATGGGCAGAGCTAGGTACCGTAATCCGAATCTCCTTAATGAAAGAAAATTACACTATATATACAAGATTAAAATATCTTTTTGAGTATATACTAGATATTAAATTTCCATAGGACTTTTTTTTAATGACAAGGGGAAACTTGCAGTCGTTACCCTTTGGGTGCGCATGTGGTAAAACCCTCGCTCATATGCGATAGCTCGCAAACCACATAGGAAAGGTAACCTGCACTAGGCAAGCCTGATGCGACGAGCTCAACCCAGAAGGCAAACCCCTTGCTTTCGCTGGCAAGGGGTTTCGAACATGAAACCTCCAACGTGGAAGTCTCAAGCCCAAACCACTGGGTGTAGGACTTCTTCCTATGACTACTTCACTATACTTTGAATCTTGAAAATCCTCGCTACGCCATTGGTAGCAAGAACTTGTGAAATAAATCTTAGTAATCCCACAAGTGGAGTATAGGAAGGGCGGTGCCCCCACCCTTTAAAGGTAGAAAGGTTATTTCCGAACACCATGGTTCTAAAACAAGTAAAAGATATATCCACCATATTGGGATTGAGAACAATGAGTCTAATGTTCAAACCCCAAAGGGATACAAAAACACCACGTGATTTCTTCTCATTTGCCCAAGCCTTGAAGGAGATAGTTACTCAACACTTGTGTTGGTGGTAGAGATAGCAGGTACGGGCACCGCAATCTAAATCCCCTTCATCAAAGAAAATTACACCATACATACAACATCAAACAGTATCTTTTGTTTCCAGGTGTACACAAGCTAACTCGAAAAACACATTTCTAAAATAAGAAATACTACTCTCTCCGTTTCATTTTATGTGGCACCATTTCCTTTTTGGTCAGTCCCAAAAAGAATGTCACATTTCCTTATATAGTAAGTTTATAAAGGTACAATTCCTCTTTTATCCTTGTTGATCCCACTTAATCTTAAAATAATACTCCAATACATTTATGAGAATAGAGAAAAAAGAGTCTATTTTTTAAAGGACAATTTGGTAAACATTTCAAAGTCTTCATTTATTTCTTAAACTCCATGCTCAATCAAATGTTGCCATGTAAAATGGGACGGAGGGAGTACTACATTGAAAAAACACAATGACAGTCAACAGAGAAAATTATAACTTGTGATAAATAAATAAAAAATCAATGAGAATTAATACTAAGGCGAACAGGAGGAATGAGAAAACACATATGAACATACCATGGCGGAAACAAAAAATGTGAGGACCCAGAAACAACTGCATGAGAATTGAAAAAAAATCAGAACATTATGCACCTCGCAGCTGTATATATTAATGTATATTAGAATATGGTAACAATTTTTTGGAATGAAAAATCAATTTCATCGTTCTTCTGCTAAACCCCTAAAAGTGGCATTGGAAGCAGGGTGACAAAAGGGTGAATTAGGACAATAGTTTCATAGGGTTTTTAATGTATATTTGATCTAGGAGTGGGCGATGGGGTTTCTCAAATTTCGAGTTTGGTAATTGGTAGTTAGAAATAGATACTCCTCTCACATAAATATGTTTGTTATTATGTTTGGGTTTCCTAAATTTCTATGCTTCATTTTAGATCACAGGTTTTAAAAGTTTTTCTTTCTTAGATTTTGTGTCGAATCAAACGGCCTTACATATAATGGAAAAGAGAGAGTATCAAATAACAAATTTTTAGATTTCGGTTCGGTAATTGAGTAAACGGTAAATTGCACTTTGATTTGATACGGTATTCGCTAATACCGTATTGAAGTCATAGCCGATTGTATTACAAAGTTAATACTACTTCTCCTATCATTTCTATTTTTTTTAATGCAGAAACACAATATAATAGAAAATCAACAAGTAAAAAAACATTAAAAAAAACAAATTGATAGAACTAAAAGACATGTGTTTGGATTGTTTATGCTTATTCTTTAACTTTCTCTTTGGACTTAAACTAATTAGTAATGAATATGTTGATATATGACTTTCATTAAGTAAATAATTTGGCATTCGGGAAATGTCAAATACCATTTGGTACTAATGTCTCATACCAAATTCAAACCCGGATATCATAATTCTAAAATTTTACTCACGAATATCATAATTCTAAAATTTTACTCCGAATACCATACTAAATTATCAAAAATTTCAATTCGATTCGATAATTCAATTTTCGATATTTTATATTCAACCCTAATTTGATCCCTCAAAATAATTACCTAATTAAATATACAAATAAAATATCAGTTACTATTCCATCTCAAAATAAGTGTTATTTCACCAACAAAGAAGAAGTTATTTTGTCCAAAATAAGTATCATCTTAAAAATTTAAAATATTATTAAATAAACTAATTTAGTATATTATACATGTATTTATTAATAAACATATTTTTTCCTAGAATAACACTTATTTTTAGACTGATAGAATATTTGTATTTATTTTGGTTAGCAACTATCTATATCAATTTTTCGAAAAAATACCCCTTTATCGATGCAATGCATTCTTAAGGGTATTCCAGGGAGTATAAAAATATAAGAGGATGTTGACCTAATAATATATATAGAGAGAGATAATAATAAAGTGAATGGTAAAAATACATTCTAAAGGTCTCAATACTCGAGCTCAGTGGCGGAGGTAGAATTTCCATCGAGGGAGTTCAAAAAGATAAGTAAGCACACTAATAGTATCCATATATGCGGGGGCGAGCGGACCGGGTCAAATATAAATAGGTCGGATCAAATATAAGCAACTAAAAAAAATTCAACTCTACCTCAACACAAACAATAAAATCGAGTAAGTATATGTTTGACATAACATTAAAATAAGTTTGAGAGAATGTATTTTTTAAAACTATAATTATAGGTCTTGTCTTTGTCATTGTTGTATATAAACGTTATTCAATTTTTGAAACTAACTAAGGAATACTTCTGAATCCGATCATATTGTAGCAATAAAATTCGTGTCGAGAAAATAATTATTAAGATTGATAAATATCGCGATAATCGTATTTATCTATAAATTTTAAATGATTACTCTTATTTATTTAATCTTACTTGTAATTTTATTATTCCTTGCTCAAATATAAATTAAATGTTTGACTTAAAATGGATATGAGAGAATGTAATTTTAATTTTAATTATGAAAACTTAAAAAACGTTACAAGTTTAACTTAATTTAATAAAAATAGAAAAGAAATTTATTATCTAATAAAATATTATGAATCTCAATAGATTTTCAAATAAAATAGATTTTTCATTTATTTAGAAAATAAAAATGAAAATCAATTGAAACTACGGGGAAAAAATGTTGTTACTTGGAGTCGAGAACCCACGACCCAACACTTATCTTGCGAATTCTTGAACCCTCTTTACCACTGAACCAAGCCCTTGGCTTATGTTTAGGGGGTTCATCACTTGGTATATACATATAAATTGAAAAATTGATCTTATATATACAAGTAAAAATGATACTCTAATTGGTATACTCAATTAAATGAAGTTTCAATTCTATTTTTAAATATTTCTACTACTAGAATAATTCTGACTACTTGTGCAACAATTGACTCAATTGAAAAAGTTTTTCAAACTATAATCTATACGAATTATTACAAAAAAAATATTATATTGCTAATTGAAAAAAAATAATTATCAAATTATAATTAACTATCATGTATTTTAATAATTTATGTAAATAAAATATATAAGAAAAAACATCAAAAAAAAAATTCCTTTTCAAAGTTTTATTGGAACTCTTACCCGTGAAAGAAAACACAACAAATTTATAACAATCAAAGAGTGTAAAAAATTATACTAAATCAAACCACACAAGTGAGGAAATCCGAAGAGACATAACATGGTGCGGAATCAAAACCAATCAAACACTGATGGAAATTTTAGTACTAGATTAGAATATGGTAAGCTGGTATGGAGTGATCTTTTTTTTTTTTTTTTTTTTTTTTGAGAATTCAAGAAATCCTAGCTTGATGTTGAAGCTAGGCGATGAAAATAAGGGAAACTTTATGGTTTGTATATATATGATGATCAACCTTATTTTTTTAGCTAGTAGCCATAAGTGTTTTTCACTTGAAAGTAAATATCCATTTCATTTGGCTATTCACATTAAGGCTGATATCTTGAAACAATCTAATTTATTTTTTTTTGGAAAAAAGATAATTTAATAAAATAAAGATTTAATTGACTCTTTAATTGACCATTGAAATCAAAAGGCTATATTTATTAAAAACTTTATTCTATTTTTATATTTTACCAAAACAATCAATACGAAGTCTTGTAAGAAATTAATAACTCATAATTGCAAGTTTATCTAATTTATTCATTTATTTTCACTTAAAAGAAAACGCCCCCTTGGCTATCCACCATTATGGCTGATATCTTGAAGCAATTTATCTATTTTTTTGAAAAAAAAAGTAATTTTATTTAATAAAATCTATGGCGGCTCAAGCTAATTAGTGGCCTAAAGCCAAAAATAAGTTGGAGGCCTAAATTTTAATTATTTTTTTATATATGAGATTCAAGTTATTTCTTTCTTTTTAATAAAAAAAGTTTTGTGTTTTTTATGATCTTAAACTAAAGATATATATATACCAAATATTTTTAAATTTTGTGGTCTTAAACATATCATGTGGAAGTTAAATTTAAAAATTGATCCATAAAAAAGAAACATTCATTAATGTTTCGAAACAAATTAAAACATTGTTTATTTATTTTTTTGTTAAAAAAAGCTTAAGATAATTTTATTATTACTAAAAATTTAGGCCCTTCGATTTTGGGGCCTAAGGCATATGCCTCATTTTTAAAGGCATTGAGCCACCCCTGAATAAAATAAAGAATTAAATGACTTTTTAATTAACAATCGAAATCAAAAAGCTATACTTATTTAAATTATTATTCGACTTTTATATTTTACCAATATCTCAAAATTAAAGAATATATTTGATCTTTATTGATGCAAGTTCATATACTAATTAAGACATATTTTTGTAATTAAAAGTAATATAAAATATTATACAAGTGAAAATGATGCTCTAATCAAACAGAATAGGATACACATTTTTGCTCGACATAATACATAAATATGCCCTTTAACTTTGCCTCATTTTATATTTATGTCCTCCAACTTTGAATGTGCACAAATAGACTCTTAAACTTGTATAAAATTGAACAAAATAGACACACACGTCCTATGTGGCATCCTACATGACAATTTGCGTCCTATGTGTATTATGCCACATAGGACTTATGTGTCTATTTGTTCAACTCTATACAAGTTTAAGTGTCTATTTGTGTACACCCAAAGTTGTAAGGTATAAATGTAAAATAAGACCAAGTTAAAGGGCATATTTATGTATTATGCCTTTATGCTCTCTCTATGGAACTGTTGGTGGAGATAGCTACCACATATTCTTAAAGTTTTATAATTTTCTGAAAATATGATTGATGTGATTATAATTAAAAAAATATAGGAAATTAAATTTGCAATTACGTTTGACTTCTTAATTCTAATTCACTTAAATTTGAATCAATCATGTTTTAATATTGACTTTGTAAGTCTTTAATACTTTGAGATGTGTTCTTAGACATTTCAATCTCAAACTAATTAGATTATCAAATAATTAGCTTTAAAAAGACATTATTTTAACTTTGAATGTTTTCTAAAGTGTTACAATCACTACAATATTAATGATTTAGACCTATTTTTGTTATTAAAAGTAATACAAAATATTATATAAGAAATTTTTTAATTCTAATTAGTATACTCAATCAGATGAAGTCTTAATTCCATTTTTAAATACTTCTACTATTAGAATAATTTTGATAGCTTCTGCAACAATTGACTCAATTGAAAAAAAATAATCAAAACTATAATCCATATGAAATTACTTATGATATAAGTGTTTGTGTCAAGGAACGCACCATAATTTATATATGTCTATTCGTGTCTTACAAATATATAAAAAAAATATTATATTGCTAATTGAAAAAATTAATTATGAAATTATAATTGACTATCACCTATTTTAATAATTCCTGAGAATAAAATATATATAAAAAAGTTGAATAAAAGAAGATCTACTTTTTCAAAATTTTATTGGAACTCTAACAATAGAGATTGTAAAAAATTATACTAAATCAAACAAGGTAAGTGAAGAATTTCTAAGAGACATATCATGATGAAAACAAAGATAATTGGAGATTGATGACAATTCAAAACTAGGTGACAATCTGGTAAGCAGGTATGAAGCGATAGAAATGTTTTTCTTCTTGAGAATTTAAGAAATCCTAGCCAATCCCTTTTTGTTGAAGAAAATTAGCTTGACGTTGAAGCTAGGCGATTAAAAATAAGGAAAACTTTATAGTTTGTATACATGTTGTGTTAGTCAAACATTATAGATTAATGCAATTTCGTAGGTGAGGTCCTGGGAGAGCAAAGATGGGATATGTACAATGTAGATAATACTTATTAATAAAACTAGTTTTTGGACACGTGTTTTGCACGTATATTCCATGTGATTTTTTTTATAAATTTGTTAGAACAATAAAATATTCTATAAAAACATATATGTAATGAGTAATAAAATACAATAGTTATAAATAATATTTTTTAATTATGACAAAAAAATACCAAATAAGAAGTGTATTTTAATATTTAAAATTAATTTCTTTTACAGAACAAACTATAAATTTTGGTTAGTAGTCAACAAACTTTCAATAAAGTCACAAATGACTAATTTGAGCCCAAATAAAAATAAAAATTAAAGAAGTCTAATGAAAAAAAAAATGAAGAAAAATACAACGTACACATTCTTCTTAGGACTGTAATCATAACAATATTGATTAAAAAAAAGGGAATATAGAATCAATACAAAAAATTTCAAGTTCTTATGGACTTATTGCCCATATTGCCTTCTTCATTGAGTCAAACTAAAGTATGATCTCACTTTTCAAAATTTTATTGAAATTCTTACATGTAAAAAGAAACACAACAAATTTATAACAAACAAAAAGAAGAAGAAAAATATGCTAAAACAAACAAGATGAGTGAGGAAAATGTTAGAGACATATCATGATGTAAATAAAAACAATTTAGTAAACGGGGTGGAGCCACATAAGTTTTTTTAAAAAAAATTCAAGACATCCTTTTCGATATATTTCCTACGTCTGTTAGATTTTCATTCAAAAATCTTGACTAATAGAATAGTGAAATTAGATTAGGCTGAGAAAAGGGCTAAGAGAGAAGCTTAGGATATTACTTAAGTAAAGGGGTAGTGTTACAGTCGAGGTTGAAGTAAGGGGTAACGCTAATTAATTATTAAATTGTTGTTGTTGTTGTTGTCGTCGTCTTGTGACTTTGATTTACTCAGCAAAATTTAGGGAAGGTTTTCGCTTGGATTTGAACTTTATGCGGTCGTTTGTTATGACTATTTATTATTGCTACTATTTGAAACACGTAGAAACACTTTTTGAAATCTTGATCAAACAGAAATGGTTGCTCTAGTATTGACAAAAAGCACATTTCAAATTAAGTAGCCAATACACACTTCTTAATTAAATAACATTTAATTGTGATGAGTCATTAACAATAATAAGAATACCATACTGTGAAATGTGAATGTACTACCAAAACTACCTTGTATAGCTAAATAGATGACATATTACATATGGTAACATTTCACATAACATCATTGATGAAAAAAAAACTGTTTATATTTGTTGAAAATCGAGAAATCCTCGAGAGCCAGCAATACTAAGATCCGAAACATAGTGAATAATACGAAAGTTAGAAATTCAGTGAAGGTGACTTTGTCAAGGCAGTAGCTGTAGAGATTTAAAACACACAAGATTATTAAACCATGTAAAGGTTAACCTAAGACCATCAAGTTCAACAAATTACCTCCAGTATACCAAGAGAGTGAAAATCAGCATAATCGGAATTAGAAAACTACAAACGATCTACTGATAGCCAAATGTGTTATGCATCCTTTCTACATTACCTTCTCATTTAATAAAACAAAGAATTAAATGACTATTTAACTGACAAGTGACAACCAAAATCAAAAAAATATATTTATTTAAAACATTATTCGACTTTTATATTTTACCAAAACAATCAAAAATGAAGTCTCGTAAAAAATTATAACTCATAATTACAATTTTATCTAATTTAAAATACATTTATTAAGGGTAATTGTAAATTGTGATTGTTCATATACGTATATTCTACATAGTTGGTCATGAGGGTATATATGCACCATTTGTTAAACATAGGGGTAAATATACATGCACACATTATTACAAGGGATATATTTGCTCAATATCACAAAATTAAGGAATATATTTGTTCCTTATTGACGCAAGCTCATAAACCAATTAAGACAAGGACAAATTTTAAGAGACTAAACAAATATATACTAGCTAATTGTTTAGCATAGTTATAGTTTGAAGAAATTACTTTTCGCCACTAACATATAACCATATTTATGTGAGCCACGTCCAGAATTTGTATAATTCGGCTCCTAATTGTACAAATCCAGAATTTGTATAATTCAATTTCTAATTGTATAAATCCAGAATTTGTATATGCTTACTTAGCTTGAATATAATTATGAGGAAATTTCGCAAATAGCCACTAAAATAAACTTAATTAGGTTCTATAGCTATAGTTTGCTAATTACTATCCGTATCTACATGTTAGAGGGAGGAGAGAGGCGAGCGAGAGAGGGAAAGAGTGGAGAGAGGTGAATTGTATATGTATATATGTTGAATTGTATATGTATATCTGTTAGATAATTGTATATATGTAATTGGTATACATATGCATTTGTAAATCTGGCAAGCAGGATTGAGAGAGGGAGGAGAGAGGCGAGCGAGATTGGGAGAGGGAGGAGAGAGGCAAGCGAGAGAGGGTAGAGAGTGGAGAGAGGCGAATTGTATTTGTATATCTGTCATATAATTGTATATGTATATGTATATGTATAATTTGTATTTGTATGATTTGTACTTTTAGATGTATAAGAGAGGACAGAGGTTAGATAGAGGAAGAGAGGAGAGATGCGCAAATAATTATAGCTAAAATTAAGTTGTAAGTGGTAATTAATAAAAATTATAGTTATGTTAGCTAATTAACTAGTATATAGTTGCTTATCCTCGTAGTATCATGTTGATACATTTGATTTGTACAAGTTCTGATATTTTCTAAATGTATAAATACATAATTTATATATACTTAGCTTGTTTGTATATTGGCAAGTGAATTATACAAAGAAAATATTCATAGTAAACGAAAGTATAGCTATGAAACGTAATTAGACAAATTGTAGCTAAGGAAACTTATTAAATTTAATATCTTTGCTATGTATGAAATTTCCTCATTGTTTTATGTGTGTCATATATTTGTTAATTTTATAATCTAAACGAGTTTAAAGAGAGGAGATATGGGGTCTTCCACCTCCAAAATAGAAATTCAAAATACTTTAATTTTTGGTCAAACTAAGTATTAATATCTTTTTTAAGAAAAATATTACTACTTCAATCATAATTTAATGTTCTTTATCAATTTTGTAGTGAATTTATTGGATTAAATTGACTATTATATTTGACTAACTTTATGAGAAATATATAAATTTATTTGGTCAAAGTCTAACAATGATAAGCACTTACTGAATTGGATAGTAAATTTGATTTTTCAAATATAGATCCAATTAACTTCTTGAAAACTATTTAAATTCATTTTGTCATAGTAAAGTGATTATAAAAAGGTATAATACATAATTATGTCATTTAACTTGGCTTTAGTAGACAGTTATGCGGCCTCTAACTTTGGATGTGCATAAGTAAACACTTAAACTTGTATAAAATTAGACAAGTAGATACACACGTCCTACGTAGCATAATACACGTAGGACGCCACATAGGATGCAAACTTGTCATGTCGGATGTCACGTAGGACGAAGGTGTCTATTTATTCAATTTTTTACAAGTTTAAGTGTCTATTTATGTACACTCAAAGTTGGAGGGCATAGATGTCAGCTAAAGCCAAATTAAAGAGCATATTTATGTATTATGTCTTATAAAAATTATTGAACTAGCATAAGAATTAATATTACTAAATCATAAAAAAAAAACCTATAAAAATACATTAACTATATGCAAATTTTAATCACCAAATTAAAAGGCGAGTAAATAATTTGAAAAATGGGAGTAAGTCTAGTATTAGCGTAATGGTGAAGAATTAGCTAAAAACATATATCAAATACAATTTATATGTAGAATTGATCACCTTACTAATATTATTAAAATAGAATTATCATGTATTATTCTTATAATTAAAACACACAACACAATATAATAAATGATTATATTTTAAATAATCTCTCAATTAATGTTAAAATATCACTGTTAGCATAACAATAAAATTCTTTACAATAATTGATTCAAAATTATAGTCTAATTATACAGTAGTATTTTAAAAATTTGGGTAGTCTTTATTTGACAAATAACATATTTTAAAAAAATGAATAAACATAATTTTCAAGAACGGCTCAGCAAACGAGATGTATATATTAAACCGGAGATACTAAGAAATTCACTTTATCATTTTAATTTCAAACTTTTAGAAAAAATATATAAGCGGTCAAGAGGAGATACTTGAACCAATATATATATGATAGCCGATATTATTTTGTCTCTTCACTTACTTAAATTTTTTAAGGAAATAGATTAACAATCAAGAGGAACATATAAACGCGATTGAGACGGTATTGATTTACTTCTTCGTTATATTCATTCATTTTTATTTTTTATTCTCTTACAATGAAGGATGGCGATTGGGTGATGGTAAGTTTGTTTCAATCCAAATCTTGTTTCATTTCTTCATTTTTTTTTCTTTTGTATACATCTACATATTTGTTGTTCTTTTTAGCAAGTGTCCTAATTGAATTCATAGACAATTCTAGTAAATTATAGAAGACGAGTAAAAAGATTGATAAATGTTTGATTTTTTCTTCTTGCAACCCTATTTCAATTTTCTTTTTGTCGAAGGTATGTTAGAAAAATATCTCTACCCCCAAAAAGTAGCGTTACTGTCTATGTACATCTTACCAATTTCAAATCATAATTTTTGTACATTTTATCTTTTTCAAAACTCTACTTATGTTGAAATTATACAAATTATATGCATGAATAGTCTGATTTAAATACAATGAGACATCTATCGACTTTTCTAGTAGCATTCACTCAAGTTCTCAGTCTGAGAACGAGACTTACATCCCGATCTGAGAATGAGTGTCGCTAGAGGATGATGCTTCCTTCATTCCTTGTAATCATCATTCTATTTTTCTCCCAAATCTGTAAGCTCTGTCTTTGCTCTCAGATCTATATTTAATATCTATCTCTGGTTTTTAAACATCATTTTTTATTTATGAAATACAATGTATATGTACAGGGATGACTGAGATATATTCTATGTATCTTTAATGGCATATGCGTATATTATTCTAATTAATTATCTTTTGTGATTTCTAGAATTTCATTTGTTTACCAACTTTGGACTCATTAAAATGGAGGGAAGATCTTACTTTGTGTGAGCATGAATTATGAATATAAATAATTAGTTGATTTTATCTTTTGTATTTAATTACACAGTATACGTTTAATATGCTCGAAACACAAAAGAAAAACAAAGAGGATGTCAAGACGAATAAGAAATTTTCTGAAAAGGATCAAGAAGGCTCTTCCAAGAATATATTACATGACAAACGAGTGCAAAAAACTATTCATGGTATGTAATTTTGACTTATATTAATTTTATTTTCCTTGTCTACTTTAAGAAATAAAGAGAAAATTAATAGGTATTTTCAATTTTAATCTTATTATTAAATAACTTTTTCCAAATTAATTGAAGTATTAGTAGTCAAATATTGAATTTTAAAGTATTGCTAAGAGTTTGTTTTTAGTATAGTAAATACTTGACTAATATTTTTTCAAGGGAGCAAAGGGAGCAATTCTCAACTTCCCATGAAAGAGGGAAAGAATGCAGACAACCATGAACAACAAATTATTCAGGGTATATAATTTATAATTAATTCTATATTTTATAATTGACTCGTACTATTAATTATTCATGATTTTTCAGGTGAATTTGAGAGTCGTACTGATGATAGACCACTGAATAATCCTAATCTTACCTTAAAGGACAATAACATTGACAATACGTGTTTGTATCCCCTCCTTCATGCTTGCGAGGTAATTGTTCAACATTTATGTCAATTGATATCGAACATGCTCATTGTATTTCAAAATATACTTTTCTACGTTCAATCATTTATGAAAAAACAATGTGAATTTACAGGAGTTAGAAAGTGAGAAATTCAAACAAGGCAGCCAAAACAACGTAAGACAGGATCAAAAGAATTCTTTTGAGGAGGAATTTCCTAACCAACAACAAGAAGATATTGATGGTACTTATGAAATTTTACATCTTACAAATTAAACTTATGTTTTTAATTATCTGAATTTATCAAAAGTAGAGATGAATCCTAAATTTTAAATCAATAAGCTCAAGATAATTGAAACTCTTGACCTAAATGGTACACAACATAGTGGTAGTCTAATATACAATCATTAGATTGAAGCTCCCATCCAAACTTATAGTTTGTTTCACATATATCATGCAATCTCACATATAATTTTCAGGTGAGTCAGAGCTCAATAAAGTTACATGTGAAGATGGTCGCACAGATAATTATGGTCGTAGTTTAAACGACAATACTGTCAATTGTGGCTCAAAACTTTTGACAAGAGATGAAAAGGATGGAAACTATCATATCACTCGAGGAATACCCAGAAGTACTAAATTTCGTTCCATCGATAATCTCTATAAGGTAATTCATAAAAAGCTTCCCTATCTTCCACTATAACATTAAGTATTTTTACAAGTTTCTAATATTGTTCAACAATAGTTTTTTTTTCTTTAATTTTGGTAATTGTATATTTGACAAAATAAAAGAAATAGTTAAATTTATTTTTGATCATCTCATTAAATTTTCTTGCATTCCACAGTATACTTCAAGGGTCTCACCAATTGAAGATGAATATAGTTGGAATTGTCCAACTAAAGAAAACTCAAATATGAATTATTTGACAAACAAAGATTCAAGTATCAAAACAAACAAGATGAGTGTTGATTGTGAGAGAAAAGACAGAAACAACAATGGAGAAAAGGATGATGCGACTTCTTCCCCTTAGCTTCAAGATTTCATTTCAATAATTTATTTGAATTCTATCTTTAAGATTGCGTTTTAATCATTTCCTTGAATTCTATCTCTAAGCTCAGATTGTCTTTAACATTTCTTTGAATGTTGAATTTTATCATTTCATGTAAAACTTTAAATTTAAGTTGCATTTATAAATTTTGTCAATTACTTGTTCAGTTCTTCTTTATATATTATCCTTTATAAAAGTTGTTTTCAAAATTCGTCAACAAGAACAACATGATCTCTCTTAATAATAAAAATCACATTCAATATTGAGGATCTTTCTAAAATAGTCTCTCTACCTCTACGAGATAGTGGTTAGGTCTGCATACACTTTATCCTCCCCAAATCCTACTTTGTGGATTTCATTGAATATGATGTTGTTGTTGTTGATATTATACCCAATCAATAAAGGTAAGTATTTTCAACATCAAAATGCTTGTTCACAACTAGTTTATGAATTCATAGAGTTTAAACAACTCACACAACATGTAATAGATCTTCTTTCCTACAATTCAACATAATGATCTTCACAATAACTTAAGACATAATACGTAAATGGACCCTTAACTTGGCTTCAGTTGTCATCTACGCCCTCCAACTTTGGGTGTGTACAAATAGACACTTAAACTTGTATAAAATTGAACAAGTAGACATATACATCCTACGTGACATAATACATGTAGGACACCACATAGGACACAAAATTGTCATGTAGGACGAATGCGTCTATTTGTTCAATTATATACAAGTTTAAGTGTCTACTTGTGCACACTCAAAGTTGGAGGGCATAGTTATCAACTGTAGTCAAATTAAAAAACATATTTATGTATTATACCATAACTAAATAAACAATGGACGACAACAAGACACCAACCATATGTCCTCATGAACAACTTCACTACAACAAATAAAGAAGGCATAATCTATAAATATGCCCTTTAACTTGGTCTCCGCTTACATTTATATCTTCCAACTTTGACTGTACACAAGTAGACATTTAAGCTTGTATAAAATTGAACAACTAAATACACCTCCTACGTGGCATCTAACGTGGAAATTTGTGCACACCCAAAGTTAAAGGACATAAATGTAAAATATTTACAAATTAAGGGGCACATTTATGTATATGCCAATATAGAATTTAGCGGCAATAGTATAATTTGCCGCTATATTGTATTTAGCAGCAATAATTAATAAATATAATTATTTATAACCAATACTCTATATAAATGTCATTAACTCAATTTATCAATACTAGATGCAAAGACATTAACTCAATTACCACTAAATGTCCCTTTTGTTATAGTGCTTGTAAGTGACGTTCCAGTATCAGACTATACATGACTCATAAGAATGTGAAGGGGTCATGGAAAAATACTATAAAAAGGATAACAAAACATTCAAGAAAAAAGAGAAAGTGTGATAATCGAAATACAGTAGAGAGTGAAAAAGTTCAATTGTCACAAAATTAAATTAATCCAAAGGAAAAAACTAGGAGAGGATTTATCCTCTGAATTACATTTTAACAAAACAAGAAAAAAAAACATATTCAAGGTCAAGATAAAAACAAGATCATATGCTACAAGATTACAACAGAAAAAAAAGTTTGAACATGCCTAACCCAATTCAATCCTTTTCACTTCCTCTCTTCTATAGCTTCACCAGATTATAAGGGTCTTCTCCTCCATTGAACTATAAATAGAGTTGATCAAGCAGGGGGGAGGGGGTATTAGGTAGGCGTCAACTGTCTAACCTATTTCACTTGTATTTTCAGTCTACTGATACATCATGCCAGAAATGGGAAACAAATTCTTCCAGTCTTTCTACAGAAATTTGTAATGTCTGAAGGAATCTATCTGTATACATCATATATGTCCACCTTTCCGCAAGAAAAAACAGCATATACCTGATATAAATCTGCATAGCGTCATCAGATACCACAATCAAAATCCTACGCCAAAACATACAGAAACTACTAATCATGCCCCCAAGTCATGGATCAGGACTCATTTCTCCCTCAGTGGGCAGCCCAGCACACTAAGCTCCTCCCACAGAAGGGCCAGACCACATTGGGCCTTATGTACACAGCCTTACCTTGCATTTATGTAAGAGGCTGTTTTTCTTCCTCTGCCTTGGTAAAATCTCACAAACAATCACTTCTATTACCAAATACATAGTACAATTTTTTCTCTTTTCAGGAAAAAAGAGTTTAATAGAATAAATTGACAGATCGATAGGGTGAGAGGCCAGAGGTTCCAAAACAAAACTAGATCCTTCCTAACACCCAAATAACTGACAGACATCTCAGTGAAAAATGAAACACAACTGTCGTCTAATTCTTATGTTGGACAGTTGGAGGCTGCCAAAAAAAGGCCCAAGTGGAAGTGTTTCATTCTGAGGGCAGTGCCAACGCAGCCACGCAGGAACTTGAAGTACCACCTGGCCTATGAGGCAATAGTGTACTTAGTATAAGCACATGATCTAAGAGAAAAATCAGCTTTACAATGGGATTTCCAACTAGAATCCATCAACTAAAGCAGTAT
This sequence comes from Solanum verrucosum, assembly GCF_900185275.1. Taxonomy (NCBI): domain Eukaryota; kingdom Viridiplantae; phylum Streptophyta; class Magnoliopsida; order Solanales; family Solanaceae; genus Solanum; species Solanum verrucosum. The sequence goes on from NW_026019988.1 coordinate 5,966,395, forward strand.
TTGGGAGAATTCAAAACTTACAACACACTGATGGCTCTAAGAAAATGAATAAAGAGAGCAAAGGAGGAGAAATACCTTTTGCAAGCTTCATTTTTTGTGTCTCTTCTTAGAACTGAAGAAGCTTGGCAAATATCTTGTTCTAGTATAAGGGAAGCCAAAGAATCGGATGAAATTTTGGCAATCCTTTACTGCAGTACCTTCACCCCCTGATGCACTTATATGACTCAAGTATGTCTTGCCTTCATATATGAAACAGAGTTGCTGCCATAAAAGCACACTTAAACCTATCTCGATAGAGACACTAGCAATAAACAGGTAGATAAGAACAAGTCCTCTCGCGGGTAAAAACAACATAGAACTCATAAATGCAACAAAAATATCTTTTAACATTCTCATAACCAACTTTTGACCAAAAGCCCCACTCAGAAGGTGAATTTGCCAGTTGTTTAATGGTGGCCAGATATGATAAACTGCATAAACAGACATGATGGACGCGTAAATCATGCCAATGATTGCTGAAATGAGGAAAAGGACAAAATGCCGATGGTTTGCTGCACCAACACAGTTTCCAATCTGATAAATACAAGAGCAACTATTATCATGAGAATATAATATGATTACTGCACCATATTTTTCATGTCAATCACACAGGAATTAGATGGGAGATGAATGTACATCCAGATGAAGTAAGGTGGAAGCCAGAGAAATCAGGCAAATTTTCAGTTAAAGCTTTCTATTTCCCCTTACAGGAAAACAACAGTATGTTGGTTCTATTGCATCATTTTCAAGGAAACTTAGATGGAGACAAAGGCCGCTAAAACTCAGATGGAAGACAAAGGCCCCTAATATAATTTTGGTTGTCATTCCTCTTTGTATAGGATGATTACTTGGAGAAAATGGAAGATGTTATGAAAGGATTATACCATAATTGGAGTAAATGATTTTAGTGGGTTTATAGCCGTTTTTAAGTCCCTTACAATCTTGTAAAGCATTACCGCCCCTCCTTGCTATATTTGTGAATAAATATTCTTATCATCAAACAAGAAATTTGTCCCTCTTCAAAGAATTAGAGCAAGAAACACCACTACATCAATTCATAAAAAATCAGTAGTTCTGGATACTGTTCATCGGTGAGCATGCTACACATGAAGCAAGTAAAATCAAAATATATGCACCCAGAACCCAGACCTATATCTCTCTTGATTTTCTGTCCATATTCTGAAAGGAGCTCATTTTCTCTTCACTCTCCCCATTGTGAGTTGTTCCTAACTGTTAACCAGTGTTACTAAAAGCCATTGCTTCATTGCTCGAATGGATGATGTGAGAGGTCATGACCTTATGGGTGAAGCCATGCAATTCAAATAAGTATGCATTTCAAACAAAGATGCGCAAGGTGGTCCTGAGAAATAGTTGATTCTTTGAATCTCAATTTTGAAGAGTTGAATTAATATCAACATTATTTGTATATTGGATGCTGAAATTAGTTATTTTAATTGATTGATTATTTTAGCACAAAATTCATTTACATATGATATCTGTAAATTGTGCGCTTCAATTATTTATCGTTTTTCAACCTTGTTGCTCTTTTTTCACTTTTGAAAACACTGCTAGTAACTCATGAGTATCTTTTACTCTCTGGTGTTCGCTCCCTGGAATTAGATTCTTCTTTTTTCTATTTGAGGTAGTTTTACTGCCCTGCATTCCTCTCAACAACAATAGCTAGCACCATTTTCAGTTTGATAAAGCATAAAATGTAACAGTTAAAAGATTCAAGTTTCTTGTAATTGAGTAGGATAGTATATACAACACTAATACCAACAACTTTCTGACAATCAGATTGTGGTAGTGCGAAGATCGGAGCTCCCAGTCTCATCCTTCATACTTCTTTTTTTTTTTTAAAAAAAAAGAGTAAGAAAATATAAAATAACATACCTATCATAACACCGTAAAATAATGAAGTATAAAATTTGAGTCACTTTTCACCCCTTTTTCGCTCTGTTAGGATATCATACCTATCGATGTCATGTATGATAAGTGTCTATAGATTCAATTCAGTTTCTTGTAAAGGATCTTCCTTTTTCTCTTTTAAACTGTATAAGAATCCTGGTTAGCTCTTTCAAATATTAGCTCTCTACCTATTTTACTTTTACTTTTACTGTTCTTTTTTCCTCTTTTCCAGTGGGGGGCTGTAGAAGTTTAGGTCAAGGAGTTTATATGCGATAGATCTGAAAGGTCAAAGCTAAAATTTGACAATGAGGTATACATATACTATTTGCATTTCACCAGGTGGTTAAGAATAGGATCATGCATCTTATCAACACCCATGGGAATCAAAGGTTTTCATGGATTTCAGAAGTGACAAAGAAACAACAAGTACATAATCATGCAAAGGACCTATATATATAACTGGGTTCAGAACTATCAATAAGCGATTTTTACACTAAAAAAAATCATCAAGCGGATATCACCAACCTAATATTTCTACAACATAGGGTCCACCTCAATTCTAGGCTTAAACTCCCAGACACATGGTTATCCTTGTCTATTAGGCTTCTTAAATTTCTCAGCTACTTTCTTATCATCTGTTTTCTAGAGACAATTTATAGGCATAACCTTCTAGAGAATAAAACAGCTTCTCCAAAGTGTAAAAGAATAAAGAGAACTTACAAATGGACAATGATGATCCATGTCCAATACGCACATCCCACAAGAACGGCAATGATGTGCCCTAGGTGACTTTGGCTTAGCACAATATTCACAAAATCTATAATTCTCAAGTGCTCCTTTTGTCACAGCAGGATAGCTACCCCACAGTATGTTTGGTGGAGCACCAGCAGATCGAAATGCAGAAAGGCTAAAGGTAGACAGGGTAAATATGGACAATATTATAGCAATCACAATGTTAACACCGCCATAGATGTAACCGGGAGAAACTAATACCGGATAAATGGCCCAAATACCGCCACCTGAAACACCAAAAACCATATCAAAACTGAATGTATAATAAAGTCTTACATCCAACAAGTTGAGATAAGCTGCAAAGAAATGCCCATACAATTAACGCAAATGACATATTGTGAGAGACAAAAATGTATATTGTGAAATTTGATGCATTTTATGCAACAATTGCAAGGATTTGTTGCATCCAATGACTAGAAACAATAGAAAAGCAAATTAGCAATACGACCACAAACTGTTTGAACATCTAAATAAGAGATTAAGAGACTATAGAAACTGAGCGCATGCAGGATGCATGAAACAGCCATTATCTGTTTGATCAGCATCAATCATAGTGACCTAGTCTAACTTTAAATTACACAAATTTCGTTGATACGGCAGTCTTGGTGGCTTCCAGCATGGATAAACTTCTTGATTGCTCTCCATGCTGTTTTATTTCAGTGGTTAGGAACAAGAAAAGCAGCAGAGGGCTATAATTGGCAGAACCGGGGGATATACATGAAACACAAAAACAAAGAGATGTCCACATTGACTTCTGCCGCAGTAAAAACTGACATGAAAATCATTCAAATAGTGCAAGCCTTATATAAAGATAAAGCAGATAGAGAAGGCAATAACCATACAGCTAAAAGTTCAATCATGAAAAGAATCAAATATTCCCGCAGATCAGGGATGCAGGGGAGATGATGGATGTTTGATCACTTACATATTACCAATAGCATGAAGACAATAAGGATGCTGACAAAGCACCGGTCTCGCAATCGTCTCCACCTGAAGTTCTGGTTCTCACATTTAATTATGTTCTGGTTACTTATAGCTCCGCACCAGAAACACTTGAAAGCAGGTACATGTGGTGAAACAAGAACACGGAGCCCACAGCCCCAACATGTCGTTTCATGATCATCACTTACAGATGTCACATTATGCTCCTCCTACAATAGCACACCATTAAGAAACTAAGATGTTCAGTATTGATTCAAGAATGTCTAAATTGTCCAACCTCAGAGAGAAAAAAGACAGAAAATTAGTGAAATCAACTTTGAGAGAAGCTTAATGATTTTTAGTTAACGGGTGAGACTTGCTGAAATGGTTAGTTACCTCTACCAACCACAGGTAGGGCACTTCAAAAGCATTACTTCAATGATAAAAGGAAGTAGAAAAATCATGTCAACAGAGGCAAAAAAGCTATGTGATTTCCTTCCATTCACCTAAGACATGGTAGACAGATTTAGGGGTACTTATAAGAAGCTAAATTCAGTGAAATAGTTGAGGTGCTTGCAAGCTAACCAAATATAAGGTTATTAAAAAAAAAAAAAAAGAGTAGACAGAAGGTGTTAAAGTTTTATCAGAACCAAAAACAAACGAAGGAAGAAAGGAAACAAAAAGGGGATAAAAGGAATCCCCGCTATGAAGATACTCAAACACAGGCAGGCACACATACGAAAAGAAAAAGAAGATGAAATTTTGGTCAATTACCAAAAATAACAGAAAATCCACTGATCAAGTATCGTCTAATAACTTATAAGAAGGAAACAGAAATGGGTTTATTGACAAAAAATAATCGCCAACGATGAGTGAAAAATGCATGTAAGCTTACCGGAGATACATCTGAGAAAAAAAGAGATAGAAAATTAGTGAAATCAACTTTGAGAGAAGCTTTAATGCTACTGAGTTAACAAGTGAGACTTGCTTAAATGGTACGTTATCTCCACCTCCAACCATAGGTAGGGCATTTCAAAAGCAATTATTTAACAATAAAGTAGACAAATGGTATCAACCAGGGGTGGAGCTACAACCATATAAGGGTGGTCAGGCAAACACCCTTCATCAGAAAATTATATTGGTTTATATAGGTAAAATATTGTCTAATATTGGATATATAATAAATTGAACACCCTTTGACACAACAAAGGTTGGTAGTCTGGTGGTAAGTGTGCTCATTTATGTCTTCAAGGTTTGTGGTTCGATCCTCACTATTTGTATTTTTTAACACAAATTTCCTTTTACCAAAAAAAACACAGAAATAGCCCCCTACCATTTTCAACCTTAAATTTTGATTAACCTAATAATTAAGATTTTCTATTTTCTTTTCGATCTATATTAAGTGCATTATTAGGTATAACACACTCTTAACAAATTAATTAAAGATAAAATTAAAGATTATTATCCACTATTATATTTTTAATTATTTCTACACTATTCTTTTAGAAAATGTAAAATAGTTAAGAATCTTATTAAAAGAAAAAGTAAATATGGAAAAAATGTTTCAACAATTCTCTCGAACTTTGAAACATTCAGTTATGATTATCATGAAAAAAAGTCTCAACAATTCACTTAATATGAACCAAAGGAGTATATTCAACTAGAAGCTAAAATTATTTTTGTTGACTTTTGTCCATTAGTTTTGATTTATACCATTGATAGTTTTATAATTGTAAGTTTATGTATTATTTAGTTATTAAGTGATATGTAATTTAATTTTAAAATTTGGGTGCACCCACTCATCAATAAAAAAAAGTTTTGTGCACCCACTCCGCTAAAAAAAAATAATTATTGACTCTTTCAAAGTTTGAACACCCTTGGAGAAATTCCTGATTCCGCCACAGGTATCAACAGAGGCAAAAAAGCTACATGATTTTCTTCCATTTGGCCAAGTCATGGTAGTCGGTAGACAGAGTTAGACTTACAGGATTCAAAATTCAGTGAAATAGTTGAGGTGCTTGCAAGCAAGCCAAACACAAGGTTAATAAAAAAATGTAGACAAGTGGTGTAAAACTTTTATTAGAAACGAAGAAAGAAAGGAAACAAAACGGGGCAAAAGGAATATCCCTGCTATGAAATTCCAACCTTTTGTACTCAAATACAAGCACACATACCAAAAAGAAAAAGAAGACATTCTTGATCAATTACTTATGAGTAAAAGGAAGTCCACTGACCAAGCATATTAAAATGATAAGAAGGAAACAGAATCAGGGTACATACTATACAGACAAAAATGATTGCCAACGATGAGCAAAAATGCATCTAAGCATACCGGAGATACAACTTAGCCAAAAAGGATAGGAAGTTATTGAAATCAACTTTGAGAGAAGCTTAAATGTTTCTGAGTTAACGAGTGAGACTTGCTCAAATGTCAAGTTACCTCATTTACTTCTACCTCCAACCATAGATAGGGCTTTTCAAAAGCAAATACTTCAATGATAAGAGCAGATAAGTGGTAACAATAGAGGCAAAAAAGCCATGTGATTTCCTCTTATATTGCTTAACAACAACAACAACAACAACATACCCAATATAATCCCACAAGTGGAATCTGAGGAGGGTAGTTTATGGGCAAACCTTACCCTCCTTTTTGGGAGGTAGAGAGTTTGTTTCCAATAGAACCCTCGGCACGAGTAAAAGCATTTCAAAACAGTTCAAAAGATTTAAAAAAAAATCATGATTGAAGAAGCCAAGACAAAACACTAAAGAAAGCATGACAAAGCATCCTCCTCTCATATTGCTTAAGCAGGATGAAAAACTTAGTGAACTAGTTGGGCTGCACGCAAGGCAGCAAGCTAGCCAAACAAAAGTAAAATAAATAGACAAGTGGTATAGAACTTTTTCTTTTACGACGATGATGTCCACACCAGCTTTCGCACATCTCAACTAATTCTACGGCATACTTGCCACCTCCCACCAGCAATATACCAACAGGTATCAGATAACTCTCCACCAACTTTTACCCGTACAAAAAGGGAAAATACAATCGCTGCTATACAAATTCCAACCTCCTATTCTCAAACGCAGGAAAGTATACCCCACCCCATACACACAAAAATAAAAAAAGACAAAAAATTTATCAAATTACTCAAAAAAATCAGAAAAAAAATCAATTTTTTTCTCTTGATCCACTGATCAAGCATTATACAGTAATAATAATCGATAAAAAGGAAACAAAATCGGGATATATAGAAAAAAAATTGATCGTCAACGATGAGCAGAAATTCATGTAAAACATACCGGATATAGAATGTCATCATCGGCGGCGGAGGTGGAGGACCTCATCGCCGTCGTAGAGGTGGTGGCGGAGTCCGCAAAATCCATGATTCCGACCACCTTTCACGGCGTCAACCGCTGTATTACGGTTGTTGGTTCTATTTCTACCAAAATGTATAACGACATAATTTCCTTTTCAAAATTTCTTTCCGGTAATATCTATAAAAATCTTTCAATATTATAATTCAAGAAAACAACAACTTGAAAAGTCAAATATAGTGATAATAAAAATAATAGGAAATAAATGGGACAACTTGGAAATTAAAAATGTAAGGATAGAGGTAAAAGTAAGAAGACTTCTCGTTGCCTCGTCCTTAATCAGAAATCAATTGTTTTGGATTCAAATAACATTAATTATTTCGAATTTATAAAATTTTGAGTATGAAATTATTTTTATTAAGGGATGATTTCAAAAAACTAAATTAACTCATTTATTGTAAAAATATAATTCAAACACGATACTCATTAAAAAAATGTTTTATTGTTATAATAATTTATACAAATTTATTCTCTAATGTATGATTTTTTGACACAAATTTCAATTTCGTCAAGTTTTAATGTTGATATCAAACACAAATTCTAAATCATTTCAAAATTTACGTAATGGATATTTAAAGTTGGATCAATAAATTTTGAGTATAGATGATATTAACAAAAGAAAAATCAAGAGTATGACATACTAGTCAATAAAGATCATGATTTCTAAAATCTCGTGTACATACAAGACATTAAATAATTTCAAAAATATATGATATTTATTTTTATTATTAGTGACAAGTGTTACAAATTTCATACAATTAATTAAATTACGCACAAATTATTTACAATATAATTATAAAAATTATAAAAAATCTCACACTAGTTTATGACGTGTAAGGCATTCTCTTCCACCAAACTACTCTCCATATCCATTTTGCCCCACACATACAAATGAGAAAAACAAATCCCATTTATCTCTTATTCCATTTTAATTTGTTTGTTCTATTTTTTTGATATGTTTATAAAAGAAAATAATTTATTTTATTTCTATATTTTACCTAGCATATTTAAAATTATAATTTTTAATTTAATTTGATATATATTACTTTGATATATATTATATACAAATTAAAATAGGATAAACAAATTGAAACCGAAGGGTATTTGATTTCTAGTTGTGGAAGTAAAAGCAACCATAATTTAAACCTCTTATGCCTTCAACTAGCTTTTTCCGGGGCCTCACGACAACAAACTCTGCTGCTTCTACCAGGTATTTTCCTCTCCCACTTATTTATTTATTTTTGTCAATTTTATCCAATTATCTATTTTGAATCTTGATTTCTAAAGTTCCCTTCTATATTTTGTTGGAAATTTTTGATGATTTATAGAAGGGATTGTTGGAATTTTGGTTTGTTAAGTGTTTTGTAAAGAGGGGTGAAATATAGTTGTATGACAAGTTTTTTTTTTTTCTCATTATGTATCAAAAGTAAGGTATGTGCTTAGTTAAAAGATACTTGATTTGAGGGGATTTAGGGTTTGAAGTTTATGGATTCGGGATTTTAGCACTTCTTTGAGTTGTTGGGTTGTAAATTTATAGTTTGTAAATATTGAAATGGAGTAGGTGGAGCTAGAATTTAAAAGTTTTTTTTATAGCTGTGGTGTACTTCCAACTTGAGTGCTACCTCCCAATTCCCATCGACAACAGGTACATGTAGCTTCGTCCTCCAAGGCATAGACAGATAGAGAGAAATCGCCGTGTTTTTGTCTTCACTAGGATTTGAACCTGAGACCTTGTGATAAGTAGGCTAGAATATGAAGTTAATGGAATTTGAATTAACTTGTTTTATGAATTTAGTACATCGCTTGATGTACAAAATATTGGAAGTGCTCCTCGGAGAAGGTCCACGTTGATGCATTATGAAGTAGCTCTAGCTTCTTCTTCTTCTTCTTTTTTCCTTTTTTAAATATAGCTATAATGAATTATGACAACTTGATGTTGAATCAAATGATGTACACTAGCCTAGCTAAGAATAACTTGTAGCGGCTACAACATCCTACTTCATGAAAGAGCAAGAAAAATTTGGACTTTGGAGGAACAACGTTTTCCATGGTCAGTTTATGCTTATCCAGAAGGTGCAGGGGTCGGTTTCTGGTAAAACGAGCTTATCTTATACATGTTTCTTAAAGAAGCTATGGTTTCCGATCTGATTTGCCATGAACCTTATGTTTGAGCATGTGCTACCATGAACTAAGTACAGGTGTTGGACATCAAGTGTGTGTTATGGACTTATGGCATTAAAATTGTCAAAGGTTATGCATATAAAATATACGCGCAAAGTGTTGGATGGAGGCGCAAGGATACATTACAATAATAAGCACAAAAATAGATGTGTATTACATCTGCCTGGATATGTTGCTCGGACTCTCCAAAATATTGCCGCACCGGTGCCGGATTTTCCAAAAATGCACTACTTTTGAAGAGTCCGGCACGCAATCGTCGACATTTTCAGAGAGTCCGAGCAACATACATAGGGTGAATGGCTTTTGAACTCATGTATAGTTAGTGTAACCTAAAAGTAATTCTTTTCATGAGTCTATACTGAGTAGTCCAGAGTTTATTCTTGTTGAAATATCTACAACTTCAGTGCTTAAGTGCGCCTTGAAAATATTGTCATCAACTCTTGTTTACCCCTCTTTCTTTAGTTAATTCATTGCAATATACTAGCTATCTAATATCTTCTTATTATGCCTACGATTGATTAAGCAAAAACAATACTGTTTCTTCACTTAGCCATTGATGTATGGCCTAATTGCATCTTATAATTCTCTAGTTCTATATTGTTACTGGTTTTCAACATCTGGAGGTTAGATTTTCTGAATCTGCACAAAACTGTGATCGTAAAAGTTTTTGTATCCTAACATAGTGAATTGTTAAAGCTACAAATTCTCAATTACTTTAACGTAACCAACCATCTTATCACGTGCAATCTTATTGCTTTGTTTATGCTGCTACACAAATACTAGCTTAAATTTAATGTCGAGTACATATTGTGTCTTTCAAGTTAGGAATAAAAGTTCATACCTTTACATGTGTCTTCCTATGCAGTGTTTCAAAAAATTCCAAATACATTTTCCTTGGTCAGTAACTCGTGCTTTGATGCCAAATTTTCAGAATGACGAGTTCTCTGGGGACCCACCCTCGTATCTGCTCATTAGGAGGAGGTCCTGAGCATATTGTGAAGGAAAGAAGTTGCAAAATTTCATGTTTTCGTTATACAGATGTAGAATCTTCTTGGAAAGAATTGTTTCCTTCAAAAATTCAGAAGTTTAATAGCTGCCGCCACCTAAATACTCGAAAATGTTGGTCAATTTTTTCTGCTGCAACCGGTGATGCAAATGATCCGGATGACTCAGAAGATAGTAAGAATCCTCCAGAAAATGAAAATGAATCTGTAAGTGAAAATGCCTTTGCTGGTGCAATTCCATGGTTGCTACGCTATACGTGTCTATGCATGTCTCTGATTGTCTAAATGTCAAACAAGCATCCTAATTTTTAGTTTGCAGGTAAATAGTGAAATTTTAAGGGGCAATCTTGAAAGAATTGTCGGGCGGGATGACTCTGCATTTAGTGGAATAGATCTTGCAGCTCTGATAAGGAATAAATATGGAAGGTCCTATGATGTTCAATTGATTAAGAAGGTACTTGCTTTCTTTATTCTTTAATCATTATTTCGGATGTATTTATAACTTAACACTCCCTTCTATTTCAATTTGTTTTTCTTACTTTCCTTATAAGTCCGTTAAAAAGGATGTGTCTTTCCCTTTTGACAATTCTTCAATTCCAACCTTCCATGTGGCTTGTTTAAGACCATGAGATTAAAAGACATTTTGATACATTCTACATACCTTTAGTTTAAGACTACAAGATTGAAAAGGTTTCTTTTCTTTCTTAAACTCCGTGACCAAGTCAAAACCAGACAAACAAATTGAAACGGAGGGAGTATGTATTTGATTGACCGTAGAGATACATGCAACTTCTCCAAAACTTCAAACTTTCAAAAATCTATTGGTTGGTGTAATGCTATTAATAAATAAAATCGGCTTAAAATCCCATTAAAAGTGCTTCAAAATAAAGTTCTTTTGATAAGGTTTTGAGTTTTCTGTATCCACTTTAAAACCTATTACTCAAATGACTATTTCTTGTTTTTTTTTTTTTTTTTTGTATGCTCTTTTAGATCAAATTAACCAATCAAGCTGACATGAAAAAGATCGTTCAAACAATTAACTATTCCAATTGATGTTGCAAGTTTTCTTTTTGGCAGTTGGATATATAAACATTGTTTAGATGCTTAACTTGTATCTCTATATCCTCTTTATGTAGGAATTCATGGGGAAAAATCTTCTCGCGTTAAATGTTATGTGGAAATACAGGGAGCAGGTGAGCTGATCTCTTTAGCATTCGTAATGAGATCGATTGTTGTCATTAAACTATTACTACCATTTGATTTGACGAATATTTTAAAATGTTCCCCAGTGTGATACATAGTTCTCAAACATAAGTTCAGTATGTGAAGAACCATAGTTTGTTTCTCTTATACTTTCCACTTGGGAGATGTCAGCACTCTGAAGAACGCACTTCAGTATTCTCTCATCTTTTGAAAGCCGTGGCTGGATTTCCTTATTCTTCAGATACTTAAGATCTTGTTTCAAAGAGTTAATAGTCAAAAACACACCTAAAAAGTATCTCAGTTTTTCGAGTATTACACCTGAACTATTAGGTGAGCGAGCTTCCTACTTGAACTATCATCAACTATTTATATAAATACACCTCAACTATTCGATGTTCCCCTTTCCTACCTGAAATATCACCATCGTTCGGGTACACAAAGGGAATAATTGATAGTTGAGGTATGTTTTGATAAATAGTTGGTGATAGTTCAGGTAGGAAACTCGTCCACTTGATAGTTCAGGTATGAAACTCGAAAAACTTGGATATTTTAGGTGTGTGTTTGACTCTTCACTCTATATGAAACAAACCAAATAGCACCAACAAAGTTTCAGTTTGTCCTTCCCTACTTTTGTTTTCATCTTGCTTTCTCATCATGATTGGAGTTGGGCTTTTTGACGGAGCATACCAGAAGCATGATGTCACATGTGATTCTGCTGCACTTTCCTTTCTAAACCTTGTCCCCAAGTGTTTAAGAAGATGAATATACCTTTCAATTCAGAAAGAGATATAAGTTAAAGGTGATTACTTGGAATGATATTGAACGTTTAACATTAACCAAAGACCGAGAGATGAACTTAATTTAGCTTAACTAAATTCTGCTGATACACTAGATGAGATGCTAATATTAATTTTCTCGAGACAGCATGCTAACTACTGCTCTCCTGCAGCTATCTCGAATAGTTGGGGTGACTTGGTCTGTGATATTCGACATTATGTATTGATCAAATAAAGCAAACATCTGACTTAGAAATAAACTGAACTTTTGGCATTAGAAATGAGTTTTATTACTTGCCCTGATAAGTTGAAAGAAACAACTTAGTATGTTCGAGTGACCTTTTTCCCCCTTTTTTTCTGGAAAAATGATTTCAAAATCGTTTGGGATCTGTTAAAACACAAAATCACAAATTGTAACTGTTAGAATGTGTTGAAATTCAGTTTAGAATTTTAAAAAATTCTGTGATTTCCGTCTAATGTGCCTTCATGATTCTGTTTTAAAGCGATCTTTTCCGTTAACTGAAGAAGAGTACCTACTGAGGCTAGATGATGTGGCAAACACATTGAAATGTTGGGGAGCTGTTTCGCATATTCGTAATAGCCTTGAGAAGTTGAAAGAGCGGCCTCGGATAGGAAAGGTAAATTAGTTCTAGCTGATACTTGATGCTATCTTCTACTCAAAACTTTTGATTATATTAATCTCGTTACCTTCATCACTTTTTGGTTAGTATTAGTTATGCTTTATAGACAGATCAGTTATAATCTTTATTTCTTTCTTTTGGTGGATTGTGGGAAAGGGTTTGTGGGGGTGAGGGTTACCTCATCGCATTTTCCGTACACTATGACCCTGTTATCCAATGCATATCATACAGGGGTGAACCTATTGTATAAGCTACGGGTCCATCTGAACCCAATAGCTTTGATAGAATTCCGAATACAAACCCATAATTCTAATTCTAGTTCCGTCTCTGATACCATATGTAGGATACTAACAATAAAAGAGTAGTGTTATCATTGTTTTCTAGTCCTATTAAAGCTTTGCATAAACCTCTATCCTAAGCTTATAAGAATCTCGGATATTATCAGTTGTGATGTTTATGAAGCACGTAGATATATCAAATTTTGCATTACAGAGGTTGTTATGAACTTATAATGACAAATATCATGTCACTCTTGTGAATTATTCTGCCAGTCCAAACCGAAAGTTTGTCTCACTATGCTTTTGATCGTGTTCTCTCTTGTTATATACTGCAGGCAGTGAGCATTTTCATCGATATGGATGAATCCGGAGGCCGTGCAAATGAATGGATTTACAAGTAGACCAGAACATTGTAGCTCCTCAATGTTGATAGTTAGCAATACATAGGTAGATATAGTACAAAGTTGAAGAAACACTTGTATTCTTTATTAATTACTACTATTTCATTGTGCAGACACAATTTTTTATATTGTTTCCATTTGATGGCAATTACCCCCTTCTGCAGACAACAGCTTATTTATTGTCCTGCAATTGTTTATGTCTCCATAAATGTTGTGTTTTTACTTTCTTTGAGTTGAGGGTCTTTTGGTAACAACCTTTCTACGTGAAAATGTAGAGGTAGGGTCTGTGTACACTCTAATTTTCTCTGCCTCCACTTCTGAGATTATACTGAGTATGTTGTTGTTTCTCTTCTTAACATATAATATCTACCTCATAGTTATATGGCATCCCCATGTATTACGAATTTTCGTGATACTAATCCTATAATGAATGTGTAACTTGTCAATTGAACCAAACGACCCCTAATAGTAGAAATATTTTGTACTATTGAGGTTAGTGATATGATAAATTATAATTTTACTATCAAGTGATTTTGGAGAAGTGATTATGTCATGGTTACTTGGAATATAGAGTGGAGGAATTTGGGCGTGGCATGTTTCAACAACATGACATGTGTCACTTTATCAATCACACATAACTGTCATGTGACACTTGGCATGTTTATTGCGGATCGTTATGCATGATTATTATGTGTTAGAAAGTTATTTGCAAGCTGTTTGCTTGAGTTATTTGATATCTCAAAAAGTTATTACAAGGTTTTTTAGGAGTTTGTAGGAGTACTAATGAACATCCACAGAATTGGGGTGAATTAACCAAACTAGAATGAGTTGTACATTCAGCTGGAAACATGGTACTTAGTTGTTAGCATAAGTAAGTAACTGAAAGCAGAAACTCTGCCCCCAGAAGTCTTCTATCTTTACATTTCAGTCCCTTAAGAATAATATTAGTAGTTTCTAATATTACAATTAGGTTCCCTTAATATGATGATTTGTATTCTATTGTTAATTTAAATAAATACAATATTTATTTTGATTATTATTTATATTTTACTATATCGTATCATTATATTCATTATTACGTAAGGATAAAAGTCTCATTTTATATAATACTAATTGGTGTGATGGTATCGTTATCTTCTCTTCTTTTTTTATCATCTTATATTTATTTACTAATAATCATATCTTATCATTTATCCTACCTTTTACCATAATTTCGTTTCATATCCTATATATATATTTTTAGGTTTGTCCTTCAATTTTTATTTTATTTTTTTCGAAATCCTAAGATAACCCGTAACCCCTACAATCTTTATGTCACAAACTCTGCCCTTCGGAGGAACGCTCTGTGCACACTAGGTAAACACTCACTGTGTAATAGCCTGCAAACCACATATAAAATATAAGCCGCACTAGGCAAACTCTATACGATAGACTCGACTCAAAAGAACCTTCAAATTGTTGATGTTTGACATCATGTAATTATGAGAACGATACAATTCGTCCAAATATTGTATTTATTAAAATAATACAGTACGATACGGCACATTATCAAACAATACATAATCACCATCCAAACAAAGTGTAAAATCAAACTTACATGAGTTGTACATTCCTCTGGAAAGGTAGTACATAGCTGTTAGCAGCTATAATAACTGAAATCAGGAATCCAGGCCCTAGAAGTTTTCTTTCCTTACATTTCAGTCCCTTAAGAATAATATTTGTAGTTTCTACTATTACAATCAGGTCCTTTAAGAATAATATACTGTATATTCAAACTTTTTGATGAACAATTGAAGAAATTCGTCTCAATTTGCCCTAATTTTAGCTCGATTGAATTTTTGTTGAATTGGGGGATCGAATTTGATCGAATGGACCTTCTGTGTAAAGTCTATGGCGGAACCTCTGATGAAGAAGACGACAATGGTGGAATTCACCTTCAAAGACCCATTTTGCCGCCTCCAAAACGAGCCAAATTCGAGAATTTTCATCACGTTAGCAATCATTTGCCATTCTACAAGTCTAATCCAAGTGCCAATCTCCCAGCGCAAGCTTCCCTTCCAGGAAGATACATTTCTAAGAGAGAGCGAGCTGCCATGGCTTCAGTGGAGAAAGTTCCAGACCTCAGCACAACGATTTCCCCTAACAGTTCACCAGGTTTTGCAACTGCTCCCTTGCCCCTCTCTTTTTTTTTACACTTAAAATGAAAACTTGTTATGAGCTTTGTGTTTGGTTGGTGTTGAAATTTTGTAAGTTTTATGATACCCTTTTTGTTTAAAAGAAGATGATTTTTTTCAAAAGGGGATGGTTTTAGGAGTTGAGATATGGGAGTAAAGCGAGTAACAACTCAGGGTGTGTCATTGTTGTCAAACGCACACTTAACCCCCGGAGAGGGTCAAGATTCTAAAGGCATACTTTTCCTTGCCAATAAATTGAGATTTCACTTTATCATAAAAAAGATTCAATTTTTTGTTCATATATTTCTCATTCATGCTTAGAATTATTACTCTGAGACTAAACATATATATATTTGTATTGTTTCTCCCTTTGTGGCTTGTTTCATGCGTGGCTTTGTACTTACAGTCCCTACAGATCTTAGAGTTTTTTTTTGCACTTTGTTTTTGATGACATTGGGGTGTGTTCGTTATGAAGGAAAATATTTCCCATTGGAAATGTTTTTTAGGTATGAAGGAAAATGTTGCATTAAAAAGTATTTGTACATAATCTAGGCAAATACTATAGGAGGTGGGAGTGGAGATTAGGGCTATGGGTGAAGGTGAAGAATGAAGTGTGTTGGAGGGTGGGCCGTGGGGAGAATACAAATATACAATTAATGTGGAATGTCACTTGTAGAACTTGTTTTCTCTACATCCATTAGGGAAGTCATTTTCTTCATCTTTAAGGAACTTGTTTTTCTAGAGAAAGGTTTTCCAAAAGATTTACCAACCGAACATGGAAAAATTTAAAACCATTTGTTGGAAAATGCTTTCCTCCATAACAAACACACCTTTAGAGGTCCAAGTTCCAATCACAGCTGCAACAGCTAGGCATTTTGGATAGTATCTATGTTGATGTTTTCTTTAAAAAAGTGTACTTGAAGTTGAAGTGGAAAAAAATGTAGAAGTTGGAGTTATTTCTGGACATGAAGTTCACTTGGAAAGAAAAAGCTTGTTACATACACCTTCATGTCAATATTTCGATATTTCATGTGAGGTTCAATATTTTCAAATACTCATTGTCAAACTAGTATTTGCAAATACTGGGACAATACTAGAAGAATATTTTTTTTTTTTGATAAAAGTTAAAGTACAATACTAGAAGAATATTTATGCCTAAAAGGCTGAAATTTGTCATCCTTTTCCTTTTGAAGAGGGTGAATTTGACGCGAAGGGAATGGTTTAGTGCTTAATTTACAGCTGCAACAATAAGTGTGAGGGCATCTGCTCTGACCATGGCAAATAGGATTACCCCGGACCTGTGCTTGTGTGTTGTATGTAACAGGCTTGTGGATTTGTTGAGGTGCTTGCATATTGATGTAATACCACTTTCATTTTAAAAAAAAATAGTAAATAAGAAGTCAATGAATCTAAAATTTTTAATTGTTGCCAAAAAAGACCCCTTCAATTTTTCTATGCAAGGATAAATCATTTATTACTAATGAGAAGCATATTCAGAACCCTTTTATTAATCCAAAGAACTAGGGAACTGAAGAGGTCCTGGTGGAGAAGAGCAGCATCATGTAAGAGGGGAAGAAAAAAGAGGACTATCTTTGATGTTCTTTTGGCAGATTGATGCATTATTGAATGAAGATGGGCTCTTCCAGAAATTCTGTGCTGTTAGTATTGACTTATTGTTGCTTATTACAGCTGAAAACCTAATTAACCAGCCACCTTTATATTGCTGATTGCGTTATGCTTAACTATCATGTCACCAGCTTAAATTGTGAGAAACTCATGACCCAAAGTTTGTTTTGGATATAATGTTCAAAAAAAAAGTTTGTTGTGTATAAGCTTACAACTAATACAGACGGTCAGTCCTCCACTTGAGATAACTAATCCCTTCACTTAGCTGCTACCTTGTGTTAGTGGAGCTGTTTGTTAAGAATAAGAGTAACTACCCTTGTCCGAACGCTACTGTCAGTGGAAATCAAGAAGGAATCCGTAACACGATTGTCAAGTTTGCCGAATGAGTTCTCTCAAATGGAGAGCTCTTCCATTAAATAGAAAGAATTCTGTTTTACATGCCTAAAAATCTGCTATTCACACCCCTAAATATCTGATATTCCTAATTATAATATCACTAAAAATATGCTACATTAATCCCTCATATCTCCTATATATGGAAAGCAATTGACACCATCACTACACAAATATTTAGAGCTATTACATAGATATGTACAACTATTTAGAATCTGTCCAACATACTAACATCCCCCCTCAAATTGATGCCGATGAATCAAAAAGCATCAATTTGCCTACCAAAAACTGATGACACTGTCATGTCATAGATTTGTAAACACATCAGCTATTTGAAGATCACTGGATACATGTGGAAGAGTAATGACTCTCTTATCTACAACTTCTTTGATAGAATGACAATCCACTTCTATGTGTTTGGTCCTTTCATGATAAACCGGATTGGTAGCAATCTGAATGGCACTTGTGTTGTCAGCATGGAGAGGAGTGGCACTAGATTTGAGGAAATCCAATTTCTGCAAGTAAACCACGAAGCCAAACAATCTCTGAGCAAGCAGTAGACATTGCGCGATATTCAAATTCTGATGAAGATTTTGAAACACGGTCTTGCTTCTTGCTCTTCCAAGATATCAAGGAATCTCCAAGAAGCATACACCAACCCGTGAAAGAACGACGAGTATCAGGACATCTGCCCCAATCAGAATCAATGAATGCATTAAGCTGAATCGGAGAACCACTAGGAAAGAATAATCCACGAGTAGATGTTCCCAAGAGATATTGAATAATGCGACGAACAACCACCAAATGTAGATGGCGAGGAGCCTGCATAAATTGACTCACTTATTGAACTGAACTGCAAAAGAGATATCAGGTTGAGTAATAGTAAGATAATTTAGGCTCTCAACTAATTGCCGATACAAAATAGGATCAGGAAGAAGATCTCCTTCCGCATGGCGATACTTTACATTCAATTCCAATGGAGTATCTACATAGGAAGATTCTTGAAGACCAGCCAAAACAATCAAATCTTGAGTATATTTGTGCTGGTTCAAGAACACACCTTAAGAATCATAATGAACTTCCAACCCCAAAAAGTATGTAAGAGTAC
This sequence comes from Solanum verrucosum, assembly GCF_900185275.1. NCBI lineage: Eukaryota > Viridiplantae > Streptophyta > Magnoliopsida > Solanales > Solanaceae > Solanum > Solanum verrucosum. The sequence goes on from NW_026019988.1 coordinate 5,985,215, forward strand.
CAAGATCTTTCATATGAAAAGAATCCTTAAGCTATTGTTGGAGGCTAGTAATTAGTGACGAATTAGTTTGGTTGGGGAATGGACGGGTGGTCTCCTTATATGACACCTGGGCCTAACTCAACCCCAAAAGCAAGCTCATGAGGGGAGGATTGCCCAAGTCCATATAAGGAAACCACTAGTCCATTCCCCAACCAATGTGGGACTTTTATCCACTCTTACACCCCCCTTCGCGCCCAGGCCCAACTGGAGTGTGGATCGGGAGTCCAAACGGGGATGGACCTGGCTCTGATACCATGTCAAGTTTGCTGAATGAGTTCTCTCAAATGGAGAGTTCTATTAAATAGAAATAATTCTGATTTACATGCCTAATACTCTGCTATTCACACCCCTAAATATCTGCTATTCCTAATTATAATATCACTTAAAATATGCTACATTAATCCCTCATATCTCCTTTATATGGAAATCAATTGACATCATCAATACACAAATATTTAGAGCTATTACATAGATATGTACAACTATTAAGAATCTGTCCAACATTCTAACAACGATAAGTTATAATCAGTGGTTGATTTGCCGAAACCTAGTTTGTAAGAAGTGACTCAGCAGTGCAATGGCAGGTGATTATTTAGCACCATTTGGAAAAATGGCTAGTTTGGCTTGTGAGTTCAGTCAATAAACTCCACAGAAATTCCCTTCCCTACTCTTTTTGGCTTGTGAAGTCGGTCATCCTTCAATAAACTCCAGAGCATTCCCCTTACCTACTCAAATACTGGTCAGATTGGAAAAAGCAAGTGAGATTTATGGGGTTATCTTCTGGTCACTCATCACATATGTTTAGTGAACTTTTTCCCCTTATTCTCTTGCAATTCAATTCATATAACATTATCTAAACAGTTGCCTTAGTGTCAAGAGTCTCAGTAGAAAAATTACTGGACCCAGCTATTGACGTTTGGCAAATATTCACCTTAGGGAAGGAAGTTTGTTAAGCAACTCATCAGTTTTTCATTGCAATTGATGTCTTCGCGAATAAGATCTTTGGTTTTGAGAGGATGTCACTGTTGCCCATCAGAGTGTCAAAGGAGAGTGTTACTAACATGAAAGCAACTAGGAACCTCTCGGAAACTTTTCTTGTTGTTCAAATTTATAGTAATATTTTGTGCAATAGTTGGCACCTTTTCTCTCGATCTTCTGCATTATCTGCAACTGATGATTTGGAGTTTTTTTGTCCTTAGTTTTAGGGAGCATTTTGGATTCAGTTCTGCCACATAATATTTTGTCAGCTTTGAGAGATCAAACTAAAGTCTACAGGAACATGATCCACACGCCAGAAAGACTGTCTGTAGTTCTAGATGGACACAAAAGATCAGTTAATGCTGTACAGTGGTCTACAAGTCATGGTGAGTGGTTAAACCCTGCCAAAGTACTGCTATTGATTTTTATTTTGTGTAAATCCTTTTTATCATTATCACATTTATCAAAATTGGCATATATTTTTTTTAGCATGGATCCCTCTGGGTCCTGATGATTACCTGCCACCATTGATGTTGAAATAGTTTCAGAACTCCCTTGTGGTTTCAAATCCCTACAAATTAGACTTCACTGTGAAACTGCATCACTTCATGCATGTAGTAGGATGAGACTGGATCATCTAGTTACATGAATTGCTCCAGATATTTGCTTGGGCCCTGGTGTACTTTGTATGTTTACTTGTGATATCTAGAAAGGTGAATACTCTTTCCAAATTTATCGAAAGAAGGATCAGATAGATGTAGTTTTCTTGTTCTTTACCAAAACAATAAGGAAAAGAACTAATTACTCAAAAAGAATCAAGACTTTGTTGGAAAATATAAAAAATGTGGAAAAATTGAATGGCTAAATTTTAGAAGTTCTGGGCTATCGTAGGAAAAAAATAATCAATTTTAGCCTTTCCAAAAACCAAGAAGAAAATCTCTCTTTTAGGTATTAAAATACCAAGAAGAAAATCTCTCTTTTAGGTATTAAAATACCAAGAAGAAAATCTCTCTTTTAGGTATTAAAATACCAAGAATGCTTTGTTAACCAAGCACAATAATTTTCACTATTTTACAATGATGTGAGTCAATGATTCGCTTGATTACTTACATGAAATCATTTAGTTGTGAACTCTATAATGTTTACTGTATATTTTCCGATTTGTGATACTTTGCTGATTCAATAGCATACTTGTATTCATGTATGCTATTCTCCATGCAGCTCACCTTCTAGCATCTGCCGGAATGGATCAAACTGTCTGTATATGGAATGTGTGGAGCAGAGATCAGAAGAAAGCACGTGTACTTAATTGTCACCATGCGGCTGTCAAAGATGTGAAGTGGTCGCCATATGGTCTATTTGTGCTCTCTTGTGGATATGACTGCACATCAAGGTTGATTGATGTTGAAAAAGGAACTGAAACCCAGGTTTTCAATGAGGATCAAGTTGTTGGAGTGGTAAAATTTCATCCGGATAATTATAATCTCTTTCTCTCTGGAGGTTCGAAAGGTCACCTTAAAATATGGGATATAAGAGCTGGGAAGGTGGTCCATCAATATGTGCGAAATCCTGATCCTATCCTTGATGCTGAATTTACAGTTGACGCAAAGCGAATAATTTCATCAAGTGATACATCCAAAAGCAATATTAGTGAAAATTCAATTATGGTTTGGGATGTCTCACGAGAAATCCCTCTATCTAACCAGGTAATGTTATTCATTAATGCCTTTTGGTTTTGTTTCCTCATGCTTCTGATTTTTTCACGTCATGAATTATGTAGTCATTAGGTGAATGTCAAGATGTTATTTCCCTTCATATTACATGAGTGTTGTTAGAAATGTAGATATTGTTCATACAATCAAGAATGTTTGAAGCCTGAAGGTGTTCATCAATGTTTATGCAAATGCGTGCCTATTAGGAAAAAAAGAAAGAAAAATCACCATCTTCCTATGATCTGCCACGTACTGAGTCAGTGCAGAAGTCGTATGACATTTCCAATTCTCTAAATGTTGCTAACTTCGCTATTATCCAGTTGACTGTCATAGTCCTTCTCCCTGTTGTCCCCTACTTTTCTTCTTTTCATTTTCCAGGCTCTCCCTTTGAAGTTTCTAATCTTCTCATCTTTCAGTCAAGGTCTCTTCTTCTGCCCCCATCTTTTTTTCTCTGCTCTTACGTAATACATGGCCTCTGTATTCTTAATTTGCACATTTGTCTAAGTTCAGGAGAAATTGTGCACATCCATGACCATTACGAAAGTGAGGATAGCTTTTGTCATATCACTCACGTCAATCATCTGCATTCACATACTCAGGAATATGTCATAGCACATATTTGCCAAATTATGCTAATCTGTTTTCTGTAAAAGAAGGCTAATTTCGTGAACATTTCAGGTTTACGGTGAAGCATATACATGTCCCTCGATAAGATGCCATCCCTCTGATCCCAAATTTATAGCACAGTCAAATGGAAACTACATAGCAATTTTCTCTACCAAGCCTCCATTTGGACTTGACAAGTACAGGAGATATGGAGGCCATAGTGTTTCTGGATTCCCCATAAAATGCAATTTCAGCTTGGATGGTGACAAAGTAATATCTGGTTCCTCTGATGGATACATTTATGTTTACGAGTCGAACACTTGTAAGCTCATCAGAAAGATTAAGACATACAATGAGGCTTGCATCGATGTTGTATTCCATCCTGTCATGTCGAATGTAGTTGCTTCGTGTAGTTGGAGTGGACAAGTTTCAGTTGCAGTAACCTAAAATGTTAAAAAAATTGTATCAAGTTTTTTTTTTTGTACAGTCTGTTTTTGAAGGGAAATCTTGGACGAATGTTAAAGTTATCTCCATAGGACCTATTGGTCATGAGTTTGAGCCCCGGACCTTGCGTATCGTAAATGTGGGATACTTCTATCAGGCTGCCCTTTTTTTAAAGTTTGGCTGTACACATCCATATGACCAAATTGAAATCACTTTTGTTTCATATTTTGATCCTCAATAAAAGCTAAAAAAAAATGTATTTGCTAATGGAGTGATAAAATACATCCCGATTTTCTATGAAGTATGAAATATGAAATGAACAGGAGTGATGATGACACTCAAACTTCCATCTACATAACAAAAAAAGTATGTGGGTACTGAGAAATCCTTGATAAGGAGCACTTCTTCTTGAATGGAGTTTTATGTGGTGTGAATTCATATTAGTTAGGCTTCAATGCAAATATCTTACCCTAAAAGGAAACAAAAAAGAAGTCAAATAAAAACACCATAAATATTTAAGAAATTAAAACATACTCGAAATTACATTATAGTGAAATAAAGTGAAGATTCTTTCTTTAAAAATGCTGGTGTTTGGCAATTTAAACATCTTGAGTTATGTATTAAATCCTTGTGTTACAAAGAAAAATGAAAAAAAAATCCTTGTGTTTGGTTTGGAATTTGAAAATTCATGTTAATAAATGTAGAAGTTAAGAATGAATTTGTGTATTATCTTATAAAGATAGAAGATTGAAATAACAAAATCCCGCATAACTAATATTTGCATAAAAAGAGTACATAAATTTCATTATAATTAATATTGACATAACTCTAATCAACTGTCAAACAACCCTAACTACTATTTGCAAAAGTTCATATATTTATACTTTTAGCCACTCACACACCTTAAACCACTCTGAGTTAGCAATTCAAAACATTAGAACTTGAATTACCATACTAGAAATGTGGTCGTTCTGTTTACATTGTGGCTATATTTTAAATACATTTGCGAATATTGGTTACGTTTTAAATAACAACCCTAAAAATGGCTACTAATGCACTTCACCTTAGGCAAGTCGACCATCACTCTCCTAGTCTCCTTTGCCTGCAAAACTTGTTCCTCTCCCGCCGGCAATCCAGTTGTACCAGTTTCTCTCTCTACTTTCTCTCTCTCTATATATTTATATACAGTTTCTCTCTCGACTCTCTCTCTATATGTAGTGATTTATTGATTTTGCGTTTAGTTTTTCAAGAAATGAACTTTGAATGCAGGAAATAACAAGTTTCGATTGATGGGTGTGATTGAATTATGCAACATTTCATCTATTTGCATTGGTAGAGCAAAACCCAGTTCTTTAATAGAAGGAAATCGGAGGAGGAGAATTACTTGTATGGCCTCTTCAGTGTCAGTGCAAGAAGAGGAGAGTCATCAGCAGAAACAATGTGTTAATGGGGGTTCTTTTATTCGGACCCATCTTCTTAAATTGTCCCCTTATCAACCCATTTTGCCATTTGAGGTGAGTATTGGGATTTGGGACTCATTTCTTATTTCGTGTTGTATGGTTGATTACATTTAGTTTTACTCTATTTATTGGTGAAAGGAGTTTATAAGTTATATATATGAATCAATGCAATCAATAGTGTTACCTGCAATACTGGTAGCTGTCGCTGGTGAGAGGTAGCAGTATCCCGTTGAATTAGTTGAGTTGCGCGAAAGCTTGCTTGGACACCATGATCATTAAAAAAATATATACTAGTGTAAATGGAGGTTCTTTTATCAGGACCCATCTTCTTAAATTGGCCCCTTATCAACCCATTTTGCCATTTGAGGTGAATTTGTAGGATCCATTTCTTATTTCTTGTTGTATGGTTGATTACATTTAGTTTTACTTTATTTATAGATGAAAGGAGTTTATATATGAATCAATGCAACCAATAGTGTTCCTGTTGCTGGTGGGAGGTGACAAGTATCCTTTGGAATTAGTCAAGGTGTATAAAAGTAGGCTCGGACACCATGGTCATCAAAAAGAAAAAAGTAGTGTTACCTGCAATAGCGGTACCTGTGGCTGGTGGGAGGTGACATGTATTCTTTGGAATTAGTCGAAGTGTGTGAAAGTTGGCTCGGACACCATGGTCATCAAAAAGAAAAAATAGTGTTACCTGCAATAGCCTCGGGAGGTGTTAGGTATTCCGTGCAATTAGTCAAGGTGTACGAAAGTTGGCTCGGACATCATGGTCATCAAAAAGAAAAAAAGAGTGTTACCTGCAATAGCAGTACCTGTTGTTGGAGGGACGTGACCGGTATCCTTTAGAATTAGTCAAGGTGTGTAGAAGTTGGCTCGAACATCATGGTCATCAAAAAGAAGAAAATAGTGTTACCTGCAATAGCGATACCTGATGTTGGTGGGAGGTGTTAGGTATTTCGTGCAATTAGTCGAGGTGTGCGACAGCTGACTCATGCACCATGGTCATACAAAAAAAATAGTGGTACTTGTTGCTAGTGGGAGGTGGCAGGTATCCCATGGAACTAGTTGAGGTGTGCGAAAGTTGGCTGAAACACCATGGTCATCAAAGAAAAAAAATAGTGTACCTGCAATCACCTTTTAAGTGACTTGTTTGTATAAATATATTCTTAGTGCGTAGAACTTAAAGTCGTTGCTAATTGTATTGTAGGAGACAATGTACCGGTTATAGTCAACCTTCTAGAGATTTATATGTTAGTAGAAAGTATAAAGAACTTTGTAAATACGGGTTTCAGTACAACCTATGTACTGTTCTACAAAAATAGAAACAATTACCATTTTAAAAAAAAAAAAAGTATAAAGAACTTTTTGTACATTTTTAAAAAAACTATATTTTTGTATAATATTGCCATGAGATGAGTTTATATGAAGTAATATGGTCAGTGAAGATTCATATAGACGATCCTAATTTGTTTGAGACTGAAGCTTAGCTGTAGTTGTATAGTTAACCTTATATTGTGTTGAGCGAATCAAGTTAAATAATCAAACCAAAAGGAGGACTTTGAGAACTTGAACTCACTACTGGCAATGCTCAGGGCTGCAGCTAGGACTTTAGGGGTGGGTGGGGAACTTATATAGGAATTTGAATGTCATTGGCTTTCTTGGTTTGGCAGAGGGTATTCATTAAAAGGGAACCATTGAAACTTGTGAAATTTGAAAGGATACTAACTAAAAATGTGAAACATTAGATTTGTGCAGGGTGGGGAGAAGCAGCTTCTATCTGGCATCTGAGCTTTGTCATTGACTATTTTGTCAATGGTTTCAGTGAACCATTCTAAGCATCCTATCTAGTTATCTTTATATTGCATTTAGCCTTAGGGACATTGGATATTCTCCTCTATTTAGTGGGTGATTGTTGGTTTATCAGCTTGGCAGGTTTTGTGAATACAAGTCGTGCTGCCAACTGTTTGCTATTGAAATGTGTGATATTTGCAGTAATTAAGTCTACTTAGTGAAAAATATATTTTCTTGGCACAGTAATTTCCAGTATATCATCTTTTGGGTCTTGAATTATTTTCTGAGGAAGTAAGCTAAATTTTATACAATATAGACCCTTTGAGTCTTGAATCATTAGGCATACAGGAATTAGTCATATCTTCTTTACTTAGCTTAGCTAGATAGGCCAAATGACTGCTAGGAGGTTTGTTTTTTACAATTTTTTTTTTCTTTTTTCTCCTTTTGTTTATAGACATGAAATGTAAAGTTCTCCCTCTGTCTCTCTGGAAAAAAATATTTAATGTAAGGATTGAATCATGTGTCTGCTATGCAAAGAAAGGTGTTGTGAGGAAATTCTGATATATTTGTTGTTTTCCTTCTCATTTTTCTGGGATATAATGAGTTAATAACCACCACATGATTGATATTTATGTGTTAGATGTGATATTTTCTTGTTGCATCTGAAAAATTGCTTGCACCTATACAGGTGTTGTCCACTCGTCTTGGTAGAAAGCCAGAGGACATTGTTAAGTTAGACGCTAACGAAAACCCCTATGGACCTCCCCCAGAGGCAAGTTAGTATCTTTTGCAATGCCCACTGTTTAATGGAAAAATATCTTTGTATATTTATTTTCCGCTTTCTCAATTTTAAGCTGTTGAAGTTCTTGCAGGTAAACGAAGCTTTGGGGGCTATGAAATTTCCATATATTTATCCTGATCCTGAAAGCCGTACATTGCGTGCAGCTCTTGCTGAAGATTCTGGCCTTGAATCTGAGTATATTCTTGCAGGGTGCGGTGCAGATGAACTCATTGATTTGATAATGAGGTAAATATCATGATTAGACTATCCTTTTATATAAAGTCTAACTAAATGCTTACAACAAGTTGAGATATATAGTCCTTGTTTGACTTACAGTTCAGATATTTAACTGTTCTCTGCTGCAGATGCGTATTGGATCCTGGTGACAAGATTGTTGACTGCCCACCCACTTTCACAATGTATGAATTTGATGCAGCTGTAAATGGAGCAGGTGTCATCAAGGGTATGATTTTTAATTATGTTCCTCATTATTATCATACCGAGTCTTAGATCCTTTCTCTTCTAGAAGAGTCTTGGGACTTGGATTTGTTTTGGTGCAATAAATCATCGACTTGGACTTGTTTTGGTGCAATAAATCATCTTTGGTTGAATATATTATGGGAAATCTTGGAAAAATAAATGGTATGCAGAAGAAGTAAGGAACTAAATGTAAGAGAGAGAGAAAGAGATAAGATCCTATTGTCTCTTAGTTCGAGTAATAACTTGGTTTTACATTAGATAAAACACTCTGACATTAGTTTTTTTTTATCAGTAAAATACCGTCATTATCTGATGACATCTATTTATGGTTGGGTATCAGCTCTTTTTGATTCCTGAAACAACTACTGTGATCTAATCATTTTCACCCAAAGGATGTTGGATTCCTAGCTTTCATCATTGTAAGCTGATTATATATGTGCTTTATGGGGGATTGATAGTTTTCATAACAAGTAGTTGCATTGGAATCACTACAGCTTGTTAGTTGTTGTTGTTACTTAATCATCTGACCTTTCCCATGAATGATGTATTGCTTGGTAATACTATACTGTGAAACTGTGAAATTTAAGAGAGAAATGGAGTGCGTATAATGAAAATGCAGACTCTACATTCAGACAAAGTGATCTTTAAAGCATGGAGCAAAATGAAATAAGCTGATAATTTCTAATTTTCTTCATTGCGATAATTATTGTTGGAACTTTTATCAATACGTTTATCTGTAGCTCTGTCAAACTGGCAGTGCCTAGGAACCCAGACTTCAGCCTGGATGTAGAACGGATTGCCGAAGTGGTTGAACTTGAGAAACCGAAGTGCATATTTCTGACATCACCTAATAATCCTGATGGGAGGTATTGCTACATTGTATTCTTGGTCTATTTCTCATTGTGGTTGTACTTTGCTCCCCTTGATTGTACTGCATGTGAGAGTGTCTCTCCCCCCAACCCCTCCTGTCTAAGCTCTAATCATCTTCAAAGCTTTCAGTTGCACCTTTCCTTTTTCTTTTTTTTTTCACTATTTTCCAAGTCCGTGAGATGGAAAAAATGACTAATAGGAAACTATTACTAGAATTTCAATTTAGCCAGTAATACTGTGATTTTTTTTTAATTGGGGGAGAACACCAATAATGAGATGGTCTCGATACTATTCCCATCATTGTTTGGTGGACAATATGGATGGAAAGAAACATACTAATTTTTTGAAGGCAAACATAGAAACATACATGGTCTTAAACAAAATTGTATTTCTTTGCTAGTTTTTTTGGTGCAACATGGCCATTGTAAATGATGTAGATTCCATGCTAGATATGGTTGGGGCTTTGCACACTTTGTAATTTTTAACTCACCATCTTACTGTTGTTTTACCATTTATAGAATATCATTACTTCTCAATAATAATAAAAATAATGACATCATTGGTGTAAAAAGAGCTATAAGCAATTATGACGTAAATTGATCAATTATTAGTTCTTTTTTATTGAAATAATCAAAATAACATTTTGATGCAGATAATTTTTTATATGCTTTCCATATTTTTGCATATATTTTATTTTTTGAAAGAAGATTTTTGCATGTATTTCTGCACCCAAGGGAATAGGACAATCGAAATTTATATTGTATTTAGACGGTAAATTTGCTCACTGTCCACTGCGTTGACTTTTCTTTTCTTTAGAGTTTGTTTGGCATTATACATAAGCACACTTCAAAATGGTATCAGATCAGGCAAAGGTCCTGGGATCGAATCTCATCGCCACCCAAATTAAAAAGAATTTCCACGTGCTTGGCCCATGAAAAAGAATCAACGCCCCACATGAGGGAGCGTGTTGAGAATATCACTAACTAATTAAAAGTGTGATCTTTCTAACAGCTTAAGCTTTTATATGAGATGGCCACACACTTCAATAGATACCTTACCTCCCTTATGCTGTTATTCTATTGAGACAATCTATCATGTTGTTGAACAGTATAATTGATGATGAAACTCTTTTGAAAATACTTCACCTGCCCATATTGGTAATATTGGATGAAGCATATGTTGAGTTTTCTGGAATGGAGTCAAAGATGAAGTGGGTGAAGAAGCATGAAAATCTGATTGTTCTTCGCACGTTCAGCAAAAGAGCTGGTAGGTTCATTCTTTTCCATTTGACATCTATGAGAGAATGCAATATGTGTGCTTGGAAAAACCGTATGCCTCTTGTTGCTCTTTTGCTGATATAGTGCAAGATCTTATAAGTTGGTGGCTGATACATCATCATCTCCTGTGTATCCTATTCACGAAATTAGTGTTTACAAGTGCTGTCATTAATGGGTGGTTGGGATTGAAGTATAGTTGACTAATTTAAGTGGTATCCCAATCCTCAGGTTTAGCTGGACTAAGAGTAGGATATGGAGCTTTTCCACAGAGTATTATTGAATTCCTTTGGCGAGCAAAGCAACCATATAATGTGTCTGTTGCTGCTGAAGTTGCTGCTTGTGCTGCTTTAAAGAACCCCACGTATCTGGAGGTATCTTAGGATATGGAACATTTCCACTGTGCATTACTGAATAACTTTGCCCAAATGTTCCAATCTCTTTTATAAGTAACTATATCATTTTTTTGGAAAGTTTTACTGATTATTGTGTCATTTATATCAGAATGTGAAAGTGGCACTGGTGCAAGAAAGGGAGAGGCTATTTAATCTCTTGAAAGAAGTCCCGTTTCTTGATCCATACCCTAGCTATTCTAATTTCATTCTCTGTAAGGTTACGTCTGGAATGGATGCTAAGAAATTGAAGGTAAACGTGCTTATATCACCAAATTCTGTACTTGTAAAGTCAATTCTGTTGCTTCTTCTGTTCCGATTCATTTATTTATTTAATTGGTCTCATGGCTTTTCATCCTGGGCTAAACATTACTATCTAGAAGCTTGATACCAAGGTGAAAGAAGTATTAAAGAAAATGAATAAAGTATAAGCATTTTAATAGATTACCTTGTTTCTTTTATGTTATGGTAGTGCATGGAATTACAGAGAGTTTGTTCGATTGCCAAGATACTCGATGATTATGCTAAGCAAGAGATGACCAATCACTACTGAGGCAGTGAATTAACATAAGACTGAGGATGTGACGTATTTGAGGTCTTTTACAGTGGAATAACTCGGAGATAAATGGGTTGAGATTGAAGAATTGTTGTTTGATGCATAAGGTTGTAGTAGTAATAGTAGTGTTGACATTTATATCAAGGCACGGTTGTGAAGTGATGCTTATAATAGTCCCCATGCTCACCCTTTCTTTGTATTGCATCTGTATTATGAATATATCGTTATGCGATTTTGAAGGCGCAGTTGGCCAGTACATAATGCATTCGCATTCCAGTCTCTCCTACATTTTAACTGTAGAAACTCGTGTTGCAGGAAGACCTTGCGACTATGGGAGTGATGATCCGTCACTACAACAGCAAGGAGCTGAAGGGATATGTCCGTGTCTCTGTAGGCAAGCCCGAGCACACCGAGGCATTGATGAAATGCCTCAAGCACTTCTATTGATCTTGCTTGGGGTCGAAACGACAAAATCTGAAGTGTTGTGTTTTCATTGTTATTTATGCTAATTGCAAAGGAATCATTCTTCAGAAATAAGTCTTTGTATGGAAATGAGGAGTCACAGAGTGGTCTTCAAGTGTACATTATGTTGAAAAATGGCCATACAATGCCATTTGTAGTTCTTTAGACTGTCTTTTTGACCCTTGTTTGCAAAAAGATTCAGATTGTAATTTATAAAAGGGCTGGACTGATTTGAAGAAATAATTTAGTTTTTCCTTGATGTTCTCTTTAACTTTTTAAAGAAGGATCATACATCTATGTGATTTTCGTTATAAAGGATTGGTTTGTTATAGAGAGAAGCATTAATAAATAATTCCATTATATACGTTGACGTTACTTCTATTTTGTGAAGATAGAGAGTCTTGTTTTTGAGAGAACTGTCTTATCCCACTTGTTTTTCTTAGATTTCAAAGCAAGAAAAAAGAGGCATTCATATGCCAAGGAAGAACCAACCTCTCACATTTTCTCATTGGGGGCATTTGTATATCTCCTTTATTGAACTATCTCAACTTCGTTTCCTGCATCTTTGTCTTTTGTTGAGGCCAAAAATATCTTACTCGGAATATCTTCTTTCCTAATCTTATTTCTCTCGATATGTCATACATTCAATTTAACATCCTTATTTTCGCAACTTTCATCTTCTAAACATGGAAGTTCTTGACCAGCCAACACTCCGCTTCATACAACATAAGCCAATCTAACCACCACTCTGTAATATTTGTCTTTAAATCTTTTTTATCACATGAAATTTCGAATGCGGATCTCGATTTCATCCATCCTACACATGTAATGTCTCTAAGAATTGCGATGAGAAGTCTTGAATTTGAATTACAAAAATGAAAAAATATCCAAATAAACACAAATCAAAATAAAAAGAAAATTGTTTCACGTCTAAATTATAGTTCGAATTTGAGTTTTGAGAATGATGACAAAAATAAAACAAAATAGAAGTTCAATATTGACAAGAGCCAAATGTAAGGAGAAAAAAAGAGAACAAAAAGAGGAACGGTTTCGTCTTCTTCACCACTCTTTCAGTGCTTTAACTCCCATTTTCAAGTTTTCTGCAAAGCCAAAACCTCTCAAATTTCCCTTTTTAAGAATCTCACCATTTTCCCATTTGCAAAATTCTCTAAAAATTCATCTCTCCAACGGGATAAACCCTAATTCAACTCTCTATTTTCACAGTGTTTGTACGCAATTATAGCAAAAATCAAGCACATATACAGACGGAAATGATACATGGTTATGGTCATGATGCATCAGCATCAGCATCATCACTCCACTGCTCCATCAACTCACCCAATCAATCCTCCTCCACCTTCTTCAGCTTCCGTTCTTAGATCCCCCAACACATCTACTTCAAATACCCAGCAATTTCCTTCAATTGGGTCGCCTTCTGTGGAACATGGGTTGCCGTTAGCACGGGTTAAGCTCACCGATATTGTACCTTATGATGGAGCTCCGGTTGGGCCTTATTTGCGGGCTGTGGAAGCGCTTTCAGGATCACTTATGCGGCATAACGCTGCGGTGATTGAGCTCGGTGGTGAAGGTACGGCGGTGTTACGGTGTGGGTTGGAGTCGGTTAGGTACTTTTTTAAGACGAGGGCGGTTGCTCAGAATGGTGGGGGTGGCGCTGGTGGGGCTGCTTTGGGCAAGAGTGGTCGTGGGGTTTATATATACAGAGCTGGAAGGTAAGGAGTAGAAGCAAAATGTGTTCTTTTTCCCTTTTTTTTTAGCTGTAGAATTTAACCACAATGCATAGTTAATTCCAAACCAAGAAAAAGTGGGTTGCAGCAGGTTGAGAGTTGCTTAAAAATAGTCTAAAAGTTCATTTGATTACAACGTTTATGTATGTGCATATGAATAGAGAGGAAAGGAGGCTACTTTGGGTTTGAGGCCTAATTGATGGAGTGGTGATTGATTGGTGAACGAATGTAATTGATTGTTGGTCATCAGTACCCCTCACTCCTCAGTATGTTACCTTGATGCATAATGTTTGTTTGTGCTCTAGACTGTAAAAGAAACTTGATCATGCTAGTGTTTTGTTCTGAGAAAGTCCATTCTGACACTTTCTGATACCTTTTTGTGATAAAGCTGAGAAGTCTGATTCTTCTAGAGATGTAGGAACAGAAAAAGAGTCTTAAACAATCAGAGTCAGAATATGTGAATGATTAATGGAGTGAGGGAACTTATTTCCATGTCTGGCATTGCTTTCGACAGGGTTAGTTTGCAGAGGTCAGAAAGAGGGATTTGTTTGATGCAAATGGCTTAGAAATAGTAAAAAATTTGAAGTCTATTTGCTAAAAAGATAGTTTATTCCTTAGTGTACAACAGCTGAACTTGCATTGTGCTTGTCAATAACTATGATGCTCAGGCTCTTCAAAAATGTCAACAACTACGTCTCGGATTCTCCAAAAGTAGTGTATTTTTGGAGAATTCGACACAGGTGTGGCATCGAAAGTGATGGGGGCCTTTCTTTTTTGTTTTTGTATAGATGGCTCCCTCTGTATGCAATACCAAGCACCATCTTAATGCTTAGTTTTTTCTATTAACCAATTACTTAACAGATAAAAAAAAACAACCTTGATTTGAATTTGAATACATTCTTGTTAAGCCTGTCTAGTTTCCTTTGAGTAGTCTCAAACATCTCAAATTTAAGGGTTAGACGCTCTTCCACATGGGATTAATGATTTGATAATCAGCTTTCATATGCTAGGCCTTTGGAAGACATGGACTCTTCTCCCCCATGCATGACTGAAGTTTTCCGCTGCATGGGAAGGGCAGCTCGTGCTGCTTTATGTGCAATTGCAAGGCATCTTCGATTGCGAAGCGAGTAAGAACTTCTGTCATGACTGGATCATATCATTCAGATCCTCTTTATGTCTTAAATGCATTCTGACCAAACACATAGTGCTCTGTAGTGTCTTCAATCACTTGCTTGATGATAATCCGCTGCCCGTTAATGAGGCCTCTTCATCTGTTGTTGTTGCAACCTTCTCCAATACCACCTCTCAAAATGGGAAAGGAGCTATTGGAGGAGGGAAGCTAGTTACAAATGGTGAAGTGGAGAAGGGGCTGTTGACACTAGTTTCATCTGATGCTCCTGGTCTTCAGGTATTCCTGTTGATTTCTTTCAGATTTTTCATTTGAGTTTCAGATTGTGCATAGTTTCCAAATAATATGTTACAACTTCTCTCTCTCTCTCTTTCTCTCTATCTATGTGTGTGTGTGTGTGTGTATATATATATATATATATATATATATATATATATAAAAAGCCTCCTTTCTCGATCCTCTGTGCCATCAGTCATTTTCCTTGCTTGTTTCTTTTTTATCCCTAGGTTTGTGATCCCAATGGTCGTTGGTATCTAGCAGATAGTGGCTTGACTCCTGGGGATTTACTATTGCTTACTGGGAAAGCTCTCAGCCATGCTACTGCCGGTCTTCGTCCTGCAGCCGTATACCGGGGTTCAGCTGATAATTATGTGGGCACTACTTGTGGTGGAAGGTAGACAGGGCTTGTTGAGCTTTTAAGTGGCTTACAAAATTCAGTTTACTCAAATACTGAGCTGTTCAGCTACATCTTGTAGGACATCACTTGCATTTAGGCTTATACCTCAGAGCAATGCAATACTGGATTGTTCTCCGATTACAGCTGCTGGTCATGTTATTCCTCATAGCTACGTGCCAATATCTGTAAGCCAGTTTATGGATGACCTTTCAGCCGAGGAAGACATGCTTTGTAGCAATACTGATAATGCTTATGTAAGTGCTATTTCTTTTCAGATGGTCATATGGTGTTTTTCTTTGCACAGGCAAAAGCCTTTTTCTGCAAAGTTTGAATGCTGTGGGGTCTGTTTTGGTTTTGCGCTGAGTAAAAACTTCAATTTAGGTGTGAGTGCCTCATAATCAAATTATGTTCCTTTTTCTCTCAAGTCTTATCAACTCTTTTTACCGATCAGTACAAAAAATAGTTCATTAATATGGCAAAACCAGCACTAAGATGGTGTTAGTCAGTTTCGAAACACCCTATACAATCATTTTCCTCCTGTAATTGAGTAACGCCGATGGAGCTCTGGTCATCGTATGCATCTATTAACTTATACACCAGAGGACTAGAATCTAAGGTACTTATATTTCAGCTACTGTACCGGTGCACCTCTGCTTCCTTTCTCTCTGTAGAACCCAGCATACCTAAAGAATGATCGTTCGAAGCGTTTTCATCCCTTTCCTGATCTTGTAACCATTCACAATTACTACTATGCTTCAGTCCCAAACAAGTTGAGATCTTCTATGTGAATCCTCACTATTCCATTTATGCTCAATTCATGTATCATCATGCGAAATAAAAGTAAAAGTGAAAATAATTTAATATATGTAAAGAAGTATAAAATAATAATAGAAGTCCTCTAACGGGACTGAAACAAAATAATAATAGAAGTCCTCTAACGGGACTCAAACTTATTCCCAACTAGTAAATATCACCTATTGGAATATTTTTCCTCCATTGTGCCTTATCTTTAGCGAAGTCTGCATTGACTATAATGAAATTGTTCCTCCATGTGATTTTAGGTCTATCTCCTCTGATTTTAACACTTTTAATCAAGAATAGTTTCACAGTTGCAAATAAGTGCATCTATAGGTCGACACAAGACATGACAGCTACCTTCTCTCACTTTGTCCTCACTATGTGTTACTTGAACTTTCTGACACATGTGGAAAGTTTTAGTCTTATCTAATTTTGTATGACTGCACATCCATCTTAGCATCCACATCTCTGCAACACTTCTCTTGTGGATATGTTGGACTTTAGCGGTCCAACATTCACTATCATATAGCATTGTGGTTTATAATTGTTTTGTAGAACCTACCTTTGACTTTGGTAAGCATCCTTCCATCACATAACACCCTGGTAACATTTCCATTTCGACAATCTGGTTCCGATACTGTTTTGGGGACCTCTTGTATCTCCTACCACTGTTCTCACGCTAGTGACGACTCCTTCATACATGTCCTTCATGATATCTATATTATTATTATGAATTCCTTTTTTCTCCATCACCACCAAAGGACGTCTCATGGACACTATCATATGCTTTCTCTAGGTCAATGAATACCATATGTGGATTTTTCTTCCTTTCGCAATAAAATTTCACCATTCTTCTTACCAAGAATATAGCCTCCGTTATCTACCAGGCATAAATCCAAATTGGTTCTCTGTTTCTTGTCGTATTCCTAAGTATACGCTTTTTCATTCTTTCTCGCAAAAGAGTTTTATCTTATGACGCATTAATTTAATGCCGCGATAGTTCGCACATCTCGTAACCATTCCATTCCTGAAAAATTTCATTGACAGTGCTAGGTGATCCGATACATCCCAAAGAGAAAAGAAACAACTATCTTCAACTTCATTTCAATGAAGCATCTAGTGTTAATCATGCTTCATGTTTAATCATCTAACATAAAACATGAGACCTCCTAGGGGGATTTGGTCCCCTACCTCATGTTTTTTCTCTTTCAACATCTCTCTTGTTGCATGCTGAGCGTGGAGATTCAACTCCCGTACGACAATGTAGTTTTACTTGGACAAATATTTTCCTTGGAATATGGATGTTCTTTGTTTACCTTGAATGATCAATTCCACATGAACTGGAGCATAAATAACTTCATTTGAATGCAGCATGAATAGGCAATGTTATTCTAGGAGAAGAGGAGACATCTCATTATAGGTCAAGATCAACATGTGACTCGAGACAATCTTAAAAAAGGAAATATCAATGTGGAATTGTGAACTTGTCCGCTTCTTTACATACTGGACCTGGAATTACCTTCTCTTTTGAACCTTTAGTTGGATATACTCTTCCTTACATAACACGTCTTTTGTAATTGCACAAAAAGTGAAAATTGTTCTTGTGGTGGAAACAAAAACCCTTTATGTTAGTATGTCTTTCCTATATTGGTGGTTGATACCACAATAATTGGACCATGGATATTTTGGTCTGAATACAACATAAGCAGACATCTCATTCTTGGTCTGGATCTGCAGGTTGCCCGAGACAATCTAAATAAGGAACCATCACTCAGAAGTGTTCTTTCAGATCCCTTGTCGTAAGTTTTAATTTGTCAAATCGACTTTTCTCCTTCTTTTCTGGTCAAATATAGCAGCATATTTACTTGCAAGAAAAAAAAGAAGAGAATATAGCAGCATATTTACTGCATGAGTATATTAAACATCTTATACTTTCTTAGTCTCAAACTTTTAATCTAATAAATTGACATCCCTTACTTCCATTTAAAGCAAGAAGTTTAAGAAATGCTGGCCTAGTTTGACTAAAGGTCTTGCAGAAGTTTTCAAGGTTATATTTTCTTCAAAAATTTCCTAGCAAAATAATGCAGATAACTTTTTCTTTTTAATGAAATGTAGTAAGTTTGGTGATGAACAGTATCAAGAGGGTACCGTTATAGAACAAAAACAGGATGTGTTCTCCACTAAAGACTTAGAGTCTAACAAGTACATAATCTCTGCTCTTATAAAAAAAACATATCTTTGTCATTCTAATGGTCTAAAGAGTTGGTATAAGGGATGTTTGAAGGAAAAAATGCTAGGCAACTGTAAAACTAAGAGAGACATAACATTATAGATGGCTTATATTTGCAAACAAAACTGCTGGAAAGGTATAAAGAGTTGGTATGCCCTCTATGCATGGTATTCGTATAAGAAATGTGGTTTGGTTACAGGAGCTATGAGATATTGAACAAACGTGTGCGACTCTTTTGGAACTGAGCTAGCTCTGGTTTCTCATGCTGGAAATATTTACAGAGACTTTTTGCTACCCTCAATCATGTGGAGTTAATAAATAAGTATATAACAAAAGTCTAACTTACATGCGGCTCACACCCCAACCTCCAAAAGAGGAAAAACAATAAGCAGAGAAGTCAAAACCTCTACCACTGTTAGTTGAGTTGTTGTGAGTTCCCTCCGATCTGAAAAACGTTGAATATCAATAGAGCCAAAAAGAGGCCTTTGGTTAAATATAAAAAACAATTGAAAGCTGCATCTTGAGCCGTGGAGCTTTATTTTCAAATGCATGTATATCACTTAGATTAGAGCTATTACATGTTGCAAAATGTGCAGAAGTGAGGGGTCTCATAACAGTTGTGAGATTGCAAAAAGCTTTCAGGTGATTTGCAGTGCTATTTTGCAAATTTTTAGCAGCTTCACGCATTTTGAGGCCGAGTGGAACTTGAGCATTAAAAGCAACTAAAGCATTAAAAGAAACACATCAATTCCCGTGCTGAGACTTAACCAGAATAGAATCAAGAAGTGGATAAAGAATTTGTAACTTGCATCTGTGTTTTCTTATGGAAAGGTAGGAATATATTGTGCTCTTGAAAAGCTATATTTCCTACTCTTCCTTGGCCCTTAAACTAGTTAAATAGTGCATGACAACAGTGGCTGCAGTACACAGAATGTTGGACTAAGCATATTAGTTTCAACTTCCCTTGTCAAGTGTTAATCTGGAAATTTTTGTTGCCCCCTTAATTGAACTTGATAGTCGTAGTCTCTTGTTTATTTAACCCCCACCCTCCTCACGCCAAGCTTGTATCTCTGTTTTTTTCTAGCTCCATTCATGATTTATATTAGCATATGCATGGCTTATTAGTGTATAGTTTCTTGCATCTGGAAAATATAATTACTTTACTGTTACAATGTGAAACATTGCAGTGGCGCATTCCTTGAAGATGCTATGTTTGTTTCATGCGGACATTCCTTTGGTGGTCTCATGCTGAAAAGGGTTATTGATATGGTAGGAGTTTTTGTCTTCTTCTCTAGCTATTTTTTCTGTTCTCATAAGAATATGAAGATTATAAATTGGTATGAGCTACCACAGACTTTGAGCAAACCATACGTGGGATATTGGCGCAACTGCTTCATGGACGAAACAACTCTTGCTTGAACATCATTTTCCTTTTTGGTTTCATGTTGTTGTCTTCATTTCTTGGGTTAGTGATGAATGAGTCAAGAACATAATCACGTTCGTCTCATCATGACAGGCAAGATGTACCCTCTGCAATGCTGAAATTGAGCGTGGTTCCTTAATTCCTAACCACGGTTAGCTCCAGTTCATTTATTTCCCTCTCTCTCTCTCTCTCTCCATTTATTTATACATTTTATACATATCTTCTTCTCCTTCAGACTTTCATTTTTTTTTCTAAAAAAAAACTGTTTCCCAATACACTCTAATTAATTCTCTTCTGGTATCTCTTACTCAATTTTCAATGATTTTTCTCATTAATTCTGCCATCTGGTTTACACTATGAATTTCATCTTCAGTGCTGAGAACTGCGGCTGCAGCAGTGAAGCATGAGGATGACCGAAGACTTTTCCACAATGCAGCTCTTAGAAAGCGTCGAAAAGAAGTGGGAGACATTAGGGTAAGCTTTGATTTTCCCCATTTTGCTGCAGACTTGTCTATCCAAACTGCGTAGTAGAGCTCATTGTCTTCAGTTTTCTGGTAAAAGGAACTATCTTAATCTGGTTTTAACTTTTATGCAATGACATGGTTAATATGTCCTAGTCAATTTTTGGATAATTTTCCATCTCAAGCTATGTTGCTCGGATATGGGTGTGGGCACCCAATACGGTAGCAGATATAAAAGTTGGATTTACCATTACCTAAATCGTAGGATTCAGGAATATGGATAGGATTATGGGTGGCTTTTAAGAAAGAACAAAATGTACAACATATATAAGTATATATTTGACAGCTAATTGAAGTTATCAAATTAAAACTTGTATAATCATCTTTTTTGTGTAATATTTTTTTATAAGTTATCTCATATAATAGCAAAGTGCTCTTGGCTATAGAATAGTCAAAGTACCCAAGCTAGTTTGACGAACCCAGCATGGATCGGACACCCACATCCAAATCGCGTCGGATTGACACTCGATGCAAAAAGGGTTTTGAAGGATTTGTTAGATCTGAACTGCACAGGATTTATATTTGGAAATTACCTAGTGAAAATGATAATGTTGATTATGTACCTTAACATGGTATAATGGTTTATGTTCTTTTCTCATTTGTATATTTTTCTTTTGACAGTGAAGTCAAAACCTTGTTGAAGGACTTCCCTTTGGTAGATTTGGCAGATTGCATAGTTGGTTTTGGGAAAGCAAAGGCTTATCCAGTTTTTGCTATCCTTTTCTGGCCTCGGAAAAAGTTTGGATTTAGTGATATCTATGTTCATCCATATTTAGGCTCTGTTTTAGATTAGAGCAAATCACAAATTTCTTGCTTCATTGACCTATAAATGTTTGAAATTTGAAATTATCTTTGTTGAATATACCTGTGAATGATTATTTGAAAATCCTCATTTCTTTAATCCTTCCAGGAAAATGGTGAGCTTCCTTCTGAAAATGGACCCCATAAAGGTGTTCAGTATCCATTCTCAGTGAATGAGAAAGTTCTTATAAGGGTGAGATCTTTGCGCCTGTGCATTCTAAATTCTTGGAATCTATAGAAAAGGATTCACCAAATTACAGTAATGCGAATGCGGAACTGTGCAGGGAAATCGGAGGACACCAGATAAATTTGTTGGAAAGGAAGCTGTAATCACATCACAGTGTCTTAATGGCTGGTTAGTTGCCTAAGCATTTCGTTAATATTTTGCTTATCTACTGCAGTTTGAATGTCAATTTAGATCATTAACATGTATTGCATGGAATATGCTGTGCAGTGAGTGTTTAGCTTAAATTACTGAAATCTTAGTGATACACGCGCAAGACCATCCAATTTAGAGAAGTAACGAATTTGACAGCTCAAAACTTGAGCCATCATTTGATATCAATTGAGTAGGCTTTGGTTCTGCAATGTAGTCGTTTTCTGTGGGTCATTGTAAGTCTATCAATGCCATGTTCATGTCATAGTTTACCACTTAATTTCCATACAGCTATTTTCTCACACAATTTAGTCCAATTCACATCTTTAATAGTATAAGAAATGGATATACCTCATTTCATGAAGATGTGTGTGTTGGTGTGCAACTGAAATATGTAAGCAACAATTGAAGAAAAGTGATTCCTGTGTTCAGTTATCCTCTAAAAACTTCAATTAAATTCTGTCACTAGGCGTCTTTAGTCCATTATGAAAAAATGAATCTTTTTTTGTTTAATTGTGACGTATGTCATATTCCATTATATTGAAAAGAATCGTATTTCAGTTGCTAGTGATCACGCCTGAGACAATTACACTTCCTGACAAATGTGCCGCGTTAAAAAGTTGCTGGAACATTCTCCTTTACTGACAGTGAAGTGTGATTCTCCTTGTTTAAGGATCGCTAAAATAATCTTCTCAATTTCTCCAGGTATTTGCTTAAGATTATGGACAGTGGTGAGAATGTTCGATTGCAGTACCGCTCTCTGCGTAAGTTCCTTCCTACACAGGAAACAGAGGAGAGATGCCAGTCACAGACAGTTCAGAACAGTAGCTGATTCTGATTAGATGATTTACAACCAATTTCCATGTGGACTATGTTGTAGGACCTAGCTCCCTCTATACTCAAGTTTGAAGATGTAACTTTTTTTCTTGTAACGTAGCGTCTATTACATGTTTGTACTGAGAGGAGGATGGTTCAGAGTCTGTCAAAATCCTTAAGAGCCTAGCTCCCTCTATACTCAAGTTTGAAGATGTAACTTCATTTCTTGCAACGTAACGTCTATTGCATGTTTGTACTGAGGGAAGGATGGTTCAGAGTCTGTCAAAATCCTTAAGAGCCTAGCTCCCTCTATACTCAAGTTTGAAGATGTAACTTCATTTCTTGCAACGTAACGTCTATTGCATGTTTGTACTGAGGGAAGGATGGTTCAGAGTCTGTCAAAATCCTTAAGAGTTGCTTGTATAAGATTGTAAAGAAACACCACTCCCTAGTGAGAACTTTGATGATAACAAGATGCTCATTTTTCTTGAAAATTCCCTGTATGATGCATCAGCTGTACTTTTCAGTGCCTATCTATGTTTTCATTCATCATTGATTTACTGTGCAAATATGAAAATAGCTGTTCCATTCTTGGAGCATTTCGGATGCTAGAAGGAGCATCCCCCGCTGACATGAAATGATTTAGAAAGATTCTTCTTCATCAATGGTGATCGGCTATGGTATCCAAAGCCCTGCATCTTTTTCGGTCAAATCCTAATTTTATTTTGCAAATTGACGAGTTCTTAACTTTAATCAATGAATTTGATAATGAACAAAAATCGAGTTTTGATTTGAAAGACCTTTCTTTATTTTCACACCACTAACAGGGAAGAGCGAATTCAGCAAAAAGAACGTGTGAGGATTCGTCATTCATAGGACAGTACAACAGCTTGAGAAGAACAAACTACATATCTACTATCCATTGTTGATCATGTGGGATTTAGGAAGTTTGTATCTAGTCTCCAACCTTTATTCAAAATGGTGTCAAGGAAGTTTGTATTTAGTCTCCAACATATTTCCTATACCAAAAAGTTAAGAGTATGATTGTCCAACTCGTTGGACTTCAACATTTCTAATGTTGAGAACAATAATAGAATACAAAGAGGTATTTCAGAACTGATGGCAGCGGCAATGTTGTTAAAATTTAAGAAATGTTGGGACGATATGCATATATTCATGGGAGTAGCTGCTATTTTCGATCCGAGCTATAGAATGAAATTAGTGAAATTCTATCTTCCACTAATTTATGGTGAAGACGCTTCAACTAAAATTCAAAATGTGAGAACTCATTGTTATGATCTATTTCAAGAGTACAAGAGTAGAATATTTGCTCCACATGAGTTTGTTGAAGCATCTAATTCAAATGAAGCCATTGGTCTTTCGGAGGGTGATCGACTATCAAGCTTTGAAAGATTTGTTGCTTCGAGTAGTGTAAATGCAAGGAAACGATCAGAATTGGATATGTATTTAGAAGAAAGTTTGTTGCCTCAAACTCCATCATTTGACAATTTTTAAGTTGGTGGAAGACAAATGGATTGAAATTTCCTACTTTACAATAGATGGCTCGTGACCTCTTAGTCATTCCTGTGTCTATTGCTGCTTCTGAATCTGACATTTAGCACTACTGGGAGGTTGATTAGTCCACATCGCAGTAGACTCCACTACTTTGGAAGGTTTGATGTGTGCTCACACTTGGTTATGGAATAACATAAATGGTAACCTCCGATCCAATGATCCTCAAGCTGAAGCTTCCGATGTACCCGGCAAGGCCTTGTGCTCAAGGTAAATAACCAAATTGATTTTCTTTAAAGTCCCTACTTGAAATACAATTGCTTATTTTGACTTGAAATTAGAAAAGCCATTCTCCAAGTTAGACCTATACCTCAGAGTTTCCACACATGGCTCTAAAGGCTACATGACTTGCCGAGTGACGTGCTGGGAGAAACAAATAACCTTAATATAAATGATACACAAATATTTATAGGAAACTATATCAATGTCACTTCCATCTGATACAAACTATTGAAATCAAGATGATTGCATCTCATATTATGTCATAGGAAAAAGAGTTGAAACAACAAACAGGGCTTTAACTAACCAATGCAAATTGGTGAGGAGACTTAGATTATAGTGTCATGTGATGTGACATTCTTAATTACCCAAGGGTGCTCCATGATCTTTTGAAGAGAGAGCCTTTTAGAAGAGTCCTTCACAAGAAGCTGCAAAGGTAAGCCATCAGAAAGGGGTGCAGTCAGTGGCCATACACAGTATTATACGAAGGGTGTTCAACTAACCACCCTTAAGTCTCATGTAGTTGCGTCAATGTTGTGCAACTATTGCATGCCATTTTTTAAGCATAGACAAGGACTAAGCAATATACCTGGCTAATGAGATCCTTAGCTTCAGCCGATACATCAGGTGTTGAAGGGAAGCTGAGGTCTACCTTCATAATTCTATAATACTCTTCAGTTAGTAGTACATCTTGATTTTCCAAGTAACAGTTATACAAGATGAAAAGAAGCAGAAGAATTGTTACCTTCTGAATGTGTCGGTCTGTCTCTCGGCCTCAAATGGAGGCACACCATATAAAAATTCATAGCAAAGGATCCCCAGGGTCCAATTGTCAACTGCATAATCATGAGCTTTGTTCTCCACCATTTCTGGTGCCAGATAGTCCAGAGTTCCGCACATTGTATGTCTCTTGCTTCTAGATTGTACAGACCACCCAAAGTCTGCAATCTTTAAGCGACCCTGCATTTCATGTGATAATTTAATTAACATTTTACTCTAACGATGCAGAACGTCAACAATTCCCTGGTTGGTTTTAGCTGCAGTTGCTGGACAATCAAATCCAGCTCTAATTGGGACGCCCATAAAAGACCTAGGCGCTAACATTACATACATTATCTTAATCGGACCATCCTAAGCTGTTATATATGGTTTTATTAGGATACATCTACAGATATACTCCCTTGATCTCGATTGTCATTATCCTATGAAATAATGGTTGAAAGACATGCAAATTATTTTAAATATACTAGCTATCTTTTGAAGGTAGTGAATTTTACAATTTAGACATTTTTTTCTTGACCAGGTTAATTTACGTTGAAACAAAATGAAATAGATGGTGCAAGCTCTGGTGATCGTCAGAATGACGAATCATATGTTGAACTTAATGTCTCACATTCACAACTTTAGCCAAAATTAATAAAGAATCAGAGGGTCGCTATTTTACTTGAGCCTGGTTATACAGCGACATGAGGTGAAATCGAAAGAATTCTATATAACAGTAGAAAGATTACAAAGCAGCATTTCCAGCCTTTGTAAATTAACAGAAAATGCAACAACAAAAGATGGGCAATGACATATTGGAAACAAGACTGATCAGAGAAGAGCTTTTTGAAGGTTGTTCAATAGGCTGATTCGATCAACAAGCAGCAGTTAAAGTCGCCTAGGCAACTACGGTATCAAAGTTTTGCACCAACTAAAGTGTCAACACTCCAAGAAGCTCTACTGCTTTTTCCTTTTCCGTGAAAAAAAACAGAAGCTGATTGAATTTTACAGGAAAGATATATATGAAGGGTATTACCTATATCTGGTTAGGTCAATGATCTCTCAAGGTTCGACCCTCAGGAGAGTCGGGACTAAAGAGGAAAGCTGAATTTCAAAGCAACATGAACCTTCGAGTATAGTGTTATGAACCTTCCAAATTAGCCATATATATAGTGTGTGTGTTTTCTTCTTTTTAGGAAATGGTGCTAATAAAACTTAGCAGACGTGGCAAAGGAAGACAGTAAGTTATCAAGATGTTACCTCATGATCAAGTAACAGGTTTTCCGGCTTTATGTCCCTGTGAATAACATGCTTCTCATGACAGTACGCCAGTGCTTGTGTGAGACTTGCAATATACTACAAAAGAAACAACCGAAGTATCAAAAGTCAAAGAACAAACCTAAAGCAACAGGAAAGAAGTTTAACACTAAATAATGTTTTCTACATAAATGTAATTATGTGTTCGACTATTCCATAAACAATTTTCAGATAAACTCTGGAGTCATAAAAGGACAAATAGTAACGATAACATTAGTTCATTGCATTAAGCACAGAAGAAATAACATAAACAAGACACTATGAAAATGAAAAAACACCAACTGATACAAATGCAACCCAAAATTGCACCATCTTTCAAGTAAACTACTTGAAGACCATACCTTACATGCATATAGTAATAGATAACGAAAGAACTGAATCTCTATCCTCTTTGTTTGGGTACGGGGGAAGAGGCAATCAGTTGAAACAATTTACAAGCTCACAACTAAACAACAAAACTACGCCTCAATCCCAAGCTAGTTGAGTCGGCAATGAGAATCCCACAATCCATTTCGCTTCATTTGTACCCGTTGCATTCAAATATTCAATATTATGGAGCTCTCTAACACTAGAATCAATGAATATATGCTTATAACAAATTACATAAACAAATGAGAATACTGCAAATGAACTATATGCTTTTGTTTCAAATCTTATATGAGGAGAGCAAGCAATAGGATGTGACATACTATGGCAGCTTGTTTCTCAGACAGGCGACCGGTCTTCCTTAGCTCCCTATACAGCTCACCGCCATGAGCATACTCCAAAATCAAGTAAATCCGCTCCTCATCGTGAAACCAACCATATAGCCTCAGTACATTGGGATGACGAAGACTTGTTTGAATCTCCATTTCCCTCCTAAGTTGATGATGCAACCTGTATTTCTCTATTTGCTCCTTGAATATCACCTTCAACGCCACTATAAATCCACTCTGTAAAAATTCAAATTCATCTTTCTGGATTTTTGTAATAAATAATCCAATCACAAAAAAAACTAAAATTTCAACTTTCTGGATTCTACATCTGATACTAGCACATATTTACATTGTTTGTGCAAAAACTACTAGATTCGACCTAACTCATATTAGGTCCTGAATCTAATGCGCATATCGGGAAACAACGAGAATGTAGAAAAATATACATATATCTACTGATTCAAACTACCTTAACTTCGCGGGCGAGGTATACACGGCCGAATTTGCCTTTTCCGAGGGGTTTTCCGATCTCGAAATCGTTGAGGGACCATTGTTTTTTGGGGTTTTTTGGTGGTTGTTTTGGAGGTTTTAGAGATTTGGAAGCCATTTCTGCAAGTGCTTTTGAAAAAATTCAATTTGGTGGTTGTTTTGGAGATTTGTACACCCAACAACAACATACAATACTTGCAAAGTTGAGCTTCATTCAAGTTGAATTTCAAAATTCGAAAAATAATTGAAAATTTTCAAATTTTAATCTCATGGGTCTAAAATATATTCTTAGATGGCTAAAAATATCTTATATTAGAGCGTTAATTAAAAACTACTAATCACATTACTTATCCACTTAAACATATAATTATCTCCTTAATTAACAAATTTTGCAAGTATTGTATGTTGGGGAAATTTTCGCAAATAGTCACTATAATAAACTTAATTATACTTCATAGATATAGCTTGCATATTTACGAGTTTGAGCTATAGTTTAAGCTGCCCCATTTGTATAATTCGCAGGTGAGTTTGTATAATTCAGTTATTTTTGTATAAACTCAAAATAACAAATTTATACAATTACAAACCTCTGGAGTGTAAACAGTTATACAAATTATATTATACAAAATTACATTATACAAAAGTTATACAGATTCCAAATTATACAAAAGTGTAAATTATACAAAACTAAAAAACTGAGCCGCATAATTATAGCTAAAAGTAGGTCGCAAATTATAATTAAGACAAACTATAGCTATGCTAACTAATTAATTAGTATATATTTACTTATACGCATAATTTTTCCTTGTTTTTATGTGAAATAAATAAATGAGTAATTTCGTCGAAAATTGAATATTCTCTTAAAGGTTGATACAAATTCTGTAGAAGCAGAAAAAATTGGTCTTGCCACAAAATTGATTTTCTCATCACATGCATTACATTGCTATCAATTTTGCAAGTTAAAAGTTAAATATTCGAGAAAATTGGCTATAACTTAAATAGTAGTATAAAATCAGCACAAGTCGTCGTCAGCTCATAATGTTATCCATTTCACATCAGTGTTGTCCTAAGCAGATGATGATGTACCAATTTCGAGTCCATGTCCAGATGAACAAATGGTGTGGGATGATGAAGATATCGATCCACTTGGCTACTTCCGCGCCTTTCTAACAGAGAAGAATGCAAGCAGTATAACGTTCAAAAACCGGATCAAGCCAGAAACTGTCATCATAATGCAGCTTGTGTAACCTGTCATTTCGAGTTTTAGCAAAGGATCCAAGTTCAACTTCAACTTCAAATGAAAAGAAATCTATATTAATGTTTCCCTCACCTTATTCAGCTTTTGAAGGAAGGTCAGGTTAACTTCTTTCCGAAGACTCTCCACATCCATTGCGTATTCTTCTCTATGATCATTTAACTGTTGCCTCGTCCTCTCAAGTACCTCGTTCAATTTACAGAAGTCCTTGAAGAGTTGAACTTCAGTCGATCTAAGTAGTAGTATGTTTTTAATTGCGTAAAGGGCCTGCAGTTAAAGCAATGTCAAGCCTATAACAGACTTTTTAAAGATGTCACCAACATATGCAAGGCAATATTTTGTATTACAGAGGCCGTGTTCAATGTATTGAGGACGGAAATGACATGAAAGATACACGGGATAGTTCAAATAAAACAAGTTTTATGTGCATGCATACCTAATTTAGTTGTAAATCTATATGTTGTTCGAAAGACCTGCCTAACCAAGTCAAACCATGAAAAGATGATTTATATTTGTTCCATTCCGGACCCTACACCAAAAGCCAGTATATTTTTCATCATTAAAGATGAAAATGATCCCCCATCCCGACCAAGGATATCCTCCTCATGCAGCTAACAGGTTTTTTTCAAAAGTTTACGTCTGATAAGTTTCTGCATAAACCACCAAAACTTTTCCTATGAAGAAAATCACGGTTGAATTTCTTGTTCTGAAGTGACCCCGCTCTATCATCCCAACGGACTTTGATCCATACTCGAACCCAAGCAGATCTAAAGAAGAATTTAACCCAAAAGACTTGGTCCCAATGAAAACAATTTTTTAAACAGACATCGCTCTACCAATTACTTCTCCTGTCTAACCAACACCCACCATTAAACCGGAGCACAACAGACTGATATTGCCACTTACAAAAAATGAAAGTAGGTGATTTAGTTAAGATGAAGGATAAGTCCTATAGAGCGACACTTAAACTTTGGAGGTATATGGATGTACTGATGACAGATGCAACTGTGGATTTTATGTAAAAAGACCATCAACACTTGCTCTTCACAAAGGTCAGGCCAAAATTGCTGAGGATGAGGATCATTTCTAATATTTGAAAACCTAAGGGATCATGCATATGAAGTTTAGACAAATAAGATACTTTTGAAATTTAATGTTCATTCACATCAAAGACTACACAAACCTTTTCCGTTAGATCAAGATCGCTTGATGCCATTGAATCAACGATGGCCTTCAGTAACAATCGATTGCTAAAAAAGGAAACCTCAGCTGTGTTCTCATTTTCCAGCTGACTCTCGGCTAAATCAGCAATAAGAAACAGTGACTTCTTATGTAACCTGATATCCAGATTTGAATTGCTAAGAA
Source organism: Solanum verrucosum (assembly GCF_900185275.1). Taxonomy (NCBI): domain Eukaryota; kingdom Viridiplantae; phylum Streptophyta; class Magnoliopsida; order Solanales; family Solanaceae; genus Solanum; species Solanum verrucosum. Next base: position 6,015,252 of record NW_026019988.1, read on the forward strand.
CCTCCTGCATACAAAGACAGAGAAGGAAGTTATACACTGCAGCAGTAAACTATTCTAACTTGACTCAATCTTCAGTTGGATCACCTGAAGCATCGTATCTCCAGCTTCCTGATAAAACAAACTTTGGCCATTCACGTTATTTCTTATTAGTGCTGAAATAGCAAATAAAGCTTTTACAGCTTCTTCCGTGGTGTGAGATTTCATCATCTTCATCAGCATTGTCAATGCCCCAAGTTCCAGGACCTGAATGCAAAAGTCATTGCACAGCGTCAATACAATAGCCAGTAAATTTAGAACATAGACACAGAAACTGCACAGATGAAAGCGACAAAGAAACTAAAGCATTAAAGACCAAACTTGTATAAAAACATAGCTCCAATACCTGCTTCTGAACAATGGGGTTATTTTGACTAGCTTTGCCAAGAACCCATGCCGCAGCAGTCCTTATTTCTGGTACAGAATGATTAAGTATGCTAACAAGTACGCTGAAGCCTCCAAGTTTCTGCAGATCTGAAAATAAAAAACATGTAAGCATTGAGAAAAGTATACATGTGCATTCAATGCTTTCTTTAAATGAAGGAATGGTGAGAAATCGGTTGATGCCTGTATAAAGGAAAACTATTGATGAATCCTGAAAACATTACCAAGTACTCACATTACACATAAGCATCATTGAGAAGCTTCATAAAACCAAGATTAAGAAAGGGTGCTATAGTTCCTAAGAAGTCAGCTGTATGCTCTTCTAGTTCGAGCCTCCTAAAGACTTGATTATAGTCTTATTAGGTCTCGGAAGCGTGTCTATTGGGATTATAGATGCTAATGAATTACTACAGTTGATATGAAGTCAAGTGTCATGTCTCTCTACCTCACAAAGGTAAGGGTAAGGTCTGCGTACACCTCACCCTCCCCAGACCCCACTTGTGGGGCTATACCGGGTGTGTTGTTGATGTTGATATTAAGTTAGAAGTTATAAAACCAAAAGAGGCAAAAACAAACATCTGTAAGACTGTAACAAAAAAAGTCCTGAGAACTATACATACCAATTGCATTATCAATATGCTCAACAAGTACCAACAGCTCCTCTAAGGCACGGAGATGATGCTCCAGAGGTAGGGATGAATTATTTAAATCATTAACTGCAATCAGCATCAACTGCGCATCTGAGGGCATTTTTAGCTTCTCCATCAGTTCCTGGAGAAGAAACAACATATAAATGTATGAAAACCCAACTGAAGAAAAAAATCATATTAAAAAAAAGGATCCTTTGGCGTTATATACAATTGCAAGAGGTGGCTAAATAATTCCTCATTTCTTTTCTTTCTTTTTTTTTCGTTTTTTGGGGGGATAAGTAAATCAAGTAAAAAGGTGAAACAGAAAGGATACACAGGTACAGACGAGATGTCCTCACTTATGTCCTATCAGTGCCCACTCCCAAAACTACCACTAAGCTATAAAGAAGCAAGGAAGATAGACAGAAATATCGGTCTGAAAACAAATTCTTGGATTCTTCGTCAACTATGTTAACCATAGTAGAATTTAGAGACAAACAAGTAGCACAAAACTACATTTTACTTTAGTTTCTATTCTAAAGACCAAAACCTGGTTGTAATTAGATGAACTGATGGAATCAGGGAAGAAACAAGATAATTTCTCATACTACTTTAAAACCTCTACTCCTTTATCCCAATGCAAACTGGCAATGCGAGAAGAAATGGTAATTCAAGCAAATAGTAGGAGAAACCGTGCTTAAATTAGATGCTAGAGTCCCTTAATTGGGTTCTAAATATAACACTATGAGCTTGGATTTTCCCTACATGTATAAGCATTTTCTTACATCGTAATGGATTTGTTTCAACATTTAAATAAATGGCGGTCAGCATTGGTGGCTTCTTATGTGATGTATCAATGACAAATAAAATTGAGTGATCATAGGCTGACATGGATCATGAACAGTGCAATGGACATTTTATATAGAAGAAGAAAATCAAACAGATTCACCAAAATAACCGTACACACACTTCACTACATCTACAATTTTGAATTTATCTTCTTCTAATTCTTTACAATTTAGCTAGAACCAAAAGCTTCATCCGAAGCCCTCCCTATTTCCTACTTTAGACCACATGTTCATAAGCAAGTGTTTCATGCGAAGACTATTGAGATCAGCCTAGTCAAAGGCCAAGTTTTAAGATATGTATTCATAATAAAGTTTCTATTTTATCTTCCAAGAGCTATTTCCTTCTTACACTAGGAGAAGGCTAACAATGGTCTCGTGAATCTAATAGGAGCTGGACATGCAAGCTTTCTAGAGTTGCACATTCGTGCTATGTTACACAGAGTGAAGTTGAATATTAAGAAGTAGAATATGTTCAACAGAGTGAAGTTGAATACTAAAATATTAGCTCAAAAATTGAGGCATAACGATAAGTTGAGGCATATTCTGTTTCTGAAGCTCCAACCAACTTTACTTGAAAGCTTCATTTATTCATTTTCCTAACAAGTTACACCGTCATTTTGCTAAATCCTATACCCAGCTGTTTGCAGCAATACACTACCTTCAATACTTCATATCTCAAGTTTCCCAATTATTTTCAATACATTATACATGTAGATGTTAGGCAAGAAAGGGTATTGGTTCTTTTCATTTGTGTAAACCTTGGTGGACAGAGTTACCATGTACCTATGCCAGTGCAAGTTGGGGGTGTTATCAAAAACATTAAGGCACAAAGGAAGAATCACAAGCTCGTTAACCGCACCTTCAGTTCAGTCTGGCGTTTGTTTAGTTCCTCCGGAGACATGCGTTGAGCGACTTCTGATCTTTCTTTTAGTACTCCAGGATCCGAATGCCCTGTGTATGTGTTTAGCACAAAACCAAATCATTACACATGGGTAAACATAAAACCAATTGTATAATAAACTTATCTTTCAATTTTTCTCAATCAGTGGGTTCATCAATTGACTCTTTATTCGAAAGAACCAAGAACAACACATCCAGGACAGCAAATTCCACAGGTACCTACTGCTTCCCAACAGGGGCGGAGCCAAAAGGTACCATACGGGTTCATCCTAACCCGGGTAATTTTAGTCCAAATCTTGTATTTATTTGTATTAAGAAACGCAAGAAATATGTACAAAAGTTAGATTCAGAACCTAGTTACTAAGACCTAATATCACTATTCTAGAAATTTAGTTCATGGGATAAGGTCGATATTCCAGGAATAAGTCTGATTACAACAAACAACATAATACCCAGTATAGTCCCAAAAGTGGGGTCTGGGAATTAAATTTTATATTTGTTTGGTTGGGAAAGTATAAATTTAAATTTATACCTTCAACCAAACAAAGTATAAATTTAATTTCAAACTTAAATCCTGGATACCACACTTTATCCCATCCAACTTGGTATCGCGGGATAACTTAGTCCACAAATCAAACAACCCCATAAAGTTCAAATCTTGGTATCCTAAGATAACTTAGTCAGTGAACCAAACAACCCCACAAAGTTCAAATCTTGGCATCCTAGGATAACTTATCAGCGAACCAAACAACCCCAAAAGTTCAAATCTTGGTATCCTAGGATAACTAAGTACACAAACAAAACACCCCCATAAAGTTCAAATCTTGGTATCCTAGGATAACTTAGTACACAAACCAAACAACCCCATAAAGTTCAAATCTTGGCTCCCCTTCTACCTTCCACCAACATAAGTACCGAATATCACACCTTATACCATCCAACTTGGTATCACGGGATAACTTACTCCATGAATTAAACAACCCCACAAAGTTCAAATCTTGGTATCCTAGGATAAACTAGTCTATGAACCAAACAACGCCATAAAGTTCAAATCCTGGTATCCTAGGATAACTTAGTCAGCAAACCAAACAACCCCATAAAGTTCAAATCTTGGTATCCTAAGATAACTTAGTCCACAAATCAAACAACCCCAAAATGTTCAAATCTTGGTATGCCAGCAAAACAACCCCTATAAACTTCAAATCCTGGTATCCCAAAACCAAACAACTCCATATAGTTCAAATCTTGCCATCTTTGCTCCCATTCTGCCTTCCACCTGCATAAGCACCTGATAATTCTATCCAACAACATCCCCAGTTTAGTCCAACACAGTGAGGTCTGGGGAGGGTAAAGCGTACGCAGACACTCTAACAGACCTTACCTCTAACTCAAAAAGTGAGGTACAACTATTGTTTCTTATAGACATTCAGCTCAAGACAAAAACAGTTTATTAAAAGACATAATGAAAGTACACTAAACAATTAAAAAAAAAATAACACAATCGACATACAATAGCATAACAATACTACAACAATAATCCTATAATTTCAATTCGCGTCCTCCCCACCTTCCTATCTACCATAGACACATAGGAACAAAATATTTGATTTAATCTTTCACAATTACATCTTAAAATCAAAAGTTCAAAAAAGGAGATTTGAGAAAAAGTAAAGTACCTATAGCCCATTGTAACATTCCATCTAAGGAAGAAAACCCACCATCCATATCCTCCTCTTCTTGAACCATAGCTAATTTATTTCCCTCCTCCTTAGGGTTACTAGACCCAACAACAACACCACTACTTGCAGCTACTTCACTACTTGCAAAATTTGCAATTAACACCACCATGAAAACTACTATGAGAATGAATTTCGCCATTGCTGCTGATCACTGAGCTTTCTCTATACTCTCTAAATTATTTGTTTTAATACCATATAGTATAAAGAAAAAAATGTACCGAGAGGCTTGTTAGTGAGTAGTTTTTGTTGGGAATTCAAATTTAATCGGAATTAAATATTCGTAGCAGACAATGAGAAAAATAAAATCGTATATTACGTAAATCCAATAGATTCGACCAATTGAAAGCCGCCACGTGGTTATTATTTGTCACTGTTATTTTGCACTAAATATCCAGTATTAGATAACTTTTCGAAATAAAAGTAACATAAAACTAAAATTTTAGTCATTTTTTTAAGTACAGGCATACATAAAAAGAAAAAAAAGGTATTAAATGAATTTGTTAGATTTATTTTTGTTTTGATAAATTGTTAATTAAGGTTTGTTTTTTTATAATTTATGTTTTAAATTTGAATTTATTTGGAGTAAATTTGGGTGTTGAATTATGTGTTGATTGTTAAAATACAAAAAAAAAATGATATAATAAATTCTAACACATATGACGGGAATTTTAGTCAAGTCTAACAAGTGAAACTCGTGAATATATGAAAAGGCAAAAAATATGGTAAATGAATTTGTTAGATTTGTTTGTTTTGACGATTTGGTGAATGGGGTTTATCTTTATAATATATGAAACTTATGTTTCAAATCTGAGCTTATTTGATTAAAAATTAGGTATTAAAATTCAAAATTTTAAAATACCAAATTAGTGACGACTTGTTATACAAAATATATCATCCAGCAAGATTATGATGATATGAAATATTATTGAAAACTTGAAGTTGATATGCAAGTTGGCATTTCTACAAGAGACTATTTTCACAACTCAAGCTCATGACCTCCTGATCACATTGGCAACAACTTTACTAATTGCACCAACGCTCCCTTCGAAGAGAAGAATAAATGATACAACAACAAAATGAAAATCAGTGAACTTAGGACAAAAAAAAAAACTTACTCAAGCAAAGTGCTAAGAATTTTTCAGATTTATCCAAGACTTGTTCTGCCAAAATTAGTCCAAAAAAGTTACTGAAGGGATCAACTGAGCTCAGAGCATCACCTTTAAGCATTTAGAGTTTATCGATATGCTTTCTATCTAAAAATACCTTAAATCATTCCAGCTTGTAAACTCACTAAAACAAAGTAATGAGATAATCACCTCATCGAAACAAAATACAAGAAGGTAGATCGAAAAATGGAGAACTAGTCAGCAATGGTAACGTTAACAAAGACAACGATGGAGTAACGCTCTAACTTGAGCCTTTTTCTTTGGTTTCATTTGCAATAGCATCAGTTACTAAAGCCATTGGTCTTTCATCTATAACCTCGTCGATTATTCCAAACTCCTTGGCCTCTTCAGGTGTCATGAAATAATCCCTATCCATATTCTTCTGAATTATGTCAAGTGGTTGTCCAGTATGCTTTGCATACAAGTCATTCAGAGTATCCCACACCCGAACAATCTGTTTTGTGTGGATAGTCAAATCCTTAGCCTGCCCGCTATATCCACCTGAAGGCTGATGAATCATGATTGAAGCATTAGGGAGAGATCGTCTCTCACCCTTCGCGCCAGCAGCTAAGAGAAGGGATCCCATTGAAGCTGCTTGACCTAGACATATGGTATTAATTGGAGATCGAATATACTGCATTGTATCATAGATCGCAAGACCTAGTCAATGCCAAAAAAGGAGAAAAAGGGAGTCAGCGTTAAGATATGATCTTGCAAATTTTTCCAGCCAAGCAACTAAACCTCGAATTCTATATTAGCTAAAAGCTAATACAACCCCAATGCCAGACCATTTTGTTCAAGCTTTAATCACAACAATAGAAGTATCAGCACGATACTCTGACCAAAATAAAAGTATTTGTCTAACTATAACCACATATATAATCAACCAACTTTGCATATATGATATGATTGACTAGTCCAAACTGTAGAAAAAAAAAAAGTAATCTTCAGGTCGTTATTAGCACAAAAAGCATCCAACAATGTTCCCAAACCAGTTGAACCCCAATCATGGTTACTAATAAAACAAAACTAGAAACCAAAGATCACGTGAAATAGTAGGTATAAAGTAAATTACCCAATGTTTCCAAATTAATCCAACTTTATACATTTCCAACATAAACTTATGATATCCAACTAACGCGTATTCAGTTTCAAAAGAAAAAAACTTATGATATGCAACTATAACAAGTTCTTGCTAATGGTAATAAGGGGGTTTAAAATGGAGGCTGTTACCTAAGGGGGTTCGAATTAGATCTTCCTGATCCTATCTCTCCTAAGATGTTCCATTAATTTGAAAATACTTTCTTAAAGTGGTCTTCCTAACAGGGCATTCTATGCATCTTCAGCTAGCTTTCCATCTCCTACTATCCAATGACGCGGCTTTTTTTTGTTCAAAAAGGGGCAATCTTTGGCCAAGGTATTCCAACCAACTAGTCCAACTAGTCATAATAGTCCACAGTTACTATTATAAAAAAAAACTAGTCACAATAGTCAAACTCAAGACAGTTCACTATTAAGTTAAGATCTGCTCTCTAGACTGAGTATAGTGTATACTGAGAATTATTACAATAATTATTTGGCACACTGAATATCCTAAATCAGTCTCACAGTCATAATGCCAATCGTGCTTTGGAATCAAACCATAAATAACATTGCATACAGTATTCTACACCTTAGTGCCAACAGGTATGCCTTATACATATGAGAAATAAGGTCAAGATTGCAAAAAAAAGATTAAAAGTTCGTATCTTTTTCCAAAATCACACAAAACAAGCGTTTGTTCTTTCTTGATTCACCTGAGTTATGAGAGCATAATAAGACACAAATATGCAGGCTAAATTATAACTCTTAAAAGATCTCATTATTTTTTTGATGAAGTTAAAAGATTTCTTTATCTTGATCACATAAAAATCAGTTCGAACACCTCAAACAAATTTGAGAGCAAATTTGAAGCAAATCATGATCATTTAAGGAAAAAAAAAGTGGTATAGGATAGATAAACGAAAAGGATTTTTCTTTGTTTAGAAAAGGAAAAAAAATTGATTACAAAACATAAAGGGAAAGGTTAGAGACTTACACATCCAAGGAATGCGAACAGAAAAATATCGTCGAAAAGGGTATAATATAAATGATGATAAGATTGCACGCCAAAGAAATTAAATAAATAAGAGCAGTTTACTGAAAGCCCAAAATTCCATCTCCCCTCTTCTGCATGATGATTTATAATGAATATAAACTACGCCTCAATCCCAAATAATGTGGAGTCAGAAATATGAGTCCTCACCATCCTTTCCGTTCAACAAATGTACCATTTTATACCAACTATTTCTTTATTCAAAGGCAAATTAGGAATTTTCCAAATCCTACACTTATCCCTACAATAACATACAAAAAAAAAAAAACTAGTGGCCCTGGACCTAATGTAAGTATAACAACTAAATCTAAGCCTTAATCAACCCAAACGGAAGTGTTCTATATGAAGCTTTGTGTCCTCAAAAGAACAATTTGGCTATTTAAATAATCTTTTCAAAAATCAAATCTTTTCACAAATCACATTTTCATTGATAATGAAATAATCGTGGGCTAACTCAAACCCAAAAGCTAGCTCATGAGGGAGGTTACCTAAGACCATATAAACCAATGTGGGACTCAACATCCTTTCACTTCTCTCTTTAAAGATTATTTTCCTCTGAGGAGATGCAAAAACTAAAACTCTAGAAAACTACATTCAATTGTTTTTATCCCAAAGACAACCAACAACATAAAATTCAAATCTTGCGATTGAATAATAAATATATAATCCCCTTTCCAGTTTAAGCTAAATCCCTATTTCATTTCACTCCTCTCTATAAAGATGAGTCCAGCAACATTGAGCCCCTCTTTCCAAATCCTTACTCAAAACGGTGCCTTAAGGAGAATCTGAAGTTGGTTGCTAGCGGAAGTAGTGCGACAAAGAGCAAAAGCCGTAGCATTCACAAAAAAATGGTGTAAGCAGACGCAATGGTTAACAACTCCATGAAGAGTGATCCTGCTCTTATTTCCCCCCTTTTTAAGATACGAAAAGAAACAATAATCCCATCAACATTGTTATTTGTCTCTGAGGAGCTGCAAAAAACTGACACTCCACAAAACTACATTCAATTGACTTATCCCAAAGACAGCCAACAACAAGAAGATAAAAACCGAATCTTGAGATTGAATGATGAATATCTATTCTAATTTCCAGCTTTAAGCTAAATCCCAATTCCACTTCACTTCTCTCTGTAGAGATTACTCTACATTCAATTGTTTTTATCCCAAAAACAACCAACAAAAGAAAAAAACTCAAATCTTGAGATTGAATGATAAATATATAATCCCGTTTTCAGTTTAAGCTAAATCCCTAGACCCTATATCATTTAACTCCTCTCTGTAAAGATGAGTCCAGCAACATTGAGCCCCTCTACTCAAATCCCTACTCAAAACGGCGCCTTAAGGAGAATCTGAAGTTGGTTGCTATCAGAAGTAGCTCGATAAAGAGCAAAAACCCGTACCATTCACAAAAAAAAAATGGTGTAAGCAAAGGAAAGCACAATGGTTAGCAACTCCCCGAGGAGTGATCCAGCTCTTATTCCCCTCCCTTTTTAAGATTAGAAAGGAAGCAATAAGCCCATCAACATTGTTATTTGCCTCTGAGGAGATGCAAAAAACTGACAATCTACAAAACTACATTCAATTGTCTTATCCCAATAAACAAGATAAAAAATCTTGATATTGATAATGAAATATCTATTCTCATTTTCAGTTTCAAGCTAAAATCCTATGTTGCTCAGACTCTCCAAAAATGCAGCCGCACCCATGTCGGATCGTCCAAAATTCCTCCAAAAATGCACTACTTTTGGAGGATCGAACACGCAAACCATCTACTTCCTCATAGTAGATGCAAAAAACTAAAACTCCACAGAAACTACATTAAATCCTTTTTATCCCAAATACAACCAATAACAAAATAAAAATCAAATCTGGAGCTTGAATATCTAATCTCATTCCCAGTTTAAACTAAACCCCAATTTCATTTCCACAATCAAAAAACTTATCAAAGAGCAAAACTAATCCAAAATCCCCAAATACCCAATTCATTTCCACAACCACAAACCTTACTAAACCAAAATTAACAACCCCAAATCAAGAAAATCAACAATTCCAAAACCACTAACCAGCAGTAACGGCGCCACCAGGAGAATTGAGATACATGTGAATAGGCTTAGAGGGGTTCTCAGATTCAAGAAAAAGAAGCTGAGCAACAACAACATGAGAAGTAGCATCATTAATTGGTCCATTAATACATATAATTCTCTCCTTCAAAAGCCTTGAAAATATATCATAAGCCCTTTCTCCTCGTGAAGAATGTTCAATCACCATTGGTATTAACCCATAAAATCTCTTACTATTCAAAGGGGTTCCATTGATTCTTCGATTCCATAGTTTGTGAACGATTTGGGTTCGCATTGTTGAATGAATCTTGGATGCAGAAACAAGGAAAGTGAGTTTGAAGGGAAAAAGGGATAAAAACTGTATTTTGGGTTAAGGGTAAAGAGTTAAATTTGCTCATAATTATGATAAAAATAAGTAAATTAACATGGGCGGTTCAAAATCGAATCAAAATTAATAATTTAAATCGACTTTTAATTATTAGTTTATCGATAATAGGTTATAACTTTAGTGATTTTGATAATGATTTTGATTATTATTTATATTGAATTATTGGTTCATAACAGTTTGAGACTTGCGAATTTTTTTTAATTGGTCAATCGATAATCAGTATATCAAGTTCTTGACTTCTGTCTAGTTTCATACTTTCATTTCTGACTGTCTCAATTTTTTTGTTATTCTACAAAGTGTCATTGTTAGCTTTTGAGCAAGATGTCGTCGGTCAACTCATGTCATGATTCATTTAGTTTGTCGTTTTGTTTATAAGTGACTTTTTTATTATTATTGTAGTGAAATTTTAATGATTAAACCGATATCTTAATTGTTTTATAACGATTTAGCATGTTCACAAATCGATAATCGGTAAATTGAACCGATAAAATTTAAAACTGAATCTACCTCTATAACAAATTTAACATGTTTACAAATCGATCAAAAATCGATAATCGATAAATTAAACTGATAAAATTCAAAATCGAATCTACCTAACTAGCCTAGCTCAAACAAATATGATGCATTACCCCAGTATCTAGTAGACTAATATTATATATTTTGGCATATATATAATATTTTGAGAATTACTAAAAAGGAGCAGCGAGTGGTTAATTAAAATACTATTATGTCTGTTATCATAGAATTACTGCATGTACTTCGTTTGGGGATATATTAATTTGAGATTTTGACGATAAAATTAAGTTGACTTGTACAATAATATGAAAAATTGCATTGATTTTTCATATTTATGGTGAACCTATTCACTTGATCTTCCAAACATTCATATAACCTTTACCTAAGATTTGGGGTCGTTTGATGGGGAATAAGTTATCCCAAAATTAGTTATTTTGGGATAATTTATTCCATTACTATGGTATAAATGGTAGGATAAGTTATCCCAAACATGGCAACCAAACAAGACACAAAAAATTTATCGCATCACTATTTCTTATCACATGACTATTTATTTTTATCCCTTACACCAAACGACCCTTTTGTCCAACTTTAAGCCTAGACAAGAACGTAATAATTTGCTAAAAAATTTGAGACCTTACATGTTGAATAAGGTGGTGAAATAGTGGTAAGTGATAGTGTTGGTTGATGGTAATAGTTGTGGTTGTGAGTAATAACTAGCTACCATGATGGTGGTGACCATATCAATTAACGGTGTTGTGAAAATGATAACTAATGACGGAATTAATAATTGTGATGGATAATGCTAATAATTAATAGTGGCGACTAATAGCAATGGTTGGTAATGGTGGTGATTGTTTGTAGTGATTGATGGTCGTCATTATGATAATGATGTTTGATAATGTAAATAGTTATTACTTATTAGTAATGTAATTGACAGTTGTTGTAAAATAGCTAGTGAATGTTGGTAATTGATAATAATGAATAGCATCAATAGTTATAGTTTGATATTGATGGATGAAATGCGTAGTTGGCCATGGAAGTGAATGAAATAATAGCGAAGTAGACATCATTGAGTAAATTACATTTGAATGATATTAAAGTTTTGTAAGAGGTTGGTATTATTCATATCTATTTAGACATATTTAGGGTTTATTTTGGTTAAGATTAAGATATTTGAATTAATATATATATAGTAAAATGTGTATCAAAATAATAAGTCGTGATGATTGTTGGCGTTGACTAATGATGATATTGTAGAATACAATAGTTAGTGATGATGGTGATGACTAATAGTTGTAGTTTATGATAATTATATATAGCTAATGTTGATGGTAAATAATGATGGTTGACTATATATAATAGTGATCAATGATAATAATTTTCAACATCGTGGTAATTGTAAATTAAATGAAGAATAGTGATAGTAAACTACTGATAATAATGATTGTTAACAATGGTAATTATAATTAAAAATCATGATAGTTAATAATAATGAGTGACGATGATAGTGGTTGATAATATTAGGCGTGAACAACAATAGCGATGAATAAATAAAATTTGTGCAATCAATTTATTGTAAAATAAACATGCACATATATAGACCATATAGTATAGTAAAATATCAAAGGCTCGTAAATGATGGCCGCCGGCTTTAATGACATTGTTAAGTACGACTAATTAATTCATTAAATATATCTGATCATTGTGCATTAATAAAGCTTAAAAATCTTTATAGGTAATTTAAATTCTAAAACTTACATTTAATTAGTTCGAGCTTTTAATTAAAGTATGTAGTGCGAGAAAATTACATATAGTAATTATGGTTAGAAAAAGAAAAAACTGAATATTTTTCTTACAGTTTCTCATATTAATTATGAAACATCCTCCCTTTTTCCTTTGAACATTTTTGTGTAATTTAGAATATTTATAATAATTTGAGGATAAACTTTTATATCTATATGCAGGGCGAAGCTACAGTATGCTCAAAGTGTCCAAGCAGACACCCTTCGGAAAATTGAAATAAGACAAACTTCCATAGCAAATAGCCATCTCTTCTGAACACTCCCATATATGTCTAAAATTTACACAAAATTCAATCCAAATGAAAAAAAAGTGCTTCTTTTTTTTTTTAATAAATGAATAGAAAATTGTTCACCCAACATGGAGGCCCCCCCCCCCCCCCCCCCGCAAAAAAAAAAAAGATAATAAATTCATTAGCAAAAATACCTACAAAAATCCAACACCACTCCTATGATTTCTCTCCAAAAATCCTTCCAACACCACCTTCTTCTTGTACTCCGCCGAGTTCAGATCAACGTCTCCGGCGACCCCATCAATTTTTCCGGCGATCACCGCTTCATTTTTGGTTCGAAATCGAGGGAGAAAATAAAACCATGCACACGTACAAACAATGGCACAGGCCTTGCCCCAAAACAACATTATCAATAGGGTCACCATTAGAATAGACATTCCCATAATTGAGTCAAAATTGTCATGACTTAGTACGCGTTCTCGTCGTTGACTTGATTTTTCATCGTTGTTGACTTTTTTTCCGGTGACCGGATTCTTCCGTTTTGGTGGCGGAAGAGATTTTGAGTGGGAAAATTTGATCTCATGTTTGTCTTTTGTTGGATTTTTTATAAGATGATTCGAATTATGTGTACTAGAAATTGTAACACTTCTTGAAAATTCATTTCGACACGTTGAATTGTCACGTACCTTGTCTAAAAATTTATCCAAACTTTTGTTGTTTTTGTGAATGATGTCCTTTGTTTTATGGTCCTTTGTCTGAAAAAAAAGAGAGGTAAAAATAATAATGTTAAACATGTATATTATTCATTTAAGATAAATAGAGGGCAAGAAGGGAAAACAAAATATAACTAAACACAATTTCAATTTCATAAATTCAAATAAAATGAAAAATATTTGAAATAAATCAAGGCTTTAAATGGGGAAAATTGGAGCATAATAGTTATTTTTCCTATTATTTTGTTATTATTGATGAAGTATTATTATTATTATTATTATTATTATTATTATATTTTATAACTAAGTATAACTTGTATTTACGACTTAAATAAATTATAAATGCAAATAAATTCCATCCAAAAGAGAAAGAAATTAAAGATTTCCTATATTTCACTTAGAATTTTTTTCTAATTTCTAAACATGGATTTGAAAAAAGATTGTGAATGTGTTACCTAGAAACTCCACATAGATGGAGTAAATCTAATTTCTTTTACTTTTATACCACCTTTTTTTTATGATCTAGAAATTTTATTAAATGGAGTAGATTACCTACATCCACCCAATCTGTCGGTGCAGAAATAATAGATAATAATTCTGAAATAAAATGTATAATTATTTTCTCTTACATTTATTTAGGGATACTAGTTAATCTCAAGATTATTAATCTTATCATTTCTACTACAATAATGAAATAGTTAATCTCATAGAATATCTCAATCTGTGGGATAACCTCCCCCATACCAAACAACCCTTTATATAAGGATATATTGAACTCCTTTCTTCCTTTTTATAGTATGGTTTCTTCTACTTATAGAATATTTAGTTAATGGCAAAGAATACATCATCAAAAATTGTATTGGAATGGATATAAGCTTTATTACTCTTAACTAGAGATTTCAATTTAGTTCATGAATGAAAAAAAATTAAAGGTTAGACCATAATTTTGAATTTGTATAAATATATAGTGAATGTCTATTATGTAGAGATCCTCCAGAGAAAAATTTAGGAATTCTATTTGAGACCAAATCAGGTTTCTCCTATAAATAAAGAGTTTTTTCTTTATTGTAAATTATATCTATAAATATCCAACCCTAAACATCCGAATAAGAAGTCTTCTCTCTTAATTTAAGGGAGTTTGAATATGAAAAAAGATAAGTTTATTGAGTTTGAAAAAATTATTTGTATGTATTAAGTAATTTCTTAAAACAAATACAAGTTTTGATCAAAACAAACTCATAGCTTTCTCTCTAGCTTTATTCTTGACTTCAATAAATCTAGTGTTATACAAATTTGAATTAATCAAGTCAGTAAACTTTGAATAACGAATGATTATATAAAAAATATTAAGAAAATATCTCACAAAAATATATGCAATCAATAAGTGTATATATATAATCGTCAAAAGTTGTGGTGGAGTAGTTTGATTTCTGGGTATGAAATCGTCTATTAATATTTTATATTGAAAATAAGATTTTCAGGTATGAATTTCGATTAGTCGAGCGAAAAAGAATATCAAACTTAAATTGAAAACAAAAAGAATTATATCAAATTTACTAGTACTAATATTTACTTACCTTTTTTATATCCTTCTCACGTATATTTGTTTGATTTTGACTTTTAACCGCCGGCGCCTGAGTCACGTCGCCGGCGATCGCCGGAGTTTTAGCTTTCTCCGACTTGACCTCATGAATTTCTTTACTCCGGTTATCAAACTTATCGGAAATGTCCACCGGAATAGTTTTCGCCGCCGACGAGTTCTTCCGTAAAATTTTAGAAAAAGACAACAATTTTGACTTATTTTTTTTCTTGACTGATTTATTAACAGATAGTAATTCTGTTTCAGTATTTGAAAATCCAAAACAACTCAGAAAATCATATTTTCTGAGTTTTTTGTTCTTTTTGGGACTATCAAATTCCATTTTTGCTATGGAAAATGAAGAAAAAAAGTTTAGGCATGGAGAGGGGTATTTTAGGGGAAAAAAAAGATAGAGAGAATATTTGGAATTGTAAGTCTTTTGGTGAGTAGTTGGCAAATTTTCTAAAAGGAAACAAGTGTTAATTTATACTTCTAGTTGGTCAAGATAAAAGTGCTTAGTCAAAATGAAGTATGTGTTATATTTATATGAAATTTTTTTCCCACCTCATGTTCATTATCTATATCAAAGTTTGATGAAATTTAAATTCACATATTATAGAGCTTATTTTTAAGAGGAGTTATTTTCAACAAAAGTTTTTTCATTTTTATCAGCTAGAATTCAAAATCTCTAATTAAAGGTGTAGATATATCAATCATCCTGCTTACAATATTGACATTGATTTCTAGTAATTTAATAACTCTCTAAGGATATCTTTTTTCTTTTTAGTTTGTGTACAAAAAATGCTACATTTTATATTAGTGATGGATTTTTCTATTGCCAAAACAATAAAAATTGATAGCTACTTTAATGTAGCAATGGATTGTGAAACTTTGTTAGGTGCATGCTATTTTTGTGATAGACTAGCAATGAATTTTATGGTAAATTTTTTCAACTTTATAGGGATACTAGATATTAGGTTCCCGCGCCAGCGCGGGCCCAATATATATTACTTCCTCCGTCTCATTTTATGTGAGGTAGTTTGATTCGCCACGGAGTTTAAAAAAGAAATGAAGACTTTTAAAACTTGTCGTCCAAAATGAATGATATAAGTTTGTATGACTGTAAATTATTTCATCAAGGGTAAAATAAATATTTTATAATCAAATTGTTACTTAATATAGAAATGTGACATTCTTTTGGGACTGACTAAAAAGGAAAGTAAGTAACATAAATTGGGAGTAGTTCTTTGTTTCAATTTATGTGACACCGATGAAATTTGGAGAGTTATATAATTTTTTGTATGTGATTTTGTTAAATATATTTCGAAGTTGTTAATTTATTGTGATTTATAGCACTTCTTATATCATTTTCAAATAATATATATTACTCTTTCTGTTCCATTTTATGTGACGTAGGTACTTTTATGAAACTCAACTAAATTTCTTATATGATTCTTAAATATTTTTAGTTGTTATTTTACTTTAATTTACGGTACTTTTTATGTTATTTTCAAACAAACTTCATTTGTTTCAATATGGAATTAAAGAGTCAATAAAATTTCTTTTATGATTTTTAATTATGTTTTTTTTAATATCTTATATTATTACATTGTGATTTTAAGTACTTTTTATGTAATTTTTAAATCTAGAACAAATTAAAAGAAAAACATGGAAAAATTTAAATGAAGAAAGTACTAAAATTTTCAAATAATCATATTTCTATATTAAAATGTTAAAAACTTTAAAACTCCACATATATGCAGAAAATCATATACGGAAGACAAAATAATTTTTAAAATATATATTAAAGCTCTTTCTAATAATATCACATATTTATTCTATTTTTCGAATAATATATATTTCTCACTCAATCTCAATTACGCAGTACATATGAAATTTCGAGAGTTGATCAAATTTTTAGTACTATTTTAAACTATATTTTAGTACTATTTATATAATTTTCAAATAATATATGTTACTCACTCTATTATATTATGCAATACATGTGAAATTTCAAGAATTAACCAATTTTTTAATATTTTAAATTGATTTTTAGTACTATTTTTGTAGTAAATAGAGGAAGTTGAAGAAGAAGAAGGGCAAATCGGTCAATTGACTGACTGACCCTAAGCTCCTAAACATTCTCACTTCTAAATGCAAGCACGAGCACAATATCCGTTAAATTGTTAATTATTATGATTTATAATATTTTTTACATTATTTTCAAATAATATATGTTATCTATTTTTAAATACTTTAAGTTGTGATTAATAATATTCTTAACGTAATTTCAAATAATATATGTTACTCCATTTGTCCAAATTTATGTGACACATGTGAAATTTTGAGAGTTAATATGTTTTTCAAATATTGTAATTTGTTAACTATTGTGGTTTATGGTATTCTTAATGTAATTTTTCAAATAATATATGTTATTCCCTTCGTCTTAATTAACAATTCGCGTAAAATTTTGAGAGTTAATCGAATTTGTAATATTTTAAATTTATTTTTTAGTACTATTTAAAAAGGAAAATATTAAAATATAATGAAAGAGGAGTGTATAAAAGTAGTGTGCTTATTCACTCTTCTTATATAGTAATATATGTTATTCTCTTCGTCTTAATTAACAATTCGCGTAAAATTTTGAGAGTTAATTGAATTTGTAATATTTTAAATTTATTTTTTAGTACTATTTAAAAAGGAAAAATTAAAATATAATGAAAGAGGAGTATATAAAAGTAGGTGGGCCATCTTTGTGATAGGCCAATGAAGAGTGTGCTTATTCACTCTTCTTATATAGTAATGTACTTTATCCATTAAATTTTTTAGCTATTTGTATCTTTGAAGGAGAGTATATTTCTTTTTTACCTTTTATACTATATGATTCAATGTATTTAATCTGGTGTATTTTGATCTCTTTATATAAAAAAGGATATGTTATACTTAAACCTTAAGAAGCTTATTACATATAACAATATATCGAGAATTAAAATGACAAAACGATTATTTCTAAAAATTTGTGAATATCATAAGCAAAAAGATTTAGAGGACATATTTCAATTACTTGAAAATTAATATATTTAATCAGATATCACAAGAATTAAATTTAAAACTGATCAATGAGTTATCAAAAGTGATTTACAAATCTCTTTATGACTTATTAAATTTAAATTTCAATACTTTTCTTTTTTTCTCAAATTCACAATGACATGGTGAGAGTTTTTTTTCTTGCCAAGTTATTTTTCTAAATATTAGAAAATCTTCTTACTATTAATAATTATTATATGTTATTATGAAATTCTTAAAATTATTATCTCAAATTTGATATAGAAAGATATATGTTCTTGCAAATCACCTTAATATGACACTCTATTATATAATTTTTTTACACCTAAAAAAAAAGTAAACTATACATCTAAAACTAAAGTTTTTTCTCTCCTTGGTGTGTTTGGTACAGAGGAAAAATAATTGGAATATATATATATATATATATTTATTTATTTATTTTTATTATTATTTTTTTTAAAATAACTTCTTCAAGTAGGAAAATAAATAAATTTTATAAGTGATATTCTATAATTATTAATTATCCTTTTCCCACCCTAATACCTCCCACTCCCAACTCTCACCACCCACCATCCACCTCCCTCACTCTTTATCTTATACAGTCTATCTATGAGTTTATCCACTCATAGGTTTTTTTTCTAGATACAAAATTATTGAGGTAATATTTTTTATTTACGTATCAGATATATTAAAATAAATAAGATATTTTTGTGTGTGGAAAAGATTTTCTTACGTACCAAACACACCCTTGATTTACTTGTCATTCTGTCTGTCTTTTTTTGGTTGTTGATTACTAACTGATTTTACGTCTTAATTAGTTTTGTTATGTTAATTGCATGTTGCTTCTAAAAGATACTAATGTTGTTTTATATTGGTTTTTTCTTTCACATAATGTCCTTATTTGTTTCTATATATTGTCTTGTTGAGCAAGTTTGTTGACATCAACGACATTGGGGGTATGTTTGGTATTTAGAAAATTGGATAGGTTCGATCTACATTTATTAAGGTCTTCTAAAACTACTACTCTATATTTTTTCTAAGGTATGGTCTAATTGTGGCAACAAAGTTCTTGATAATTAGCAAGGTGGGAAGGAGGATTTTTCGCTCATTACATTTATTTTTGAGATTCTTTAGTGGGAGGTACTATATGTCTACACTAGTGCATTTATTTCAAATAAAAGCATGTGCTCTTTCCGTATTTCTTTCGTTTGAATGAGATTGTTTGCAATAAATTTTAAACATATGGAAAATAAATTAACCATAAATAAAATATGAAGAAACAAGAATATTTAATTGATAAATAATGCGGGGACAATTCTGTTCCTCCCTTGATTCTTCTCTCATAAGATATTTATCCATGATTCGAGGGTCGTTAGTGGTGTATTTCCCGAACTTGGATGATTTGGACTTGATTTCTATAATTCGAGGGTCGTTAGTGACGTATTTCTCAAATTAAGATGATTTGGATTTGATCTCTTTATAAATATTCCATGAATTTGCGGAATATTTGAGATCTTGATCTTTAAAAATACCCAAGAGTTTATGGGATATTTGAGATGCCTTTTAAGGGATTTTTATACTCTTTGTATAGGCGTGAACTAAGGTTTAGGATTGAGTAGCCTTCAAGAATCCTAATTTGAATTGAACACACATTGTAGACTCTCAACTCGAATTGAACACATCTTGTAGAGTCTCACAAAATTTCAATGTCTACGAAGGCATCCTCGATTATGATGAATGAGACCTTTCTTGAAGTTCTAGAAAAAGATAGCAGTCAATTTATGCAATTGCATTTTATCGATAGTCACAATTTTATTTTACTTTTTATCTTTAATCATCTCTACTTAGTCTTCAAATGTTTGTACAACTATTGGTCCTCATAATCAATTCACAAATGATTACAATCCCATAATAGCAACTTGACCTTTGTTTTTACATGGATTTTTTTTTTCAGTTTTGATCTTTTTTCAAAAAACTTTGAAAATTATTTTCAAAATTTTTGAAGAACTTGAAGAAATAGAATTTATGAAGAAAAATTGAACAAATGTTGAAAGTTTAGAAGAATTTTTTTTTTTGAAAAGTATAAAACAAACACAACTTATACTATATATAAATAATTTCTATCCAAAAAATTTCACCTTATATCCCTTTCAAATGGGATCCGAGTAGGTTGAAGCACAACGAATTTATGATTTTAAGTTATACATTATAAATTCTAAAAAAAGTGTATAACTTATTGAATTTTGAATAAATCATTTAAAACATATTAAATAAATTTCTAAATATAAATTAACTTTGCAGAACCGTAGATGGCCTCACTCCGCCCCTTATTAGAGATTCCAGTCATATGAAGGGTAAATTGGATAAAAATAAAGAGAAAATTATAGAAATAGCAACATAATAGACATAATAAGGCTTTATAGCTATTGTTTTGATAGTTGCGCTCTATATCTATAGTTCTGTTTGCTATGAAGGCTGCGGTTTGTATATTTATGTCCGCTTGTATATTTCGCTTGCGAATATACAACTAGAGTAAGAATATACTCCCCTGTCTCAAATTATTTGTTATGTTTCTCTTTGCACTCTTCTTAAAAGAATATTAATTAAGAAATTTGTAAGACTATTTTACCCTCATTTATGTCTTAAGATATAATTTCTCTTTATTGCGGATGTGTCCGATAATTTTTTATATTTAATTGGACCTCCAAAATTTTTGAAAAATATTTTATCTAGGAAAACAAGTTTCTTAAAATGAGAAAAAATTCTTAATTCAAATAGGAAAACAAGTTTCACAAATGACATTTCACATTGATTGTGTCATTAATCCATACCCTCAAATACACCTCATCTTTACCTCCATCCCCGTAATGCCCTATACTCACCACATGACACTTCCACCTCCACCTCTCATCTCTTATTGTATTTCTCTAGATTATTATAATATTTTTAATATAATATTATTTGCTTAATAACGCCAAGTATTAAAAAACAAGTAAGAAACTCATTTTATTTTGCTTCATATTGAGCACACTCTTGAGTATATATTTTATTTATGTGGTATCTCCCCATAATTAAAGTGTTTGTAATATTTAAGAACAATTATTGAGGCGATAATATATTCAGAAAAAAGTTGTCTTAAACTTTTAAAATATATATAAATCATTTAAGACTGCTACTTTTAGAAATTACGACAAATACTTTGAGGCGAAAGATCTCCATGCAAATGGTCCTTGATATTTACAAAAAGATGACCAGTTTTAGTAAAAAATCCAAACCTAATCAACCACCCAAAATCTCACGTTAACTATAGGAGTAAGATTCAACACCCTTGGATACGGAGTCGCCTTTGTTAGGAAACGCTTTACCTCTTAATGTGGGATGACCCGGCGCAAATTCGAATTTAGTCGGGCTCCAATGTGGGTACCGAACACCAGAAGGAAAACCAAAAAAAATAAAATCCAACATATATGCAAATTCTTCCTACGTCATGGCTAATTAAGTGCAAGTTATTTGACAATTTCACTTACTTATATTTTTAATAATTAGGAAGAAAATTCCAAGACAAAACAAAAATTAAATAACATAAAATAAATAAATTAATGAAAAATTAAAAAAAAAACTTGAGGGCCTACAAGTTAATATTCTTATGTGGAATCACTTAATTTTCTGTAAATTACATATACAATTTTTGTTTTGTTCCACTTATGGGTCCAAATCAAAACTTAAAAATCCATCAATTCCATATTTGTGTACTACATTCAATCAATGATTAGGTAAAGATGAATCTAAAAGTCAAAAATTGGCTAAAACACTAACTATATAGTATTTTTTTTTAAAAAATAGAAAACAAAGAAGGTGCATGTTTTCCACTCTATTTTATACTGTATTTTGCTTCATATTATTAGTTGATCTTTATGAGGTTACTTTAGTTTACCAAATATTGTTTTCTTTGAATGCCTTATTATATATAAACATTTTTAGAAAAATATTTTCTGATTTATTGGTTTTCTTGAAAAATATTTTTTTCTTTAAAAAAAATTAAAAAAACATTTTCCTTCAATCCATAGATACACCCTTTATCTTATTTATAAAAATTACATACGACACTTTTTTTAGGAAAAAAAGTTTCTTAAAAATGTAGTTTAAACAGGATAACAAGTCTCACAAGTGACATTTCACATTGATCATCTGCTCCCCACAACCCCACCCTTTTCAACACACATCAATTAGAATAATATTTTTTTTGATAGCTTACATACCAAACACAAAAAAATAAATAAGAAATAAACTTATTTTTCTAGAATTTTTTCTTCTTCGTATCAAACACACCCTTTATATCGACTTATTTTTTTAAGTTATTTCCAAACTTTATAGTTGAATTTGTTACGTAACAGCTATTCACTGTAATATTGGCGAAAACAAATCATACTCAATGAAATAGTTGGAAACTTCCTATATTTTTATCTCATAAAAAAAATTACTTTTTTATTTTTTCTTTTCATTGATTCAAGCAAACTTTAGCAATTGAACATTTTTCAGTAAAAAATTCAGTGAAAAAATAATAATTTCTTAGTAATGTACACACTTTGTTAATATAATATTTTATGATTTTCCAATAGTGTACCGACGCTGTTATTATAAAATTTGAAGAATACTATTAAAAACCAAACGATAATAAAAAATTTAGAGAAGTGAGTAGCTACTGACTTTTTCTCTTATTTTTAATTAACTCTTTAATTATTTACATTTCTCTTTTATTGAACAAAAATCTACATCACTATAAAATATAAAACAAAGTCCATCTATTAACAAGTAAATTTATATATTTTTTTATTTGTATGTTCTATGCTCATATTGAAGTCTGATTAAATTTTAATTCTTATATTGCAAAGCTTATTTTTGGGCAATGCTTACAACAATTTTTTTTAAAAAAAAATAATTCAAATTTGAAACTTCTGGTTAAGGACGAAGAAGAAAAAATAAACTAATACGTACGTGTGTATATATATATATATACATCGAACGTGGTTGCAGCAAAATATAGTCATATTGACGTGAAACGCATGCCTTAATTGAATCTTCCACTTATGGATTTAGTGTTGACGTTGACTTGGAAGATCTACTAAATTTTCTTAATATTTAGTGTCCGTTTTTATGAATATTTTTTTTCTAAAATATTATTTCTAAAAAATTATTTTTGACATAAAATTATTACAATATTTTGGAATTTGAAAAACTATAAAAGGTTATTTTAATAATTTTTACTCCAAATCACTCATAAAATTTAGCAAATAGCTTCAATTTTCAAACATCATTTTCAACTTTTATTCAAATACTATGTTTTTTTTCTTCGAATTTCACAATTTGTATGTCAAAATGTTCATTTAAAACAATGACAAAATTCAGTAAATTTGGCTCAAATTCTATACTTTATTTTCTACTTTTGACTCAATTACAATTTTTTTCTTCGAGTTTCACAATTTTTATGTCAAAATGGTCATTTAAAACAATGACGTATAGATACTGACGAATACGATTCGATAGAATTCAGTAAATTTGACTCAAATTCTATACTTCATTTTCAACTTTTTTCTCAAATACTATTTTTTGTCTTCTGATTTTTACAAATAATTTATGTTCAAACACCAAAGGCCCACTTAAAACAATGTAAATATCAATGAAACTATAGTTGACTTACGAATTTGACAGAATTCAGTAAATTTAGCTCAAATTCCATATTCATGTTTATAAATTTACATATATGTATAAATAATTTATTCAGAACTGATAAATTTAAAATATAATTTCAGCGGAAAAAAAATGTGAGAAGAAAATGAAAACATATATGTAGTCGTTTTCTGAAATTACAAGTAATGCTTAACCTTAAAGCTGACAGCCATATAGTTCGTGTTTGCAACTTTGTACATGAGTCCAACTTTGTGACTTTGTCAAATTAATAATCATTAAAATTCTCAAAATAAAATAAATGATAATTTATTTATTTTTCAAAATAAATATGAGTCCACATCATATTCATAAGGTCACACACTTATGAATATGGTGAAACAAACAAAAATATATATTAATGAAGTGTTTGGAACATTATAATATGTTTCATGATCAAATTAAGATAATAGAAGGAATTGTTAAAAGGGAATCATTAATATTAAGATATAATGTGTTTCCCGTAAGCAAGAAAGTAAGTAAGAAGTGTTTCATTAAATGAAAAAAGGATTCATTTTATCCCTAAAAGTAATGAGCAATTGCGGTTCAATAGGTTGAAGAAGGAAAAAATAGAATTATTTTTGATACTATTAGGGATATTTTAAATCCTTTTACGTAATAAAATTCAAACCTCGAACAATCAATTGTGATCAATAATATCAACATTAGGGGTGTACATGGTCAGGTTGGTTCGAATTTTTCAAATATCAAACCAAATTATTTGTGTCGGATTGTCAAATTTATATACCAAACCAAACCAATAAAACTCGGGTTTTTCAACCTCAATTTTTTTTTTTTGGATTTTTTTGGGTTTTTCCGATTTTTGGGGTTTTTCCGATAAAGTATTCATACAAACATATAATTTACTTGTACTTCAAATATTTCTTTAGTCCTACCAAAATACAACTATCTAATGTGTTTCTTAAGAAAATAACACAAAATATGATATGATTAATAACACTAAAATATCCAACAAAAAAATAATAATAATGAAATCACGTGAAACAAATATTGCAAATTAACAAGTCAAAATGAAAATGATCATAATTTAAAAGTACTAAATCATGCTAAAATAAGTTTAATAAGTATTAGTTATATGACTAAATATTAAAGGAAATTAAAATTAGATTATGTATTTTAATTGTCTAAACCAATGTAAAACTAAAAAACAAATATTCAATATTATTGTCATTCTTAGTGTTGAATTGATTTTCTTTTTGCATTAGTATTAATTTGATTTTGATTTAAACTTTATTATAATTATCAACATCTGTGGACTATAATCTTTATTGAACCATTTAAAATTCTAAGTTTCAAACTTGAAATAATATATTAAAAGATAAAAACTATGAAAAAGTATAAGAAATATTTAAAAAATTATATCAAAGTAAATATTTTATGTATAAAATAAAATTTAAAATTATGTATATTATGTCGGGTTGGTTTGGTCTCGGGTTGGTTTTTTTTGTTAAAACCAAACCAACCCAAATATAGTCGGGTTTTTTTTTCAATACCAAATCAAGTCAAACCAAACCACTAGTCAAGTTTTTATCGGTTTGACTCGATTTGCGATTTGATTCGATTTTCGGTTCACACCCCTAATCAACATGAAATAGTAATACAAATAGGCAGAAAATTTTATCCCTTTCATAGTAATAAATAAATAAATAACAATTTCTTTTCTATCAACAACAATTTATAACAGATTATAGAAGAAACTCAAGTTCAGTACTCATTTAAGAGAAAAAACTATTCGAGAAAAGGCTCATTTATGTCATTCGTTTAAAGTTTGGCTCATCTATGTTATTTCAGTTAACAAATAATGACATAGATGAGTCTTTTCTCAAACGAAAATGACATAGATGAGCCAAATTTTAAACGAATATCATAGATGAGCCTTTTCTCAAAGTTCGATGACATATTTGAGCCTTTTCCCTTTATTTAAAATCAATTAATAAAATATTTAATGAATCGAGCATTCTCACATGTTGTGAGATTTTGATTATACACAATCATTGAATCCAATCTACTCATCACACACTCAAATTCAAATTTAAATCAGTGTTTTTAAAGACTTCTCAGAATTCATTCGAAGCTTGCTTTTTGGGTTGAACACTTGTAAAACACATCCTAAGATACATGTTTAAGACCAAAATTGGAATTGCTTACCAGATAAAGTTAGACTCTGATCTAGTATTTGCTTTTATATTGCTCAATCTAACGGATAAAATATATATGACATTTAACATTTGCAATAATCTATACTATGCTAGCGTTTGGCCCCAAGTTTCTAAATTTTTTTGGCAAATAATATTTGGGCCAAGTTTTTGATGAAATTACACCATGTGTTTGACCCAAGTTTTCCCAAGAATATTTGACTATTTTAAAAAAAATATGATTTATACCCATAATTTCTAAAACTATTAAAAATATTCATAAATTTGTATTATCTATTTATAGTGAATATGCTCAGTTAAAAAATAACCGTATAACATGATTGATAACAATCAACAACAGCAAAATAACAATATATGCAAGACCAATAAATTAATCACATATTCAAATTTGTCATTGATTCGGTAATAATTATAACCCATTAAAACAAATTGTTCTTTTTTCTAAATTTTATCACTCAAATTAGAACTCAATTTTTTCCAGAGGAGATAGTAACAAATATTAGTTGGACTTAATAAATAATGAGTATTTTTTTATAAAATATAAAAATTTGAAATAATTTTGATTTTTTTAAAATTTCCAAATATTATAACTTGGCCCAAATACTAGTTTTTTTCTAGTATCCAGGAACATGGGATACTTGGCCAAGTTATATGACCAAATATCACTTTCTAAATTTTTTCTCCAAGTATTCATGGGGCCAAACGGGTCCTATATTTTAAGCTATGGCCCAATATTTTCTCATGCAACTTTCAATGATCCAATAATATTTTCTCATAAAACTTTCAATTTTCTCAAAAAAGACCTTCAAACCACTATTTAAAAGGTCCATAAATTACCAAAAAAAAAAAAAAAAAAAACGACCATTTACTAAAGAACTATCCTCGAAACAACTGAATTGTAGTTTTCCAATGGCTAAAATTTAGAACCTTTGTAAATTTTGGCTATACTTTAAATATGTTACTAAGATAGTATTGGGTTTGAATCCATAATGTTGAGCCCAAAAAATCAACAGCATTAAAAGGTTGTATCACTTGCTAAAATACTTGTACATTAATTTGCTTACTTTTGATACATACCATAAAACAGCTAAGGCATTTTTTCAGCCATGGCTCTACTGCTTTCAACTTCAACAGCAGCAGCAGCTGCCTTTTCTCATTTATCTTTGAATTCCATCTTTGAAACAAAGAATTTCTTGGTACCCCATCTCCAATTTACAGGTATTTCAGCTCCCCTTTCAATTTTTTGTTTGTTTTGTTGTTGTTGTTATAATCAAGATTGAATGAAGTAACAAGGGTAACAAACATAATGAACATTTTTTCTCTATTGAATTGATTAAACAGGTTTTACTCAAAAACCCCACAAGAAAAGATGTCAGCAAAAAGTTCCTTTCTTGGTTTTATCTGTAATAAAGGGTACTCAATCAAGAACAAAAAGGAGAAGTGATAGTAGTAGTAGTAGTATTTCAAGAAAAGATAGTAACTTTAAGCTCTTATTGAGTGAAGGGAGGGATAATGATGAGAATTATGGGTGTATATGTCCTGGTTGTGGAATCTTTATGCAGGATGAAGACCCAAATCATCCTGGTTATTACAAGGAAAAAAAGGTGGAAGAAAGTTTAGAGGATTTTGTGGATGATGAGGATGTTGTTGTTAGTGAAGGTGGGGATAATGAAGAAGAGGAGGAATTTGGGGATTTTATTGAGGGGGAGTTGGAAGAAAGTGGAAGTGAAGAAATGGGGTCAGGGAGTGAGGATGGATTTGATGATTGGGATTCCGAGGAATGGGAATCGGGGTTGGAAGAAGACGAGGATGATTTGAAAGAGTTAGATGGTTTTTTGCCAGCGGGTTTAGGTTATGGTAACATTACAGAGGAGGTTCTTGAGAAAGGAAAGAAGCAAAGGGTGTCGAAATCGGAGAGGAAAAGGATGGCGAGGGAAGCGGCTAAGGGAGAGAAAGAGGAGGTCACGGTTTGTGCTCGATGTCATTCGTTGAGGAACTATGGACAAGTGAAGAATGAGCTGGCCGAAAACTTGATACCCGATTTTGATTTTGACCAGTTAATTACGAGTAGGTTGATGAGACCTACTGGGAAAGCTGATGCGACGGTTGTGGTTATGGTGGTTGATTGTGTTGATTTTGATGGTTCCTTTCCGAAGAGAGCTGCTAAATCTTTGTTTAAGGCACTAGAACAAAGCAAGGATGGCTTGAAACAAAGTAAGAAGTTGCCAAAGCTTGTTCTTGTGGCTACCAAGGTTGACCTTCTCCCTTCTCAAATTTCCCCAGCGCGTTTGGACAAATGGGTTCGACACCGTGCTAAAGCTAATGGAGCACCTAAACTGAGTGGAGTTTACATGGTAAGTTCCCGTAAAGATTTAGGTATTAGAAATTTGCTGGCATTTATTAAAGAATTGGCTGGTCCTCGAGGAAATGTGTGGGTTATTGGGGCGCAAAATGCAGGGAAGTCGACATTGATAAATGCATTTGCTAAGAAAGGAGGCGTAAAAGCTACAAAGCTTACAGAAGCTCCTGTACCTGGAACTACTCTGGGAATCCTGAGAATTGGAGGAATTTTGTCAGCCAAGGCAAAGATGTATGACACGCCGGGCCTCCTACATCCATATCTTATGTCCATGCGATTAAATAGGGAGGAGCAGAAAATGGTTGAGATACGAAAGGAGCTACAACCTCGAACTTATAGGATTAAGGCAAGCTAGTCTCTCTTATTTACTTTATCGTTCGTTTTACAGCCCATAATATGATCTATTTTTTGATAAGCTACTTATTTGAACTTTACGATTAGTGACCATAAATTAATAATTTGAATTTTATAAATACATTTAAATATCTGTACAAGTGTATTGCAGTTAATCCCGTGAGAACCCTTGTTTGATTTGAAATTGCAATAGAAATGGGAAACTTAGCTCTGGTGCATAAATATCCAAATTTACCAGTTGACTAACATTTATCAGCACTACTGCACATTGTGATATAAAAGTTCAGCAAAATAAAATTTACTATTCATATGTTTTCTGGACTTGCTTGGCCTTGTGATTGGTGAATAATGCATGTTCTCACACAATTTATGTAATTGTTATATTCAAAGATTTTAACTGATCTGTCAAAGGAAGGAAAAGCATTTTGGAAATTCCATTCTTTGGCCTGCAAAGGACTGATATATTTGTTTTCCTTTTCCACTGGAGAACATCTTTTCCTCCTCTTCTGAATTTCTTACTTGTCTACCGAGTTTTTTTTATATCTAGAGTAAAGAGTCCAGTGTAAAAAGTGTCAGTTCAGTATTTCATTACGTGTCACCAATAGAAGGGGAGCATTGACGTAACTGGTAAAGTTGTGGTAAGGTAAGGTTGCTGACATGTGATTAGGAGGTCACGGGTTCGAGTTGTGGAAACAACCTCTTGCAAAAATGCAGGGCAAGGCCGCAAACGATAGATCCTTGTGGTCTGTCCCTTCCCCGAACCCCGTGTATAGTGGGAGCTTAGTGCACCGAGCTGCCCTTTACCAATAGCATTGTTGTGTTTGATACTTGCCAACAAGGTTAATATATTCTGTGTATCTTAACTCCAAGTTTACTGCCTCTTGAGTCTTGAAACAAATGGGTGAGACTTAGGAATCTGGTTCCACCACCAGAATAACCTGAAGATGATTAGGGAGAGAGTAGTTTGTAGTTTCCTCTTAACTGAAGGCTTACTTCACTTTACTTTGAAGAATCCTGTGATGCAGTGTCTCTAACTTGAAATTTGTACCCTTTTTCTTTCTTTCCCGATATACCAATTTTGGAAATAGTTGTACATATATAGTCTTTCTACATGAAGTTCTATAGATTCTTTGCTCTAGAAATAGGTTCAGGCCTTCTATTTGGTAGGTAATATTGATGAAGCCACTGCTAGGGCTGTGGACTTCGAAATTTAGAGAAATTTGATGAAATGACCTTAAATCTTTGTAAACTGACCCCTAATAAAATTGTTTGGGATTCAGATAGCTCCTTTTATTTGTCTTTTTAGTTTTATATTGCAGTTAAACATATATATGACTGCAACAAACTTTTTGCCTGAGATTAAAAAGAATTTTCAACTCTAAAGGTATTTTTCCCAATTTTCTTGCAGCATGGGCAGACTGTACATATAGGGGGCTTAGTTAGACTGGATCTAGTTCAAGCTTCAGTCGAAACAATCTACGTCACTGTCTGGGCATCGCCTAGTGTATCTCTTCATCTAGGGAAGACAGAAAATGCCGATGAGCTCAAGAACAACCATGCTGGAGTGAGATTGCAGGTAATACTCCATTCTCGTAGTATTTCTGATTCAATAATATTTCCTACTTTATAGCCAATTCCACTTGAACTACATCAGTATGTTTTTTGTTGAAGATCAATATATAGATTTGAGAGAACTACAATGAAAGGTGAGATAGTATTGTTTGCTAAAGAGAAGTCGTAGATGCAAAAACAAGTTAACAACTAAGAACATGTTGCAAGATGCAAGTTAGCCTGATAGCAGATGTCATAGTGCCGTATGTGCAAACAAATCCTTTACTCTTGATCGACCAAGAACCAAAGAAAGACTATTTTCCTAAGATGTTATTAATGGACATCTTCTATATAAATTCATCCATTTCTTTGCAGCTAATAATCAGCTCTCACCAAGCACGCTTCTATCTGTCTACAACCATTTTTTTAATGGGCATCTATAGAGGCAAAAAAAAAAAAAACCTTTGCCATATGAGGCTTAATGCATCATTCTCTCGAGGGGATGTTAGAAATAAGTCTCAGTCAAAAGTTTATACAGGGGACAGTAGTTCTTCAGTTATGGTTGAGTTATAGGTTCTAATGCCCGCTGGTTGACCAAAGAGCCAAAACTAGGTGAATCACTTAATCTGTGGGCCAGAGTTGTCAAAGGCGCGCTTAAGCCCTGAAGCAAGGCTCAAAACGTGTTGAGCGCTTCACCTCACTTAATGTGCGCGTCAGTGTCATCATCTGTGCCTTTTTCTATTACGTGTTAGAGCTTTTTTGCACTTTTGGCTTTTGATAACACTGATTAGGGCTGGGACTATACTAACCATTTTCTCCTGCATTGGGAGTTCCCCATGGAGCTTACGTAACCTGTCTATTCATATGCGTGATCTCTTCTGTCCAAGTGGGCACTACATTACTTCCTAAAGCCACGTCAAGAAAACGGTGGGAAAGGATGAAATACTGCAACATAACGGACTATACAGTATTCGGAAAAAATGCACAATTTTGCTAAATTGAATATTGAAACAGTATGTTTTCCAAGTTAATATCCAAAGGGAAATTTGCTCCAGGAAGCTTAACAATTTGCATTATTGAGCATATCTAACGAGTTGTATTTTTTCAATGCTCTCTGGTGCTCCTTTTCATCATCTTCTGCTCCTACCTTTCACCATTCAAATTTTTAGACGCTATATAATATTTGTGTACCATCGATGCCTCTAAGATGGTTTCAATTTACTCAAGTGTAAAGGAAAACAATTGGAAAGAGCACATAACTATGCTAATTGTTCTGTTTTTATTTGTTGATCTTCAGCCTCCCATTTCCATGGAGCGAGTTTCTGAGTTGGGACAATGGAAAGAGAGGGAAGTAAAAGCACGTGGAACGAGCTGGGATGTCAAGAGCATGGATGTTGTGGTTGCTGGCTTAGGATGGTTCTCCCTAGGTTTGAAAGGCGAAGCAGATTTAGTGTTGTGGACATATGATGGCATTCAGATCACATTGCGTGAGCCATTGGTACTTGATCGTGCAGCCTCTATCGAAAGACCTGGATTTTGGCTACCAAAGGCTATATCAGAGGCCATCGCTAACTCATCGAAGCTTGAAGGTCAAGAAGCAAGGGAAAAATATCCATCAGAGGAGACAATGCAACCTTCATAAGTATCCGACTAAAAGAGGCAGCTGAGTCAATTTTCTTGTGAACATTTCTAGTGTACAAGGTCTTGTACGATGACTTAAAATGGGCAGGTTGAATTGAATATGAGCGGATTGAAAACGGATTAGACAAAAAAGGAAAAAGAATCCCATATGAAGGAGAAACAAATAAAAACAAGAGGGAGAAGAGAACACATGCCATTATAGTGGAAAACAGGAACCTGTTGAAATTCCTTCTTGTTTTCATTCATCTCTTCTAATCAAGCACTTGGGGATTTTAGCCTTTTTAAGTTACTGTGTGCTAAATTACTCATATTTTCCAGTTCTCTTTGTTTAACTATATTAGATATAACTAGATCGTATTGTTACCCGTTATATCTAGTAATTCTGTTTTGTGTGCTAAAACAGAATTACTAGATATTTAATACCACTAACAACCATTACCACAACAATCATGAATCATCATATTTAATCACCACATTAGATATCGAGAATCAAGGAGCAGTGAGATATTCCAAAAAAAAGGTACCTTTCACTTTAGTGGGAAATTTCAAAAAGCTTTAATACTTCTTTTTCCTTTTTGATAATGGTTGTCTAATCGTAGTTCCTTTTTTTCAGAAACCACATGGTCATGTTTTGTTTTTTTCTAAACTTTAATCACATAAGTGATAAGTGGACCCTTAATTGAACACATTATTTGTTCTTACTTTTATGTCTATCTCCCATTTTCCAACTTGTATTCCAATATACAGTCCCCTCTTATTGCTTTTGATCTCTATCTCCCATTTTCCAACTTGTATTTCAATCAGAAGTAGTATTCCTGAAGATGGCTGATGCCTTTCTGTCATTTGCAGTTCAAAAATTGGGTGATTTCCTCATACAACAAGTTTCACTGAGAACAAGTCTGAGAGATGAAGTTACATGGCTGAGAAATGAGTTACTCTTCATACAGTCTTTCCTCAAAGATGCAGAACTAAAGCAAAGTGGAGATCATAGAGTTCAACAATGGGTGTTTGAGATCAACTCTATTGCTAATGATGTTGTTGCTATACTCGAGACTTACACCTTTGAGGCTGATAAAGATGAATTTGCTAGTCGTCTCAAGGCTTGCGTTTGCATATGTAGGAAGGAGAAGAAATTCTACAATGTCGCCGAGGAGATTCAATCACTCAAGCAACGAATCATGGATATCTCTCGCAAACGAGATACTTATGGTATTACAAATATCAATAGTAATGCTGGAGAAGGGCCAAGTAATCAGTCTGCCATGGTTGGAACATTGAGGAGAACTACCTCATATGTGGATGACCAGGATTACATTTTTGTTGGACTTCAGGATGTTGTACAAACATTGCTAGCTCAACTTCTCAAAGCAGAGCCTCGTCGAACCGTCCTCTCCATTTATGGCATGGGCGGATTAGGCAAGACCACTCTTGCCAGAAAACTCTACAAAAATCCTAATATTGCCTCTTGCTTCTCTACACGCGCTTGGATATGTGTTTCTCAAGAGTACAACACAATGGATCTTCTTAAGACTATCATAAAATCCATCCAAGGTTGCGCCAAGGAAACTCTAGATTTGTTGGAAAAGATGGCAGAAATAGATCTAGAAAATCACCTTCGTAATCTATTAACAGAACGCAAATACCTTGTGGTGGTTGATGATGTATGGCAGAGAGAAGCATGGGAAAGTTTGAAAAGAGCATTCCCGGATAGCAAGAATGGCAGCAGAGTTATTATTACCACGCGCAAAGAGGATGTCGCTGAAAGAGCAGACAATAGAGGTTTTGTCCATAAACTTCGTTTCCTAAGCCAAGAAGAAAGTTGGGATCTCTTTTGTAGGAAACTAGTTGATGTTCGAGCAATGGTTCCAGCAATGGAAAGTCTAGCTAAGGATATGGTGGAAAAGTGTAGAGGCTTACCTCTTGCAATTGTTGTATTGAGTGGACTACTTTCGCATAGAGGGGGGCTGGACAAATGGCAAGAAGTGAAAGATCAACTTTGGAAGAACATTATTGAAGATAAATTTATTGAAATCTCCTGCATTCTATCATTAAGCTACAACGATTTGTCAACTGTGCTCAAGCAGTGTTTTCTGTACTTGGGTATTTTTCCGGAAGATCAAGTTCTCGAGGCTGAAAACATAATAAGGTTGTGGATGGCTGAGGGTTTCGTACCAAATGTAGAAGAAAGAATGGAGGATGTGGCTGAAGGCTTCTTGAATGAGCTGATAAGACGAAGCTTGGTTCAAGTGGTGAATACGTTTTGGGAAAAAGTTACTGAATGTAGGATTCATGATTTACTCCGTGATCTTGCCATACAAAAGGCATCCGACACAAACCTCTTTGACATTTATCATCCAAGAAAGCACTCCAAATCCTCTTCATGTATCAGACTTGCCATTCATAATCAAGGAGAAATGTATCACTCACTTGATCTTTCTAATTTGAAGTTGAGGTCAATTATGTTCTTCAATCAGGATTTTCGTAATGTGTTCCAACATATAGATGTGTTTCGACATATATATGTGTTGTGCTTGCATACGAATTATGGTTGTTTTATACCTAATGCCATAGGGAGTTTGTACCACCTCAAGTTCTTTAGATTGAGAAGTACATATCATGTTCCCTCGTCCATTGGCAACCTCAAGAATCTACAGACACTTGTTGTCGATGCGGGCAGTGACACTTTCCAACTACCCCACGAGACAGCTGACCTGATAAATTTAAGACATTTAGTTGCTCGGTATTTAGAACCTCTGCCACATATAAGCAAACTCACTAGTCTTCAAGTTCTTAAAGGTGTTGGTTGCGATCAATGGAAAGATGTTGACCCTATTGATTTAGTCAATCTTCGAGAATTAAGCATGGATAGTATTAGGAACTCTTACTCCCTAAACAACATTAGCAGCTTGAAAAACCTTAGCACTCTCAAATTGATTTGTGGACAACGTCAATCATTTCCATCCCTTGAATTTGTTAATTGTTGTGAAAAGCTCCAGAAATTGTTCTTATATGGGAGAATAGAGAAACTGCCTCATCTGTTTCCAAATTCCATCACAATGATGGCTCTGAGGGACTCAGGACTGACAGAAGATCCGATGCCTATTTTGGGAATGTTGCCAAACCTAAGGAATCTCCAATTAGAAGCAGCTTATAAAGGAGAAGAAATAATGTGCAGTGATAACAGCTTCAGTCAACTAGAGTTCCTTCTTCTTGATTTTCTTTGGAACCTAGAAAGATGGGATTTAGGCACAAGTGCCATGCCTCTGATTAAAGGTCTTCGTATCCATAATTGTCCAAGTTTAATGGAGATTCCAGAGAGAATGAAAAAGTTGTTGAAGAGGAATTAAAAAGCGGTGAAATTGAGTGGTTTTAGTGTTTCATTTCTGCCGAGCACATTGGTTATTAATTGAGTGGTTTTAATGTTTCATTTCTTATTATTGTTTTAAGCTTTTTGAGTGAGTGTAATTGGTTTGAACATAATTCGTCTACGCTTATCCACATTTAAGACGATGCTTTATTTATATGTTAAAAAAATGAAATTAAAAATACTCTCTTGTCCACAATTTAGTAGTATTTTTTTTGTTCCTCTTTTATATAAATATAAATAATATTTGTGTTAAATCAACAGAGAAGAATATCTCACTTCATCAACTTGCCTTCTCCAACCATCAATCAAATTTGCTGTTTTTTCTTATGTTTTCGTTTTTCAATGTTTAGTTTCTTTCTGTTTTTGGCTTTTCTTAGTGTGTGGAAACATGTGTTGGAAAACAATTTTTTTTTTTTTTGGATTTTGTGATGATTTAATTAGCTGAAAAAGGGTTTATAATATTCT
The DNA here is from genome assembly GCF_900185275.1 of Solanum verrucosum. Lineage (NCBI taxonomy): Eukaryota > Viridiplantae > Streptophyta > Magnoliopsida > Solanales > Solanaceae > Solanum > Solanum verrucosum. The sequence continues at coordinate 6,051,082 of NW_026019988.1, forward strand.
TAAATCATGTAAAATGAATAAAAATATCCTTGGTTGATAGTTTGATCCAAAAATATCATTGTCTTTAATAGTTTGATCTATAAATGTTGTTATTGTTACTTAATAAGTCAAAACTGTCTTTTTCCAATTAAATTTATTATTTCTCCTTTTTTTTTTAAAGCACGTTCTTTTCCTAATAATGATTTTTCTTCATTAGAAAATGTTTATCCTACTTCAATTAATGATGGGGTTACTATGAGGGCATATAATAAGAGAAGTTGAGAACTCGCTCAGTGTACAACGAGAATAACAAAAAAAAAAACTTTCCAACTCGCTTAGTATGGAGCGATTTTTGGAAAAAGAAATAGTGAGCAAATCGTACACAAGTCAACGAGAAAAAAGATAAAACAAAAGAGAAAATTGCTCATAATTCAACTATTTAATAATATATTTTAAAGAAATATATGTGCTCACGTGGACACATTACTATTTATAATGATGCAATATTTATGATGTCCATGTGGACACATATATATACCTTTAAAATACACTATTAAGTAGTGCAGGGGGGTAAAAGGTCATTTCCAAAGTTCGGTATTGTTACAACAATTTCGGTCAAAGTTCGGATATATTTCAGACATTTTTCCCTATTATATGTGACGTTCTACTTTAGTCTCTTAAGTAGTCGTGAATATAAATATATAAAATAAATTCTAATTTACAAAGATCAACATTTCTGATTTAATCACGCTGTTGCAGTTTTGCATAAATAAATATGATTGATAAAATGCTTTGTTTGATATTTGTACAAGGATTTTACTTTTATAAAAATGATATTTTAAAAAACATGTACATTATCAACTTTAACTAATTATTTATAAATAAATAGGGAAAATTATGCGGTTAAGCAAACTTATACTACTTAATTAGTCATTATAGTTATAGTTTGTTATAATTACCATTCGCGACTAACAGTAAGCGTTAATTACATGGGCTGACTTCGAGTTTGTATAATTCGCAACTAACAATTCTTTGTTTGATTTGTATTTGAATACGATGATTTGTATTTATATATGACGGTGATTTCCTTTGGTTTTTCAGCTTTATCACCAGATACATTCAATCTTTTTTATATAACTTTTTCAAGTTTGTATAAACGTGTAGTTTTCGGAGTTTGTATAATATAATTTGGGGATAAGGCACAGGTAGCCCTTTAGGCTATGAGTGAAATCTTAGAGACACACCTTAACTAAACTAAGGTCCTATTACCCCCTGAACTCATTTTTTTTTTGTAATTGTGTACACCTTTTGACTTACATGGCACACTCCGTGACTCTATAAAATTGAGGCTCGTGGGAGATATTTGAATTAATTAGTAAAAGAAAAAATATTTTTATATTAAGAGTACTATGAAATTTGCTTGTTAGAGAGCGCTTCCCCTCAAATGGCCCTACACGGCGCAAATTTTAGATAGTCAAGCTCTAGCAAGTATCAGAAACTGAGTGGGAGACCGGAAAAAGTACAACTACAATAAAATACCAAACTTAAAAAACAATTTACATATAACTCATCCGTCATTATATGATTATCATATGATTTTTGATATAATTCGAATGTAGTTTTGAATTTCAACGAACTATAATTAAAAATTCAGTCCAAAACTAATTCAAATTTTACCCAAATAATCTCAAATTTTATATTATTAGTCTCATCGATGTTTCAGTTCTTTTGAGAAATCACCAATTCAAAACAAAATTCGTTTTCAGCAAATCAATTTTGCGATCTTGACCTTCAACCTCTTACAAAATCTTTATGGAATAAGCTCCAAGGCTGAATATGAATTAATTTGTGCTGACTTATCGAATATTTTATTTCTTCTCTTCAAAGTTACAAAACGCATCTTCAAATTGAGAAGTCATGTTCATCATATTTTTTCCTATAGATTCCCCTAACAAGGATAGTTAAAAAGAAAAGAAAGGTATCTCTATAATTTAAAGATGAAATTTGAACATACTAAATTTACTATTAATAATATGATTTTATAACCACATTGAGACCATGAAAATTTCAAAACCATATATTTTAAAAATCTTCTGGTCTTGATTAAAATGGCGTACCTAGTCAAACATGTTTAGATAAAATAAAGCAAATTGAATATAATTAATTAGCTAAAAGTGATTTAGGTGAAGGAACAATTAAACCAACTCTTCTGAATAATAAAATTTAATCTAATATGATAGTACGTCTTTTTAAATAAAGTATAAAGTACAGAAATATTGTGATATTCGCCCTAGGGGACTTATTACCGAGGGTCTTTCCGAAACAACCTTTACCTCCATGTGGCAGTGGTACAACTTGTGCCAATGAAGCAGTGGTGTAGCCACATTTAGCTTAGGGTGTTTAATCGGACATCTTTCATCCAAATATTATACTATGTATGTAGAAAATTGTACAAAATATATAAGTTAAAAATTATTTTTCATACATATATACTAAATTTTGAACGGTAACTTTTGGCTTGGCCAGTACACTGAGCATAACTTGTGCCATGCAATTTTAAATTCTTGGTATCCATTGCTGTTCAAAGCTGAAGGAGATTCCAAAGAGAATGAAAGATGTTGAAGAGAAATTAAATGAGATGGATCTTGTCAAGCATATGACAAGTTTTTTTTATAATAGCAAAGGTACCTATACAAGCAAATCCCAATCTTACATAACTTTGTTCATTTTTATTTTATAAATAACTTACGTGTTAAATAATATTTGGGTGAAACAGGAGAAGAAACTGTCACTTGAAGAGAAAAGAAAATATTTTCATAATATTGAACCGGATCAAGTCTCAATTGGTTAAGGGAGGGGTGGGGGACTGATATATTCGTTTTTCCTTTTCCCCTGGAGGACATCTTTTCTTACTTGTCAACTGAAGGGGAGCTTTGACGTAACTATAAAGTTGCTTCCATGTGACTAGGAGGTCATGGGTTCGAGTTGTGAAAACTGCTGATCTTCCTTAAATGCAGGGTAAGGCTGCAAAAATGACTTTTCGACTCTAAAATGTATTTTTGCAATTTTCTTGCAGCATGGGCAGACTGTACATATAGTTAGACTGGATCTAGTTCAAGCCTCAGTTGAAACAATCTACGTCACTGTCTGGGCATTGCCAAATGTGTCTCTTCATCTAGTAAAGACAGAAAATGGCGACAAGCTCAAGAACAACCATGCTGGAGTGACATTGCAGGTAATACTCCAATTCCTGCACTATTTCTGATGGCAAAAGCGGGAAGTAAAAGCACATGGAATGAGCTGGGATGTCAAGAACATGGATGTTGCGGTTGCTGGCTTAGGATGGTTCTCACTGGGTTTGAAAGGCGAAGCAGATTTAAGGTTGTGGACATATGATGGCATTCAATCACATTGCGTGAACCATTGGTACTTGATCGTTCAGCCTCTATCGAAAGACCTGGATTTTGGCTACCAAAGGCTATATCAGAGGCCAGCACTAACTCATCGAAGCGTGAAGGTCAAGAAGCAAGGGAAAAGAATCCATCAGAGGAGACAATGCAACTTTGGATTTTGGCTACCAAAGGCTATATGTTTTCATTTCTCCCTTGTAATTAAACACTCAATATTTTAACCCATTGGTGAACACCTAAAGTTGACTCAAATTTTCACTTAGACACTTGAATTAGGATTTGTTCATTTTAGACACCTCATGTCATGCCCTGTTATGTCTTTTTGACACTTTTTTAACAATTAGCCAAATGTATAAGGTGTGTGTAACACACTCACTGATGACATGTCAAAGTGACGAATTAAATAAAGACATGTGGCATATATGCCAAAAATAATTTTTAAATAATGAATTTTGTATAGAAAAAAATGGTCAATCACTCAATGACATATGTCGTTTTTAAAGCCCAAATAATTAAAAAAAAAACAGAGCCTATCATAGATTATCTTCTCCAGCACCCCCTACTCCCCACCCCCGATCCCCAAACCCCTCCCCCATCCAAATCGTCTTCCCCCACCATCCGAACCCCCACCTCTCTCCCACCCAAATCGTTTTCTCAATGAAATTCTTTCTTTTAAGTTTCTGATTAGTTCTTCACTTAAGATGCAACTCTCTTGTTCAATCTTTCTCGATTGTTTTTCTCTATTGGATCTATGTTTTTTCATAAATCAAATTAATTATAGCTTGATCTACTAAAATGTTGGTTGTTGTTGTTTTAACTAATTAGCTCCATGTTGATAGAACTCAAACAAAGAAATCTGTTAGACTACTTCCAGAAAACAGTTAGAAAAGAGTGTTAATTAATTAGTTACTAAGTTAGTTATAGATAGTGACAGTTAGTTACTAACAAGAACTTGTATTGAGTAGTATAAATAGACTATTCACATCTGATTGTAAATAAAGCTATCTTCTTCATCAAATTACTAGTCTGTTAGAAAAGTTTCTGGTTTCTTTAGAAACCTTCATGGTATCAGAATTCAGAGTCAGTGTCTGTCTATTTTACAAAGAGGTTCTTTTCGAAAGACCCTTGGATGGATAAAGAACCTTCAGTCTGCATAAGGAGATTGCAAGGTACAGAGTATTTTACAAAACTCAAGAACTTGGTTTCTCCATCAATGCAAATTAAATATTCAATGCTTTTGGTGCTACTTGTTTTTAGTTTTCACTAAATATTCAGAGGAATCCATGTTTTCATAGCAACTTTTTTGACTCTTGCATTTCTTTCAAAGTATTTTTCTTGAGCCAAGGGTCTTTCGAAAACAACCTCTTTATCGTATTATAATAAAATAGGATGCGTGATAAAGCTATTATAATAAAGTTAGGGTAAATGATAAAATAGAATTACTAGAAGTATTTAATACCACTAACTGTCATTACCACAACCAGGGCCGTCTTAACCCCTAGGTCACTAAAGCCATTACTTGGGGACCATATTTTTGGGGCCCCATTAAAATTTTTTTTTTTACTTATAATGATATTTTTTAAGAAAAAATTATATGCACTATGAGTGCTATGATTTTTAATAAGAAAATTGTATTTAAAAAAATTATATGTACTATCAGGGAACTATATGTGATTACTGATTATGCTACTACAAAAGATAAATTTAATTTGAATTGTCTTAATTTGTTATCATGATATGACATTGATAGTATCAAACACAGCCACATAGTGTTTTAACCAATGCATATGCCGGCAAATAATCCATGTCTTGGTTTCGTATTGATCGTTCATTTTTGGCCTTATATCTTCATTCTTGACTTAAACTTTATTTGTATATATACAGGCAACAACCCCCTCTTTTCTAAACAAAAATCAACACTCCTGAAGATGGCTGATGCTTTTGTGTCATTTTCACTTCGAAAATTGGGCGATTTCCTCAGTCAACAAGTTTCACTGAGAACAAGTCTCAGAGATGAAGTTACATGGCTGAGAAATGAGTTATTCTTCATACAACCTTTCCTAGAAGATCCAGAACTAAAGCAATATGCAGATCATAGAGTTGTACAATGGGTGTTTGAGATCAACTCTATTGCTATACTCGAGACTTACACCTTTGAGGCTGGTAAACGTGCTAGTTGTCTCAAGGTTGTGCTTGCATATGTAGGAAGGAGAAGAAATTATACAATGTAGCCAAGGAGATCAAATCACTCAAGAAACGAATCATGGATATCTCTCGCAAACGAGAGACTTATGGTATTACAAATATCAATAGTAATGCTGGAGAAGGGCCAAGTAATCAGGTTGCAACATTGAGGAGAACTACCTCATATGTGGATGACCAGGATTATATTTTTGTTGGATTTCAGGATGTTGTAGAAATATTGCTAGCTGAAATTCTGAAAGCAGAGTCTCGTCGAAGTGTCCTCTCCATTTATGGCATGGACGGTTTAGGCAAGACCACTCTTGCGAGAAACCTCTACAGAAGTCCTAGTATAGTCAATACCTTCCCTACACGTGCTTGGATATGTGTTTCTCAAGAGTACAACACAATGGATCTTCTTAAAACTATCATAAAATCCATCCAAGGTTGCACCAAGGAAACTCTAGATTTGTTGGAAAGGACGACAGAAGGAGATCTAGAAATTTATCTCTGTGATCTATTAAAAGAACGCAAATACCTTTTGGTGGTTGATGATGTATGGCAGAAAGAAGCATGGGAGGGTTTGAAAAGAGCATTCCCGGATAGCAAGAATGACAGCAGAGTCATTATAACCACGCGCAAAGAGGATGTTGCTGAAAGAGCAGACGACAGAGGTTTTGTTCATAAACTTCGTTTCCTAAGCCAAGAAGAAAGTTGGGATCTCTTTCATAGGAAACTACTTGATGTTCGAGCAATGGTTCCAGAAATGGAAAGTCTAGCTAAGGATATGGTGGAAAAGTGTAGAGGCTTACCTCTTGGGATTGTTGTATTGAGCGGACTACTTTCGCATAAAAAGGGGCTACACGAATGGCAAAAGGTGGAAGATCACCTTTGGAAGAACATTAAAGAAGATAAATTTATTGAAATCTCTAACATACTATCATTAAGCTACAATGATTTGTCAACTGCGCTCAAGCAGTGTTTTCTCTACTTTGGTATTTTTCCAGAAGATCAAGTGCTCGAGGCTGATAACATAATACGGTTGTGGATGGCAGAGGGTTTCATCATACCAAGAGGAGAAGAAAGAATGGAGGATGTCGCTGAAGGCTTCTTGAATGAGTTGATAAGACGAAGCTTGGTTCAAGTGGATTATACATTTTGGGAAAGAGTTACTAAATGTAGGGTTCATGATTTACTCCGTGATCTTGAGATACAAAAGGCATTGGAGGTAAACTTCTTTGACTTTTATGATCCAAGAAAGCACTCGATATCCTCCTTATGTATCAGACATGTCATTCATAGTCAAGGAGAAAGGTACCTCTCACTTGATCTTTCTAACTTAAAGTTGAGGTCAATTATGTTCTCTGATCCAGATTTTCGTAATATGAGTCTTATGAACTTCAGTAGTAGTGTGTTCCAACATCTCTATGTGTTGTACTTGGATATGCGTGGTGACAATATGTCTACATTACCTGATGCCATTGGAAGTTTGTACCACCTTAAGTTATTAAGATTGAGAGGTATCTATGATGTTCCCTCTTCCATTGGCAACCTCAAGAATCTACAGACACTTGTTGTCACTGACTGTGGATACTCTTGTGCACTACCCCGCGAGACAGCTGACCTGATAAATCTAAGACATTTAGTTGCTTCGTATTTAAAACCTCTGAAACGTATAAGCAAACTCACTAGTCTGGAAGTTCTTAAAGACGTTCGTTGTGATCAGTGGAAAGATGTTGACCCTGTTGATTTAGTCAATCTTCTTGAATTAAGGATGAGTGAAATTAATTACCAAATCTTACTCCTGAACAGCATTAGCAGCTTGAAAAACCTTAGCAGTCTCACATTGTTTTGTGAATTTGATGAATCATTCTCATCCCTTGAATTTCTTAGTTCTTGTCAAAAGCTCCAGAAATTGTTGTTAAAAGGGAGAATATTAGAGAAACTGCCAGATCTGTTTCCAAATTCCATCACTATGATGGTTCTTTGGAAGTCAAAACTCATGGAAGATCCGATGCCTACTTTGGGAATGTTGCCAAACCTAAAAGATCTCATATTAGAAGATACTTATAATGGAAAAGAAATAATGTGCAGTGATAATAGCTTTCGTCAACTCGAGTTCCTTCATCTTTATCATCTTTCAAACCTAGAAACATGGCATTTAGCCACAAGTGCTGTAACACCCCAGAGAATTTTTCGAACTAAGACTCGAGCCGTCCTTCATGTGGAGTGAGATTTTACCGAGGAATAAAAATTTCTTGAGTGTTAAGTTAAGGTCCCTAGATGTAGCACATTGAGTTCCAAGAAGAGTTGAATTGGAAATAGTCATTTTTGGAAAGAATTCAAAAATCTGGAAAATTTGGCCAAGTATGGGCAAAAGGTGAGTTTTTGGTCAATTTTGAGCAGTCGTAACTCCTAGCTCAGAATATTGAGGCAAATTTCCAGTTATGTCTGGAAAGCCCTTGGAATGATCTTTCCAACGCCGCTGAGTTTGCTCATTCTGAGTTTGTATGAGTGAGTTATGTCCTTTGGAAGTTGAGCTGTTGGCACAGTCGCACAGGGCAGTTTAGTCCGAAAATTTTAAGGGTACTTTGGTCTTTTCCCTAGCCAATTCTTTTGGTTATATTGAGTTGTTAGACTGATTTTAAATCAGTTTTCCTTTTTAAAAGTGAGAGTTAGGGTTTTGGAGAGAAGAGAGAAAGAAGAGGAGAAAGAGAAGAAGAAGCAAGGATTTCGTCAAGATCGTCGTGGTTTTCGTTGGGGGTGATCCCTATTAAGGTATGTCAGATCATAGTGTTGGGCTGGTTCTTTCCCCCACATGCCAAACTCGTTTTTAATTCCGAGAAAGATTTGTTGTGGTTGTTGAATTCTTGTGGTTGTGTTGTTGAAGTTTCTTGTTGGTTTAGTACATGTTTCCGGTTGTGATTTTGAGTTGAGTCTATTGTATATTAAGGATCTTTATGACTCTAAGTGTTTGCTGCTGGAACCTGTATGTTGAGAGGGTTTAAAGTTGGAAAGAAACAAGGGGAAAAAGTTGGATTTTTGGGGGAAAAGGGTTGGGGTGTCGCGCCAGCCAGCGCACCCCAAAAAAAAGGGACGCTAAACTTTCCCGTTGGGGCAGAGCGCCCAGCAGGCCCCTCTGAAGTTTGAGGGCTGGCGCCCCGCGCCTCTTAGAGCGCCAAGGACGCCAATCCTTCCCTTTACCTTTCATTTCCCACTTTTTCATACATGTTCTAATTGTTCCTTGGTAAAGTACCTATGTTTTATAGTTGTTTTCAATACTCTAAGGTACATCTAAACATCCCGAACTCATCCATAAACATGTGATCATGATCCTTGAATCCATAATCCAATTCAAGGAAAGGTAGGATCCAAGTCAAGTGAAGTTAAGAGGTAAGTCAAAGCAAGTTTTTAAAGTGTTTCAAGCAAAGTTTCTTAAAGTTTCCAAGAGTTTTTATTGAATGTTTTAACTTCAAAGTTAAGAGTTTCAAGTCAAGTTAAGAGTTTCAAGTTGAGTTAAGAGTTTCAAGTCAAGTCAAAAGTATCGAGTTTCAAGTCAAGTCAAAAGTTAAGAGTTTCATGTTAAGTTAAGAGTTTCACATCAAGCCAAGAGTTTCAAGTAAAGTAAAGAGTAAAGAGTTGAGTTCATTTTCTCAAAAGTTATTAGGGAACTAAGTATTTCCCAAAGAAGTTGATAAATGTTTTCACATTTGAGCAAAGAAAGGGAACATTGATTCCAAAAGAGCCTTTGGGCTAAGCTTTGAGTAATTATCTCAAATTAAAGAAAGAAGTTATTTTAAAAGCATGAGCCAAAGTATTTTTGGGAGTAGTATTGAGCACCGAATTGGGGACACGAGTTCATATTAACTCAACTCTCCATAAGAACCATGTAGCCAAACATGGGATTTCTCGGGTCATACTTTTTAGATGATCACGAAAGTTAAGCTAGTGGATCTGCTAAGAAAAAGTAAGGTCCTATATCGATGGCAAGGTATAGGATGGTCCTTGGGCAACGTGAGGTAAAACGTTGTATCATCACTAAGGCTCATAGTGGTGGTTGTCGGTTAAAGAACCTCCCACAAAAGTTATATTACTTTTATATAAGTAAAGTTGAGTTTATTATCGTTTTATCTTTAACGAACTAAGCTGTTTATACTGTTTTACCAGTTTTTATATATATATATATATATATATATTGCATGCGTCTTATTGCTTTATATTGAGTTCAGTTATTCAAGAGTCGAGTATCTAGAGTTGAGTATCTATCTTTGAGTTGAGTATCTGTCTCTAAGTTCAGTATCTATCTTCTGAGTTGAGTAAGTTTGAGTAGTTTTGAGTATTCCTTGAGTTGAGAAAGTTTGAAAAGAGGTAAGTTATTCAGTTTATTCCAGTTTTTATTCTAGCCTATGTTGTTTAGCTTCCCAGCTTACATACTCGTACATTCCACGTACTGAGCCATTTGGCCTGCATCTTCTTATGATGCAGACACATGTATTCAGGATCATCAACAAATAATTCGTTGATACATCCGGGAGTTCCAGTTAGCTATGACAAGCCTCCTTGCTCCCGGAGGATTTCATTTACCTTGCAGTTGCATCAATTGTTAGGAGGTCGTGGGTCTTGTCTCGGCTTCCATCTTTATCGGTTAGAGGCTTCATAGATAGACAGTAGAGTTTCAGAAGTCTTTTCATTTATTTTGTTAAATGTTTTGAAGACTAAAGTTGCCTTTTATGGCGAGTTGTATATATATTCTAGTATACAGAGTTTTCTTTTGACTTAAAGATTTGTAAAGTTGAGTTTATAAACTCTTATTTAGTTTTAAGCTCTTGTATGCTTAAGTTAGTCTTCCGCTTAGAGTCAGCCAGGATGAGGGTTCGCTTGGGGACCAGTAATGGTCTTCGAGTGTCGGCCACATCCAGGGTGTAGGCTCAGGGCGTGACAAGTGTCATGCCTCTCACTAAAAGTCTTGCTATCAGTTGTTGTTCAAAGCTGAAGGAGATTCCAGAGAGAATGAAATATCTTAAGAGAAAAAAAATACGGTGGATCTTTACAACCATATGCGGGATTTTATTTGATAATAGAAACCTATTTGAATGTTTTTTGGCTTTTGAATGTGTAATTTCTTTCTGTTTTTGTTAGTGTGTGGAAAAATGTGTTGGAAGAGAACTTTTTTTTTTTTTTTTTGGGATTGTGTGATGATTTTTTTTCCCCGCAAATTTACCACTAGGGATAAGTGCAAGCAAGGGGGGTTAGGCCTTACCTTACTAATCCTAATGAAGTACCTAATGTCTACTACCTAATAAGCATGAATAAAATAACAGCTAGAGAGAACTAAGTATTTTCTGATCACCACAGAGTTTGTAATACACTCCATGGTGATATTACAAATGAGGATGCTTAAATAATGTAAAATTATGCCAATCAAGAAGAAAGTTGAGTTATCAACCTCAAACTTTCTATTACAAACGCATAAATTAAAAAAAATTGATTGCCCATCAAAAGTAACTTGAAGTATTTTTCTCTTGTCTTCTTCTTCAAACCTATCCAACAACACTTGATAATTCAAACTTTCTTTATGGATTTATTGGATCTTGTTGAACCTATACTGTCAAATGATTCTGTTTTTCCTGTCGCATTAGTAGGTGTCTTGGAACAAACTCCTCAGTCATTTTACCGTCCCAACTATATTGCCTTCCATGTGTCTTCTTTTTGATTTTGTTGCTTCCACTTCTTTGTTGCCTAGGTGATATATCTCCTTCCCTAGCCACTATATCAAAGCATATGTCCAACATATCTTCCTCATCTTCATCAAGAGAATCCTCGCCCAAATCAAGCATATTGTCTTCCTCATCTTCATCAAGTGAATCCTCGCCCAAATCAATTGTATTTGACACTAAGGCGCTTGACTCATTCATCTTTGCAATCACACATTTAGGCACAAATACGGGAGCTTCTGGACTTAATTTGCTATTCAAAGTAGGTGGTGAGACCTTCTTTTCTTGGATCAAATCGTTGTCATTCTCTGTTAACTTTACTTGCTTTCCAATAGTCTTCAATAAAGCATCAAAGTTATTCGAACATAATAGGTCTCTTGAGGCATGACTAATATCTTGTCTCTTCTCACTGTCATGAAAATTTCCAGTCGCACCTTTTTCACTACATGGAGAATTATTTTGACTAGTCGGGGAAAGACTCCGATTACTAGTTGATTTGTTGTGTGCAACCAGTGTCCAATTTTTAGTTACATTCTTGGTTTCAACTGCAAAACATGCTGCCTAGAATTTTCAGCATCTTGAACATCAGATGTATCCATTAGTTTGTGTCCTGAATCCATTAGTTTTTTGCCTGAACCAACTCGCGGCGCATCAACCCCAACTCTTGGCACTCCCCCTTTGTTTTCGGTTGTTGTTTGAACACCATTATTTTGTGATGATTTAATTAACAGAAAAGGGGTTAGAAAATATGATTGTCTTCACTAGTTTGGTCTAAAAATGTATATATATATATATATATATATATATATATATATTTATTTTTTATTTTTTTTAAAAAACACATTCTTTTTCTAATAATGATTTTTTCATTAGAAAAGTGTTTATCCTACTTCAATTTATAAAAAATGTTTTCTATTTTATTAGAAAGTTTTCATCGTTATCTAAATTAAAATTAATGATGGGGTTACTATGAGGGCATATAATAAAAGAAGTTGAGAATTCGCAAAGAGAAAAATTGTTCATAAGTCAGTTTATGCCATTAACGGTAGTTATAGCACAAACATATCTCGCTCCTTCTCTAGCGAAGTGTCCCTTTTGATTAAACTAAAAATTGAATGGCCCTTTATGTATTTTGAAGGGAAAAAGTGATGTTTTTTTAACTTTGGATTCGAAATTTAACCATCCAAATATAACCCATGAACGAGTTTTTATAACAACTTTAAAATAAAAAATAATAAAATGAAGATAATATATACTATTCCATCTGTTCACTTTTAATTGCCATGATTTCCTTTTTTAGAGTCAAACTATAATTTATACCTTCATATAAATTAGGACGAAGGGAACAATAATCATGTTGAGCCATCATGTTTGAAAATCGAAAATCAAATGATCAAAACTAAATAACAAAAACAATCAAATTGTAAAACTGAATGCACAATAATCACTACAGAGTACCTGAAGCAACTAGGAAGGGTGGAGCTAGTTTTTCAGTTATGGATTCAACTGAATTCAGTAGCTTTGATCTAAATCCTATATAATAGATATAAATTGTTAATTTTAAAACCCAATAATTGTAAATGATTAGAAATCCAAATTATTCAATAATAATAACAACATTGCATGATCAGTACTGTTAATCATCAATTGCTTTTAATGGATCTATCTTTGTATGATGAATATTCCCCCCTTTGCAAGAATTATACCAAGCATTAAGATTTATAATATCAAAGCAAAAAAATAGAAGTGGTCTTTTGCCGGCAACATATATAATTTATAAAATACAAATTATGGAATACTTTAATTTTCATTGGTGGAGAAATCAAAGGATGGATAAATCTATTTAAACAAAAGGACATTAAAGAACTAAACTCAATTATTTGTAACACAAAAGTAAAATAAATAAATATATATACATACATATAGCTAGGAGCTCAATTTTGAGAATTAGAGTGCTAACCACATTCCTAATTATAACTTTAATCATGGGGTACTTTAATTGTTTTGTGAGAAGTGAATTTCCAGAGTCTAAATTATTGGACCATACATGCAATGGTGAAATATATGACAAAAAATGGCCCATTTGGAGATAGTTTGTCTTATGTTCTTATAGATTTAAGTAATGAGACACCAAAACAAGGTTATGATTATTACATAACATTTCCTTAACCTAATGATGCTTTAGCTTATGGTCATGCTACTTGTAGTTCAAATGTAGAATATTTAGATTGTGATACTTGCTAAAGGATATTTGATGACTACTTGTGATGGTAGTATTGGAGGTCAAGTCGAATTTGTCGATGTTCCATGAGGTAAGAACAATATTCCTTCAGCTAATAAACTAGAGCCTCCATATCTTTTGTTGTTACGATACGTTGAGATTCAGATCTTGTTCGATGGTCTTTTTCATATCTTTCCATTCATTGTTCTTCTTTTGTGGCCATTGGTTTAGTGTTGAAATAATTGTGTTGAGTTTGATGTTCTTAATTTGATTTTGTAATGTTTATTTAAGTTGCAAAGTATTTTTAGTTTACCATGAAGAAATTATACTCTTTAACATTAGAAATTGTGGTTCAATATATAGAGCATAAATTTACCATCAATTTCAGCAAGGCCTTGACAATTTTCTACCATAGTAGAAGTGTCAGTATATCAGATGGTATCAACATGTCTGTTTTTGGTAATTTATTTTATTTATGAAGGGCGTTTTGGTCATTTTAGCTCAACTTTCTTTCCTCTCATTCCACGTGTTCAACTTGCCACTGTTGTGTTGTACGTGGCACCCATGCCTCTTTCCACTTTGCTCTCATGTATCATCTATAGAAAAACTCTTCTTCAGTTCTCATATAAGCAAAGTAAAAGGAAAGCAGATAAAGGTGTTTGCTTTTCAGCTCTTTCCAGGTCTCACAATGGAAAAAAAGGTATTAGCTTTCACTTTTTGTTCTTCCGCACTGCTGCTTCCATTGATTTTTGAATATGGCTGCAGATAAAACTTTTGGTTTTCTGTCTTCCGTAGTATCGCTTTAATTTTCAGTTAATTTTTTTTTTTTTTTTTTTTATAATTTTCGAATTGTTGTATTTATGGTATATGTATGGCATGTTCTGTTCGTTTCCATTAAATTATGCTTCTTCAGTAGCATTGTTATAAAAAAAAAGCCCTTCAATCATCACACAATATGTTTCTATAACACGCGTACAACCCCTCTTAGACATCTCCGAGAACTTTAGAATTGAAGAGCAGGAGTAATACTTTTTTTATGTCAACAAACAAGAAGCAAAATAATCCTCCGCAAGTGGCCTTTTGCATATTTGGTGTTCTGTAGAAATAGGAAGCTATTTGACCTGTAAGTAGAGTATGACTATATGGCAAGTATAATGTTTGTATACTTCCACTCTTGAATCAATAATGCATCTTAAGGTACAACTAAACTCAATTTTGAGTAACCCCAGAGAATGTGGTGCAATTGATGAGATTGCTCTTCTTTTTTTTTAAGCAGAGGTTTCGATTTCAAATTCTGGATATAAAAGAATCCTTTGAAGGCTCAATTTAAAACTAATATGTGTCTATTTAGGGCTGTTTGCAAGTTTTTAATCCATTAAATTATTGGGCTAGAAAGATTCCATCTAGCAAAGGATGTCCAAAAAAGAGTCACTTAACTGTTGGAAGACTACTTTTTTTGCTGTACGTGTCTATGTTTACCTGGTAGATCATTAGCAAATGTAAGAAAGTTATGAACACATTGTTGTATGTTTTGTGTTTATAAGACTTGCTCGCCTCAGCCATAGGTTAAGATAATATAATCTCTTAAATTTCCTATCATTTAAATCTCCTCTCGGGCACATTATTGTGGAATACAACAGTTTGTTAGCATGTACTTTAAAGCTCCAATAGATAAAAGTTGGTCTAGCTAGCAGACACTCTGCTAAGTAAATGCAAAGAACTTAAAGTGACCAAAAAAAAGCACATGATGAAAGGAAAAAGAAAAATAGTAAGATTTAGGCCAAGACTTGAGGAGCATACATTGAGAGTATAATTTAAAAGCCTGCACAATTCTATAAGAGATTATATGTGACTAAAAATAAGCAAAACTTCTCACATCTCTATGACTCTTGGCTTTATCAAGTCCTTTCATATAAGTTGTGTTCTGAACTCAATTTATGATTGACGGAATTGAAGTTAATACTCTTCTTCGATGTTTGAGGCTTCCTGTGCTTGCTTTTCATATTTTGTTGTACATTTTTATTTTTACTTTATTAGAAGTCTCAATTTAAGTGGTGATACTAATTTACCAAGCTAAATCAACACTCGGTTTTTCTTCTACTTTTGTTAGGTTTTTTGTTTTTGATGGTACTTTAGGTTCCATTTTGAATTGGTTGATTGAACTTGAAAAAGTTTACCGCCTTTTTAGGAAATAGCAGAACCAAGATTCAATTTTTTTTGTATCCTGGAATTCAAATTTTAGTGAGTAAATGCATGGATATAAGGGAAGGGATGGCATTATGTGGTTCTGCAGCTTAAGGATTAGTGGTTTTGGTTTTACGGTAGGTAGTGGGTCTGGAAAGTGTGTTTCAAAAATATAAATCCTAACATTGCAGTTCAATCCAATATGAGGAGTAGTAGTGGTAATGTGAATTCAGGATACCAAGTTGAGAACTGATCATCCAATTCTGGTCATGGGGTTAACATTAGTATTCTGAATCTGAATTTGTCTCTGAATAATAGTATAGTACGTACCTTATTGAAGTGACGGTGCTTCCATAGACGAAAATGTGATTAAAGTAGTACTAAATATTCCTCAGCTTTTAATTCTTTAAATATTTTATAATTATCGATACTAAATTGCTAATATAACTGTTCACACTTAGCTTATGCACTTTTCTTGCTTCGTAATTGTTCGTTGTTTACTCCTACTCTTCATCTCTTCTTCTTCTTCTTTCTTCCTATTTGGTAGAATATAATAACAAAAAACAATACATGCCTAAACTACCATATTACTAAAAAACAAACAACTTTTCTCACATATGCTTTTGCAAGAAAGTAAATCCCAGTTTGCTATCCTTTTGTCAATGCACTGCCTCCAGTGAAAATTAGGGCAAGACATCCATAGTTTCAACAAGGTACGTCACAATCTGCTACACTAGCTTCATTCTTACTAAATTATACCTCCACAATCTAAAATACTTCTTTGTAATTGCAGATATTTTGTCAACTACAAAGCATCAGCATGACTTGCCATCACGATTTATTTTGCTTTTTCTGTACAAATATGTAAATATGTATGAAACATAAACAATAACAAATATAATAATACTTACATACATTTACAACCTATCATAAAAATTACTGCCAAACATAATATATTAGGCCCGTGCGCGCACGGGCATCCCCATCTAGTTATACATATAATATGTCACACCACAAAAAAAAAGTGCAACAGGCAATCAATATTTTTATCCCTCTTAAACTAACTAATCCAGGAATAATTATTCTCAAGGTAATTTATTCCCATCAAACGAGTCCTAAGAGTAGGGCTGTTGAAATCAAATAGAAATTGATAATTTGAATCGAAAAAAATTATTGGTTTATTCATAATGGTTTATTGATTTGGTAGTTTCGATAATGGTTTTGATTTATTTTATTATTGGGTTATCGATTCTTAACAATTTGAGATTTTTTCTTAATGGATTAACTAATAATCCGATGGTAAATATTAAATGATTACACTTATACCATTTGATATATAAAAAGTCTTTGACTTAGAGTTTAGTTTCATACTTTTATTTTTGTCTGTCTGATAATCTCGATTATTCTACAATGTGAAAGTGTTTGCTTTTAAGGCATGGTTAATTTGGTTTGTCACATTTTTTCTAAGTGATTTCCAATATAATGATTATTTTTGTGTCAAATTTTAATGGCTAAATCGATAATCGAACTGATCATGATCAATAATTGATAAATTTAAGCTAATATCTTTAATGGTTGTATAACAGTTTAGCAGGTTTACAGATTCATAACCGAAAAGTCAAATCAATAAACTTTAAAACATAATGGATTAATATGCATCACTGAGAGTGGTAATAATAGAGGTATGCATCGGTCAGTTCGGTTTTATATATTATCCTTTCGATTTATTGGTTTTTTATTTTTGATTTTTAAATACGCTAAACAAATATCCAAACAAATAAGATATTTTTTGATCGATTTTCAGTTTAACCAATAAGATATTTCACGAGTCTTCAAGTTCTTAAAGGCTTTCATTGTGATCAGTAGAAAGATGTTGACTCTGCTGATTTAGTTAATCTTCGAGAATTAAGCATGCATCATATTAAGAAATCTTACTCCCTAAACAATAATGATATTGCACTACTTAGACAAAGGCCACAATCTGAAAATTCAATCCATCAATTCAAATCAAATATTCCATGCTTTTGGTGTTACTTGTTTTTAGTTTTCACTAAATATTCCTAGGAAACCATATTTTCATTACAACTTTTTCGACTCTTGCATTTCTTTCGAAGATGTTTTGAAAAATATTTTTTTGAGCCAAGGGATTTTCGAAAATAACCTCTCTATCCGATAATGATAGAGATAAGGTCCACGTACATCTCACTACTTGTGGAACTTTAATTTTCTGAATTTATTATTGTTATTGTTGTATTATATTCATAGGAAAACATACATGGGGTATATGGTTGGTATGACGAAAGTAATCATTTAAAAAAAAAAAAAGTAATTATGAATAAACTTTTATATTTTTTTGGGGAAATGCATAAGTACCCCCAGCCTATGCCCCAAATCCCTGAGACACACCTAACCTTTACTAAGGTCCTATTATCCCCCCCTCCCCCCGAACTTTTTTCATATATAATATTCTACCCCTTTTTGGCTTACGTGGCACTATCCTTGAAACAATTGTCAACACGCGCTGGACGAATCATAGATTTCTCTCGCAAACGAGATACTTAGGGTATTACAAATATCAATAATAATGCAGGAGAAGGGCCAAGTAATCAGGTTACAACATTGAGGAGAACTACCTCATATATAGATGACCAGGATTACATTTTTGTTGGCTTTCAGGATTACAGTTCCTCTTTGTCCAACCAATTATAAAGAATGTGGTTAGATCTCTCATTTTCAAATTGAATCCATATGTATCTAGCATTGTGTACCTTCCTATCTTCTATTTGTTTTGAGTTTCACATGTTGTTTAAATAGATTTGTCCATCTCTATTGGTTTCTCCATCAATGCAAATTAAATATCCATGATTTTGGTGCTACTTGTTTCTAGTTTTCACTAAATATTCATTGGCAAACATATTTTCATATTTTATTGATTTCAATTTACTCAAGTGTAAAGGAAAACGAATTGGAAAGAGCACAGAGCTATGCTACTTGTTCTGTTTTTATCTGTTGATATTCAGCCTCCCATTTTGATAGAGCGAGTTTCTGAATTGGGACAATGGCAAAAGCAGAAAGTAAAAGCAGTGGAACGAGCTGGGATGTCAAGAGCATGGATGTTGCGGTTGCTGGCTTAGGATGGTTCTCCCTGGGTTTAAAAGGCGAAGCAGATTTAGCCTTGTGGACATATGATGGCATTCAAATCACATTGCGTGAACCATTGGTACTTGATCGTTCAGCCTCTATCGAAAGACCTGGTTTTTGGCTACCGAAGGCTCTATCAGAGGCCATCGCTAACTCATCAAAGCTTGAAGGTCAAGAAGCAAGGGAAAAATATCCATCAGAGGAGACAATGCAACTTTCATAACTATCTGTAACATCCGGCAATATGAAATAATTGAAGAGGCTTAGAATTGGAAAATTTCATTTTTGGAAAGAATTTAAAGTTTTGGAAATTTTGGCTAAGTATGGAAAATGTGAAATTTTGGCCAACTTTGAACAGCCATAAATTCTAGCTCAGGATGAGTTAGGTGAAATTCCAGTTATGGTTGCAAAGTTCGTGGAACGACCTTTCCAACGCCACCGAGTTTGCTCGATTCCGAGTTCGTATGAGGGAGTTATGACCTTTGAAAGTTGGGCAGTTGACAAGGAAATCCGTCCGGGAATCATTAAGGGCATTTTAGTCTTTTCCCTAGCCAATTCTTTTGAGCTCATATTGTTGTATTAGGATGATCTTTGGATCATTTTTGTCCCATTTTTGAAAGAGAAAGAGTTAGGGTTCTTGAGATTGAAGAAGAGAAGAAGGAGAAGAAGAAGAAGAGAAGAAAGAGGAGATTTGTCAAGACCATTGTGGATTTTCGTCGGGGGTGATCCCTATCAAGGTATGTGAGTTTTCCGTGTGGGTTGATCCTTTCCCTCACACACACCAAGTTTATTCTATGCTTTGAGAAAAGATTGGGAATTGTTGTTGAAGTGTCGAAGTTGTTAGTTGTTGATATTGTTGTTGAGGTTGTTGAAGTTATTGTTCGTTGTGAGGCTTGATTGGGTTGTGCATTAAGTTGAAACCTATTGTATGTTGAGGGGATTATGATTCTAAGAGCTATGACCCTTTAAAGGTTGATCCACCATCGATTTGCAGAAATTTCTGGGCTGTCGATCCCCATCTACGGGACTGACCTACGGACCGTAGATCGATCGACGGTCCGTACTGGTCAACCGTCAATCGGAACAGAAGTTGGTTTTTGGGGCATCGATCTACGGTCACGACCTACGGTCCGTGGCCTGACCTACGGACCGTAAGTCAGGACCGTAGGTCAACACTTGGTCTTTTTTTCTTAAATGAATTCTGGGGAAAATCTCTGACGCAATCTACGGACCTGCAGTACGGACCGTAAGTCCATCTACGGTCCGTCGATGGCGTCCGTAAGTCCCATCTGTGTCACCAGAAATCTGAAGTCTCAGCCAAGTTTCCCTTCTTCTTTTCTCACTTTCTCATGCATGTTCCAAAGTAATTCACCTATGTTTTGTAGTTGTTTTCGACGTTCCAAAGTGCGTCTAAGCGTTCAAGAATCCTTCCATAACATGTGATCGAAAACCTTGAATTCATAATTCCGATTCAAGGAAAGATAGTTCCAAGTCAAGTGAAGTTTCAAGTCGAGTAAGAGTCTTAGTTTCAAGCTAAGTCATGAGTTTAAAGTTGAATTCTCTTCTTAAAAAAAAAGAAAGCTATTAGGGAACTAAGTATTCCCAAAGGAGGTTGTAAATGCTATTATATTTGAATAAGAAGGGAATCATGTTTTCTTTCCCCAAAGGAGCCTTTGGGCTAAAGTTTTGAGTAATTATCTCAATCAAAGAAAGAAGTTATTTTAAAAGCATGAGCCAAAGTATTTTTGGGAGTAGTATTGAGCACCGAATTGGGGACACGAGTTCATATTAACTCAACTCTCCATAAGAACCATGCGCCAACATGGGACTTGACGTATCATTCTTTTTAGATGATCACGTAAGATTAGGCTAGTGGATCCACTAAGCAAAAGTAAGGTCCTATATCGATGGCAAGGTATAGGATGGTCCTTGGCAACGTGAAGTAAAACGTTGTATCATCACTAAGGCTCGTAGTGGTGGTTGTCGGTTAAAGAACCTCCCACAAAGCTGTATTATGTTTATAAAAGAAAAGTCGAGTTTGTTGTCATTTTATCCTTAACGATCTAAGTTGTTTACATTCTTTTACAAGCTGTATATGTATGGCTTGTGTCTCATTGCTTTACTTTGAGTCCAGTTATTTATATGAGTTGTTCAGAGTCAAGGTAAGTGATCTCTTGTTCTCCTTTCAAGCTTAAGTTGGGGTTCAGCTTTTCCAGCTCACATATTCGTACATTCCATGTACTGATGCCAGTTGGCCTGCATCGTCTTATGATGCAGATTCAGGTACCCCGGATCAGCATCCTGCACGTCGTTGATCCAGCCAAGCACTCCAGAGTTTGTGGTGAACCTCCTTGCATTCCGGAGGACTCAATTATTTTGTGTACTTAGTTTTGTTCTATTAGGATGTTGCGGGTCTGTCCCCACATCCATCTCAGAATATTAGAGGCTTCAATAGACAGTCAGTCAGTCAGTCAGTCAGTCAGTTAGTTTTGAGTCTCTCATCCATGTATGCGTAGATATATATGTAAATATTCTATTTTGAGACTCGAGTTGCCCTTTGGGCCATACTTTTATTAGTTAAGTTGTTTATGTCTTTGCATGGCATTGAGTTATTCTGTTGAGTTAAGTTTCCGCTGAGTTAAGAAAGCCAGGCCAAGGGTTCGCCTGGGGCCAGCAATGGTCTCCAGGTGCCGGTCCCGCCCAGGGTGTAGGCTCTGGGCGTGACAAACTTTGTATCAGAGCACAGAGTTCAAGAGTCCTAGGGTGTCTATGAATCCGTGTCTGCAGAGTCCTAGTTATCGGTGTGAAGCGCGCCACATCTATAATTGGGAGGCTACAACATTTAGGAAGGTTTCCCATTTTTTTTTTCATACTCGTCTCGTGCGCTAGAGTTGATCTCTAAAGAGTTTCTTTTAATCCGTGCTTGCGCGTGTTTCAGATAGTCATGCCTCCACGAAGAGTTGGCAGAGGGCGTCTCCCTAGACGCTATGTTGATGAGCAAGAGTTACCTGATGCACCTGGAGTGCAAGATCAAGGGGAAGTTTCTAATGCCGAGTTCAGAGAGGCAATTAGAATGTTGAGTCAAGCTGTAGCAAATCAGATTGGTCAGCAAAGGGGAGCTCGACAGGAAGGAGCTGACACTTCAAGGATTCGTGAGTTTTTGGGGATGAATCCTCCGAGTTTCACGGGTTCGAGCACTACTGAGGATCCAGAAAACTTCATTGAAGAGTCAAAGAAGATTTTTGATGTGATGCATGTGTCAGATACTGAACGGGTTGAACTAGCTGCGTATCAATTGAAGGATGTAGCTAGAACTTGGTTCGACCAGTGGAGAGGGGGCAAAGTTGAGAATGCACCACCTGCGAGTTGGGCCTGTTTTGAAGAAGCTTTCTTGGGACATTTCTTTCCTCGAGAACTGAAAGAGGCCAAGGTACGTGAGTTCCTCACACTTAAGCAGGAGTCCTTGAGTGTTCATGAGTACAGTCTGAAGTTCACCCAACTTTCCCGCTATGCTCCGGAGATGGTTGCGGACATGAGGAATAGAATGAGCTTGTTTGTTGCTGGGCTGTCTCGGTTGTCGAGTAAGGAAGGTAGGGCTGCAATGCTTATCGGGGACATGGACATATCCAGATTAATGGTCTATGTACAGCAGGTTGAGGAAGAGAAGCTGAGGGATAGGGAAGAGTTCAGGAGTAAGAGAGCCAAGACCGGTAATGAGCCTGGGCAGCAGAAAGGTAATGTGAATCGTTCGTCCTTCCAAGAAAGGCAAAAGGGACCTGCTCCACCATCTGTTAGCGCACCCGCACCAAGATACAGGGGTGGTCATAATGGCCAGAATTCGAAGGACTTCAAGGCTAGACCAGTACAGTCCTCAGGTAGTGTGGCACAAAGAAGCAGTTTGTTTCCTACCTGCGCTAGGTGTGGTAGAACCCACCCGGGCAAATGTCGTGATGGCCAGACGGGATGTTTTAAGTTTGGGCAAGAGGGTCACTTCGTGAAGGAGTGCCCTAAGAATAATCAAGGTAGTGGAAGTTTGGGTAGTAGGACCCAATCTTCATCAGTTGCTCCCCCAGACAGGATGGCACCTAGAGGGGCTACTTCTAGTACCGGTGGAGGAGCAAATCGCCTTTATGCTATCACCAGTCGCCATGAGCAAGAGAACTCTCCGAATGTTGTCACTGGTATGATCAAGGTCTTTGCTTTTGATGTATATGCTTTGTTAGATCCAGGGGCAAGTTTATCTTTTGTAACTCCTTATGTTGCGAATAAGTTTGATGTTCTTCCTGAAAGACTTTGTGAACCCTTTTGTGTCTCTACACCGGTTGGGGAATCTATACTAGCTGAAAGAATTTATCGTGATTGTCCTGTTTCTATCAATCACAAGAGCACCATGGTTGATTTGATTAAGTTAGATATGGTAGATTTCGATGTCATTCTAGGTATGAATTGGCTTCATGCTTGTTATGCATCGATAGATTGTAGAACTCGAGTGGTCAAGTTTCAGTTTCGAGTGAGCCAATCTTAGAGTGGAGTAGTAGTTCAGCAGTGCCCAAGGGTCGTTTTATTTCGTACCTTAAGGCAAGAAAGTTAGTTTCAAAGGGTTGTATCTATCACTTAGTCCGAGTTCATGACTCTAGTGTTGAGATACCTTATTTTCAGTCAGTTCCTATAGTAAGAGAGTTTCCAGAAGTTTTTCCTGATGATCTACCCGGAATTCCTCCCGAGAGATAAATAGATTTCGACATAGATCTCATTCCAGATACTCGTCCTATCTCTATTCCGCCTTATAGAATGGCACCGGCAGAGTTGAAAGAGCAGTTGAAAGATCTTCTAGAGAAGGGTTTCATTCGATCGAGTGTCTCACCTTGGGGTGCTCCGGTTTTGTTTGTGAGAAAGAGAGATGGTTCCCTTAGGATGTGTATAGATTACCGCCAGTTGAATAAGGTTACCATCAAGAATAAGTACCCTCTTCCGAGGATTGATGATCTTTTCGATCAGCTTCAGGGTGCCACTTGTTTTTCGAAGATTGACCTCAGATCAGGTTATCACCAGTTAAGAGTAAGGGAACGTGATATTCCAAAGACAGCTTTCAGAACCAGATACGGTCATTATGAGTTTTTAGTCATGTCTTTTGGTTTGACCAATGCGCCGGCTGCTTTCATGGACCTGATGAATAGAGTCTTCAAACCTTATTTAGATATGTTTGTTATTATCTTTATTGATGACATACTAATCTATTCAAGGAATGAAGAAGATCATGCTAACCATCTTAGAATAGTTCTTCAGACCTTGAAAGACAAGGGGTTGTATGCCAAGTTCTCTAAGTGTGAGGTTTGGCTTAAGTCTGTGGCGTTCCTAGGTCATATTGTGTCCGGTGATGGAATTGAAGTTGATACTCGAAAAATTGAGGCAGTGCAGAATTGGCCTAGACCCACATCTCCAACTGAAATTAGGAGTTTTTTGGGTTTAGCTGGCTATTATAGAAGGTTTGTTGAGGGGTTCTCGTCTATTGCATCTCCTTTGACAAAGTTGACTCAGAAGGCCGCGAAATTTCAATGGTCTGAAGCTTGTGAGAAAAGCTTTCAGGAATTGAAGAAGAGATTGATTATAGCTCCAGTTTTGACGCTACCAGAAGGTACTCAAGGTTTTATGGTGTATTGTGATGCATCTAGAGTTGGTTTGGGTTGTGTCTTAATGCAGAATGGCAAAGTTATCGCTTATGCCTCCAGACAGTTGAAGGTTCATGAGAAGAACTACCCAACCCATGACTTAGAGCTAGCTGTTGTAGTATTTGCTTTGAAGTTATGGCGTCACTACTTGTATGGTGTGCATGTCGACATATTCACTGATCACAAAAGCCTTCAATATGTGCTTACTCAGAAAGAGCTTAATCTCAGACAGAGGAGGTGGTTAGAGTTACTCAAGGATTATGACCTGAGTATTCTTTACCACCCAGGTAAGGCTAATGTTGTTGCTGATTCTTTGAGCAGGTTGTCTATGGGTAGCACCGCCCATATTGAAGAAGGAAGGAGAGAGTTAGCAAAAGATGTGCACAGACTGGCATGCCTGGGAGTCAGATTTACAGATTCTGCAGAAGGAGGAATAGCGGTGACGAGCAGGGCCGAGTCATCATTAATGTCAGAAGTGAAAGAAAAGCAAGATCAAGATCCCATTTTGCTTGAGTTGAAGGCAAATGTTCAGAAGCAAAGAGTATTAGCTTTTGAACAAGGGGGAGACGGTGTATTGAGATATCAAGGTAGATTGTGTGTACCTATGGTAGGTGGACTCCAAGAGAAGATTATGGAGGAAGCTCATAACTCCAGATATTCCGTTCATCCAGGTTCCACCAAGATGTATCGTGATTTGCGTGAAGTTTATTGGTGGAATGGCATGAAAAAGGGCATTGCTGAGTTTGTTGCTAAGTGTCCAAATTGCCAACAAGTGAAAGTTGAACACCAAAGGCCCGGTGGTTTGGCCCAGAGGATAGAACTTCCAGAGTGGAAGTGGGAGATGGTCAATATGGATTTCATCACAGGGTTGCCAAGATCTCGCAGACAACATGATTCTATTTGGGTGATTGTCGACAGAATGACAAAGTCAGCTCATTTCCTACCGGTAAAGACTACCAATACAGCCGAAGATTATGCCAAGTTGTACGTTCAAGAGATAGTGAGACTTCATGGAGTCCTAATCTCCATTATTTCAGATAGAGGTGCACAGTTTACTGCACAGTTCTGGAAATCCTTTCAGAAAGGCTTGGGTTCGAAAGTGAACTTAAGTACTGCCTTTCATCCTCAGACTGATGGGCAAGCAGAACGCACTATTCAGACCTTAGAGGATATGTTGAGGGCTTGTGTGATCGATTTCAAAGGTAGTTGGGATGATCACCTACCTCTAATTGAATTTGCCTACAACAACAGTTATCACTCTAGCATCCAGATGGCTCCATATGAAGCTCTTTATGGGAGAAGATGTAGATCTCCTATTGGATGGTTTGAAGTCGGTGAAGCACAGTTGATAGGACCAGATTTAGTTCACCAAGCTATGGAGAAGGTGAAAGTGATTCAAGAGAGGTTGAAGACGGCACAGAGTCGTCAGAAATCCTACACTGATGTTAGGAGAAGGGCATTAGAGTTTAAAGTAGACAATTGGGTATATTTGAAGGTTTCACCCATGAAAGGCGTTATGAGGTTCGGTAAGAAGGGGAAACTCAGTCCCCGGTATATGGACCTTACCGCATAGCTAAGAGGATTGGCAATGTTGCTTATGAGTTGGAGTTATCACAAGAGCTAGCAGCGGTTCATCCGGTATTTCACATCTCTATGTTGAAAAAGTGCATAGGTGATCCTTCATTGATCCTACCGACTGAAAGTGTTAAGATCAAGGATAACTTATCTTATGAGGAAGTGCCGGTTCAGATTTTAGATCGCCAAGTTCGTAGGTTGAGAACGAAAGATGTGGCGTCAGTCACGGTCCTTTGGAAGAACCAATTTGTTGAGGAAGCCACTTGGGAAGCCGAAGAGGACATGAAGAAGAGATATCCGCATCTTTTTGAATCCGGAGGGAATGCGGATTAAGGTATTAATTTCCTTCTTAGTGCTCTTTAAAATATAATGGGCATGTTGTCGTTGTTGTTGTAGTTGTTGTTGTTGTTTGCATAATTGCTTGTTGAGTGTTTGAGTTAGATGTTACACCCTTAGTTTTGTAAGAGCAACCTCATTCGAGGACGAATGTTCCCAAGGGGGAGATATTGTAACATCCGGCAATATGAAATAATTGAAGAGGCTTAGAATTGGAAATTTTCATTTTTGGAAAGAATTTAAAGTTTTGGAAATTTTGGCTAAGTATGGAAAATGTGAAATTTTGGCCAACTTTGAACAGCCATAAATTCTAGCTCAGGATGAGTTAGGTGAAATTCCAGTTATGGTTGCAAAGTTCGTGGAACGACCTTTCCAACGCCACCGAGTTTGCTCGATTCCGAGTTCGTATGAGGGAGTTATGACCTTTGAAAGTTGGGCAGTTGACAAGGAAATCCGTCCGGGAATCATTAAGGGCATTTTAGTCTTTTCCCTAGCCAATTCTTTTGAGCTCATATTGTTGTATTAGGATGATCTTTGGATCATTTTTGTCCCATTTTTGAAAGAGAAAGAGTTAGGGTTCTTGAGATTGAAAAAGAGAAGAAGGAGAAGAAGAAGAAGAGAAGAAATAGGAGATTTGTCAAGACCATTGTGGATTTTCGTCGGGGGTGATCCCTATCAAGGTATGTGAGTTTTCCGTGTGGGTTGATCCTTTCCCTCACACACACCAAGTTTATTCTATGCTTTGAGAAAATATTGGGAATTGTTGTTGAAGTGTCGAAGTTGTTAGTTGTTGATATTGTTGTTGAGGTTGTTGAAGTTATTGTTCGTTGTGAGGCTTGATTGGGTTGTGCATTAAGTTGAAACCTATTGTATGTTGAGGGGATTATGATTCTAAGAGCTATGACCCTTTAAAGGTTGATCCACCATCGATTTGCAGAAATTTCTGGGCTGTCGATCCCCATCTACGGGACTGACCTACGGACCGTAGATCGATCGACGGTCCGTACTGGTCAACCGTCAATCGGAACAGAAGTTGGTTTTTAGGGCATCGATCTACGGTCACGACCTACGGTCCGTGGCCTGACCTACGGACCGTAAGTCAGGACCGTAGGTCAACACTTGGTCTTTTTTTCTTAAATGAATTCTGGGGAAAATCTCTGACGCAATCTACGGACCTGCAGTACGGACCGTAAGTCCATCTACGGTCCGTCGATGGCGTCCGTAAGTCCCATCTGTGTCACCAGAAATCTGAAGTCTCAGCCAAGTTTCCCTTCTTCTTTTCTCACTTTCTCATGCATGTTCCAAAGCAATTCACCTATGTTTTGTAGTTGTTTTCGACGTTCCAAAGTGCGTCTAAGCGTTCAAGAATCCTTCCATAACATGTGATCGAACACCTTGAATTCATAATTCCGATTCAAGGAAAGATAGTTCCAAGTCAAGTGAAGTTTCAAGTCGAGTAAGAGTCTTAGTTTCAAGCTAAGTCATGAGTTTAAAGTTGAATTCTCTTCTTAAAAAAAAAAAGAAAGCTATTAGGGAACTAAGTATTCCCAAAGGAGGTTGTAAATGCTATTATATTTGAATAAGAAGGGAATCATGTTTTCTTTCCCCAAAGGAGCCTTTGGGCTAAAGTTTTGAGTAATTATCTCAATCAAAGAAAGAAGTTATTTTAAAAGCATGAGCCAAAGTATTTTTGGGAGTAGTATTGAGCACCGAATTGGGGACACGAGTTCATATTAACTCAACTCTCCATAAGAACCATGCGCTAACATGGGACTTGACGTATCATTCTTTTTAGATGATCACGTAAGATTAGGCTAGTGGATCCACTAAGCAAAAGTAAGGTCCTATATCGATGGCAAGGTATAGGATGGTCCTTGGCAACGTGAGGTAAAACGTTGTATCATCACTAAGGCTCGTAGTGGTGGTTGTCGGTTAAAGAACCTCCCACAAAGCTGTATTATGTTTATAAAAGAAAAGTCGAGTTTGTTGTCATTTTATCCTTAACGATCTAAGTTGTTTACATTCTTTTACAAGCTGTATATGTATGGCTTGTGTCTCATTGCTTTACTTTGAGTCCAGTTATTTATATGAGTTGTTCAGAGTCAAGGTAAGTGATCTCTTGTTCTCCTTTCAAGCTTAAGTTGGGGTTCAGCTTTTCCAGCTCACATATTCATACATTCCATGTACTGATGCCAGTTGGCCTGCATCGTCTTATGATGCAGATTCAGGTACCCCGGATCAGCATCCTGCACGTCGTTGATCCAGCCAAGCACTCCAGAGTTTGTGGTGAACCTCCTTGCATTCCGGAGGACTCAATTATTTTGTGTACTTAGTTTTGTTCTATTAGGATGTTGCGGGGTCTGTCCCCACATCCATCTCAGAATATTAGAGGCTTCAATAGATAGTCAGTCAGTCAGTCAGTTTTGAGTCTCTCATCCATGTATGCGTAGATATATATGTAAATATTCTATTTTGAGACTCGAGTTGCCCTTTGGGCCATACTTTTATTAGTTAAGTTGTTTATGTCTTTGCATGGCATTGAGTTATTCTGTTGAGTTAAGTTTCCGCTGAGTTAAGAAAGCCGGGCCAAGGGTTCGCCTGGGGCCAGCAATGGTCTCCAGGTGCCGGTCCCGCCCAGGGTGTAGGCTCGGGGCGTGACACTATCCAACTATAAGAGGCAGCTGAGTCAATTTTCTTGTGAACATTTCTAGCGTACAAGGTCTTGTACGACGACTTAAAATGGGCAGGTTGAATTGAATATGAGCGGATTGAAACTAGATTTCTAGATTGTATTGTTTTCCGTTATTTACATGCTGTCACACAACAGTAATTTGAAAAAGGAACTACACGAAAAGTAGGTTGCATGATAAAACAGAATTACTAGATATTTAATACCACTAACTACCATTACCATGAATCATCATATTTTATCACCGCATTAGATATGACAATCAAGAAGAAGTGAGATATTCCAAAAAAAAATGCACCTTTCGCTTTAGTGGGAAATTTCAAAAAGCTTTAATACATCTTTTTCCTTTTTGATAATGGTTGTCTAATCGTACTTCTTTTATTCAGAAACCACATGGTCATGTTTAGTTTTTTCTGAACTTTAATCATATAAGTGATAAGTGGACCCTTAATTGAACACATTATTTGTTCTTACTTTTATGTCTATTCCTTCTGATCTCTATCTCCCATTTCCCAACTTGTATTCCAATCTTATTTTCAATCAAAAGTAGTATTCCTGAAGATGGATGATGCCTTTCTGTCATTTGCAGTTCAAAAATTGGGTGATTTCCTCATAGAACAAGTTTCCCTGCATAAAAATCTGAGAAATGAAATTGAGTGGCTGAGAAATGAGCTACTCTTCATACAGTCTTTCCTCAAAGATGCAGAACTAAAGCAATGTGTAGATCATAGAGTCCAACAGTGGGTGTTTGAAATCAACACTATTGCTAATGATGCTGTTGCTATACTCGAGACTTACACCTTCGAGGCTGATAAAGGTGCTAGTTGTCTCAAGGCTTGCGCTTGCATCTGTAGGAAGGAGAAGAAATTCTACAATGTCCTCAAGGAGATTCAATCACTCAAGCAGAGAATCTTAGATATCTCTCGCAAACGAGAGACATATGGTATTACAAATATCAATAGTAATGCTGGAGAAGGGCCAAGTAATCAGGTTACAACATTGAGGAGAACTACCTCATATGTGGATGACCAGGATTACATTTTTGTTGGACTTCAGGATGTTGTACAAACATTGCTAGCTCAACTTCTCAAAGCAGAGCCTCGTCGAACCGTCCTCTCCATTTATGGCATGGGCGGATTAGGCAAGACCACTCTTGCCAGAAAACTCTACAAAAATCCTAATATAGCCTCTAGCTTCTCTACACGCGCTTGGATATGTGTTTCTCAAGAGTACAACACAATGGATCTTCTTAAGACTATCATAAAATCCATCCAAGGTCGCACCAAGGGAACTCTAGGATTGTTAGAAACTATGACAGAAGGAGATCTAGAAGTTCACCTTCGTGATCTATTGAAAGAACGCAAATACCTTGTGGTGGTTGATGATGTATGGCAGAGAGAAGCATGGGAAAGTTTGAAAAGAGCATTCCCGGATAGCAAGAATGGCAGCAGAGTTATTATTACCACGCGCAAAGAGGATGTCGCTGAAAGAGCAGACAACAGAGGTTTTGTCCATAAAATTCGTTTCCTAAGCCAAGAAGAAAGTTGGGATCTCTTTTGTAGGAAAATAGTTGATGTTCGAGCAATGGTTCCAGCAATGGAAAGTCTAGCTAAGGATATGGTGGAAAAGTGTAGAGGCTTACCTCTTGCAATTGTTGTATTGAGTGGACTACTTTCGCATAGAGTGGGGATGGGCAAATGGCAAGAAGTGAAAGATCAACTTTGGAAGAACATTATTGAGGATAAATTTATTGAAATCTCCTGCATTCTATCATTAAGCTACAACGATTTATCAACTGTGCTCAAGCAGTGTTTTCTGTACTTTGGTATTTTTCCAGAAGATCAAGTTCTCGAGGCTGAAAACATAATAAGGTTGTGGATGGCTGAGGGTTTCGTACCAAATGGAGAAGAAAGAATGGAGGATGTCGCTGAAGGCTTCTTGAATGAGCTGATAAGACGAAGCTTGGTTCAAGTGGTGGATACGTTTTGGGAAAAAGTTACTGAATGTAGGGTTCATGATTTACTCCGTGATCTTGCCATACAAAAGGCATCCGACACAAACCTCTTTGACATTTATCATCCAAGAAAGCACTCCAAATCCTCTTCATGTATCAGACTTGCCTTATATGGTCAAGGAGAAAGGTATCACTCACTTGATCTTTCTAATTTGAAGTTGAGGTCAATTATGTTCTTCGATCCAGTTTTTCCTAATGTGTTCCAACATATAGATGTGTTTCAACATATATATGTGTTGTACTTGCATATTAAAGGCGGTGGTGCTATACCTGATGCCATAGGGAGTTTGTACCACCTCAAGTTGTTAAACTTGAGCGGTATCAATGACCTTCCCTCTTCCATTGGCAACCTCAAGAATCTACAGACACTTGTTGTCAGTGAGGGCAGATACTTTATCATACTACCCCGCAAGACAGCTGACCTAATAAATCTAAGACATTTAGTTGCTCGGTATTCAAAACCTCTGGTACGTATAAGCAAACTGACTAGTCTTCAAGTTCTTAAAGGTGTTGGTTGTGATCAATGGAAAGATGTTGACCCTATTGATTTAGTCAATCTTAGAGAATTAAGCATGTTTGATATTATCAACTCTTACTCCCTAAACAACATTAGCAGCTTGAAAAACCTTAGCACTCTCAAATTGATTTGTGGAGAAGGTCAATCATTTCCATCCCTTGAATTTGTTAATTGTTGTGAAAAGCTCCAGAAATTGTGGTTAGAAGGGAGAATAGTGAAACTGCCTGATCTGTTTCCAAATTCCATCACAATGATGGTTCTGAGGTTCTCAGTATTGACAGAAGATCCGATGCCTATTTTGGGAATGTTGCCAAACCTAAGGAATCTCTATTTAGTAGCAGCTTATGAAGGAGAAGAAATAATGTGCAGTGATAACAACTTCAGTCAACTAGAGTTCCTTAGTCTTTATGATCTTGAGAACTTAGAAAGATGGAATTTAGGCACAAGTGCCATGCCTCTGATTAAAGGTCTTAGTATCCATAACTGTCCAAATTTAAAGGAGATTCCTGAGAGAACGAAAGACGTGGAGCTGTTGAAGAGGTGAAGCTTTTCAAGCACATATATAATCGTAGAGGTATTGATGGGGGCATGGCATTTCTGCCAAGCACATATTGGTTATTAATTGAGTGGTTTTAGTGTTTCATTTCTTATTATTGTTTTAAGCTTTTTGAGTTGGTTTGAACATAATTCGTCTACTGTATGTTCTCTTGCTTATCCACATTTAAGACAATGCTTTATTTATAGGCATAATACATATATTGGCCCCTAAACTTGGCTTCAAATTTTAACTTTGACCTCCAACTTTCATAATGCACAAATAGGCACTTTAACTATCCTACCTTTAAATAAATAAACACGCGATTTTTGGAGTCAAAAGCATGAAATGCACACGCTGCCACGTGTATTAGTGACCCACTCAATGGCTGCCAACTATTCAATGCATATGGGCCCATTTTCCTGTCTATTTGACACCTTTTCAAATAATTTCTCTTTATTTTTGCCTCACAACTTCTTCCTTCACTTTCATTTTGTGGTAAATTAATATTTGAAAATGTCAATTATTCAATTTATAATTTATTTGTCTTATTTTTTTTTTAATTTATGTGTATTCAAAGATTACATTTAAGATACTATAAATTATTAGACTTAATATTTAAAAAATTTTATTACAAATTTGAAAATTACGTAATATACACTATTAATTACAATAATTACTAATTTAAAATATTTTTTCAATCTAATAAGAACCTACAAACACACTATACGTTATATTTAAAAGTACTATAAATCATAATTAAAATATATTTTTTTTAGAAAATTTTTTGTTGACTCTTGAAATTCTATTGGTGACACATGAATTTGAATAGATGGAACAATATATATTGAAAGTTAACAATACTATAAGTTATTCGAAAATGACGTTAATGATTTTTATAAACAACAAATTAGCAACTAAAATATTTTTGAAAAAACATACAAAAAATTAGTTGATGAATCAGCCACCACACCGTGGACATGTATGCTTTTTGTGATTAAAATTGAGTTTAAGGGTTATTTTGGTCATTTAAGGATTTTTCTTTAAACTTCAAGCTTTATTAATAGTGATGTATTCATTTTAGAGTTAACATGAACATTTACTACCATATAAATATATATAATTTATTCAAATTTAAAATTTAAAACTATTTATTTAACGTCAATTAAAAATTAACTTTTAAATTAATTATTAGCACGGGCTCGTCATCACTAGTATATAATATAATAAGCGGGAATAGAGGGGACCTTGGGGTCGACACGTGTTCCTTTTTCCTTCTGGACAAAAAAAGACTATACAGACAAGAGGTCAACCTGTAAAAAAAAAGGGGGACCCATATTTTACTATTGAAGGATACGTGTTTCTTTTAAATTTCTTTTACCATACTAAATAATTGTATAAAATATTATAAATCACGATAATTAATTACTTAAATATTTAAAAGATATAAAAATATATAAAAGATCTGATTGACTCTTCAAATTTTACCGGTGACGCATAAATTCGGACAAATGAAATAATATAAATTATTTGATAATTTCTTAGAAAGTACTATAAATTACAGTAATTAACAGCTAAAAATATTTCAAAGACAAAAAAAATTGATTGAATCTCAAAAAAAATAATTAGTAATACACGTGTTCCTTTTTCCTTCTTGCCAAAAAAAAACTTCATTATAATTTTTTTTCGTAATAACAAAATTTTTTATTAAATGTCACTTGCATTTTGCAGTAAACAACAAATAATGCAAAAAAGAGGGGAAAATTGTTGAAAAAAATATAAAAAGGGTTTAATTGTCCTTTCAATGCTTTTTTTACTGTTGACCCCCTGAATTTTTCCATCTGACGCGCCTAATTTGAGTGTATTTCACGCATTTTGCCAGGTAGGATCCGAGTGTTTTTTTGTTTAAGTTTTGGATAGTTAAAGTGCCTATTTGTGCACTTACAAAGTTAAAGGTCAAAGTTAAAATTTGAAGTCAAGTTTAGGGGTCAATATATGTATTATGCCTTATTTATATGTTAAAAAAATGAAATTAAAAATACTCTCTTGTCCACAATTTAGTAGTATTTTTTTGTTCCTCTTTAATATAAATATAAATAATATTTGTGTTAAATCAACAGAGAAGAAGCTCTCACTTGAATACATTTACCTTCATCAACTTGCCTTCTCCAACCATCAATCAAATTTGCTGTTTTTTCTTATGTTTTCGTTTTTCAATGTTTAATTTATTTCTGTTTTTGGCTTTTCTTCGTGTGTGGAAACATGTGTTGGAAAGCAACTTTTTTTTTTTTGGATTTTGTGATGATTTAATTAACGGAAAAAGGGTTTATAATATTCTTAAATCATGTAAAATGAATAAAAATATCCTTCATTGATAGTTTGATCCAAAAATATCATTATCTTTAATAGTTTGATCTATAAATGCTGTTATTGTTACTTAATAAGTCCAAACTGTCTTTTCCCAATTAAATTTATTATTTCTCTTTTTTTTTAAAGCACGTTCTTTTCCTAATAATGTTTTTTCTTCATTAGAAAATGTTTATCCTACTTCAATTAATGACGGGGTTACTATGAGGGCATATAATAAAAGAAGTTGAGAACTCGCTCAGTGTACAACGAGAATAGCAAAAAAAAAAAACTTTCAAACTCGCTTAGTATGGAGCGATTTTTGGAAAAAGAAATAGTGAGCAAATCGCACATAAGTCAACGAGAAAAAAGATAAAACAAAAGAGAAAATTGCTCATAATTCAACTATTTAAACAAAAGGACATTAAAGAACTAAATTCAATTATTTGCAACACTAAGAAACTGCATGTCCATTGCTAAATACGATTTCTCCTATTCCAACAGCAAATCTCAATATGTATTTTGTCAATCACGCATCACAAAGTTACAACGGAAGACAAGGACTTCCAATGGTGTAGATCTTTCGGCCTTTATTCTTCTTTGTAATATTCAATTTTGGGTTTAGGCAAATATTGTATATATAGTATATGATGTTGTAAAATATAATTAATATTACTAAATTAAAGCTTTTTAGTAAATAATTATAATTGAACGAACATAGGACAAGTGTTTTTAAATTATTAATACATATTGTAATAAAATTACTTGTATTTTGAGATCAAAATGACCAGATATCATTAAAACATTTCAAAATACATTCAAAGTTTAAATATGGGATAAAGTGACATTTCTTTAATAATATTATTTCTTACTTCACTCAATTTTGTAAACAAATCTAACCAACAAAATAGAAAAAAAATATTCAGTCAAAAAATGTCACCAATAGCCTTTCCTCTTGAGGTTATGAACATAAATGATGTACATCATTTAAGTACAAATTTTGTCTTAAATATTCATACTTGTAATTTAGTATGCGCATGACACTAATAAGGATTACCAAAGTATTTCAATATTTTATCTTCATATGTAACATATCTTTTACAAAATATTATTACTCTATTAATATTTGAGTAAGGCTATCATAGAGAGGTAATTTTACAAAAAATGTGTACTTGGTTTATCATGAATGATGATTATATATACTTTCGTAGAATAATTTAATTTTAATATATGAATAACATCACCTATGGTGAAAAATATTTCATTTCATTAAGTTTCTACCTTATCTTTGTGGAGTTGTAGTCTTCTCCTTTTTTTTTTTGCCGCATACATATCATATAATTGGTCTAATGAAAGTATCTAGTATCTTATAAAAGTTGTATCATGATATTAAATATTTAAATTTTTCAATAACAAAAAATAATAGATGAATAAAATGTAAAGTATTATTTATAGAATCATTAATTTGATTTAAGATCATTTAATGATCAATCACTATTTTCTTATCTATTTTCATATAGCTAGTAAGGAGTGTATCTTGTGACATAAAGAAAAATTATATGGAACAATACATAATCAATGAAGAAGGAAGACGGAAATATATGTTCGTGCTATATTCACTCTAGTGTTCCATTTGATTTAAATCTCTTGCCACCAATACTTACTTTCTCCGTTCATTTTTACGTACATATCTATTAAAAAATAATTATTATCATGCCTATGTTATCATATTATAAGTAAGAGAAAAGACATAAAGTCACCACTGAAGTTGTCCCATATTTTCATAAAGACACCTTAACTTTGGAAGTGTCCTATCACCCTACAGAACTTTTTGATATCTTTGTAAATGGGCCATTTTGACTCATTCCCTCGTCTGGGTTGTCGCGCGTGATGCTCACTCTTTTCAACCCGTTCAGCCCGACCCGATTCTTTACTAAAGTAGAAAAGTCTTTTTTTCTTTGTTATTTCTCAGCTTTCCAAATTCTTCACATTTTCTTGTCTCTCTATCAAGGAACTTGAGAACAAGAGGAAGGAGAGAGTGCAGGTAGCATACGAGAGGAGAAAGCAGTTGGCAAAACTTAGAGTTAAGGCTGAGAAAGTTGTTGAGGACTGAGGAGAAGCTTGGACCTCAACTCGGCATTATTGCTCTAATCAAGAATTGAATTGGAACATAGTTATTTTGAAGTACAATTTTGTTGAAGATCGATAAATCGACTTATAATTATCTTTCTCTTTTTGTTTCTCTTTCTTGGTATTGTAATTGGGTTTTGCTTTGATTTTTGCCTTTCTCTGTTTTTGGGTTGAATTTTTTTTAGTATTTTCTCACTTGGGTGTGAACAATTTTTGTTGGGTGTGAGTTTTTCAGTCAAATTAGGATTTCAAAATAGAGGGAATTTGAGAATTGATTGCTCAATTGAGACTTTAAGGAAGTTGTTAATGGAGATGATTATAAAGAAGAGCTTGAAAATGGTAATGTTGAGTTTGAAACGTAATGTTTTGGGGAAGAAGATGATTTAAAGCACTTAAATAATTAATAAAAAAACCAGTGAAATGTGGCACCTTTTAATTGGGTTTTATCAGAAAAAATAAACATTCACGCGCGTATTGTGCGTGTTCACAAACCAGTTGAGAAAATGGGTCAAAATGACCCTTTTGCAACGATATTCAATACTTTTGTGGGGTAATAGGACACCTGTATAGTTAAAGTGTCTTTTTGAAAATTCGAGACAACTTTAGATGTGACTTTATGTCTTTACTCTATAAGTAAAAGTGAAAATCTATTTTTGAATAGTGAATTTAACATCAAAACTAATAATTCAATGGACTATGTTGATACCCCATTGTTTTAGAAAAAATAGGAAGAAACTCCTTCGTTTGAAGAAAAAGAATAGAAAATAAAAAAACAAAGAAGAACTATCTTACCCAAATCATATGCCTTTTTTCATAGATGTTTAATATTATTGTCTCTCCCACAACTTTTCGTCACTGTTAACTCATGAAAATGGTAAGAGAAAAAAATACGAGTGTGAATTGATGAATGATTTGCTACAATTTTTTCACCAACTTTTTCTTATGAGGTACCTCGAATTTCGTTAAATTTCGAACTTCATCAATTTTTGTAAATAACACTTGAGATTTTTTAAGAAGAAGAAGAGTAGAGAACTTAAAGAAATTGTAGTTTAAAAGTGTGAGGAAACCCCTCTTTTTATAGCCGTCAAATAGTAGTATGAATAGGTGTTAATTGTGCCTTATCTGAAAAGTCACAACCTTTCAAAAAAGTCATTGCTTATCAGCAAAGTCATAACCCTTTGAAAAAGGCACAACTCATCAGAAAAGGCACAACCCTTTAGAAAAGTCACAACCCTTCGGAAAAGTGATAACTCATTGAAAAAGTCACAACCTGTAAAAAAAGTCACAATCCTTTGGAAAAATCACAACACATTGAAAAAGTCACAATCCTTTAATTTGAAAAGGTATCCACTTTCAATATAATAAACTTATTTAAATTAATAAATAAATAAATTGAGTATTTTTAATTGGGGGTATTATTGTAATTCAACATTCAAGTTTGGAGTTCATGCTTTTAAGGTAGTATAGAATTAACGGTAAAAAATGAAATGCTATCTTTTAAAATTCATTTGGATAGTTGAGCTCCTGATAAATTAATATCTAGTTATTGAAAATCTTATAATATCACATGAGAATGACCTAGCTCCTATGGTGAGATTTGATATCTTTGATCAATAAAATTTTGATAAACCATTTTGTTATTAAAACTGATAAGAACAAATACAACATTCATATCCTTCTTAAGACTTTAATTATAACAACATATATAGTAAAAAAAAATACATAAGGAGTAGAGTTCTTGATGATACCTTCTCCCGTAACCAAATAAAATTCAAAAGCCTTAATAATGATCCAAGTGCTTCACTACTTTAACTGTACAAAAAATGGATAACCTTTTGTAGGGATTCTTCTCATGAAATAAAAATAATGATTTATATAGATAAAAGTAGAGGAATATCAAAGACATCCTAAAGTTTTGAATTAAATATTTGAAAGTTACGAATATGAAAAACATGAGAGTTATGATTATTAAGAGTACCAATTGAATAGGTAATTATAATAGATATGAATTATGAAGGTGAGTATTTAAAGCAAAATAAGAAGAAAAATAATAAATAAGTAAATAAAAGAGAGAAAAACATTACGGCAAATGATATTTAAATAGATAGTGTTATCATATTATTTATAGTGAACAAAAAATAACCACATCATAATAATAAGACTTCAAATATAATTCTTTGATTTTTCCTATACATGAAAGTATTAATTACTTTTATGAACTGCATAAAATACAAAATGCACATAAATTTTCATAAAGTCAAATACTACTACATTAATTAAGTTATTTAAATTATTTTAGAGAAGGGGGAAAGGTTTAGTTAGAGTATCCGATACAAGTTTTCACGTACTAAATAAATGCACATACTTTTATGGATATTTTAATCTGGGAAAATGCATAAGTACCCCCCAGCCTATACCCGAAATCCCAGAGACACACCTAACGTTTACTAAGGTCCTATTACCTCCCCGAACTTATTTTATATGTAATATTCTACCCCTTTTTGGCCTACGTGGCACTGTCTTGTGGGCCCAACGCATGTTGACATTTTTTTCGAGGATAGTGCCACGTAGGCCAAAAAGGGGTAGAATATTATAGATAAATTAAGTTCGGGGGGGGGGGGGGTAATAGGACCTTAGTAAAGGTTAGGTATGTCTCTGGGATTTCGGGCATAGGCTGGAGGGATACTTATGCATTTTCCCTTTTAATCTTTGTTATAAATACATTAATGTGGATGTCATCCGTAACTCTCTTCAAAGATCATTCGTAACTCTCTTTGAAGTTCATGTATGAAATAAATGAACACTATTTAGTTCATGTAACTTTCAAGAGACATTTTGTCCTATAAATAGGCGATGATTATTTTATAAAAGATACAATTGAAAAGTACAGAAGAAAGAAATAAGAAAGCATTATCCCTCATATATCTTGTCTATATATTTATTGTCTGATATTATTTTATATTGCTAATATTTCACAACACGTTATCAGCACGAGTCTCTAACCAACTGAGACCTACTTAATTCGAAATTAATTCCTAAAAGTTAATCAACTTTCTTTTAGAGTCAGGTATACATTTATATGTTTATAACACCTCTTATAGGACTTGCATAAATCTTTGATCGATAATTTAATTACTGCATATATAACTTGATTTAGCTATTATTATGATACTTTACTAGGCATAATAATCAATACGTTGCAAGTTTATATTGTTATGTTATTTATATGCTACTAACTTATAACTCTAAATTAATTACTAA
Source organism: Solanum verrucosum (assembly GCF_900185275.1). Lineage (NCBI taxonomy): Eukaryota > Viridiplantae > Streptophyta > Magnoliopsida > Solanales > Solanaceae > Solanum > Solanum verrucosum. The sequence goes on from NW_026019988.1 coordinate 6,090,984, forward strand.
GTAATATGATAGCATGCTAGTTAAAATAACTCGTAAGTATTTTCATACATTATGATAAGTATATTGGTGTGTCATAAAGAAGAATATTATTGTATTAAATATGACTTGAAACTCTTACAAAAATTTGGCGTTAATATCTATTGAAACTAATAATAAATATTGTACAACAATTAAAATTACATATTAAAACTATTGTTTCAATACATCATTAGTTTATATGTTTTTGAGACATTCAATGTGCATGCATATAACATATAATATATTTTATAATTATATTATACTTTATCATTTATTATAAAGAAACCAACATCATAATATTAACTAAATTATTTTATGATAGTTTTCATCATGTCGAATTTGTCAAAGCTTGAATTTGTGGCACTTGACATTTCTGGAAAGAACTATTTGTCATGGGTACTTGATGCTGAAATTCACCTTACCGCTAAGGGTCTTGGTGATTGTATAATCGAAGGAAATAAAGCATCAAGTCAGGATAAAGCGAAAGCTATGATTTTCCTTCGTCATCATCTTGATGAAAGCCTGAAGGTTGAATACTTAACAGTGAAAGATCCACTTGAATTGTGGATAGGTTTAAAAGGGAGGTATGACCACCTCAAGGCAACTGTATTGCCAAGGGTTCGTTATGAGTGGATGCACTTACAGTTTCAAGATTATAAAACTGTAATTGAGTATAACTCTGCTGTATTTAGAATCACTTCCCAATTAAAATTATGTGGGGATGTTATAAAAGACGAGGACATGTTGGAAAAGACACTAACTACTTTCCATGCCTCCAATATGATATTACAGCAACAATACCGTGAAAAGGGTTTTAAAAAATACTCTGAATTAATCTCATGCCTTCTGGTGGCTGAGCAGCATAATGGCCTTTTAATGAAAAATCATGAAGCCCGTCCCACTGGAAGTGCTCCATTATCGGAGGCCCACGGGGTAGAAGCACACGGCCAGTCTGAAATAAGACAAAATAATCGGGGCCATGATAATGTGCGTGGACGTGGCAAAGGCAAAAGACGATATAATAATCGTCAAGGTGGTGGTCATAACAAAAGGGAGAACAATATGGGTTCTCAAAATAATCCTTCAAAAGGCAAGGGCGATCACTGTCATCGTTGTGGCCTTAAAGGTCACTGGAAAAATGAATGTCGGGCACCTGAGCATTTTGTCAGGCTGTATCAAAATTCCTTTAAAAGGAAAGGGAATAAAGGTGGTGCCTCCTTTTCTAATGCCCGAGTGGAGTCACATTTGACTCTAAAAAATGATGCTCAGGCAGGGTCTTCTCAAAAATATGATGAGAATGTTGAGGCGAATTTAGCATTGAAAGATGATGCTTTTGATTGGCTCGATGATATTACTCATCTAGAAGCCGAGGACTTCTTTAGGGATCACAATTGAAGATTGATAATTGAATTGGGAAATGAATAATATTATGTGTTTTTAATGTCTTACTTAAAGTTCATGTACTTAAATTTTCTTTTGTTAAGTTTCATACTTCTTATTATGTATTTTTATTTTTATGAAGATAAATAAAATTTCCTAGTCTTCAGTTGGATCCAAGATGAGTAATGGAGATATGTGTCTTCTAGACAATGCCACAACTCATACGATACTAAGAGAAAAGAAATATTTCTCTCATTTGGTAATGAAAAAGGCATATGTTAATACAATATCTGGTAGTACAAAATTGATTGAGGGCTCTGGAAGAGCAGCCTTGTTACTACCCGGAGGAACATTATTGGTAATTGATAATGCATTGTATTGTAGTAAGTCTCATAGAAGTTTGTTAAGTTTCAAGGTTATTCGCCAAAATGGCTATCATGCTAAGACTGCGAATGAAGGAAATGTTGAATACCTTTATATTACTACAATAAATGCGGAGAAGAAAACTGTGCATGAAAAATTGCTTGCACTCTCTTCTGGGTTGTACCATACAAATATTGGTACGGTTGAATCACATGCCATAGTAAACAAAAGGTTTACTGGTTCTAATGATTTTATCATTTGGCATGACCGGTTGGGCCATCTCGGTTATAATATGATACGCATAATAATTGAGAATTCACATGGACATAGTTTGAAGAACCAAAATGTTCTTCAATCAAAGGAATTCTCTTGTGCTGCTTGTTCACAAGGAAAGTTGGTTATCAAACCATCAACGACTAAGGTTAGAGTGGAATCTCCCGCATTTCTGGAACGGATACAGGGTGATATATGTGGGCCTATTCACCCTGCATGTGGACCATTTAAATATTATATGGTCTTGATAGATGCATCTACAAGATGGTCTCATGTGTGCTTATTATCAACTCGTAATATGGCTATTGCGAGGTTGTTGACTCAAATAATAAGGTTAAAATCACAATTTCCAGATTATGCAATAAAAACAATTCGTCTTGATAATGCTGGTGAGTTTACATCTCAGACATTTAATGATTATTGTTTGTCCACTGGAATAACAGTTGAACATCCTGTTGCACATGTTCATACTCAAAATGGTTTAGCAGAGTCATTGATTAAACGTCTTCAATTGATAGCTAGACCATTGTTGATGAGAACAAAGTTGCCTGTTTCGGTTTGGGGGCATGCTATTTTGCATGCAGCGGCACTTGTGCGCATAAGGCCAACCAGTTATCAAGACATCTCCTTATTACAATTGTTTTTTGGTCAGGAGCCAAACATTTCCCATCTTAGAATCTTTGGTTGTGCGGTATATGTTCCAATTGCCCCACCACAACGCACAAAGATGGGTCCCCAAAGAAGGTTGGGGATATATGTTGGGTATGAATGTCGTTCTATTATAAAATATTTGGAACCTAGAACTGGAGATTTATTTACGGCAAGGTTTGCTAATTGTCATTTTGATGAATCAGTATACCCAACATTAGGGGGAGAACAAAAGCAATTGGGAAATGAGATAGATTGAAATTCACTTTCACTGTCTCATTTAGATCCTCGAACAAATCAATGTGAGCAAGAATTTCAAAAGATAATTTTGTAACATCCGACAATTTAAAATGAACATGAAGAAGCTTGAAATTGGAAGTAGTCACTTTTGTAAAAAGTTCAGAATCTGGAAATTTGGCTAAGTCCAGAATCTGGAAATTTGGCTAAATTCAAAATCTGGAAATTTGGCTAAGTGTGGAAATCAGTGAGTTTTTGGCCAACTTTTAGAAGTCATAACTCCTAGCTCAGGATGATCCAGGAGTAGTTCCAATTATGTTTGGAAAGCCCTTGGAACGATCTTTCCAACGCCACCGAGTTTACTCGATTCCAAGTTCGTATGAGCGAGTTATGCCCTTTGAAAGTTGGGCAGTTGGCAGGGAGTCCGTCCGGAAATTTAAGGGCATTTTGGTCTTTTCACAAATCAATTGTTTTGGTTATATTAAAGTGTTAGACTGATTTTAGATCAGTTTGTCTCATTTTTTTTAAAGAGTAAAGAGTTAGGGTTCTTGAGAGTGAAGAAGAGAAGAAGAGGAGAATAAGAGGAGAAAGGGAAGATCAAGCAAAGATTCTTCAAGATCATCGTGGATTTTCGTCGGGGGTGATCCCTATCAAGGTATGTGAGTTCTTAGTGTTGGGTGATCCTTTCCCCCCGCACACCAAGCTCATTTTTATGATTTGAGAAAAGATTGGAATTGTTGTTGAAGTTGTTAGTTGTTATTGATGTTGTTAGTTGTGTTGTTGAAGTTATTGTTGGTTGTGGGACATGATTGGGTTGTGTATTTGAGTTGTAATCTCTTGTATGTTGAGGAATTTTATGATCCTTAGTGTTGGTTGGTTCATACCCCCACACACCAACTCGTTTTTAATTCCAAATAAGATCTATTTTGGTTGTTGAAGTTGTTGGTTGTGTTGTTGAAGTTCTTGCTGAATTGGGACAGGATTTGGTTGTGTTTTTGAGTGGAATCCACTGTAGGTTGAGGGGTTTATGACCCCAAGTGTTTGGGAAAAGAACCTTTGAAGTTAAGAGGGTTAGAGTTGGCAACATGAAGGAGAAAAGGCAGCCTGCTTTCAGGGAAACAAGTCTGCGTCGCGGCTGTTTTCAGAATTTAATTTCGCAATTCTTCTTAAGTTTAGTTGTCCTAAATTATTCCTAAACATCATGGGGTCCTTCCAAACACAAATCATTACCCTTGAATTCATAATCCAATTTAAGGAGAGTTAGTTCCAAGTCAAGTAAAGTTAGAATTCAAGTGAAGTTAGTTTCCAATTCAAGTGAAGTTAGTTTCCAAGTCAAGTGAAGTTAGTTTCCAAGTCAAGTCGAGTGAAATTAGAAGTCAAGCTTAGAAGTTAAGAAGTTAGTTCAAGCAAGTCCTCCAAGCTTTTCAAGAGTCTTTATTGAACGTTTTAAATTCATTCTAAGGCTCAAGTTGCAAGTCAAGTAAAGAGTAAAGAGTCAAGAGTCAAGAGTTTAAAGTTGAGTTCATTTCTCAAAGTTATTAGGGAACTATGTATTCCCAAAGAAGTTTTAAGGAAATGTCTTTACATCTAAACAAGGTTGGAAACTGAGATTTCCAAAGATCCTTCAAGCTAGTTTTTGAGTAATTATCTCATATCAGGAGGAATAAATATGTTTTAAAAACATAAGAGCTAGTACATTTTTGGGAGTAGTATCGAGCGCCGAATTGGGGGAGCGTTCAAAGAACCCGCAGCCCCCATAGAACCATGTTAGCCACCATGGGTAGAAAAGGATCATACTTTTTATGAATCCTTTTCAGATTAGACTAGTGGATCCATTAGGTAGTTCAGGTCTTATACCTTTGGCCGGGTATAAGATGCTCTGGCAGCGTGAGGTCGATCGCTGTATCATCACTATAGCTCTTATGTGATGGTTGTCGGTTAGAGAAACTCCCACAACAGTTATTGTATTTTTATACACAGAAATTATTGTATTTTACATACATCAGTTCAATTGTATTTCTATATACATCTCAGGCTTATTGTATCCTTGTATACACACAGAGTTTATAGCATGTTTTAAACAGTCTTTCTTTATATCACACTTGTTTTAAATTGCCTTATATTGAAAAAAGTCAGTCAGGTTGAGTTGAGTTGAGCAAAGTAAACTTTTCAGTTTCTTCCAAATTTCCTTCTAGCCTATGTTGCTTAGTTTTCCAGCTCGCATACTCGTACATTCCATGTACTGATGCCAGTTGGCCTGCATAGTCTTATGATGCAGATACAGGTACCCCGGATCAGCATCCTGCACGTCGTTGATCCAGCTGAGCACTCCAGAGTCAGTGGTGAGCCTCCTTGCATTCCGGAGGACTCAATTATTTTGTGTTCTTAGTTTTTGTTTTATTAGGATGTTGCGGGGTCTGTCCCAATATCCATCTCAGTATTTTAGAGGCTTCATAGACAGACAGTCAGTCAGTTAGTTTTGAGTCTCTCATCTATATATATATGTAAATATTCTATTTTGAGATTCGAGTTGCCTTTATGGCCATATTTTATAAGTTAAGTTGTTTTGTAATATTGCATTGCATTGAGTTATTCTGTTGGGTTAGGTTTCCGCTGATTTAAGAAAGTCAGGCCAAGGGTTCGCTTGGGGCCAGAAATGGTCTCCGGGTGCTGGTCCCGCCCAGGGTGTAGGCTCGGGGCGTGACAAATTTATTTGCAGAATATTGCAAATCAATTGCCGGATGCATTTACTAACCTTTCACGGGTTACTAAATCATATATCCAAGTTGCTAATGCTCAAGTTCGAGTTGATGTCCCGATAGGACAAAATGTTAAGGCAAATGAGTCTGGACCACGCTTAAAACGTGGTAGACCAATTGGTTTCAAGGATAAAAATCCTCGAAAAAGGAAAGGAATAAATGATCAAGATGATCATAATATATAGGCAATTGCTCATGAAGAGCTCCAAGACATAATAAATGAAGACACCACAGAGGAGGTCCATGTACCTGAAAATAATGAGAATGAAGAAATCTCTATAAATTATGTCTCGACGAGAAAAATGTGGAATCGAAATAATATTGTGTTGGATAATATTTTTGCCTATAATGTTGCAGTTGAAATAATGCAACAAGATGAGGATTTAGAACCACGATCTGTCAATGAATGTAGACAGAGAAATGATTGGTCAAAATGGAAGGAAGCAATTCAAACAGAATTGGCTTCACTTGAAAAACGTAAAGTTTTTGGACCAATAGTTCGAACCCCTGAAGGTGTCAAGCCAGTTGGGTACAAGTGGGTTTTTGTGCGAAAACGTAATGAAAATGGTAAAGTCGTAAGATATAAAGCACGACTTGTGGCACAAGGATTTTTGCAAAGACCTGACATTGATTATGAGGAGACATATTCTCTTGTGGTAGATGCAATTACCTTCAGGTATCTAATAAATATGACAGTTCATGAAAAGCTTGAAATGCATCTAATGGACGTTGTCACAGCCTATTTATATGGCTCACTAGACCACAATATTTTTATGAAAATCCCTGAAGCACTCAAAGTGCCTGAAGCATATGAAAATTCAAAAGAAAATTGTTCAATAAAGCTTCAGAAATCCTTATATGGATTGAAACAATCAGGGCGAATGTGGTATAATTGTCTTAGCAAATATTTGCTAAAAGAAGGGTATAAGAATGACCATATTTGTCCTTGTATTTTTATACGAAGGTCAAAATATGAATTTGTAATAATATCTGTTTATGTTGATGACTTGAACATCATTGGAACTCCTACAGAGCTTTCAAAAGCCGTTGAGTGTTTGAAGAAAGAATTTGAAATGAAAGATCTTGGAAAGACAAAATTTTGTCTTGGCCTTCAGATTGAACATTTGAAAAGTGGAATATTTATCCATCAATCAACATATACCGAAAAGGTTTTGAAGCGATTTTACATGGATAAATCACACCCATTGAGTACCCCGATGATTGTGAGATCTCTCGATATAAATAAAGATCCATTCCGACCTCAAGAAAAGGATGAAGAGATTCTTGGTGATGAAACACCATATCTTAGTGCTATTGGGGCACTAATGTACCTAGCCAACAATACCCGGCCTGATATTTGTTTCGCAGTAAGTTTATTGGCGAGATGCAGCTCATGTCCAACAAGAAGACATTGGAAAGGTGTTAAGCATATATTCAGATATCTTCAAGGAACAATTGATATGAGATTGTTGTATTCTAATGCATCCAAGTCAGAATTGATCGGTTATGCAGATGCTGGCTATTTGTCTGATCTACATAAAGCCCGATCTCAGACAGACTATTTATTCACATATGGAGATACAACTATATCATGACATTCGATGAAGCAAACAATAGTTGCTACTTCTTCAAATCATGCAAAGATAATAGCCATTCATGAAGTCAGTCGAGAGTGTGTTTGGTTAAGATCAATGACTCAACACATTTTGCAATTATGCGGTCTTTCTGTGCAAACAAAGATTCCAACAATATTGTATGAAGATCATGCTGCTTGCATAGTTCAATTAAAGGGAGGATATATCAAAGGAGACCGAACAAAACATATTTCACCTAAGTTTTTTTTCACACATGAACTTCAACAAAATGGTGAGATAAATGTTCAACAGATTCGTTCGAGTGATAATCTTGCAGATTTATTCACTAAGGCATTGCCAACATCAACATTTGAGAAGTTAAGATATAAGATTGGAATGCGTTGTCTCCAGGATATCAAATAAAGTTTTCATCAGGGGGAGTAAAATACGCGTTGTACTCTTTTTCCCTTAACCAAAGTTTTGTCCCATTGGGTTTTCCTAGTAAGGTTTTTAATGAGGCAACACTCAAGGCGTATTACAAGATATGAGTACTCTTTTTCGTTCACTAGGATTTTTCCCACTGGGTTTTTCCTAGTAAGGTTTTAACGAGGCACATTATCTATGGACATCCAAGGGGGAGTGTTATAAATACATTAATGTGGATGTCATCCGTAGCTCTCTTCAAAGATCACCCGTAACTCTCTTTGAAGTTCATGTATGAAATAAATGAACACTATTTAATTCATGTAACTTTCAAGAGACATTTTGTACTATAAATAGGCGATGATTATTTTATAAAAGATACAATTGAAAAGTATAGAAGAAAGAAATAAGAAAGCATTATCCCCATATATCTTGTCTATATATTTATTGTCTGATATTATTTTATATTGCTAATATTTCACAACAATCTTTTTATTTTTTTTATTTTACACATTTTCACTTGTAGTATTTATCATCATAATACTAATATAGTTATATGATTATTATTTAATATTTAATTAGTTAAATATTTTATAATATTTTTAATTAACATAGGGGTAATTAAATGATGATTCAACTTTAGACTTATTCTTTATATATATATATATATATATATATATAAATATATATATATATATAAATATATTTAATGAATGGTACATAGCATATAAATTTTAAAATAATTGAAAATTCAAAAAGAGCAAGAAAAAGTTAAATGATTCTCTTGACCACATAGATATGCCCGTCACTTGGACTTCCTGAATACTATTAGTTTGTAGTTTATATTTATTACCGAAAATTTTACAAATCTAAAATACTAAAAAGAAATTCTAAAGGTTGAATAATTGTGGAATATGAAAGCAATTCCACCACATTGAATTGAATGAACTAATGAGTGAGAATGTATATGTTTTCTTGTTTCATTTTAATGAAATATATTATTAATAGATCGGTAAATTTACTTTTTAATACCTATAATTAAAGGATTAGTGTTTAATTAAATACTTATATGACTATTCAACCTATAAAGGATAATTTGATAATTCAACTTTTAAATTTTTTTGTTCCCACTTTTAGTATATACTAGTCAGGGACACATGCGTTGCACGTGTGAGCCATGTTAATGTGTATCATTCTCTGTGGAGAGACATTTGTAAAGCAATGTTTTCATGAGTGGGTGCATTATTATTGATGTAGTAGAAGCGTACATTGTGTTAATTAGTCTTCTGATGATTGCATGAGATATTAGTAGGAACGCCAACATGAAGTTAATATGAAGTGTCAAAAGAGAAGTTTGGAAGTAATGTAAATTATTATTAATAATAATAATATTAAGATATTAGAACGGAATACAATATCAGGAAAGCTCATAATAGTACTGAAAGAACTATTCCGAATATGATATTAACACATTGAAGAGTATGGGTCGCTGAAGAATCCATTATGTTTGCATAGGTGTGTCTTCTAAACCTGAGATTTGAAGCAATGTAATGTTGTTAGTATGCAGGATCTGTAAATAGTTAATTATCCATGTTAGAATGGCCATATATGTATATGGAGTTATCGTACCTAAAACTTCTTTATAGACGATGTTCTTTGTGTATGTTCCATTTTGACGTTTGGGTTGCTCTGTTAGGACAATTACTTTTGTTGTGGACATAGATATCCCTTTTGAGAGTGCCACATACAATTGACAATGTGAGAAAACATGTTGGGGCAAATACAAACAAACATTTTGAATTGTTTGACCTTGGGCTTTATTTATAGTCATTGCAAAGCAAAGGCGTACCGGGAATTGCTTCCGAATGAATTTAAATGGGTATCCTTCATTTTCTGGTGGTGATAATTGAATTCTAGGAAGAAACACATGGTTTGTTGCAGAATGACCACTTGATATTTCCGCTTGCAAGACATTTTGGGAGAAGCCTCGACATATCATTCGTGTTCTATTGCATAAGCCACTTGAAGAGTCTAAATTCCTTAGCAACATGATGGGTGCATTTTCCTTCAATTCTAACCTGCATTTAATAAGATATGTCAAAATCTATCCATTTTGATATTTGTTACCGCCTCTTCATGATTGTAACTTGTAATGTATGATCATCAATACCTATGTGGCGGGAGAACGTTTGGTGTTAAAGTATTTAGATAGTCTTCTTGGTAATAGTTGTTGGTGTCATCTTCTGCTGAGTCAAAGCTATTGAATATCTTGCTTTCACCTGGGAACATGGCTATTAACTTGTCATTAAGTTTATCCACATGGTCATTTCTACTTGCTAAAATAGCTCTTTAGTGACATATTTTGCCGTAGCAGCATTTTCTTGCATGTTTGGAAATATCTCTTGTATTATGGATTCTTCTGGAAATCCATCCCAAGAATGCTTAACAATCAACTGTTCAGGGAGAAGGATTAAATTGTCTCTTATTGTTGGTTCATCTCCGTTACCCACGCGAAGTAAGAACTCACTGAATGTTGGATCTGTTCTTGCTCTCATAGTTCTTGTAAATTGAATCTTCTCCATCAAAGGCCAGAGATATGATTTTACCAAGCTTGCATTTACAATTTCCGCTCTAGTTGATTTTGGAACTACTGGTAACAGTACCTGCCGAAAATCTCCTCCAAAAACCATGACTTTTACACCAAATGGTTTATCGATGTCCATTATGTCTCTGAAGCTCCTGTCGACTGTTTCTATTGTTTGTCGTTTGGCCATTGGTGCTTCATCCCATATAATCATTTTTGCTTTTCTAATCAATTTGGCAGCACCACTTTGCTTTGACATGTTTGTCATAGTTGATTCATTTGTTTGAAGGGGGATCTCAAACCTCGAGTGTGATGTACGTCCTCCTGGTAAGTTTGAAGCTGCTACGCCACTGGTTGCTGTTGCCAAACCTATCATACCTCTTGATCTAACATTGGCAAGCAATGCACGGTATAGGTATGTTTTCCCAGTTCCCCAGGTCCATCCACAAAGAATATTCCAATTGTTCCAGCATCGATTGTTTGCATTATTTTTGTAAAAGCATGATGTTGTTCTGGATTTAATTGTGATTGTGCCTCAAAATCTTCTGTAGGTATCTGCACAGACATTTCTTCATTTATTTCTCTACTTTCTGATGGACTAACTTCGAGCAAATCTTGATCTATTTGAGGAATGTCATATATGGCTATGCTCTTGCCCATACTTTGCAAACAATTATTAATACTATTTAGGGTAGACTATAATATAGTATTGTGTGAGTTGCCATATAGCCTGTTGAAATCCTCAGACATATCCTCATAATAAGTATCCCAAAGTTTTCTAATATCCGTTGGGTTACAATGAACCAAAATTGTAGCAAACAAACTTCGGAGAGCTAATGGCATTTTGAAGACAACAGCCTCACTTAAACATTCTGATATGTTGTTGTCGGACTCGAGTAACCCTCTTTCTTTGGCTGCTTCTTTGAAGGTCTGACATTGTTTGCCGTTGACCGTGAGTAAGTCATTGAATGACAATGGTCCTCTTACATGGTTTAGTAATAACCGCTCATAATACCTTTCCCCTTCTCGAGGATTAGCTGTACAATATAATCAATATGTACTAATTAATAAGTTTAACAATTATCGATGTGTATGAAGTTATAGTTTACTACATTTGGCTTACCAATTGCAATGCGACCAATTACAGATCTTGTTTTTCTTTTTGTCCAAGTCTTTATCTTTGAATTCCAAACATAATACTTTGGGAATTCTCTATAAAGGTATGCTTGTGCTTCAGTGTCAATTGAGCACATTCTGAAATACTCGGTCAACATTGTCTGCTTGACACCATTCCAGGCAATGACATTTTGTAAATTTTGGTTTTTCCAGTAAAACACTGTGAGCTTGTTTAGAGTTAGTTTTTGAATTTTGACTATTATAATTATTCATAAAAGAAAGTGTTTATTATTATGCATTAATATGTGTACCTGAATGTTTTCCTGGAAGATGTAGTTGAAGGTTGATGACTGCAGGTTGCATTTCAGTCAAGTTGAATTCATATATTCTCCATAGTGCTTCAGGCGGTGAGACCCACTGCGCATCTTGGAATGTTTGTATTTTATCAATAACATTTTCACCATCATCAGATAGAACATAAACGGCACACCGATCATGACCTTTATATATATACTTGTATAGATACTTTATTGCTTTGACTCCTGAGCAGACCTCAACATTAATGTGACAATTGTATCTTGTAAGCAGATAAGGGCTATAAGGTACCACCCATTGATTAGTCATATTCATTCCACGAACAGTCTCTATTCTTCCATCCATTCTTCTTTTGTAAATTGGATATCCATCCTTTGCTTGGATTGATTTGTTGTTGTATGGCCTAGGATAATGATATTTACACTGTCCATTTTGCATGCATGTGTTTGTTGGACGTTTGTTTCCACATGGACCATGCATCACATGTCTGAGCACCAATTTATGCAAGATAGGATACTCACATTTATTTCGAATCTCTGCTGAGATTACTGATCTCCTGATTTGATCTTGTGCCCTTCTTTTAATATGAGAAGGAGGTGTACGTGTGGTAGTCCCCGTTTTTGGAAATCTACCACGAATACATGAGCAACAACAATTCCAAATATTTCTTTCTTAAAAATTTGGTCTTTTATATCTTGCAACTTAGCTCTGAATACTCTTGTCACCAAGTCAGGTCTATCTTGAGGAGTCTGTCCGGGGCGCAGTTCTTGTTGGATTTCTATCCAGTCAGGATTACACGTCATTGTTATAAACAGATCTGGCCTTCCAAAATGTTGCACCAAAGCCATTGCATCCATATATCGTTTTTTCATATCTCGTGTTAAAATAGAGTTACCTCTTCGTCGACTAATATCAGTTGCCAATGAATACCCTCACCATTTGCATTTTTATACTCTTTTGTTAAACTCCGTCGAATGACTAAGACTTTAATCACCCATTCTGTTGCATATTTCTTCAACTTACTAATTGGTAGGCACTGGTTCTCGAGCTCTTCCAGACTTGTCATTGTATTGTTGTAGTAGCTAGGATGTACTACTACAATATATATTTGTGACGTAGATGCTATTTATTTTTCTATAATTAGTGTTCTTTTGGTCTAACAATAAAGATGCTTCAGAATATAATATTCACCAAGCATAAACTAATTCTTCTTTTTTAATTTTAAAACCGAGCAACTACAACTAACAATAGTATAAATATCACATTAATTGAAGCAAGTTAATCCAAGGTGGAGAAATGTTACCAATTTTGGTGTTGCCGAAAGGAAGAAACCTGTTAAAAGTAGTAGAACATGAAGAGATAATAAACGTAATTTCAAATAGAAGGAAATGAATAAAAATGTAACAAATTATTATAACGGAAGTATTGCAAACGTATCGGCCTCAAAACGGAAGAGTCCTTGGTGGACAATCTATTGGCATATAACGAAAGTATTTCAAACGTTTCGACCTCAAAGCGGAAGAGTCCTTGGTGGACAATCTATTGGCATATTATGGCAATAGCTTTATTTTGTAACAACTTAACTGGACGTGAATGCTATATTTTTCTACTACAGCAGTATAGCTAATAGCAGTTTATTTAATTAGAGATTTGGAGATTATGTATTTCTTAATGTAAGGTATAGATTTGTTGTGTGAAAATAATATCTTCTTCGAATTCTGTATGTTTCTATTTTTTGGACAGAATTATGGGTTACTAAGAATGCCTGAAGGCTAAATTCCCTATATAGTTTAATTGTTCTGTTAATAAAGGAGTCTTTGTTGCTGATTTTCACTCAAACTCAGGTTGGCAATTAAATTTCCGAGGAAGCTAAATGTTTGGGAGGTATAGGATTTTTTCCAATTGCTTCAGCAGTTGGAATCATTGTAAAACTTTCCTAATGTAAGGTATAGAATTGTTGTGCTAAAATAATCTGATCATTTTCTTCTTGAAATAGGATTTTTTCTAGACTCGAAGAGAACATGCCATGCATATAATGACTTGCTCTTTCTGACTCTCTTAGGAATTTTGGTGTCCCTTGACTTTATCACACCTCATTGCTTACTACGCTACACCTTTGGAAGAGCCTCTAAGAAACAATTGATAAGTGCAATCAATACTTTAATTGAGTGATCTTTCTGACTCTGTTAGGAATTTTGGTGTCTCTTGACTTTATCCCACTTCATTGATCACTACGCTGCACCTTTGGACGAGCCTCTAAGTAACTCTGCTATGTCTGTTTCATTCCATTGCTATATTACCTCTGTTATTGCAGAATTTTAGTTAACTTTGATTGGGCACGATCAAGGCAAAGACATGACCTGAAGTCTTAACTGTTCCAAATGGTTACAGCTAACTCATTGATGAATTTGAATTTTTAGCGTATGAAGTGTTTTAATGTCTAATTTCCAGTAATATGATATTTAAAAAGCATCATTTTTTTTATCAGTAAGGTTCTTATGGACAACAATAGTTAGGAAACTAATCAATTTAGTCAGTAGAAAAGAAGTAAGTTTTTCATGTTTGAGTTTAGATGATCACACTTTGCTAAACGTATCCAAGCAATATTTCTTAGAAAAAGTAAGGGAAAAAAAGACAGCAAAGCGGTCATATAAGACTGTCTAAAAGCTATCAAGTAAAACTGATCGCAATGTGCGAGGAAACTAAGGATGTAAATATATTTTCGATTAGCATCAAAACAGAGCAGAAGCAAAGCGTCAAGGTTAGGAAAGTAGATTAACCTTAAGAAAACGCTCTCGCCTCTTGTCCCCTACAGCAAAGTAAAACACCTGTAGTGTTTAAAACCACAAAACAACATTTAACAGAAGTTAATGATTTAAAGTAAAAAAAAGAACAATTGAGAAGATAAAAAGGAACTGAAGACTGCATAAACTCCAATATATGTTTTCCATCACGGGTTGTTCATATCATCCTGGATAAAACTTTCTACGATAGGACGTGTCACGGCCGGGATAAAACTCAGTTTGGTTACCTATTATCGGCTATCTTATTTGTTAGTGCACATTACATGGACCAATATCATCTATCAAATGTCAATTCAGAGCCCATAAATATGTTGTTTTTACATTGGATGTGAATCCATTTATGACGGTCCTTGATAAAATATATCTACTCAAAGAACTATGCAATAAGAGATTATTTAAGAATTAATGCAATGGAACAATTTTGGATGAAGTTGATTACTAAATTACACCACGGCCAATGAGTAAATTATTGCCAGAAATTATTTAGAGTAAAGTGGCATGGGTAATTGGTCTATTAATTTATTCAAAATAACACTCTGTTGGCTGCTTTGTCACGGTCAAGTTAAGGTGGTCATGTCATAGTTAGTTGGACTTTTAAATAAAGATAATTTCTTAGTCTCCGGTTGCCATTGCGTTGAATTGGTTACTCTAGGAGAATGATAATTTCTGCCTGCCAGAAACTAAAAGCTATCAAGTAAAAGTGAATGTAATGTGCGAGTTCATATAAGACCATCTAAAAGCTATCAAGTAAAACTGTTCGCAATGTGCAAGGAAACTAAGGGTGTACATATATTTTCAATTAGCAGCAAAACAGAGCAAAAGCAAAGCGTCAAGGTCAGGAAAGTAGATTAACCTTAAGAAAGTCGCCTCACCTATTGTCCCCTACAGCAAAGTAAAACACCTGCAGTGTTTAAAAACCACAAAACAACATTTAACAGAAGTGAATGATTAAAATTTAAAAAAAAACAGTCGAGAAGATAAAAAGGAACTAAAGACTGCATAAACTCCAATATATGTTTTCCATCACAGGTTGTTCATATCATCCCGGATAAAACTCTCAACTTGAGCACTATGCATACTTTGACTGAAACGACAAAACAACAACAGTGCACAGATAATGACACAGCATAGAAGATTTCGTGGCATTAGTGCCCAAGAAACTATTGATGATGTGCGAGCTTGGGATGGCTCAGCATGGTGATGGAAAACAATACATGGAATTGGACCAGTCTAAGGGTTATCATCCTTACGATCAGAATGTGCACTGGACTCTTTGATTGTCCTGCCCTCCGTTCATGATCACAGTTCTGTTGACATTTGGCCGTAACTATCATGCAACAAAAACAGAGTAGGAACAATATTTACCTGATAATGATGTATTTCATTCAAGCACAGAAAAGAGAAACAAAGCTTTAATGGACAATAACATGTTGTTGGAGACATTTATACAGATGAGTAAAGTATCTGAAAAGTTTTGGAAGAACGGATAATTTATGTAATGGAACTTGAGCGTTGCAGAAGGGAAGGTTGAGCAGCAACTATACAACTGTTACAGCGATCGTGAGGGAAGTGGAACAGGAGGTATACGTTTCTGCAAATTAAATTAGGGCTGACAGCAAATTAAATTTATTATAAATTTACTTTATAATAAATTAATATTTAACTAATATTTTAAATAAATTAATATTTAAATAATACTGCAGGGGTAAAATGGTAAATCAACTTTGGGGTTAAGAGGTTCATGCTTATAATAATATATGATGATATATATCTTATTCCATGCGGTTAAATAGGGAGGAGCAGAAAATGGTTGAGATACGAAAGGAGCTACAACCTCGAACTTATAGGATTAAGGCAAGCTAGTCTCTCTTATTTACTTTATCGTTTGTTTTACAGTCCATAATATGATCTATATTTTGATAAGCTACTTATTTGAACTTTACCATTAGTGACCATAAATTAATAATTTGAACTTTATGAATACATTTAAATATCTGTACAAGTGTATTGCAGGTAATCCCATGAGGACCCTTGTTTGATTTGAAATTGCAATCTAAGAAATGGGAAACTTAGCGCTGGTGCATAAATATCCAAATTTACCAGTTGACTAACATTTATCAGCATTACTGCACATTATGATATAAAAGTTCAGCAAATAAAATTTACTATTCATATGTTTTCTGGACTTGCTTGTGCGTTGTGATTGGTGAATAATGCATGTTCTCACACAATTTATGTAATTTTTAATTTGTTATATTCAAAGATTTTAACTGATTTGTCAAAGAAAGGAAAAGCATTTTGGAAATTCCATTCTTTGGCCTGCAAAGGACTGATATATTTGTTTTTCCTTTTCCACTGGAGAACATCTTTTCCTCCTCTTCTAAATTTCTTACTTGTCTACTGAGTTTTTTAATATCTAGAGTAAAGAGTCCAGTGTAAAAAGTGTCAGTTCAGTATTTCGTTACGTGTCACCAATAGAAGGGGAGCTTTGACGTAACTGGTAAAGTTGTTGACATGTGACTAGGAGGTCATGGGTTCGAGTTGTGGAAATAGCCTCTTGCAAAAATGTAGGGTAAGGCGGCAAACGACAGACCCTTGTGGTCCGTCCCTTCCCCGAACCCCGTGTATAGTGGGAGCTTAGTGCACCGAGCTGCCCTTTACCAATAGCATTGTTGTGTTTGATACTTGCCTCTTGAGTCTTGAAACAAATGGGTGAAACTTAGTAATCTGGTTCCACCACCAGAATAACCTGGAGATGATAAGGGAGAGAGTAGTTTGTAGTTTCCTCTTAACTGAAGGGTTACTTCACTTTACTTTGAAGAATCCTGTGATGCAGTGTCTCTAACTTGAAATTTGTACCCTTTTTCTTTCTTTCCCGATATACCAATTTTGGAAATAGTTGTACATATATAGTCTTTCTACATGAAGTTCTATAGATTCTTTGCTCTAGAAATAGGTTCAGGCCTTCTATTTGGTAGGTAATATTGATGAAGCCACTGCTAGGGCTGTGGACTTCGAAATGGAGAGAAATTTGATGAAATGACCTTAAATATTTGTAAACTGACCCCTAATCAAATTGTTTGGGATTCAGATAGCTCCTTTTATTCGTCTTTTTACGTTTATATTGCAGTTAAAGATATATATGACTGCAACAAACTTTTTGCCTGAGATTAAAAAAACTTTTCAACTCTAAATGTATTTTTCCCGATTTTCTTGCAGCATGGGCAGACTGTACATATAGGGGGCTTAGTTAGACTGGATCTAGTTCAAGCCTCAGTTGAAACAATCTACGTCACTGTCTGGGCATCGCCTAGTGTATCTCTTCATCTAGGGAAGACAGAAAATGCCGATGAGCTCAAGAACAACCATGCTGGAGTGAGATTGCAGGTAATACTCCATTCTCGTAGTATTTCTGATTCAATAATATTTCCTACTTTATAGCCAATTCCACTCGAACTACATCAGTATGTTTTTTGTTGAAGATCAATATATAGATTTGAGAGAAGTACAATGAAAGGTGAGATAGTATTGTTTGCTAAAGAGAAGTTGTAGATGCAAAAACAAGTTAACAACTAAGAACATGTTGCAAGATGCAAGTTAGCCTGATAGCGGATGTCATAGAGCCGTATGTGTAAACAAATCCTTTACTCTTGATCGACCAAGAACCAAAGAAAGACTATTTTCCTAAGATGTTATTAATGGACATCTTCTATATAAATTCATCCATTTCTTTGCAGCTAATAATCAGCTCTCACCAAGCACGCTTCTATCTGTCTACAACCATTTTTTTAATGGGCATCTATAGAGGCAAAAAAAAAAACCTTTGCCATATGAGGCTTAATGCATTATTCGCTTGAGGGGATGTTAGAAATAAGTCTCAGTCAAAAGTTTACATAGGGGACAGTAGTTCTTCAGTTATGGTTGAGTTATAGGTTCTGATGCCCGCTGGTTGACCAAAGAGCCAAAACCAGGTGAATCACTTAATCTGTGGGTCAGAGTTGTCAAAGGCGCGCTTAAGCCCTGAAGCAAGGCTCAAAACGTGCTGAGCGCTTCACCTCACTTAATGTGCGCGTCCGTGTCATCATCTGTGCCTTTTTCTATTACGTGTTAGAGTTTTTTTGCACTTTTGGCTTTTGATAACATTGATTAGGGCTGGGACTATACCAACCATTTTCTCCTGCATTGGGAGTTCCCTATGGATCTTTCGTAACCTGTCTATTCATATGCGTGATCTCTTCTGTCCAAGTGGGCACAACATTACTTCCTAAAGCCACATCAAGAAAAAGGTGGGAAAGGATGAAATACTGCAACATAACGGACTAAACAGTATTCGGAAAAAATGCACAATTTTGCTAAATTGAATATTGAAACAGTATGTTTTCCAAGTTAATATCCAAAGGGAAATTTGCTCCAGGAAGCTTAACAACTCGCATTGTTGAGCATATCTAACGAGTTGTGTTTGTTCAATGCTCTCTGGTGCTCCTTTTCATCATCTTCTGCTCCGACCTTTCACCATTCAAATCTTTAGATGCTATATAATATTTGCGTACCATCGATGCCTCTAAGATGGGTTCAATTTACTCAAGTGTAAAGGAAAACAATTGGAAAGAACACAGAGCTATGCTAATTGTTCTGTTTTTATTTGTTGATCTTCAGCCTCCCATTTCCATGGAGCGAGTTTCTGAGTTGGGACAATGGAAAGAGAGGGAAGTAAAAGCACGTGGAACGAGCTGGGATGTCAAGAGCATGGATGTTGTGGTTGCTGGCTTAGGATGGTTCTCCCTAGGTTTGAAAGGCGAAGCAGATTTAGTGTTGTGGACATATGATGGCATTCAGATCACATTGCGTGAGCCATTGGTACTTGATCGTGCAGCCTCTATCGAAAGACCTGGATTTTGGCTACCAAAGGCTATATCAGAGGCCATCGCTAACTCATCGAAGCTTGAAGGTCAAGAAGCAAGGGAAAAATATCCATCAGAGGAGACAATGCAACCTTCATAAGTATCCGACTAAAAGAGGCAGCTGAGTCAATTTTCTTGTGAACATTTCTAGTGTACAAGGTCTTGTACGATGACTTAAAATGGGCAGGTTGAATTGAATATGAGCGGATTGAAAACGGATTAGACAAAAAAGGAAAAAGAATCCCATATGAAGGAGAAACAAATAAAAACAAGAGGGAGAAGAGAACACATGCCATTATAGTGGAAAACAGGAACCTGTTGAAATTCCTTCTTGTTTTCATTCATCTCTTGTAATCAAGCACTTGGGGATTTTAGCCTTTTTAAGTTACTGTGTGCTAAATTACTCATATTTTCCAGTTCTCTTTGTTTAACTATATTAGATATAACTAGATCGTATTGTTACCCATTATTTACATACTGTCACACATCAATAATTTGAAAGAGGAACTACACGAAAAGTAGGTTGCGGGATAAAACAGAATTACTAGATATTTAATACCACTAACAACCATTACCACAACAATCATGAATCATCATATTTAATCGCCGCATTAGGTAGCGAGAATCAACGAGCAGTGACATATTCCAAAAAAAAGGTACCTTTCGCTTTAGTGGGAAATTTCAAAAAGCTTTAATACTTCTTTTTCCTTTTTGATAATGGTTGTCTAATCGTAATTCTTTTATTCGGAAACCACATGGTCATGTTGGACTTCAGGATGTTGTACAAACATTGCTATCTGAACTTCTCAAAGCAGAGCCTCGTCGAAGCGTCGTCTCCATTTATGGAATGGGCGGATTAGGCAAGACCACTCTTGCAAGAAACCTCTACAAAAATCCTAATATAGCCTCTAGCTTCTCTACACGCGCTTGGATATGTGTTTCTCAAGAGTACAACACAATGGATCTTCTTAAGACTATCATAAAATCCATCCAAGGTTGCGCCAAGGAAACTCTAGATTTGTTGGAAAAGATGGCAGAAATAGATCTAGAAAATCACCTTCGTAATCTATTAACAGAACGCAAATACCTTGTGGTGGTTGATGATGTATGGCAGAGAGAAGCATGGGAAAGTTTGAAAAGAGCATTCCCGGATAGCAAGAATGGCAGCAGAGTTATTATTACCACGCGCAAAGAGGATGTCGCTGAAAGAGCAGACAACAGAGGTTTTGTCCATAAACTTCGTTTCCTAAGCCAAGAAGAAAGTTGGGATCTTTTTTGTAGGAAACTAGTTGATGTTCGAGCAATGGTTCCAGCAATGGAAAGTCTAGCTAAGGATATGGTGGAAAAGTGTAGAGGCTTACCTCTTGCAATTGTTGTATTGAGTGGACTACTTTCGCATAGAAGGGAGGTGGACAAATGGCAAGAAGTGAAAGATCAACTTTGGAAGAACATTATTGAAGATAAATTTATTGAAATCTCCTGCATTCTATCATTAAGCTACAACGATTTGTCAACTGTGCTCAAGCAGTGTTTTCTGTACTTTGGTATTTTTCCAGAAGATAAAGTGCTTGAGGCTGAAAACATAATAAGGTTGTGGATGGCTGAGGGTTTCGTACCAAATGGAGAAGAAAGAATGGAGGATGTCGCTGAAGGCTTCTTGAATGAGCTGATAAGACGAAGCTTGGTTCAAGTGGTGAATACGTTTTGGGAAAAAGTTACTCAATGTAGGGTTCATGATTTACTCCGTGATCTTGCCATACAAAAGGCATCCGACACAAACCTCTTTGACATTAATCATCCGAGAAAGCACTCCAAATCCACTTCATGTATCAGACTTGCCATTCATAGTCAAGGAGAAAGGTATCACTCACTTGATCTTTCTAATTTGAAGTTGAGGTCAATTATGTTCTTCGATGTGTATTTTCATAATGTGTTCCAACATATAGATGTGTTTCGACATATATATGTGTTGTACTTGCATTTTAATGGTGGCGGTGCTATACCTGATGCCATAGGGAGTTTGTACCACCTCAAGTTGTTAAGCTTGAGAGGTATGGGTGACCTTCCCTCTTCCATTGGCAACCTCAAGAATCTACAGACACTTCTTGTCAATGACCATGGGTACTTATGGCGACTACCCCGCGAGACAGCTGACCTAATAAATCTAAGACATTTAGTTGCTCCGTATGCAAATCCTCTGGCACATATAAGCAGACTCACTAGTCTTCAAGTTCTTAAAGGTGTTGGTTGTGATCAGTGGAAAGATGTTGACCCAGTTGATTTAGTCAATCTTCGAGAATTAGAGATGACTAATATATACGAATCTTACTCCCTAAACAACATTAGCAGCTTGAAAAACCTTAGCACTCTCAGATTGTCTTGTCAAGATTATGATATTGAATTATTCCCATCCCTTGAATTTGTTAATTGTTGTGAAAAGCTCCAGAAATTGAAGTTATATGGGAGAATAGAGAAACTACCTCTGTTTCCAAATTCCATCACAATGATGCTTCTTGAGATCTCAAAACTGACGGAAGATCCGATGCCTATTTTGGGAATGTTGCCAAACCTAAGGGATCTCCAATTGAGAAGAGCTTATGAAGGAAAAGAAATAATGTGCAGTGATAACAGTTTCAGTCAACTAGAGTTCCTTAGTCTTTATGATCTTGAGAACATAGAAAGATGGGATTTAGGCACAAGTGCCATGCCTCTGATTAAAGGTCTTGGTATCCATGACTGTCCAAATTTAAAGGAGATTCCTGAGAGAATGAAAGTCGTGGAGCTGTTGAAGAGGAATTATACGAGGTGAAGCATTTCAAGCATATATATATATATGATGTCTTCATAATCGTAGAGGTATTAATGGGGGCATGGCATTTCTGCCAAGCACATTGGTTATTAATTGAGTGGTTTTAGTGTTTCATTTCTTATTATTGTTTTAAGCTTTGTAATTGGTTTGAACATAATTCGTCTACTGTATGTTCTCTTGCTTATCCACATTTAAGAAAGATGCTTTATTTATATGTTAAAAAAATGAAATTAAAAATACTCTCTTGTCCACAATTTAGTAGTATTTTTTTTGTTCCTCTTTTATATAAATATAAATAATATTTGTGTTAAATCAACAGAGAAGAAAGCTCTCACTTCATCAACTTGCCTTCTCCAACCATCAATCAAGTTTGCTGTTTTTTCTTATGTTTTCGTTTTTCAATGTTTAATTTCTTTCTGTTTTTGGCTTTTCTTAGTGTGTGGAAACATGTGTTGGAAAACAACTTTTTTTTTTTTGGATTTTGTGATGATTTAATTAACGGAAAAAGGGTTTATAATATTCTTAAATCTTGTAAAATGAATAAAAATATCCTTAGTTGATAGTTTGATCCAAAAATATCATTGTCTTCAATAGTTTGATCTATAAATGTTGTTATTGTTACTTAATAAGTCAAAACTGTCTTTTTCCAATTAAATTTATTATTTCTCTTTTTTTTAAAGCACGTTCTTTTCCTAATAATGATTTTTCTTCATTAGAAAATATTTATCCTACTTCAATTAATGACGGGGTTACTATGAGGGCATATAATAAAAGAAGTTGAGAACTTGCTCAGTGTATAGCGAGAATAACAAAAAAAAAAACTTTCAAACTTGCTTAGTATGTAGCGATTTTTGAAAAAAGAAATAGTGAGCAAATCGCACATAAGTCAACGAGAAAAAAGATAAAACCAAAGAGAAAATTGCTCATAATTCAACTATTTAAACAAAAGGACAATAAAGAACTAAACTCAATTATTTGCAACACAAAAGTAAAAAAAGATATATACATTCTATTTCTACCATAGTAGAAGAGTGAGTGAGAATAGGGTATCAACATTTGTGTTTATAGTTATCATTAAAACATTTCAAAATACATTCAAAGTTTAAATATGGGAGAAAGTGATATTTCTTTAATAATATTATTTATTACTTCACTCAATTTTGTAAACAAATCTAACCAACAAAATAGAAAAAATATATTCATTAAAAAAATGTCACCAATACCCTTTCCTCTTGAGGTTATAAACATATATAAATGATGTACACCATTTAAGTACAAATTTTGTCTTAAATAATCATACTTGTACTTTAGTATGTGCATGACACTAATAAGGATTACCATAAGTATTTCAATATTTTATCTTTATATGTAACATATCTTTTACAAAATATTATTACTCTATTAATATTTGAGTAAGACTATCATAGAGAGGTAATTTTACAAAAAAGGTGTACTTGGTTGTTATCATGAATGATGATTATATATACTTCAGTAGAATAATTTAATTTTAATATATGAATAACATCACCTATGGTGAAAAATATTTCATTTCGTTAAGTTTCTACCTTATCTTTGTGGAGTTGTAGTCTTCTCCTTTTTTTTGCCGCATACATATCATATAGTTGATGTCTAATGAAAGTATTAGTATCTTATAGAAGTTGTATCATAATATTAAATATTTAAAATTTTCAATAATAAAAAACAATGGATGAATAAAATGTAAAGTATTATTTATAGAATCATTAATATGATATAAGATCATTTAATGATCAATCACAATTTTCTTATCTATTTTTATATAGCTAGTAAGGAGTGTGTATCTTGTGACATAAAGAAAAATAATATGGAACAATACATAGTCCATGAAAAAGGAAGACAAAAATATATGTTCATGCTATATTCACTCTAGTCTTCCATTTGATTTAAATTTCTTGCCACCAACACTTTACTTTCTCCGTTCATTTTTACGTACATATCTATTAAAAAATATTTATTATCATGACTATGTTATCATATTATAAGTAAAAGTGAAAATCTATTTTTGAATAGTGAATTTAATATCAAAACTAATAATTCAATGGACTACGTTGATACCCATTGTTTTAGAAAAATTAGGAAGAAACTCCTTCGTTTGAGGGAAAAGAATAGAAAATAAAAAAACAAAGAAGAAATATCTTACCCAAATCATATGCCTTTTTTCATAGCTGTTTAATATTATTGTCTCTCCCACAACTTTTCATCATTGTTAACTCATGAAAATGGTAAGAAAAAAATACGAGTGTGAATTGATGAATGATTTGCTACAATTTTTCTCAGTTCCTCTTTGTCTAACTAAATTCGATAACTAGTAGTGAGGGGTACTGAATCTTCTTGACATAAACTGGAAAATTCTTGCAACTTCGACAAACATAAAAAATCACAGTATCTCAATTTGAAATTTTACCTCAACAAAACATTACAACAAGTAGGGGTGGGCATAAATACCGAAAAACCGAAAAATCGAACCAAACCGAAAAAATTCGGTTCTTCGGTGTTTCGGTTCGGTGTCGTTTTTTTTCGGTTCTTCGGTTCGGAGTTCGGTGTAAGGGTCCCGAAACTACGGTGCACCGAAGAATCGAAGTTTTATTAAATAAATTTAAAAGTATTTATTATATTACTTAATTTTTAACTTTACTTGGCCCATTTCGATTTTTATATTTATACCTTCCTAACCGTCTATTTCAATCGTGCCAGTTGGAGGAAAGCCCGTCTTTTTTTGCCTACTCCTGGTGCCTAAAGGCAAATAGCTTCTTCAATAGCCAAGTCGAGCAGTCAAGCAACGGGTTGAAGTCAAAGACAAGACAAGTCCTACTCTCAAGCAAAAGGCTAAGAGCGCTTGTTCCACTTCTAGCTCGTTAGGGATGGGATTCCTAAGACCTCTGATGCCCTGACTCTCAGTCTCAATCAAGTAAGAAAGGGAACCAAATAGAATTACAGAAAGAAGGGTTCTATTCGATGAAGAGTTCCCTAGCTGGAGGGTTTTGCACCGAGAATGAATGAATGAATGAAATAGTGGAGTCTTAATAAGAGTAAGGATCGAACACCCGATTCCTATAACAAACGATTCTATGAAAAGAGGTTGAAAATCGCATTTTGGGAAATCTTTCTTCCCGGTGAAGCGCCTTGGAATCTCGTTGAGAAGCATGACAATGGGTACGACCTCTTGTGAAATCGGTCGTTCAAGCTCTTTCCTACCCCTTTCTATTTCGACTTCTTTGAAAGGTGAAAGAGTAAGAAGCTAGACCGACTTGCTCTTAAATTTAAAGCAGCAAGAGCAAGTAAGTAGGCTTTTCTCCGCAAGAACAATCTTGACTTTCTTTAGACTTTATAATATAAGGCCCTTTAAATGATCGTAAATGGCCTGAAATGTAACGACCTATGAGAGAAGGGTTTTTAGAAAAGAAAGTGTACCAATCCGAGAAAGCCTCACGACCTGGTGGTCGGCGTAACAATAATAACATTTGTCGATATGCTACCGCCTGTTTACTAAGATCATCATAGATTATTAATGCGTGCATTCCATTATCGCGGAAATATTCCCCCATGGAACACCCAGAATATGGGGCCAAAAATTGTAGAGGAGCAGGATCCAAAGCGATGGCTGCTACAAGAATAGAATATTCCAAAGCATTCGCTTCTGAAAGAATTTGAACTAATTGTGCCACAGTTGAGCGTTTCTGTCCAATCGCTACATAGACACAATACAATGTCTCACTCTCAGAGGTGGCCCTTGAGTTCAGTTGCTTTTGGTTTAATATGGTATCGATAGCAATAGCAGTTTTTCCAGTTTGTCGGTCCCCGATTATAAGTTCTCGTTGACCACGACCTATAGGAACCAGGCTATCTACCGCTGATTATGGTATGGTATTGTCAGATCCGAACATAGGACTACTTTATTTGTTTGCCATATCTTCGCTAGGTGTTTATGGAATTATTATAGCAGGTTGGTCTAGTAATTAGGGGGCGGCCGTTCGGTCGCCTATGATACTAGGACCAATAGGTTCAAAATGGGTTTGTGCCGCAGGTGTTGAACGATCTACTCTACACAGGTGTGGGCTTACAGGGCTAGGGCTCATAAACCCTTTCTTTCATTTATCAATAGGGCCCTGCCCTGGTCGGTCACTTTTCTGGGCCGGGATCGATAAGTGGGATCCTAAACTTAAATAGCAAAAATCTTAATAGCAAAATAGTAAACCCTAAAGACCTAAAGTCTAAACTAAACAAAACTCAATTTAATTCAAGTTTGAGCAGCAACTTGGTGTTTCTACTTTCTACTCTTTTTTTTATCATTTTATGTTGTTACTTTGAAGTGAGAACAACAAATTGATGTTCTTACCTTTTATTGTTAGACGGTTAGTTGTTACTTTGAAGTTTGAAGTGTGAAGTGAATAACAATTGTTACTTTATTATATACTCTCTTTATTTTTGTTGACACCGAAAAACCGATTTTAAAACACCGAACTAAACCGAACCGAACCGATCTAGTTTGGTTTGAAATATGGTGCACACTTTTCTAAAACCGAATACCGAACCGAAATTTGATTAAACCGAACCGAAGAACCGAACGCCCACCCCTAACAACAAGTCAACAACAATGTTGGGTTTTGGGCCTTTTTTCCTTCTTATGTGGATAAATTTAGCTCAAATTTGACTAGCCCACTTTTGCCCATAAGCCCAATATTATGGTGCATATGTAAGACTTTCTTTTTAGGTCTTATTTTGAAACTGAATCGCTCATAAATCAGCGAGATGATCAATTTTTTATGCCGTTAACGATAGTTATAACACAAACATATCTCGCTCCTTCTCTAGTGAAGTGTCCCTTTTGATTAAACTAAAAATTGGACGACCCTTTGTGTATTTTGAAGGAAAAAAGTGATGTTTTTTAACTTTGGATTCGAAATTTAACCATCCCTACATAACCCATGAACGAGTTTTTATAGCAACTTTAAAATAAAATATAAAAAAAGGAAGATAATATATACTACTCCCTCCGTTCACTTTTAGTGTCATGATTTCCTTTTAGAGTCAAACTATAATTTATACTTTCATATAAATTAGGATGAAGAGAACAATAATCACGTTGAGCCATCACATTTGAAAAATGAAAATCAAATGATCGAAACTAAATAACAAAAAAAATCAAATTGTAGAACCGAATGCACAATAATCACTATAGAGTACCTGAAGCAAGGGTGAAACTAGTTTTTTCAGTTATGAATTCAGCTGAATTCAGTAACTTTGATCTAAATCCTATATAATACATATAAATTGTTAATTTTAAAACCCAATAATTCTAAATGATTAGAAATCCAAATTATTCAATCAATATATATATATATAAATAGTACATTAAATTAATGATGATTTATTTATATTATTCCTTTAGTTAATTATAGTAATTATAGAGAATTGATTGTCTTCTTCATTGATACATAACCGTTATTTTTCTCTCTTTATTTATACCTCATTATGTGATCATCATTTAATTAATTATTAATCAACTTTATTATTCAATTTTTTCACCTTTTTATTTGAATTTTTATAATATTTTTCTTATTAAAATTAAATATATTTATGGAAGTATAAAAAGATTATTTATTGGAATTAAATGCTCAATTCTTAAGTTATACGTTTTTCCAAAACTTTTAGACTTTTCTTACATCTTCCTGCAGGGAAATTGTAACAATTGAATTAAAAATAAGAGTTAAATGTTAGTGATAATAATAATGTGGTAATTAAAATAATTAAAAGCTATAAAATGAAAACCAACAGTTACTAATAATAGAGAGGTGTGAGGTAATGAAAAGTCACGAGAGCAACTAAAAATTACGCCTATAAATTCATGAGAATTGCAAAGATCCAATCAAATGACTACAAAGTTTTCTTCCCACATGACGAGGTATGTTGAATGACTAGCAAATTTCTCTTTTTACTTTTTTCTTTTAACTTATTATTTATTTTCGAAGTATGTCATAGTTTTATTTTTATGTAGAAGCAAATAGTATTTTTATAATATATATTTAGATTGCTTTGAATAGTGATATAATTTCTTAACGATTCTCTTATGTCTACCCTTAATAGAATATTAAATTTGGCTATATGAGATTTTGTGGCATGTTATATAACAATTATTTCGCTATTGATTTGATGAGTTTTTTTTTTTTTAATAATGATCAACATGTTTAGGCATCATTAATGGACAACTAAATTGTAGGGGTGAACACCTTATACTTGACCTGTCATACTTTCAAAAGGGGGGGGGGGGGGGGGAGGGAGGGGGAATGAAAAAATAAAAATTTGAAATGAAAATATTTTTTAAAAACAAACTCTAAATTATATTTTTTTTTGGGGGGGGGGGGGGAGGGGGCTGGTGGTGGTGGGAGGTTAGGGGTTAAAAAAATTGAAGTTGAAATTATTTTTTAAAAATAAACTTAAAATTCTTTTTTCTTGAGGGGTGGGGGCTTGTGGGGGGGGGGGTCAAGGGTAGGGGTGGGGTGGAGTAAAAAATAAGAATTTGATATTGGAAATATTTTTTAAAACAAACTATAATATTTTTTTGGGATGGGGGTTTGGTATGGGCTGGCGGGGGGGGGTAGGGGGTGATGGTGGGGTGATAAAAATAAAAAAATGAATTTTAAAAAATAAGTTTTAAATTTATTTTTTCAACAAAAATAATTGGTTGTTTCAACAAAAAATTTTGTAATTTGAAGTTGGAGGAGAGTTTTGGAAAATGTTTTCCTTAATTTTTGAAGGGAAATCATTTTCCTTAAATTTGAGAAAAATGAGTTGATTTGAAAAACATTTGCCAAAACTTTTAACCCAACCAAACATGAGAAAATTGGAAAACATTTTCGGAAAATGTTTTCCTTCCTACCAAACACACCCCTATTTAAAGAAAAAGGACATTAAAGAACTAAACTCAATTATTTGTAACACAAAAGTAATAGAAATTATATTGGGATGAGGCACAAGTGCCCCCCCTAAACTATGACCGATATCCCAGAGACATACCTTAACTAAACTAAGGTCCTATTACCCCCCTGAACTTATGTTTTTTGTAATTTTTAACACCTTCTGTCTTACGTGGCACACTCCGCGACTCCACGCAATTGAGGCGCGTGGGAGATATTTGGATCCCACATAAGCCAAAAAGGTGCACAAAATTACAAAAATATGGGTTCAGGAGGGTAATAGGACCTTATTTTAGTTAAAGTGTCTTTGGGATTTTGGTCTTAGTGTAGGGGTACTTGTATCTTTTCACCTATACATACATATATCTATGAGTTCAATTTCGAGAATTAGAGTGCTAACCACATTCCTAATTACAACTTTAATCGTGGGGTACTTAAATTGTTTTGTGGGAAGTGAATTTCCATAGTCTAAATTATTGGATCATACATTCAATGGTGAAATATAGGGGTGTACATGGCCGGGTTGATTCGGGTTTTTCAAATATCAAACCAAATCATTAGTGTAAAAATTTTAAATTTATAAATCAAACCAAACTAATAAAAGTCGGGTTTTTATTCGAGTTTTTCAACCTCGTGTTGGCTCAGGTTTTTCAAATACCAAACCAAATCATTGTGTCGAATTTTTAAATCAAACCAAACTAATAAATCTCGTATTTTTTCAGGTTTTTGGGTTTTTCCGATAAAGTGTGCATACAAATATATAATTAATTTGTGCTCCAAATATTTCTTTAATCCAACCAAATACAACTATCTAAGGTGTTTCTTAAGAAAATAACACAAAATATGAGATGAGTGATGACACTATAATATTCAATAAAAAATAATAATGAAATCATCATATAAAATAAATATTGCAAAGTCATAATGAAAATGATCATAATTTAAAAGTACTAAATCATGCTAAAATAAATCTAATAAGTATTAGTTACATGATTAAATATTTTAAAAAAATATTAGATTATGTATTTTAAATGTCTAAACCAATACAAAACTAAAGAATAAATATTCAATATTATTGTCATTCTTAGTGTTGAATTAATTTATTTTGTTAGCATAGTATTGATTTGATTTCGAATTGAGCTTTATTAGAGTTATTAATATCTATGAACTATAACCTTTATTGGACCATTCAAAATTCTAAGTTTAAAAAAACTTGAAAAAATATGTTAAAAGATAAAATTGTGAAAACATATAAGTAATATTTAGAAATTACATCAAAGTCAAACCAAACCATTAGTCGGGTCTTTTTTAGTTTGACTCGATTTGCGGTTTGATTCGATTTTATAAGTTAGGACAATGGCAAAAGCAGGAAGTAAAAGCACGTGGAACGAGTTGGGATGTGAAGAGCATGGATGTTTCGGTTCTTCCTAGGTTTGAAAGGCGAAGCAGATTTAGCTTTGTGGACATATGATGGCATTCAGATCACATTGCGTGAACCATTGCTATACTCGAGCTTCTCTTCATGGGTCGTCCCAAGGCTTGCGCTTGCATATGTACGAAGGAGAAGTAATTCTACAATGTCGCCAATGAGATTCAATTACTCAAGCAACGAATCATGGATATCTCTCGCAAACGAGAGACTTATGGTATTACAAATATCAATAGTACTAATTCAGGAGAAGGAACAAGTAATCAGGTTACAACACTGAGGAGAACTACCTCATATGTGGATGACCAGGATTACATTTTTGTTGGACTTGAGGATGTTGTAGAATCATTGCTAGCTGAACTTCTCAAAGCAGAGCCTCGTCGAAACGCCCTCTCCATTCATGGGATGGGTGGATTGGGCAAGACCACTCTTGCCAGAAACCTCTACACAAGTCCTAATATAATCTCTAGCTTCCCTACACGCGCTTAGATATGTGTTTCACAAGAGTACAACACAATGGATCTTCTTAAGACTATCATAAAATCCATCCAAGGTTGCGCCAAGGAAACTCTAGATTTGTTGGAAAAGATGGCAGAAATAAATCTAGAAAATCACATTCGCTAGCTATTAACATAATGCAAATACCTTGTAGTGGTTGATGATGTTTGGCATAGAGAAGCATGGGAAAGTTTGAAAAGAGCATTCTCAGATAGCAAGAATGGCAACAGAGTTATTATTACAACGCGTAAAGAGGATGTCGCTGAAAGAGCAGACAACAGAGATTTTGTCCATAAACTTTGTTTCCTAAGCCAAGAAGAAAGTTGGGATCTCTTTTGTAGGAAACTACTTGATGTTCGAGCAATGGTTCCAGCAATGGTGTTTCGACATATATATTTATTGTACTTGCATATTAAATATGGTGGTGTTATACCTGATGCCATAGGGAGTTTATACCACCTTAAGTTGTTGTTTAGCGGTCCAACTCGCATACTCGTACATTCCATGTACTGATGCCAGTTGACCTGCATCTTTTGACGATGCAGACGCAGGTACCCAGGATCAACATCCAGCACACCATTGATCCAGTTGAGCACTCCAGAGTCAGTGGTGAGCCTCCTTGCTTTCCGGAGGACTCGGTTATTTGTAACATCCGACAATTTAAAAATGAATATGAAGAAGCTTGAAATTTGTAAATAGTCTTTTTTTTGAAAAAAATTTAAAATCTGGAAATTTGGCAGTCCAGAATCTGGAAAATTTGGCTAAGTTCAAAAATTTGGAAATTTGGCTAAGTGTGGAAATCAGTGAGTTTTTGGCCAACTTTGAGCAGTCATAACTCCTAGCTCAGGATGAGTTAGGAGTATTTCCAGTTATGGTTTCGAAGCTTGTGGAACGATCTTTCCAACTCCACTGAGTTTGCTCAATTCCGAGTTCGTATGAGCGAGTTATGATCTTTGAAAGTTGGGCAGTTGGCAGGGATTCCGTTCCGGAAATTTAAGGGCGTTTTGGTCTTTTCACAAATCATTTCTTTTGAGCTTATATTGTTGTATTAGGCTGATATTTGGATCATTCTGTCCCATTTTGAAAGAGAAAGAGTTAGGGTTCAAGAGAAGAAGAAGAGAAGAAGGAGAAGAAGAAGAGAAGAAAGAGGAGATCAACAAGATTGGTCAAGATCATTGTGGATTTTCGTCGGGGGTGATCCCTATCAAGGTATGTGAGTCTTTAGTGTGGGTTTATCCTTTCCCCCCACATACCAAGCTCGTTTTTATGATTTGAGAAGAGATTGGATTTGTTGTTGAAGTTGTTAGTTGTTGTTGATGTTGTTAGTTGTGTTGTTGAAGTTATTGTTGGTTGTGGGACAGGATTGGGCTGTGTATTTGAGTTGTGACCTATTGTATATTGAGGGATTTTATGATCCTTAGTGTTGGTTGGTTCATACCCCCACACACCAACTCGTTTTTAATTCCAAGAGAAGATTTATTGGTTGTTGAAGTTGTAGTGGTGTTGTGTTGAAGTTCTTGCTGATTTAGTACAGATTTCTGGCTGTGATTTTTGAGTTGAATCTATTGTATAATAAGGGTCTTTATGATTCTAAGTGTTGCTGCTGAAACCTTGAGGTTGAGAGGGTTTAGAATTGGAAAGAAACAAGGGGAAAAAGTCGGATTTTTGGGGAAAAAGGGGCTGGGCTGTTGCACCTCTCCTAGTGCCAAGGACACCAATCCTTCCCTTTCATTCACCATTTCTTTTTTTATACATGTTCCTAGGTATTATACCTATGTTTCCTAGTTGTTTCCAACACTCCAAGGTACTTCCAAAAGTCAAGTAAAACTACAAGTCAAGTGAAGTTAGTTTCCAAGTCAAGTGAAGTTAGTTTCCAATTCAAGTGAAGTTAGTTTCCAAGTCAAGTGAAGTCAAGCTTAGAAGTAAGTAAGTCAAAGCAAGTCTTTAAGGTTTTCCAAGAGTCTTCATTGAGCGTTTTAACTTCATTCTAAGGCTCAAGTTCCAAGTTAAGTATTGAGTTTCAAGTCAAGTCAAAAGTTAAGAGTTTCATGTTAAGTTAAGAGTTTCACATCAAGCCAAGAGTTCAAGTAAAGTAAAGAGTTTAAAGTTGAGTTCTTTTCTCAAAGTTATTAGGGAACTATGTATTCCCAAAGAAGTTTTAAAGAAATGTTTTTAC
This sequence comes from Solanum verrucosum, assembly GCF_900185275.1. Lineage (NCBI taxonomy): Eukaryota > Viridiplantae > Streptophyta > Magnoliopsida > Solanales > Solanaceae > Solanum > Solanum verrucosum. The sequence continues at coordinate 6,124,244 of NW_026019988.1, forward strand.
ATTTAAACAAGGTTGGAAACTGAGATTTCCAAAAAGCCTTCGGGCTAGTTTTTGAGTAATTATCTCATATCAGCAGGAAGAAATATGTTTTAAAAACATAAGAGTCAGTACATTTTTGGGAGTAGTATCGAGCACCGAATTGGGGGAGCGTTCAAAGAACCCACAGCCCCCATAGAACCATGTTAGCCACCATGGGTAGAAAAGGATCATACTTTTTAGATGAATCCTTTTCAGATTAGACTAGTGGATCCATTAGGCAGTTCAGGTCTTATACCTTTGGCCGGGTATAAGATGCTCTGGCAGCGTGAGGTCGATCGATGTATCATCACTATAGCTCTTATGTGATGGTTGTCGGTTAGAGAAACTCCCACAGCAGTTATTGTATTTTTCATACACAGAGATTATTGTATTTTTATATACATCAGTTCATTGTATTTCTATATACATTTCAGGCTTATTGTATCTTTGTATACACACAGAGTTTATAGCATGTTTTAAACAGTCTTTCTTTATATCGCACTTGTTTTAAATTGCCTTATATTGAAAGAAGTCAGTCAGGTTGAGTTGAGTTGAGCCAGGTAAGCTATTCAGTTTCTTCCAGATTTCCTTCTAGCCTCTGTTGCTTAGTTTTCCAGCTTGCATACTCGTACATTCCATGTACTGATGCCAGTTGGCCTGCATCGTTTGATGATGCAGATTCAGGTACCCCGGATCAGCATCCTGCACGTCGTTGATCCAGCTGAGCACTCCAGAGTCAGTGGTGAGCCTCCTTGCATTCCGAAGGACTCAATTATTTTGTGTTCTTAGTTTTTGTTTTATTAGGATGTTGCGGGGTCTGTCCCAACATCCATCTCAGTATTTTAGAGGCTTCATAGACAGACAGTCAGTCAGTTAGTTTTGAGTCTCTCATCTATATATATATGTAAATATTCTATTTTGAGATTCGAGTTGCCTTTATGGCCATATTTTATAAGTTAAGTTGTTTTGTAATATTGCATTGCATTGAGTTATTCTGTTGAGGTTTCCGCTGAGTTAAGAAAGCCAGGCCAAGGGTTCGCTTGGGGCCAGAAATGGTCTCCGGGTGCCGGTTCCGCCCAGGGTGTAGGCTCGGGGCGTGACATTATTTGTGTTCTTAAGTTTTGTTTTATTAGGATGTTGTGGGGTCTGTCCCAACATCCATCTCAGTATTTTAGAGGCTTCATAGACAGTCAGTCAGTTAGTTTTGAGTCTCTCATCTATGTATATATGTAAATATTCTATTTTGAGACTCGAGTTGCCTTTTTGGCCAGATTTGTATCATTTAAGTTGTCTTATGACCTTCCATTGCATTGAGTTATTCTGTTGAGTTAGGTTTCCGCTGAGTTAAGAAAGTCAGGCCAAGGGTTCGCTTGGGGCTAGCAATGGTCTCCGAGTGCCGGTCCCGCCCAGGGTGTAGGCTCGGGGCGTGACAGTTTGAAAAGAGCATTCTCAGAAAGCAAGAACGGCAGCAGAGTTATTATTACAACGCGTAAAGAGGATGTCGCTGAAAGAGCAGACAACAGAGATTTTGTCCATAAACTTTGTTTCCTAAGCCAAGAAGAAAGTTGGGATCTCTTTTGTAGGAAACTACTGGATGTTCGAGCAATAGTTCCAGCAATGGAAAGTCTAGCTAAGGATATGGTGGAAAAGTGTAGAGGCTTACCACTTGCAATTGTTGTATTGAGTGGACTACTTTCGCATAGAGTGGGGCTGGACAAATGTCAAGAGGTGAAAGATCACCTTTGGAAGAACATTATGAAAGATAAATCTATTGAAATCTCCTGCATTCTATCATTAAGTTACAACGATTTGTCAACTGCGCTCAAGCAGTGTTTTCTCTACTTTGGTATTTTTCCAGAAGATCAATTGCTCAGGGCTGACAACATAATAAGGTTGTGGATGGCCGAGGGTGTCGTACCAAATGGAGAAGAAAGAATGGAGGATGTCGGTGGAGGCTTCTTGAATGAGCTGATAAGATGAAGCTTGGTTCAAGTGGTGGATACGTTTTGGAAAAAAGTTAATCAATGTAGGGTTCATGATTTACTCCGTGATCTTTCCATACAAAATGCATCTGATACAAACCTCTTTGACATTTATCATCCAAGAAAGCACTCCAAATCCTCTTCATGTATCAGACTTGCCATTCATAGTCAAGGAGAAAGGTATCACTCACTAGATCTTTCTAATTTGAAGTTGAGGTCAATTATGTTCTTCGATCTAGATTTTCCTAATGTGTTTCAATATATAGATGTGTTTTGACATATATATTTGTTGTACTTGCATATTAAATATAGTGGTGTTATACCTGATGCCATAGGGAGTTTATACCACCTCAAGTTCTTAAGCTTGTTAGGTATCGATGACCTTCCGTCTTCCATTGGCAACCTCAAGAATCTACAGACACTTGTTGTCAATGAGGGGTTATTCTATTGCAAACTACCCCGCGAGACAGCTGACCTAATAAATTTAAGATATTTAGTTGCTTCATATTCAAAACCTCTGAAACGTCTAAGCAAACTCACTAGTCTTGAAGTTCTTCGAGGTGTCTCTTGTGATCAGTGGAAAGATGTTGACCCTGTTGATTTAGTCAATCTTTAAGAATTAAGCATGCGTTGTTTTACCAAATCTTACTCCCTAAACAACATTAGCAGCTTGAAAAAACTAAGCACTCTCACATTGTATTGTGTAAATAATGAATCATTCCCCATCCCTTGAATTTGTTAGTTGTTGTGAAAAGCTCCAGAAATTGTGGTTACTAGGGAGAATAGAGAAACTACCTCTATTTCCAAATTCCATCACAATGATGCTTCTTCAGAACTCAGAACTGACAGAAGATCCGATGCCTATTTTGGGAATGTTGCCTAACCTAAGGAATCTCGAATTAGATGGAGCTTATGAAGGAAAAGAAATAATGTGTAGTGATAACAGTTTTAGTCAACTTGAGTTCCTTAATCTTACTCGTCTTTGGAATCTAGAAAGATGGAATTTAGGCACAAGTGCAATGCCTCTCATTAAAGCTCTTCATATCGATGATTGTCCAAGAGTACTGAAGGAGATTCCAGAGAGAATGACAGACGTGAAGCGTATTTTATAATAGCAAAGGTAAATATACAAACAAATCCCAATCCTACATTTCTTCATTTTTTTTTCTTTTTTATATAAATAATAATATTTGTGTTAAATCAACAGAGAAGAAGTTGTCACTTGAAGACATTCACCTTGGCTTCCCCAACCATCAATCAAGTTGGATTATTTCAACATTCTGTTTTTTCTTATGTTTTGGTTTTTGAATGTTTAATTTCTTTCTGTTTTTGGCTTTTCTTAGTGTGTGGAAACATGTGTTGGAAGACTAACTTTTTTTTTTTTTTGGATTTTGTGATGATTTAATTAACGGAACAAAGTTATCCTACTTCAATTTATTAAAAAAATAATTAAGAAATAAAAATATTTTCTATTAGAAAGTTTTTATCGTTATCTACATGAAAACTAATGACGGGGTTACTATGAGGGTATATGATAAAAAAATTGAGAATTAGCTCAATGTGCATCGAGAATAGCCAAAAAAAAAACTTACAAACTCGCTTGGTGTGAAGCGATTTTTGGGGGAATAAAATAGAGAGCAAATCGCTCATAATAAAAGAAGAAGTGAAAATCGCTCATAAGTCAACGAGATGATCAATTTTTTTATGTCGTTAACAGTAGTTGTAGCACAAATATATCTCGCCCCTTCTCTAGCAAAGTGTCCCTTTTGATTAAACAAAAATTGAATGACCCTTTATGCATTTTAAAGAAAAAGTGATGTTTTTGACTTCGAATTTGAAATTTAACCATCTCAATATAACCCATGAACGAATTTTAATATCAACTTTGAAATAAAAAATAAAAAAGGAAGATAATATATACTAACAGGGAACTACATGTGGATATTCCTCCCTTTGCAAGAATTATACCAAGCATTAGGATTTATATCAAAGCAAAGAAATAGTAGTGATCTTTTGCAGGGCAAATTATACATTTTATATAATATAACATTACAATAAGCATATTAGACCAAAATTATGGAATACCTAATTTTCATTGGTGGATAAATCAATGGATGGATAAATCTATTTAAACAAAAGTCATTAATAATTAAACTCAATTTGTAACAAAAAGAGAAAGAAATAGAAGATACATATATATGAGTTCGATTTTGAGGATTATTATATAACATTTCCTTATCCTAATGATGCTTTAGCTTATGGTCATGCTACTTGTAGTTCAAATGTAGAATATTCAGATTGTGATACTTGCAAAAGGATATTTGATGACTACTTGTGATGGTAGTATTGAAGGTCAAGTCGAATTTGTTGATTGTTCCATGAGGTAAGAACAATATTCCTTCAGCTAATAAACTAGAGCCTCCATATCTTTTGTTGTTACGATTCGTTGAGATTCAGTTCTTGTTCGATGGTCTTTTTCATATCTTTCCATTCATTGTTCTTCTTTTGTGGCCATTGGTTTAGGGTTGAAATTAAATAATTGAAATAATTGTGTTGAGTTTGATGTTCTTAATTTGATTTTGTAATGTTTATTTAAGTTGCAAAGTGTTTTTAGTTTACTATGAAGAAATTATACTCTTTAACATTAGAAATTGTGGTTCAATATATAGAGCATAAATTTATCATCAATTTCAGCAAGGCCTTGACAATTTTATACATATAATATGTCACACCCCAAAAAAAAAGTGCAACAAGCAATCAATATTTTTATCCCTCTTAAACTAACTAATCCAGGAATAATTATTCTCAAGGTAATTTATTCCCATCAAACGAGTCCTAAGAGTAGGGCTGTTGAAATCAAATAGAAATTGATAATTCAAATCGAAAAAAAATATTGGTTTATTGATAATGGGTTATTAATTTGGTGGTTTCGATAATGGTTTTGATTTATTTTATTATTGGGTTATCGATTCTTAACAATTTGAGATTTTTTCTTAATGGATTAACTAATAATCTGATAGTAAATATTAAATGATTACACTTATATCATTTGATATATATAAAATCTTTGACTTAGAGTTTAGTTTCATACTTTTATTTTTGTCTGTCTCATACTCTCGATTATTCTACAATGTGAAAGTGTTTGCTTTTAAGGAATGGTTCATTTAATGATTATTTTTGTGTCAAATCTTAATGGCTAAACCGATAATCGAACTGATTATATGATCAATAATCGATAAATTTAAGCTAATATATTTAATGGTTGTATAACAGTTTAGCAGGTCTACAGATCCATAATCGAAAAGTCAAATCAATAAACTTTAAAACATAATGGATTAATATGCATCACTGAGAGTGGTAATAATAGAAGTGTGCATCGATCGGTTCGGTTTTATATATTATCTTTTCGATTTATCGGTTTTTTATTTTTGATTTTTAAATAGGCTAAACAAATATCCAAACAAATAAGATATTTTTTATCGATTTTCAGTTTTGGTCCTTAACGGTTTGATTTTCAGTTTAACCAATAAGATATTTCACGAGTCTTCAAGTTCTTAAAGTCTTTCGTTGTGATCAGTAGAAAGATGTTGACCCTGTTGATTTAGTCAATATTCGAGAATTAAGCATGCATCATATTAAGAAATCTTACTCCCTAAACAATAATGATATTGCACTACTTAGACAAAGGCCACAATCTGAAATTCAATCCATCAATGCAAATCAAATATTCCATGCTTTTGGTGCTACTTGTTTTTAGTTTTCACTAAATATTCCTAGGAAACCATATTTTCATTGCAACATTTTCGACTCTTGCATTTCTTTCGAAGATGTTTTGAAAAATATTTTCTTGAGCCAAGGATTTTTTGAAAACAACCTCTCTTTCCAATAATGATAGAGATAAGGTCCAAGTACATTTCACTACTTGTGGAACTTTAATTTTCTAAATTTATTATTTTTATTGTTGTATTATATTCATAGGAAAACATACATGTCGAAAGTAATCATTTTTTTAAAAAACAAAGTAATTATGAATAAACTTTTTATATTTTTTTCTAAAGAAAATACTATTTTTCACTCACCACGTCAAACATCATAAAACATTTCTAAACAAATATTTTTCGTGAACAATATTTTTTTAGAAAATAATTTTGCACAAAATATGACTTTAATAGTACCAAACTATAACACCCCGAAATTTTTTTAAATTAAGACTCGAACCCTTCTTCGTTGTGAGTTGGATTTTACCTAGGAATTTAAAATTTCTTAAGTATAATGTCAGATCACTAGATATAGCACCTAGAGGTGCACTTGACGAAATGGAGGGAAGGGGTAATGGAAAGGAGCAAATCCGTTATATTCTTTGCCATCATCTATATTATTGATTAATTAGGTGGACCATTGTGTACAACACATATAATTATTACTTTAAAACTTTTCTCCATATGTATAATATAATTTTCCCACAAGTTGTGTAATGGTTGTTGAAGAAGCTTTAATACATATTTCATTTTCCCACAAGTTGTGTAATAGTTGTTGAAGAAGCTTTAATACATATTTAAAGAATGTACCTTTGGCTTAGCTTGCATCTTTTTCATTTCCTCTTGCCTCGTCTAGTCGTACTTCTTTCTTTCAGAAATCACATGCTCAGGTCTTTTTTTTTCTTTTTTAAGAGTAATGTTAAATAGACAAAAAAATTTAGTCATAATTTGATCAGAAATGTAAAAAGTCTATACTATCTTTATATCAATTTTACATTTATTCCCTTATTATTTTTTCCTTCAAAACAAAATCAACTTTTTTCTATTTTCCAAACTCCTTGAATTACTAAAATACAAACTCTTTAGCTGCCAAGGGAAATGAAAAATATTTTTGTGTATATTTTTTTTGTGTATGTATAGTTTATTCTATTTATTTAAAAATAAATATTGTTTAGTTACTTAAAAAAAATTGTACGCTTTAGTTAAAAAAATATTTTTGTAATTTTGTTTTTATACATTAATATTTTTTTCATTACTATACCATACAAATCATAGACGTATCTAGGGGTTCCGTGGGTTCACACTTCACGTGAACCCATGCTCCCCTTTGTAGATTATATATAATAGTGTTATATTTAAAAAAAAATATATTTAAATATAGAAGTGTGAACCACGTTAAATGTATTGATATTAACCATATCTAAAATATTTTGAGTTTTTAATGTCATTATTGGAATAATTTTAAATAATGTTTAAATATAAAAAAAATTAAAATAAATTTTTATAATGTGTCGATTTCTAACATATTGTTTGATCTTTATAAAATTTATTTGTTTTAATTTTTTATTAAAACAAAATTCATACAGGGATATATGATCCATCTGATATAGAAGTAAATTCATTTATTGAAACATAATTAATAAATAAATTAATAAGAATATAAATTTGACAAAGAAGGATATAATTGTCCGAAAGAAAACCAGTTTAGAGTGTGAATAAGTATTTGGGTCATTATGGCTAAAAGATTTTTCGTTTTTCTAAACTATTTATGTCTACTGCTTCTAAGTGCATGTTTTCTAAACTCTTTTCTAGATAAAAAACAATACTCCTGAAGATGGCTGATGCCTCTCTGTCATTTGCACTTCAAAAATTGGACAATTTCCTCGTTCAGCAAGTTTCCCTGCGTAAAAATTTGAGAAAGGAAGTTGAGTGGCTGAAAACTGAGTTACTCCTCATACAGTCTTTCCTCAGAAACTGAGTTGTGCAATGGGTGTTTGAGATCAACACTATTGCTAATGACGCTATTGCTCTACTCGACATTTACAACTTCAAGGTTGATAAAGGTGATAATGATAGATTTATTAGTTGTCTCAAGGCTTGCGCTTCCATATGTAGGAAGGAGAAGAAATTCTACAATGTTGCCGAGGAGATCCAATCACTCAAGCAACGAATCATGGATATCTCTCGCAAACGAGATACTTATGGTATTACAAATATCAATTGTAATACAGGAGAAGGGCCAAGTAATCTGCAGGTTACAACATTGAGGAGAACGGATGACCAAGATTACATTTTTTTTGGACTTCAGGATGTTGTACAAAAATTGCTAGCTCAACTTCTCAAAGCACAAGTCCTACTATAGTCTCTACCTTCCCTACACGCGCTTGGATATATGTTTCACAAGAATACAACACAATGGATCTTCTTAAGACTATCATAAAATCCATCCAAGGTTGCACCAAGGAAACTCTAGATTTGTTGGAAAAGATGGCAGAAACAGATCTAGAAAATCACCTTCGTAATCTATTAAAAGGAAGCAAATACCTTGTGGTGGTTGATGATGTGTGGCAGAAAGAAGCATGGGAGAGTTTGAAAAGAGCATTCCCAGATAGCAAGAATGGCAGCAGAGTTATTATTACCACACGCAAAGAGGATGTCGCTGAAAGAGCAGACAACAGAGGTTTTGTCCATAAACTTCGTTTCCTAAGCCAAGAAGAAAGTTGGGATCTCTTTTGTAGGAAACTACTTGATGTTCGAGCAATGGTTCCAGCAATGGAAAGTCTAGCTAAGGATATGGTGGAAAAGTGTAGAGGCTTACCTCTTGCAATTGTTGTATTGAGCGGACTACTTTCGCATAAAAAGGGACTAAACGAATGGCAAAAGGTGAAAGACTGCCTTTGGAAGAACATTATTGAAGATAAATCTATCGAAATCTCCAGCATACTATCATTAAGCTTCAACGATTTGTCAGCTGCGCTCAAGCAGTGTTTTCTGTACATTGGTATTTTTCCAGAAGATGAAGTGATCGATGCTGAAAACATAATACGTTTGTGGATGGCAGAGGGTTTCATCATACCCAGAAGAGAAGAAAGAATGGAGGATGTCACTGAAGGCTTCTTGAATGAGCTGATAAGACGAAGCTTGATACAAGTGGAAGATACATTTTGGGAAAAAGTTACTGAATTTAGGGTTCATGATTTACTCCGTGATCTTGCCATACAAAAGGCGTCCGGCACAAACCTCTTTGACATTTATCATCCAAGAAAGCACTCCAAATCCTCTTCATGTATCAGACTTGCTATTCATAGTCAAGGAGAAAGGTATCACTCACTTGATCTTTCTAATTTGAAGTTGAGGTCAATTATGTTCTTTGATCGAGATTTTCCTAATGTGTTCCAACATATAGATGTGTTTCGACATATATATGTGTTGTACTTGCACATTAATTATGGTGGTGTTATACCTGATGCCATAGGGAGTTTGTACCATCTCAAGTTCTTAAGCTTGAGAGGTATCAATGACCTTCCGTCTTCCATTGGCAACCTCAAGAATCTACAGACACTTGTTGTCAGTGAGGACAGATACACTTGCCAACTACCCCGCGAGACAGCTGACCTAATAAATCTAAGACATTTAGTTGCTCCATATTCAGAGCCTCTAAAATGTATAAACAAACTCACGAGTCTTCAAGTTCTTAAAGGCTTTCGTTGTGATCAGTGGAAAGATGTTGAACCTGTTGATTTAGTCAATCTTCGAGAATTAAGCATGGATCGTATTAGGAACTCTTACTCCTTAAACAACATTAGCAGCTTGAAAAACCTTAGCACTATCAGATTGCTTTGTGAAGGTTCTGAATCATTCCCATCCCTCGAATTTGTTAATTGTTGTGAAAAGCTCCAGAAATTGTGGTTAAGAGGGAGAATAGAGAAACTGCCTCATCTGTTTCCAAATCCATCACAATGTTGCTTCTTTGGGACTCAGTACTGACAGAGGATCCGATGCCTATTTTGGGAATGTTACCAAACCTAAGGAATCTCCAATTGATTTGGGCTTACAAAGGAAAAGAAATAATGTGCAGTGATAACAGCTTCAGTCAACTCGAGTTCCTTCGTCTTTATATTCTTGTGGACCTAGAAACATGGCATTTAGGCACAAATGCTATGCCTCTCATTAAAGATCTTGTTATCGAACGTTGTCCAAAGCTGAAGGAGATTCCAGAGAGAATGAAAGACGTGAAGCGTACTTGATAATAGGAAAGGTAAATATACAAACAAATCCCAATCCTACATAACATTTCTTCATTTTCTCCTTTTTATATAAATAATATTTGTGTTAAATCAACAGAGAAGAAGTTGCACTTGAAGACATTCACCTTCATCAACTTGGCTTCGCCAACCATCAATCAAGTTGGATTATTTCAACATTCTATTTTTTTTTTGGACCAAAGTATTGACTACAAAAGTATTTTTGGATCAAATTACAAACGGATGATACTTTGTTCCTTTCACATAGTTTAAGGGCATTTTTAACTCTTTTCCCTCTTTTATATAAATAATATTTGTGTTAAATCAACAGAGAAGAAGCTGTCACTTGAAGACATTCACCTTCATCAACTTGGCTTCTCCAACCATCAATCAAGTTGGCTGTTCTTTCTTATGTTTTATTTTTACAATGTTTAATTTCTTTCTGTTTTTGGCTTTTCTTAGTGTGTGGAAACATGCGTTGGAAGACAACTTTTTTTTGGATTTTGTGATGACTTAATTAACGGAACAATGTTAACAATGTTCTTAAATCATATCATATTATACTAAAAGTCGGAAGCCACAAAAGTAAAAGTTGAAATACTATTTTAACCTATCTTAATTTAAAATGTTATAAAATATCTAAGCAATTAAATATTAAATAATAATTATATAATATTATATTATATTAAATACTAAAATGAAAACGTGTTTTAAAACGCATTTTAAGAATGTCTCTCCATTCTCCAACATAACTTTTGAGCTTTCTATAGAATTCTAGGCAAACTTTTGGCTTATAAAGATCATGTGCATGAGTTAAAATTATTATTGACAAATACATAAGCTAATTCGTCTTTCAAAGCTTAGAAGAAAAAAGAAACTGATTTCATCAATTACAGAAAATGCTTAAGCATGGTGATCGCCGATTAAGGTAGAAGGTTGTAGTGGAGTGTTCTCTTACTTTCTGAAGGGTTTAGGCTTAATGGTGTTTGTCATAGTAGTACTTTTATTCTTGTACTGTCTTGCTTTTGCTTTCTACCACCAATTGTTTTTATGGTGTTTCGGTTATTGCACATTTTTTTTGTTATTGTTTTCGTAATAGTTGTTATATTATATTATATTCTCTTCACTGTCATTTTTCTTTTTCATATTTACTCTGATTTGCTATACTCGACTCAAGTTAAGGGTCTTTAGAATTGAGGTAAGGTCTATGCACACCCTACACTCCCTAGACGGATTTCACGAGATATGTTATTATTATAAAAGAAATAGCTATAAAATCAGACAACAAATTTAAACGTTTGGGCTGAATTGATAAATGTACATCTGTTTTGATTTGTTAGCAAGTTTTGTCAAGAAATATGTTTATTCATCCTGTTTGATAAGTTATTGATAATTTTTAAGATTTCTTTTGTCGTTAAATTTCAATTCTCTTAGTTAATTCAGTAGTTAGAGGTATTTACATGCACTTCCAGTAATCTAGAGCATGAAATTCAATCGGCATATTTCTATATACCATTATGGGGCTATGTGATATTGATTTTTTTTTCACGTATTTATTGCTAGATGGTAATTGTGTTTGTCCATTTTTTTGAGTTTATTTCTATTCAGCAAATAAATAACTAAAGTAATGAATTACAGTAAACACAATACAAGTTCAAATTTTAAATGGTGTCTCCATATCATAACAACAAATATTTTCTCAAATGACATAGCTTTTAAAATACATTATTGATTTAGTATTTTGTTACACAAATTTTATAATAAAAGCTGAAAATATATATGCAATGGATGTTCCATATATATATACTAGATAGGTATGGTCCGTGCTAGCATGGGCCCAACATTTTTAGTTTTAAGGTGAAAGGCATGTGGTTGTTATTTTTAGACTGTTTTTTAGAATATTGATAAATTAATTATTGTTTAGCATTGACTCAAATTTCAAACAACTATTTGTCTATTTGAGTTTTAAGTTTCAAGTCATATTGTTCTGAAGTTCAGTGTTTCATGTGCAAAATTTCATAATTTTGTATCCTCATGTTCATTTCTTTAGTTTAATATTTCAGATGAGTTTAATTTTTCAGTTCAAATTTCAAGAAATTGTATGCCAGCTCGCTGGGTACCAATTCAAAACATCATGACAAATGTCCAGACTGTTAGACAATTGGCATTTTTTCCAGCTTATTGTTTTTTCTGTTTTGTTACTATTTTTTACTTATTTCAGTTTAGTGCTTCCTATTTTCTAGCTAGACTTAGTCAACTTTAGTTGCTAAACTTTCTGAAGTTAGTGGCCCCTTTAATGGCTGTTAGTGGCCCCTTTTATGGTTGTTAGTGTCTACTAGATAGGAAATGGTTAGGTTTTTCCTTGTATAAATTCAGATCTTATGCAAATTAATATATAGCTGGAATTTCATAAGTTCACACAATTTTTATTCTTCAAATCAGTTTCTTGAGTATTTTTGTTCTAACAGTGGCATCAGAGCCTCTAGTTGATCTTACAGGACCAAAGAGTGTTAACCTACAACACAAATGGCATCCAACAACCTACCTTTAAATCCACCATTCACTTTCACCGGTGAAAATTACCAAATCTGGTCTGTGAAGATGCAAGCTTTTCTGGAAGCCTATGAACTTTGGGAAACTATGACGGAAGATAAACCATTTGCTGCTCTACCAGCAAATCCTACCTTGGCTCAAATCAAATCCAACAACGAAGAGAAGGCAAAGAAATCTAAAGCCAAGTCGCTTATGCAGAATGCTGTGGCAGATTCTATGTTTTACAGAATCATGGCTTGCAAAAGAGGCTTGGGATAGGTTGAAAGAAGAATATCAAGGCAGCGATAGAACACGTCAAATGCAAGTGTTGAACCTAAAAGAGAGTTCGAGTGCTTGAATATGCAGGACGATGAAACAATCAGTAAGTATGTTGATCGAATCTCCTTAATTGTTAATAACATTAGACTTCTTGGTGAAGAATTCACAGACAAACGAATTGTGGAGAAAGTTCTTGTGACTCTTCCTGAGAGGTTTGAATCTAAGATTTCCTCTCTTGAAGAATCCAAGGACCTGGGCAAACTTTCATTAGGTGAACTAATGAGTGCTCTTCAAGCACAATAGCAAAGGAGGACTATGAGACGGGACAAGTTCACTGAAGGAGCTTTCTCTGTACAAAAACAAATATTTGGTAAAGGAAAGCAACAGGTCAACCAAAATAATAAGGGCAAGCATGATGGAAGAAACAATAGTGGAGATGTGAAGAAGAAGTTCCCTCCGTGCAAATATTGTAAAATAACTACACATCTGGAGAAGTATTGTTGGTGGAGAGTCGATGCTATATGCGGCAACTGTAAGCAGACGTGGCACATATCCAAGGTCTGCAAATCAAGAGCAAAGGCCTCTGGTTCTTTGCAAGCACAAGTAGCAGAAGCTGCGGATGCACATGAGGAGCAACTCTTTGCAGTTTCATACTTTTCAATCAATGAATCCTCTGATTCATGGTTTCTTGACAGTGGTTGCACACATCACTTGTGCAATGATGCTGAAATGGTAAAATTCCTTGATGATACTTACAAATCTAAAGTAAAAGTGGGAAACGGTGAGGTAGTAGAAGTCAAAGGCAGAGGTACAATGTCTATCTCAACAATATCAGGTATCAAAACTATTCCTGATGTTTTGTACACACCTGATATAAGTCAATATTTGTTGAGTGTTGGACAAATGCTTGAAAATAATTATTCTCTGCATTTTAAGAATCGTGAATGTGTTGTTTCGACCCTTCTGGAGTAGAATTATTTTATGTCAAGATGAGCAACAAAATGTTTTCAGTTGATTGGGAGAAAATAACTGACCAGGCTTAAACTATTACTTCACAAACATGTACAAACCTATGGCACAAAAGGTTTGGTCACTTCAATCTGAGAAGCATCGTAGAGATGAAAAAGAAGGAGCTAGTGGAAAATATGCCTGAATTTCTTTCTAATGCTCAAGTTTGTGAAACTTGCCAATAGGGAAAGCAAACAAAATTGCCATTTCAAGCAAATCAAGTATGGAGAGCTAACCAGAAACTTCAGCTCATTCATACGGATGTTTGCGGCCCAATGAAAACAGATTCATTAAGTGGTAACAAATATTTTCTCCTCTTTATTGATGACTACACCAGAATGTGTTGGGTTTATTTCATTAGACTAAAGAGTGAAGTCTTTGATGTTTTTAAACAATTTAAAGCTTTAGTAGAAAATCAATGTAATCTTAGTATTAAGGCTTTAAGGTCTGACAATGGAGGAGAATATACTTCTTTTCAGTTTGTGGAGTTTTGTAATAGCACAGGTATTGAAAGTCAATTGACATTGCCATACACTCCTCAACAAAATGGCGTGTCTGAAAGGAAGAACAGGACAGTAATGGAGATGGCCAGATGTCTTTTGCTCGAAAGAAAGATCCCAAATCAGTTTTGGGCGGAGGCAGTCAATACCTCTATATATTTGCTGAACAGATTGCCTACTAAGGCCTTGCAGGACATGACTCCATATGAAGCTTGGTGTGGGAACAAACCATCAGTACACCATCACAGAATCTTTGGGTGTATATGTTATTATCGAGTTCCAGAAACAAAGAGGACTACGCTGGACAACAAGGCTCATAAAGGCATATTTATGGGCTATAGTTCATTCAAAGGTTACAGGATTTTCTGTTTGAGATCAGAAAAACTAATTCTCAGCCGAGAAGTGAAGTTTGATGAAGCAGCTGGTTGGGATTGGAAAAATTAGAAGACCTCTTATTCTGATTTATTTTCAAAAGAGCAGCCTCAACTTTCAAAAGATGAACTAGTGGATGATGTACCAGTGAGGGGAACTCGATCCTTAAAAGATGTCTATCAACGGTGTAACTTGGTTACCTCTGAACCAACAAGCTATGCTGAAGCACAAGACTCTCAGGCATGGAGGAGAGCTATGCAAGATGAACTAGACATGATCGAGAAGAACGGAACCTGGCAGCTTGTTGACAGACCTAGAAATCGCAAGGTGATTGGTGTAAAATGGATTTTCAAGACAAAATGGATTCAATCATGATGGAACAATTTGCAAACATAAGGCTAGATTGGTGGTGAAGGGATACGCACAACAATATGGTGTGGATTACCAGGAAACATTTGCTCATGTAGCAAGGTATGACACAATCAAGCTTATTCTTGCATTTGCATCTCATAGCTCCTAGCAGATTCATCAACTTGATGTCAAATCGGCTTTTTTGAATGGTTTTCTTGCTGAAGAGATCTATGTAGAGCAACCTGATGGTTTCTCAATTCCTGGAAAAGAGGATCAAGTTTATCTCTTAACGAAGGCCTTGTATGGCCTAAAACAAGCCCCAAGGGCATGGTATGAGAGGATGGACAATCATCTCATCCAACTTGGCTTTAGTAGAAGTCAAAGTGAAGCTACTCTGTATGTGAAAGTCACTACATATGAGTCCTTAATTGTCTCAATTTATGTGGATGACATGCTTGTAACAGGAAGCAAAATTGAACTAATCCAAAGATTCAAGGATGAAATGGAGAAAATCTTTGAAATGACTGATCTTGGAGTCATGAAGTACTTTCTTGGCATGGAAATGTTGCAGTCCAGTGATGGAATTTTCATATGCCAGCAGAAATACATTTCGGATATTCTAAACAGGTTCAAAATGCAAGACTGCAAACCTGTGAGTACTCCAATTTCTACTGGTGTGAAGCTTGGCAAGGATGAGGATTCCGAAAAAGTGGATGATAGTATGTATAGAAGCTTAATTGGCAGTCTTCTATATCTAACCGCAAGCAGACCTGACATTCTATTTGTTGTAAGTTTGCTCTCTAGGTTCATGCATTCGCCTAGAGACACACACTTCACAGCGGCTAAAAGAGTGTTAAGGTATATTAAAGGAACCAGCAAGTTTGGAACTTTTTTCCCAACATCTGCCGAAGTAACCATGAACCTGATCGGGTACTCTGATAGTGATTGGGGTGGCGGAGCTGATGATTCCAGAAGCACCTCTGGATATCTTTTTTGTTTGGGGACAAGTTGTTTTAGTTGGAGCTCTAGGAAACAAGAAACTACAGCTCAATCAACAGCAGAAGCTGAGTACATAGCTGCTGCATCTGCTGTGAATCAAGCTATCTGGCTAAGGAAGATGTTGAAGGACTTGGACAATGAACAAACAGAAGCTACCAAGATCATGTGTGACAACAGTTCAGCAGTTTCTATCTCAAAAAATCCAGTGTTTCATGGTCGAACTAAGCATATCAAGATCAAGTTTCATTTTATTAGAGAAGTCCAACAATCTAATGAAGTGTTGCTTGTTCATTGTTCATCTGAGAACCAGCTAGCTGACACTTTCACTAAGTCATTGCCAAAGGAAAGGTTTGAAGATCTGAGGCAATGAATTGGTGTTTGCCAAAAAAATGCCAAGGAGGAGTGTTAGACAATTGGCATTTTTTCTAGCTTATTATTTTTACTGTTTTTTACTTATTTCAGTTTAGTGCTTCCTATTTTCTAGCTAGACTTAGTCAACTTTAGTTGCTCAACTTTCTGAAGTTAGTGGCCCCTTTAATGGCTGTTAGTGGCCCCTTTTATGGTTGTTAGTGGCCCCTTTTATGGTTGTTAGTGGCTACTAGATAGGAAATGGTTAGGCTTTTCCTTGTATAAATTCAGATCTTATGCAAATTAATACATAGCTGGAATTTCATAAGTTCACTCAATTTTTATTCTTCAAATCAGTTTCTTGAGTATTTTTGTTCTAACATAGACATGATTTGATTACTCACAAATTCGCAAACTTGATTGAGTGGAACTGTAGGAAACCTTATTTTAGACTGCACGCTCATATTACAGGGTCCTTGGTATGCAATACCAATATATAGCAGAACATGTATTGATGGAGAAAGTAGTAAAGAAAAGGAAAAGAAAATTCACCTCTAACGCCAGTTGCTCAAATATATATTCAATAATTGCTCGATCGGTACTACACCGTCTGACTGACCTATATCGCATCACAAGTTATTTGCTTCTGCAAATTGCTAACAACAGAAATATGCCTTACATGGAGACCAACCTGTAAAACTCAATAAATTAGGAACCACAATTATATTAAAAGGGCAACTGCATCAATAAAACAACAATAACATACTTATAAAGTGGGGTGTGAGAATGATAGAGTGTATATAACCCTTACCCAGCAAAATTGTTTCAAATTGATTCTCGACTAAAGGAAAAACAAGCCTGAAAAAAAAAACAGAAGTACAATACAATAATCAAGGTACATATATAAAACAATAGAGAGTAAAAGAAATCGAAGGACACAAAACTTCCAAAGCAATACTATGACTACTAAGATAATATTATGCTAAAAGCTACATAGATTCAGCTAGAAAAAATTGATTCCTTATATTTAGAATCTGCAACTAAAACAAAAGTATAAAACATCAATATAAAAGGTAATGATTCTTTAACATAAACAATATTTGGACTGTAATTCTTATATTGGAACTAATCAAACAATTTATCACGGTTTTCGCAAATGAGTGTTTTACATATCAAACAGACGAATTGTTTAAGAAATATGATCAAAGTCACTAAAACACGTTGTTTAACATACAAAATGAATGTTTAATTTTTTCAGGAAATCTCGGACAAACCGTTATGTAGATTAATAAAATTTGATCTTAGGAGTCAAAACAAACTTTAAAATGACATGAAATGGTGCACGCTTTATTATTCCAGATTATTCAAAGTAAAATACATAACTATTGTCCGTCCACATTAAGAATGAACTTGTTGCCAAGCACCTTTATTTGATATTAGACCATTGATACAGGTAAAAGGAATTTAAACTTAAGGCCTGGGGAAAGCTATATTATATTGCTCGAACTCTTCAAAAATGTCACCAGTTGCGTGTCCAGCACAGGTGAAACAACAACAATTTTGAAAAGTCAAGTAACATAGAAAAGGGCTATCAAACCCTCTACAACAATGACTATGCCTCCACCCGAGCAAGTTGGGGGGTCGTATATAAGAGTTTTGAATGATCATGCATGTTGTTTCATTTAAGCATATTTCATTCCAAAATGACTACTAATCCTTTACATTGGGAAAAAAACTAAACTTAGCTTGAAGAATACTCCGAGGTAGCTATAGAGGCAGAGGCAGAGCTACAAGCTTGTCCACAGATTGAACAAAATGAAGTAGCTAGCTTTGGCCCAAAATTCAATAAGTTGTCTTTTCTAGAATCTAGAACTCATAACCTCAAAATCCTAGGTTCGCCTCTACTCGGCAAGATCATTTTAAAGTGTAGAATACTATATGAAGAATACTATATCCGTAAGTGGATGATATTGAAGAATCAAATTCTTTACAACTCCGATCCATTCTTGGTAAAAGAACTTGATTCATGTTTTCACCAATCTAGTAAAAAATGAATTATTCTATAGAAGATGAAAAAAGCAAGATACTGTCAATGAAGTCTATGACAAACTACACTTCGACATATAATTAGGACTTATCTTTGAAAAATGAAAGTAAAGAACAACTAGTCGGCACTTGATGTTTAGCCAGCGAGCATACAACGTCTAGGCCTTTAGTGGTATGTACTCTGGTCTCTGGATATGCCAGCTTGATGAAGATTCAGGAAATATCAATGAAAGCTGAAATTGCAGCATTTACAAGCTCCACTAATTTAGTGAGAAATTAAATTGACGGTAAGGGCATTAAAAAGATAATTATCTTTTTCGAGTCTGCTAGAATGTTTGATTTGGGGATTTGTTGAAAGCCTATGCCGAGAGGTTTTAGGGAAGGGGACATTTGGAGCTTCTGCGGACAAGGATATGGTTCCTTGAAGATCCAGAAGTTGTTTCTAGAAGAAGCAGTTTTTCAAGAACAACTTCAGTATAAAAATATGTTTGATTAAAAAATATAAATTTGAAAATTTCTTCTTCTGAAGAAGAGAAAACTTACTATGTTTAAGCCAATACCATTGTGAGACCACAAAACTACTAAAGCATGTTGAGAGGCATATGAAATGTAAAACCAGTTAATAAGATCCTTGAAATGTAGGCATCATATCATCTGAAAAAGATTTTTCTAAAACAATAGGGAGAGAATTTAGAAAGACAACCCTATTTTCTTGTTATACATACCATGCTTTCAAAGTACCCTTTTTAAGACAACCCTTTGTTCAAACTTGCACAAAGGGTAGTGATTTTAACTATTAAGAGAAAGTGTTGACATTTCTATACAGTAGATAGAAATATATATATATATTATGGTGTGTGAAGTAGGGGTGTACATAGGTCGGTTTGGTTTGGTTTTTCATTAAAAAAAACCTAAACCAATTATGTCGGTTTATTAAATCTAAAAACCAAATCAAACCACGCAAAGTCGGTTTTTTCGGTTTCGGTTTTAGTCGGTTCTTTCGGTTTTTTACAACTATACGATGTTTGAAAATGTGATCAAATATATTTTTACTTACCTGTGTGATAAGCTAAACTTAAGAAATGTTAAATGAATAGAAATTTTCGTAAAATTGTAAAATTCACATGAGTACAAAATATTTTTTTTTGAAATATCAACGTTCATTATGTTAAATTAATAAAATTAAAGGATACAGTCAAACTGAATACAAAACAAAATATTTACAAAGTAAATTGTTAACTTCGAATTTGAAAAACTATAACAATATAATTGTAACTTCGGATCTTAATACAAAATAAAATATTTACAACTTTTATAAGCCCAAATTTGAAATAAAATATATAAACATTGAAAACTATAAACTAAGTAGGCGTTTGGTGAGATGGAATCAGCGTTTGGACATGCGATTTACGCTGATTCCATCTCATGAGATGTGATTCCATATTCTCCAAAAATCATGATATGGAATTATATGGGAATTCCATATCATGATTTGAGATATTTTTCCACATTTATATCTACTAACCATTTATTTCATATGTAAATAAAATTTATAATCACATCATTACTTTTTAAAATTTATTATTCTCACAGACATAAAATTTATTATTCTCACCAACATATAGTCACTTTAACTCACATCAACCGATTGTTGAGTAATAAATTTATTATATGGCCTTAAGTGCACATTTATATTTTATGTGTAAGGTATTAGTATTTAGTTACATATTTCCTATCAACTTTGTTTAAAGAGATAATATTTATTTTATGACTTTGCATTGTCTTGGAAGCACTATTTTTATTACTCTTACAAACATTATTTTTATGAAGTGCATTCTATAATGCTTCCAATTTATTTTATGTTCGCTAAACTAATATTGATGTATTTTTTATTTGATAGGATTGTGTTGGTGCGATTGATGGAACATATATAGAAAGGGACGTTCCTAAAGCAGTGCAACAAGCATATCGTAATCGCAAAGGAAGAACATCACAAATTGTCTTATGTGCTTGTGTTTTTGATATGCGATTTACCTTTGTTGTTGTTGGTTGGGGAGGTACTACACATGATAGTAAAGTACTTGAGAATGCACTTGTTGAACCAACGTCACAATTTCCATTTCCGCCATATGGTAACTTTAAATTACATCCTTAGAATAAATATTATTTATTTACACAAAGTTGTCTCATTTATGTCACATATGCTTTTAGTAATTCTTTAGGGAAAATGCATAAGTACCCCCCCAGCCTATGCCCAAAATCTCTGAGACACACCTAACATTTACTAAGGTCCTATTAGCCCCCCCCCCCCCGAACTTATTTTATATATAATTTTCTACCCCTTTTCGACCTACGTGGCACTATCCTTGAAAAAATTGTCAACACGCGTTGGACCCATAATATAGTGCCACATAGGCCGAAAAGGGGGAGAAAATTATATATATAATAAGTTCGGGGGGGGGGGGGGGAATAGGACCTTAGTAAAGGTTAGGTGTGTCTCAGGGATTTTGGGCATAGGCTGGGGGGGGGGGGGGGGGGGTACTTATGCATTTTCCCAATTCTTTATAAAATGTTTGTTGGTAGAAACATATTATGTTGTTGATGCTAGTTTCCGAAACACAGAAGAATTTTTAGCTCCATACAAAGGACTACGCTATCATTTGCAAGATTACCGAGGAAGTGAAAGAGAGCCTCAAATTCCCAAAGAACTGTTTAATTATAGGCATTCATCTCTACACAATGTGATTGAACGGACTTTTGGAGCTTGGAAAAATAGATTTAGAATACTGAAACAAGGCATGAACCATTATGATATTGATACACAAGTGAAAATTGTCATAGCTTGTGTAGTGTTACATAATTATTTGCGAGAATACTAAAGTACTGATGAAATATTTATGGTCTATGAGCATAAAATATAGTTGCGGATGATATTGACCAACAAATGGCTCAAAGTAACAATGTTGGTTCGTCTTCTCGGTCACATGATCGAGAAATGCAAGTTCAACGTGAGGAAATTGTCTGTACTATGTGGGAGAATTATATTAAAGACTAGTACACTACAATTTATGTTCAAATTTTTTTTATGAAATTAAAGTTAGATGAAACAATTACTTAAGTGGAGAACAAATAGCTTTGTAATAATTTATTATGCAATTTTATAAATTTTTGTTTATTTGATAAGATTGAATAAACAGTTGGGGCTATTTTAATAGTTTTATGACTTTTGAGATTTTTATGTTTATAAGAAAATATACAACACAAAAATTTCATATCGCATGTCCAAACAAAACTTCAATTTCATCTAATGATGTCATATCATGATACCATATCGCATGGTCAAACAGGCCCTAACTAAAAATATATTAACAAAGTAGATTATAAATAACATTTTTTAGCTATAAACAAAATAAAATTATATATATAATATTTACAAAATTTTACAAGCCCAAATTTGAAATAAAATATATAAACAATGAAAACTATAAACTAACTAAAAATATATTAACAAAGTAGATTATAAATAATATTTTTTATCTATAAATAAAATAAAATTATATATATATATATATTATGTTGGTTTGATTTGGGTTCGGTTTGACTTTTTTTCTTTTAATACCATATCAAACCAAGGGTGGTCGGGTTTTTTTTTCAACTGCCAGACCAACCAAACCAAACCACAAATCGGTTTTTTTCCGGTTTGATTTGGTTTGACTTTACGGTTTGACTTGTACACCCCTAGTGTGAAGCAATGAATATGATGTCAAGCACCGCTGGTAAATTTTGTCTCTACTTTTATCAGAAATAAGTATTATCTTATTCTGGAGAAAAATATGATGCATACTTCGTTATACATAATTTGCATATTATAGGATTTTTTAGTGCAATTACTTCCATCTCATGGTCTGTGCCTTTTGTGCTTCCTCTTTAAACTTGTAGCTTACAAATTCCAAATATGGATAACTTATTGATTCTATATTTATTTTCTATCTATAATCTGTATGAATAAAGTCTTGTGAATGATGTGTATGTTTTATTTTTCTTCTATCTTTTGTGTGTTTTTCCTCTATCTTCACCAACCTAATTATTATGAATTTTTATTATTATTATCGTAAATCTGTATTGTTATTTGGCTCAAATTAGTGATGTGACCTTTATTGAAAGTGTGTTAACTACTAAACAAAGTTAAAAAAATTACCAATAATATAGCTTCAACGGAATTGATTTACCGATGGTACCTTCAAAGGAATTGATTTTAAACATTAAAAGGTGCCCCTCATTTGGTGTTTCTTGACGCACATTAAAAAATATTACTCACTTCACACAATTTACATAAAATTTTAATTGTTCTAATGAATCTATAAAAATTCACATGGAACACACGTGCAACGCACGTGTCCAAAGACTAGTTATGTAAAAAAAAAAAATATATCCTCAATTGATAGTTTGATCCAAAAATATCAGTCTTCAATAATTTAATTTAAAAATGCTCTTATTGTTGCTTAATAAGTCAAACTGTCTTTTTTCAATTAAATATATTATTTCTCTTTTTTTAAAACACGTTCTTTTATTAATAATGATTTTTTTTCATTTGAAATTGTTTAGCCTACTTCTTATGGATCTATCTTTGTATGAATATTCCTCCCTTTTCAATAATTATACCAAGCATTGGGATTTATATCAAAGCAAAGAAATATTAGTGATCTTTTGCCGGCAAATTATATATCATATATATATATATAAAAGAGAACCCTAGGTCTACCTACGTGGCGCCACCACAAACTAGGATTCTCTTTTAATTTATTTATTTCCAAAATTAGCCTCCCTTTCATGAAAAGTTGTGACTTTTATGAAAAATTGTGACTTTTACAAAGAGTTGCGACTTTTATGAAGAGTTGCAATTTTTATGCAAAGTTGCTGCGTTATTGGGCTTGTCTTGTTGATAACCTTGAGACTGGCGAAGACTGTGCTCCAGCTAGTGGTGAAGGAAAGAGGGAAGCGACTCGTTCCTTCCTTGTGGAGAAGTCAAAACAGACTATGACGGCTCCGTTGCTTTATATCTTTCTTTTCATTTTCTTTTATTTATCTAAATAATTAGAACTTATTGTTGAAGATAAAGTCACATAGTCCATTCATTAAGGTTGGGGATGGCTGGAACCAATCAGAAATGCAAATCGCGCAAGCAAAACCAGGAACAGACCGCAATGCAACGACTAGGACTCGTGTCGGAGGAGTTTTGAGCTTGAGCTAACATTCATGCGACTTATATGAAAAGTTACGATTTTTATGAAAAATTCTGACTTTTATGAAAGGTTGTGACTTTTCCGATAAGGCACAATAATCATTTATTCACACTACTCTTTGTTGTCTATAAGTAGAGGGATTTCCTCTCATTGGAAAAGGTACAAGTAACCTCTAGACTGTGACCGAAATTTCAAAGACACGCCTTAACTAAACAAAGGTCCTATTACCGCCCTGAACCCATTTTTTTTGTAATTGTGTACACCTTTTAGCTTATGTGACACACTCCATAACTCCACGCAATTGAGGCGCGTGAGAGATATTTGATTGTCACATCAGCATAAAAGCTGCACAAAAATACGAAAAAAATGAGTTCAAGGGGTAATAGGACCTTGGTTAAGTTTAGATGTGTCTCTAAGATTTCGGTCATAGTCTAGGGGGTACTTATGTCTTATCCCCATTTTAAAACAGCGAAAATTCTAAACTTTTTCTTCTTCTGCACAATTAAATAGGGGTAATGCATAAGTACCCCCCCTAGACTATTGTCACGCCCCGAGCCTACACCCTGGACGTGGCTGGCACTCGGAGACCATTGATGGCCCCAAGCGAACCCTTGGCCTGGCTTTCTTAACTCAGCGGAAACTTAACTCAACAGAATAACTCAATACAATGAAAGGTCATAAAAAAACTCAACTGATAAAATCAGGCCAAAAAGGCAACTCGAGTCTCAAAATAGAATATTTACATATATACATAGATGAGAGACTCAATACTAACTGACTGACTGTCTGTGAAGCCTCTATAACACTGAGATGGATGTTGGGACAGACCCCGCAACATCCTAATAAAACAAAACTTAAGAAAACAAAATAACCGAGTCCTTGGAAATGCAAAGAGGCTCACCACTGACTCTGGAGTGCTCAGCTGGATCAACGGCATGCTGAATGCTGATCCTAGGTACATGTGTTTGCATCGTAATAAGATGCAGGCCAACTGGCATCAGTACATGGAATGTACGAGTATGCGGGCTGGAAAGCTAAACCACAACTCAAGCTTGAAAGGAGTACAAGAGAACACTTACCTTGGCTCTGTTCGACTCATGAATAACCGAACTCAATATAAGCAATAGAACACATGCAATATATAAATAGCTTGTAAAAATAGCGTAAACAATTTAGCTCGTTAATGATAAAACAATAACAAACTCAACTTTACTTATATAAAAGTAATATAACTTTTTTGGGAGATTCTTTAACCGACAACCACCACTATAAGCCCTAGTGATGATACAATGTTTTACCTCACGTTGCCCGAGGACCATCCTATACCTTGCCGTGATATAGGACCTTACTTTACTTAGTGGATCCACTAGCTTAACTTACGTGATCATCTAAAAAGTATGACCCGTTAAATCCCATGTTTGGCTACATGGTTCTTATGGAGAGTTGAGTTAATATGAACTCGTGTCCCCATGTCACGCCCCGAGCCTACACCCTGGACGTGGCCGGCACTCGAAGACCATTGCTGGCCCCCAAGCGAACCCTTGGCCTGGCTTTCTTAACTCAGCGGAAACCTAACTCGACAGAATAACTCAATGCAATGAAAGGTCATAAAACAACCCAACTGATAAAATCTTGGCCAAAAAGGCAACTCGAGTCTCAAAATAGAATATTTATATATATACATAGATGAGAGACTCAATACTAACTGACTGACCCCGCAACATCCTAATAAAACCAAAACTAAGAACACAAAATAACTGAGTCCTCCAAAAAACAAGGAGGCTCACCACTGACTCTGGAGTGCTCAGCTGGATCAACGGCGTGCTGGATGCTGATCTTGGGTACCTGCGTCTGCATCATCATAAGATGCAGGCCAACTGGCATCAATACATTGAATGTACGAGTATGCGAGACGAAAAGCTAAACAACAACTTAAGCTTGAAAGGAGTACAAAAGAACTCTTACCTTGGCTCTGTTCGACTCATGGATAACCGAACTCAATATAAAGCAATAAGACACAGGCAATATATATAAAGCTTGTAAAATAGTGTAAACAACTTAGCTCGTTAATGATAAAACAATAACAAACTCAACTTTACTTATATAAAAGTAATATAACTTTTGTGGGAGATTCTTTAACCGACAACCACCACTATGAGCCCTAGTGATGATACAACGTTTTACCTCACGTTGCCCAAGAACCATCCTATACCTTGCCGTGATATAGGACCTTACTTTAACTTAGTGGATCCACTAGCTTAATCTTACGTGATCATCTAAAAAGAATGACCCGTCAAGTTCCATGTTGGCTACATGGTTCTTATGGAGAGTTGAGTTAATATGAACTCGCGTCCCCAATTCGGTGCTCAATACTACTCCCAAAAATACTTTGGCTCATTAGTGTTTTAAATACATCTTTCTTTAGTTTGACATAATTGCTCAAAACTTAGCCCAAAGGCTTTCTTGGAAAACATAGTTCCTTTCTTACTCAAATGTAAAAACATTTATAAACTTCTTTGGGAATACTTAGTTCCCTAATAACTTTTGAGAAATGAACTCAACCTTATACTCTTGGCTTAACTTGAAACTCGGTACTCTTTACTTAACTTGAAACTCTATACTCTTTACTTAACTTGAAACTTGAGCCTTAAAATGAAGTTAAAACGTTTAACAAAGACTCTAGAAAAAACTTTGAAGACTTGCTTGGACTTACTTCTTAACATCTAAACTTGACTCTTAACTTCACTTGACTTGATCGGAACCTTCCTCGAATTGGATTATGAATTCAAGGGTGAAGATCTCATGTTTATGGATGAGTTCTTGACGTTTAGACGTACCTTGGAGTGTTGAAAACAACTATAAAACATAGGTACATTACCAAGGAACATGCATGAAAAAGTGGGGAATAAATGGGAATCCTTGGCGCTCTGAGAGGCGCGGAGCGCCAGCCCTCAAGCTTCTCAGAGGCCTGCTAGGCTCTCTACATGGCGCGCCGCCCCAAGGGCTGGACTTCAGAGTCCCTTTTGGGGCACGCTTGCTGGCGCGATGCCCCAGCCCTTTTCCCCGAAAATTCGACTTTTCTCCTTAGTTTCTCCAACTCTAAACCTTCTAAACTTCAAAGTTTCCAGCCCCAAACACTTAATATCATAAAACCCCTCAACATACACTAGATTCAACTTGAAATCACAACCGGAAACATGTACCAAGACAACAAGGAACTTCAACAACTTCAACAAACACAACCAACAACTTCAACAAACACAACCAATCTATTCTCGGAATTAAAATGAGTTTGGCGTGTGGGGGAAAGAACCAATCCAACACTATGATGTCACAAACCTGAATAGGGATCACCCCCGATGAAAACCACGACGAATCCTTGCTTGTTCTTCTCTTTCTCCTCTTCTTCTCCTCTTCACACACAAACCCTTACTCTTACTCTTTTAAAAGGGGAAAAACTGATCTAAAAATCAGCCTAAACCCTTAATATAACCAAAAGAAATAGCTAGGGAAAAGACCAAAATACCCTTACAAATTCGGGCTAACTTCCTTGTGCCAACAGCCCAACCTCCAAAGGGCATAACTCACTCATACAAACTCGGAATCGAGCAAACTCAGCGGCGTTGGAAAGATCATTCCACGAGAATTGCAAACATAACTGGAAATACACCTAACTCATCCTGAGCTAGGAGTTATGACTGTTCAAAGTTGACCAAAAACTCACTTTTTCCCATACTTACCAAATTTCCAGATTTTGAATTCTTTTCCTATTGGAATGTATGCGTCCACTAGTCTAGATGGGACCAGGTCCTCAGCACAATTACAATAACAGAAAATAAACAAAGTGCTGAAAGTAAAGATTGCACAACAACTTTACGTGGAAACCTCCTTGCTCAAGGGAGTAAAACCACGACCTGGCCTACCAGGACTTTTCAAACTTCTTTCACTAATCTTCTCAAGCAAAAGCAAAAGCAAGTTTACAAATCGAGATTAGCCTACTAATCCCAACTCTAAGCAATACCTCCTATTACTTAGATGAGCCAGAGCAGATACAACACTGCCCACTAAGCTATCACCCCTAGATAACTTGGACTTTGCTAAGTGGATACAACACCGCCCACTATACTAATCCTAACCGATTAATATAGACTTTTAGAGTAAGAACCTAAGTTACCCTTAACCTAGTTCTTACAATGATTCAAACAAGTTTGAAATGTTTCTTTCACAAGTGAAACGGATCTTACAATATCAGAACTATTACAAGCAAACAAAATAACAGCTGGTATAAAAAGCTCTTGAAGCAATCGATCAAGTCCCTTGCTGTTCTTGAAGCTTGAAAGACTCTCTCTTTGAATGAATGAATGAATATTGTTGTGTCATGTTTGACATATACCATGAAGAGTTATTACCAAACGTACAAGCAACCTCCTTTCTTCTGATTGGTGAAGTACTCTGCAGTTTCACCAACTTTCTGACGCAGACAGCTTTTACAGCTGTACCGCACTCTGCCAGCTGGCAGAGTATTCATACTCTGCAGAGGACCAGGTCCCTGCACTTGTGAGGAGATCATCAAAACATCTAGGAGTATAAGCACTTATCAATTTCCCCCTTTTTGATGATGACAAACAACCTGCATATCTCATCTCATGAGTGGAATAACATTCATTCAAAACCCCTTTTGTTAGTGCACAATGCCATAGTTCCCCCTTAGTTCAATGCCCCTATTCCAGTTCCCCCTCAACAAAAACTTCCCCCTTTTGACATCATTGAAAAGGTGAAGCAGTAAACATATTTAAGTTAAATGCAAGGCAATAAAGAAGTCAGGGCCTTGGGCCACACAGAACATGTGTATGTAAACATAAAGAGAATATTAAACCACACATAGACAAGGCACTTAACAAAAAGAGAGCATCATATCATATATATTGACCACTGTAGTTTAGCCAAAACAACAAAAGACACAAGGTAAACCATCAAAAGAACAGACAGACAACAGAAGAAATAAGACACATTTAGAACGGAGGAGGGGAGGGATTAAAAGTACGCATCAACAGCAACATGCGCTCATTTGCACTCTCATGGGCCTGTATCAGTTGCTTGTTTAGGGACTTAATGTCCTCATTTAGAGAGGCATTTGTCTTCAGCAACATTGTGTTTTCATCCCTTAATTCTTTAAGCACCAGTTCGTGACTCTCACTGGTACCAGGTACCCTGGAAATTGCCTTCTGCAGTTTAGACTTCAGCCTGGTGATTTCAACCTCTTTATCGCTCAGAATCTTGGTGAGATCAGTCACCTCACTCCTAAGAATAGCCTGCTGTTCCAAAACATCTGCCACCTGAGATCTGCCCTTAGCTGGTCCCTCAATGCACTCACATTCTAGTAGAGTAGACATAGTGAATATTTGTTTGGTAGTGCCAGGTACCCCTCTTCCTACTAGGACTTCAAAATGGTTAAAGACAAAGTTTAGCAAATACCCATAAGGAATTACGTGCTTCGCATTCTTCCATGTCATTACTCTATGCATGTGTTCCAGCATAATTGCTGGGAGATTAATTTCCTCAAGCTTATCAAGTTTTTCCATGAGGAAAAGATCGGCAGCAGAGGCCACTGTTCTCTTCTCAGTCCTGGGCACCATTACTTTGTTAATGAACTCAAACATCAATTGATACTCCCCATTAAGAAACTTCTTAGGAAGGTCTGCACGCTTGACATCTCCTCGTTTGGTAGCAAGCTTCGAGAAATCACCAGATGGTTTGCATCCCTCAATAGTTCGAACTCCCACCACAGGCACTCCAAGAATAATTCCCAGAGTTTCTTCATCAAGATGAATCTCCACATTCCTGATTGTCGTTATGATTCCACCACCTTCCAGTAGTTCCATTTTATGGAAGAACTCACGCACTTCGGGTTCGTGTAAGTATGGAACTGGTGGTTCAAATAAATGATTCCAGCCTTGAATGGTAACAACATCAATCAAATTGGCCATACCAAACAGTGTGTTAATGTCAGGGTCAAAGACTCTACCATTCAAGACCTTTTGTTGCTCCATATTCTCTACCCGCTCTTTTCTAGTCAAATCCTTTTCTTTGATTTGATCTTTAATCTTGGGACCAGGTCTCTTTACGGGTTGTTCCTCTGACTGCTTTCTTCCTTTTTTTCCCTTTGCAAGAGATGTCTGCTTTTTAACCTTTGCATTCTTTGCAGTAGATTTCTTTCCCCCTTTTTGATTTCCCTTTGATTTAATCCTTTCTTCCTCAGCTTCTCTCCTACTTTTTACCACATACTTGATAGCATCTTTAGATTCACTTTCACTATTCGCAATAGACAAAGGAGTAGAGGCAGGATGTTCAGGTTTAAGCCCTTCTCTTCTCCTCTTCCTAGTTCTTTCCGTGTGGGCTTTGCTTGCAGCAATAGCACTTCCCATAACCTTTTGTGCTTCGCTCCTTGTAATATACTTCCTTTTGTCCCCTTTAGAGTGAGACAATTCCAACTTTCCCTTCCCTTTTCTCTATTGCTCCTTTGCTCGTTCAGCAGAGTTTTCAACAATGTCAACCTCAGATGTACCTTTAACTGCTTCCAACTCAGAAACATTTGCTTGAGATTGGTTTGCTCCACGCATTCCCCTTGAGCGCCATTTTAATGGAACCTCTTCTTCTTCTTCCTTATCGCTTCTAACATCAAATGATTTTGGTGTTTGGTCAAAGATAGGCTCACTTCTGGGAAGGACCTGATCCGGTGACTCCAACTCATGCTCCAGAGAAGTGGGTTGAACATCACCTCTTAAAAAGGCTAAGCTTTGAACGGCCACAAGTTCAGCACCAGCAGTTAGAGTACAAGATTCAGGACTTTTTCCTTCAGGTAAGTCCCCTTCAAACGCTCTCTCAGATATGGTTGATGACACTCCCATAGAACCAATGTTAGTTTCTTCCGAAAAAGGACCCTCATTAGGTTTTACCACAGATTGTGCTTCTAAAATTGGGGATTTTTCACTAGATAGGACCAGAGTAGGAGAGCAAACCAAGGTATTTCCAGAGTAAAGAACATGGGAGACTAAGATGTCGGCCGGCGGGGAGATGGGTTCAATCATTTCGCCGGCACCACAGATAGGGGTGGAGGGAGACTCTTCAGGATGAGGAACGGAGAAGTTGAATGTGCTAGGGTTTTCAACCTCTTGGGGGATGGATGTTCTTGAGGAAGACTCAGTCATAGATATTTTTGAAGAGAAGAGGGAAAAACTTGGAGAGAAGTTTAGAGAAATATTTATTTTTTTGAAAGGAGAAGAGAGAAGCTAAAAGTAAATTCTCCAAAAATATTTAAAATTGAAAAAGTATCGGGTCTCAATGGAGGTGACCTTTGGTATTAAAAAACGACAAGACGTTTTGAAACTGACGCGATGAATGGGCGAGTGACACGTGGCAGTGATGTTTGACTTTTAGACAGTGTAGTATAAGTGATACTAACCTCATGAGGACCAGGTCCTCCTTTCAGTTTGTAACTCCGTGTGTGTGATTAAACCTTCCCTTATCTGGACACACCATGAGTGTATACCTGCATTAATGTACAGAAGTAAATTCTTTTATGACAAACATTACAACAAGTATAGATACCTGCCCTCCTTAACATAATCAATAAGAAAAAAAATTATGTTGAAAGGTCAGGTAATTTTGAGCATCCCTAGCCGCATCCTGTTTTTGATGAAGACATCTTTACTTAACGATTTTGTAAAGATGTCTGCTAGCTGGTCTTCCGTTTTACAGAACCTCATCACCACATTTAGCTTTTCAACATTGTCTCTTAGGAAGTGATGCCTTATATCTATGTGCTTTGTCCTCTTGTGCTGGACCGGATTTTTGGCCATGTTCATGGCACTAGTATTATCACAGACGAGAGGAATAGTGTCTGTAAGTACACCAAAATCTTCCAGCTGCTGCTTAATCCATAACAATTGTGCATAGCATGATGCAACAGCCACATACTCTGCCTCTGCAGTAGACAATGCCACGGAATTTTGCTTCTTTGTTCCCCATGAAATCAAGGTTGATCCCAGGAAGTGTGCCATGCTTGATGTGCTTTTTCGATCAACAAGAAAACCTGCATAATCAGCATCAGTATAACCTATAAGATCAAAAGAGTCATCAGTAGGGTAGAAGAGGACCAGGTCCTGAGTTCCCTTCAAGCATCTCAGGATACGTTTGGCTGCCTTAAGGTGAGACTCTTTTGGTGTTGCTTGAAATCTTGCACACATTCCTACACTAAACACTATATCGGGCCTGCTTGCAGTGAGATACAGGAGTGATCCAATAATTCCCCTATACATGGTCTGATTGACCTCCATACCATTTTCATCTTTATCAAGTTTCACACTTGTGCTCATAGGAGTATCCAGCACTTTTGCCTCAAGAAGATTAAAGTTCGTGAGCAACTCTTTGATATACTTTTCTTGGCATATTGAAATGCCTTGAGAGGTTTGTTTGATCTGCAAGCCTAGGAAGAAAGTGAGTTCTCCCATCATGCTCATTTCAAACTCACTGCTTATCAAATAAGAAAATTCCTTGCAGAGTAAATCTGTAGTGGCTCTAAAGATGATATCATCCACATAAACCTGCACAATCAGCAACTCCTTTCCTCTGGATTTCATAAATAGTGTATTATCAATTTGACCTATTTTGAACCCATTTGCAAGAAGGAATTTTGACAGTCATTCATACCAAGCTCTAAGAGCTTGTTTTAACCCATACAGAGCCTTGTCTAACTTCAGCACATGATTTGGCAGTTCTGCATCTTCAAAGCCTGGAGGCTGCTTGACATATACTTCTTCCTTCAGATTCCCATTCAAGAAAGCACTCTTGACATTCATTTGAAACAGTGTAAATTCCATATGAGCGGCAAATGCTATTAAGATTCTGATGGCTTCCATTCTGGCTACAGGAGCAAAGGTCTCATCATAATCAATTCCCTTTTCTTGGTTGTAACCCTGTACCACCAGTCTTGACTTATATCTAGTATTGATCCCATGCTCATCCAGTTTGTTTCTGAAGACCCATCTGGTCCCAATAATGGTTCTATCAAGTGGTTTAGGGACCAGGTGCCACACCTTGCTTCTCTCAAACTGATGAAGCTCCTCCTGCATTGAAGTTACCCAGTCTACATCCTTCAAAGCTTCCTTAATGTTCTTGGGTTCAATGGATGATATGAATGTTGAATGTGCAACTAGATTTCTTGATTTAGACCTAGTTTGAATTCCTGAGTCAAATGGAGAGGTGAGATTGTCTAGTGGATGTGAAGATTGATGTTTCCATCCAGACTTTTCGGTAATCTCTTCTTCTCTGTCAGCATCAGAATTACCTTCATCTTCTTCAAGATATTTAGGCACGGTTTCATGTGATGCATTTGAAGGACCAGGTCCTCTTAAGTGTTTTGCATCATTCTCTTTTGCGCCCTGATCATCCTGTTGCTTGGTCATCAACTCCCCAACCTCGTAGTCCTCATTGTTCTCTCTTCTTGTACCCAATTCATCAAACTTGACGTGCATGCTTTCCTCAACACAAGAAGTTCTTTTGTTGAACACCCTATAAGCCTTGCTTGTAGATGAGTACCCAACAAGTACTCCCTCATCACTTTTGGCATCAAACTTGCCTAGATCATCCTTTCCATTTTTTAGCACAAAACATTTGCACCCGAATGGCTTGAGATGGGCAATTAAAGGCTTTCTGTCATTTAACAGCTCATAAGGTGTTTTCTTGATGATTGTTCTGATAAGACACCTATTTGTCACATAGCAAGCTGTATTAATTGCTTCAGCCTAAAAATTCATTGCAAGTTCTGAATCAATCAGCATAGTTCTAGCAATCTCCACCAGAGTTCTGTTTTTTCTTTCAACAACTCCATTTTGCTGAGGAGTTCTTGGTGCTGAGAAATTGTGGTTGATTCCATTTTCTGCACAAAACCCTTCAAGTA
Source organism: Solanum verrucosum (assembly GCF_900185275.1). Lineage (NCBI taxonomy): Eukaryota > Viridiplantae > Streptophyta > Magnoliopsida > Solanales > Solanaceae > Solanum > Solanum verrucosum. The sequence goes on from NW_026019988.1 coordinate 6,157,882, forward strand.
TAGAGTTTTCAAACTCCGTACCATGATCAGATCTGATACTGGCTATCTTGCAATTTATCTTCAATTGGATGGCTTTGGCGAAAGTGATCAGAGTTCCAGCAGTCTCATCCTTTTTCCGCAAAAACATATTTCAGGTGTACCTGGAGAAATCATCAACAATCACAAGAATATATTTTTTACCTCCTCTGCTTTGAATTCTGACCGGTCCACACAAATCCATGTGGAGAAGTTCCAGAGGTCTGGTAGTGCTCACACCCCTTTTTTTGCCTTGAAAGAAGATCTTGTTTGTTTTCCTTTTGCACAGGCGTCACAGACTTTGTCATTTGAGAACTTCAGCTTTGGTAATCCGCTGACTAGGTCCCTGCAACAAGCTTGTTAAGTAAAGAGGTACTTACATGACCCAGTCGTTTATGCCAAAGATTTACATCGTCAGTTTGAGCACTCAGACATGACAGGCTGACTCCTTCAATAGAATCAAGATCAGCAACATACATATTCTTGACTCTTTTTGCAGACATCGCAATTTTCTTAGTTGCACAGTTTGTAACCACACAGCTTTCAGACATGAACTTGACTTCATTTCCCTTATCACAAATTTGTGAAATGCTCAAAAGATTGTATTTTAAACCCTCCACATAGTGTACATTATTTATCGAATTATCAGCCGATCTCCCTATTCTGCCAATACCAAGGATAAAGCCCTTCTTTCCACCACCAAACGACACACCACCACCTTGGTGTGCTTCCAAAGAGAGGAAGTTTGAAGTGTCTCCAGTCATGTGCCTTGATCATCCACTGTCCATATACCAGCACTGACTCCTTCCTCTCTTCTGCATAGAAATCATTTGTTAGATTTAGGAACCCACTTCAGACGGAGTTCCCAATAATCATTAAGAGGTCTGATAAGAAACCTTTCTGTCCAGGGAGGCATGATGTTTTTACTGAAACGATATGGGAGACCAGGTCCCTTGTGTCCCTTTTTAACATTATTTTCAGATCTAATAACTCTCACATGCCTTTCTTTAGGTTTTCTCAGAATCTCACAATTTTCTTTCAAATGACCATTTCGACCACAGTGAGTGCATAAAAGGTTGTCCGATACAGACACATATTTGCTATGGGGATTGTACGGAGGTTCTATTAGTCTGCGTCCCAACCCTTTCTTTCCATTGAAACTTTGATTGGACAGATTAGAGAGTATCTTAGAGGAGTCAGTCCATTTCAGGGAGTGACTTAATTCCTCCTTGACCCTACTCAAATCCTTTCTCAGTTGAGAATTTGTTTCAAGAGAAGCGACTAGCTTAGACTCAGAATTTTTTAGCTTTTCTTCCAGTTCTTCCTAAAAAATGCTAAGCTTTCTCTTCCCACCTACTGAGTTTCCAGGTCCTTCTCAGATGTTATGTTACAAGTCTCTAGAATACCTATCCTTTCACTAATTTCAGCAACTTGAGACATGAGAGCAGAATTCTTATCTTCACACAAACTTAATTTTTTATTCAACATTAAGTTTTCAGTGGTTCGTTCATCAACACAATCAATAAGAAGAGCAGCAAGTTTCCTCAAATTTTCAATAGGCAGATTATCTAGATCATCTTTAAGATCAAAAAGAGTTACCTCATCTGAATCCTCTAATCAGAATTTGCCATTAAGGAGAAAATAGAGTTGAAAATGCTTTCATTATCCTCAATGGCCATCATTGAGACATCCTCATGACTCTCTTCATCTTCTTCTGATTCACTTGAGTCATTTCCCCACACAGCAAAGGCGTTTCTCACCATCTGATCCGCATGTGCCTTCCTTCGAGCATGGTCTGGGACCAGGTCCCTCTTGCGAGGTCTGGTGTCATGAGTTTCCTGCTTTTGACTGGGGCAGTTCCTCATGAAGTGTCCAGGCTTGCCACACTTATGGCAAAGATCATTTGCAGTAGTAGTTCTGCTGGAAGGGGTTTTCTTTTGGAAGCCTCCATGCTTCTTTAAGATCTTCTGAAATCTTCTACTGACATATGCCATCTCATCCTCCTCTTCAGTCTCTTTACCTTGAGATATTTTCAAAGCAATGGACTTCTCCTTCTTTCCTTCCTTCACAGTTATCCCCTGTTTCTTGTTCATCTCGTAGGTCTGAAGATTCCCAATCAGTTCATCCATGGAAAGTGTCATTAGATCTTTGGCTTCTGTTATGGCATCCACCTTGCTTTCCCAAGATTTCAGAAGCACCTTGAGAATCTTGCGAATTTGCTTACAGACAGGAATAGGCTCACCCAACCCTCTCAGCTCGTTGGTGATAGAGGTGAATCTTGAGTTCATATCAAAGATGGATTCCCCTTCCTTCATAATGAAATTTTCATACTGAGTGGTAAGCATATCAACTTTAGATTCTTTTACTCGTTGAGTTCCTTCATGGGCTGTTTGAAGACAATCCCATATCTCCTTGGCAGTCTCACAAGCAGAAATCCTGTTGTACTCATCTGCTCCAATTTCACACACCAAAATTTCTTTGCTTTGTAGTTCTTTTCTATCTTTCTCATATCTGCCTCATTGTAGTCCTTTATGGTTTTGACAACAGTGGTGGTAAGCTCCCCATCCTTCACTTCCTTTGTAGGAACATATGGTCCATCAAGGATGATGTCCGATAACTTAGAATCTTCAACGTTGATGTAGTCGTGCATTCGATTTTTCCACCAGCCATAGTATTGTCCATTAAAACGCGGTGGCCTGGTAGAAGATTGTCCTTCCTCCATATTGGGTGGAGCAGCCATTCCGTCAGGATCTTTCCTCTTCTTGGTGTTAACCAGAGAGAAAAGACGTACTCTGATACCACTTGTTGGAATGTATGCGTCCACTAGTCTAGATGGGACCAGGTCTTCAGCACAATTACAATAACAGAAAATAAACAAAGTGCTGAAAGTAAAGATTGACAAGAACTTTACGTGGAAACCTCCTTGCTCAAGGGAGTAAAACCACGACCTGGCCTGCCAGGACTTTTCAAACTTCTTTCACTAATCTTCTCAAGCAAAAGTAAAAGCAAGTTTACAAACCGAGATTAGCTTACTAATCCCAACTCTAAACAATACCTCCTATTACTTAGATGAGCCAGAGCAGATACAACACTGCCCACTAAGCTATCACCCCTAGATAACTTAGACTTTGCTAAGCGGATACAACACCGCCCACTATACTAATCCTAACCGATTAATATAGACTTTTAGAGTAAGAACCTAAGTTACCCTTAACCTAGTTCTTACAATGATTCAAACAAGTTTGAAACGTTTCTTTCACAAGTGAAACGGATCTTACAATATCAGAACTATTACAAGCAAACAAAATAACAACTGGTACAAAAAGCTCTTGAAGCAATCGATCAAGTCCCTTGTTGTTCTTGAAGCTTGAAAGACTCTCTCTTTGAATGAATGAATGAGTATTGTTGAGTCATGTTTGATATATACCATGAAGAGTTATTACCAAACGTACAAGCAACCTACTTTCTTCTGATTGGTGAAGTACTCTGCAGTTTCACCAACTTTCTGACGCAGACAGCTTTTACAGCTGTACCACACTCTGCCAGCTGGCAAAGTATTCATACTATGCAGAGGACCAGGTCCCTGCACTTGTGAGGAGATCATCAAAACATCTAGGAGTATAAGTACTTATCATTTCCAAAAATGACTATTTCCGATTTCCAGCTTCTTTATAGTTATATTAACTTGCAAGATGTCACAATATCTCCCCCTTGGGAACATTCGTCCTCGAATGAGGTTAGTCTTACTAGGCTAAGGGTGTAACATCAAATTCAAACACCCAACAAGCAACCATGCAAACACAACAACAACAACATGCTCACTATAATTTAAAGAACACTAAGAAGGAAATTAATACCTTGATCAGCATATCCTCCGGATTCAAAGAGATGTGGATATCTCTTCTTCATGTCCTCTTCGGTTTCCCAAGTAGCTTCCTCAACAAATTGGTTCCTCCAAAGGACCTTGACTGATGCTACATCTTTCGTTCTCAACCTACGAACTTGTAACATCCGACAATTTGAAATAGCTTTGAATAGGCTTAGAATTGGAAATTTTCATTTTTTGGAAAGAATGATAAAATCTGGAAAATTTTGGCTAAGTATGGAAAAATGTGAATTTTTGGCCAACTTTGAACAGCCATAAATTCTAGCTCAGGATGAGTTAGGTGGAGTTCCAGTTATGATTGAAAATTTCGTGGAACGATCTTTCCAACTCCACCAAGTTTGCTCAATTCCAAGTTTGTATGAGTGAGATATGCCCTTTGAAAGTTGGGCAGTTGACAGGGAATCCGTCCGGAAATTTTTAAGGGCATTTTGGTCTTTTCCCTAGCTATTTCTTTTGAGGATATATTGTTGTGTTAGGCTGATATTTGGATCATTTTGTTCCATTTTAAGAGAGTGAAAGCTAGGGCTTGAGAGTGAAGAAGAGAAGAAGAAGAGAAGAAGGAGAAGAAGAAGAGAAGATCGAGGAGATCAACAAGTTTCAGTCAAGATCATCGTGGATTTTCGTCAGGGGTGATCCCTATCAAGGTATGTGAGTTCTTTGTGTGGGTTGATCCTTTCCCCCACACACCAAGCTCATTTCATGATTTAAGAAAAGATTGGATTTGTTGTTGAGTTGTTATTTGTTGTTGAGTTGTTAGTTGTTGTTGATGTTGTTAGTTGTGTTGTTGAGGTTATTGTTGGTTGTGGGACATGATTGGGTTGTGTATTTGAGTTGTGATCTATTGTATGTTGAGAGATTGATGATTCTTAGTGCTTGGGGTTAAATTCATTGAAGTAAGGATGGTTTAGAGTTGAAGAAAAGGGAGAGAAAAGTTGAGTTTCTGGGCAAGGGTGTTGGCGCGTCGCGCCTGCCAGCGCGCCCCAAAAGGGACTCTGAAGTCCAGCCCTTGGGGTGGCGTGCCTCTCAAAGCGCCATCAGGTGCCTTCTGAATTTCAAGGGCTGGCGCTCCGCGCCTTGCAGAGCGCCAAGGACGTCATGTTCTCCCTTTCTTTCCACACTTTCTCATGCATGTTCCTAGGTATTATACCTATGTTTCTAAGTTGTTTCAAACACTTCAAGTTGCGTTTAAATGTCAAGAATTCATCCGTAAACGTGTGATCATATACCTTGAATCCATAATCCAATTCAAGTCGAGTTAGTATCAAAGTTAAAGGGAAGTTAGAGTCAAGTCAAGCAAAGTTAAGAAGTAAGTCCAAGCAAGTCTTTAAAGCTTTTCAAGAGTCGTTATTGAACGTCTTAACGTCGTTTCAAGTTTCAAGTTAAGAAAAGGGTATAGAGTTTCAAGTCAAATAAAAGAGTATCAAGTCTCAAGTTGAGTTAAGAGTTTCAAGTCAAGTCAAAAGTAAAGAGTTTCAAGTAAAGTAAGGAGTAAAGAGTCAAGTCCATTTCTCCAAAGTTATTAGGGAACTATTTACTTCCCAAAGAAGTTTCTAAATGTTTTTACATTTAAGTAAGAAAGGAACCATGTTTTCCAAAAGAGCCTGTGGGCTAAGTTTTGAGTAATTATCTCAATCAAAGAAAGAAGCTATGTTAAAAGCATGAGCCAAAGTATTTTTGGGAGTAGTTTTGAGCACCGAATTGGGGACACGAGTTCATATTAACTCAACTCTCTATAAGAACCATGCGCCAACATGGGACTTGACGTATCATTCTTTTTAGATGATCACGTAAGATTAGGCTAGTGGATCCACTAAGCAAAAGTAAGGTCCTATATCACGGCAAGGTATAGGATGGTCCTCGGGCAACGTGAGGTAAGACGTTGTATCATCACTAGGGCTCATAGTGGTGGTTGTCGGTTAAAGAACCTCCCACAAAAGCTATATTACTTCTATATAAGTAAAGTTGAGTTTGTTATCGTTTTATCCTTAACGAACTAAGTTGTTTACATTGTTTTACAAGCTTTATATGTATTGCATGTGTCTTATTGCATTACATTGAGTTCGGTTATTCTTGAGTCGAGCAAAGTCAAGGTAAGTGTTCTTTTGTGCTCTTTTCAAGCTTAAGTTGTGGTTTAGCTTTTCCAGATCGCATACTCGTACATTCCATGTACTGATGCCAGTTGGCCTGCATCGTCTTATGATGCAGACACAGGTACCCCGGATTAGCATCCTGCACGCCGTTGATCCAGCTGAGCACTCTAGAGTCAGTGGTGAGCCTCCTTGCATTCCGAAGGACTCGATTATTTTGTTTCTTTTAGTTTATGTTATTAGGATGTTGCGGGGTCTGTCCTAACATCCGTCTCAGCATGTTAGAGGCTTAATAGTCAGTCAGTTAGTATTGAGTCTCTCATCTATGTATTTATGTAAATATTCTATTTTGAGACTCGAGCTGCCTTTTGGCATGTTATGCATCAGTTGGTTGTTTTATAACCTTTCATTGCATTGAGTTATACTGTTGAGTTAAGTTGCCGCTGAGTTAAGAAAGCCAGGCCAAGGGTTCGCTTGGGGCCAGCAATGGTCTCCGAGTGTCGGTCCCGCCCAGGGTGTAGGCTCGGGGCGTGACAGAACTTGGCGATCTAAAATCTGAACAGGAATCTCCTTATAAGATAAGCTATCCTTGATCCTAACACTTTCAGTTGGCATGATCAATGAAGGATTGCATATGCACTTCTTCAACATAGAGATATGAAGTTAAAACGTTCAATAAGGACCCTTGAACAACTTTAAAACTTGCTTTGACTTGCTTCTTAACTTCTAAGCTTGACTCTAACTTCACTTGACTTTGATCCTAACTTTCCCTAAATTGGATTATGAATTCAAGGGTAATGATCTCATGTTTATGGATGAGTTCGCGATGTTTAGATGTATCTTAGAGTGTTGAAAACAACTATAAAACATAGGTACATTACCAAGGAACATGTATGAAACGTGGGGAATGAATGGGAAGGATTGGCATTCTTGGCGCTCTGAGAGGCGCGGGGAGCCAGCCCTCAAAGTTCAGAAGGCTTGGTGAGGCGCTCTGCATGGTGCGCTGCCCCAAGGGTGGAAGTTCAGAAACTCTTTTGGGGCGCGCTGGCTGCCGCGACGCCCCAACCCTTTCCCCAGAAAACTTGACTTTTCTCCTTCATTTTTCCAACTCTAAACCACCTTAACTTCAAAGGTTCCAACCCCAAACACTTAGAATCATAAAACCCCTCAACATACAATAGATTCAACTCGAAAACACAACCGGAAACATGTCCCAAATCAACAAGAACTTCAACACAACCACAAGACTTCAACAAACACAACCAAATCTTTTCTCGAAAATTAAAACAAGTTTGGCGTGTGGGGGAATGAACCAAGCCAACACTATGCTCTCACATACCTTAATAGGGATCACCCCCGACGAAAACCACGACAATCTTAACGACCTTTCTTCTTCTTCTCTTTCTCCTCTTCACTCACAACCCTAACTCTCACTTTAAAAAGGAAAAACTGATTTAAAATCAGTCTAAAACCTTAATATAACCAAAAGAAATGGTTAGGGAAAAGACCAAAATACCCTTACAAATTCGGACTAAACTGCCCTGTGCCAACAGCCCAACTTCCAAAGGACATAACTCACTCATATGCACTCGGAATCGAGCAAACTCAGCGGCGTTGGAAAGATCATTCCAAGGGCTTTGCCAAACATAACTAGAAATACACCTAATTCATCCTGAGCTAGGAGTTATGACTGTTTAAAGTTGACCAAAAACTCTTCTTCTTTTTTTCATACTTAACCAAATTTCCAGATTTTGAATTATTTCCAAAAATGACTATTTCCAATTTCCAGCTTCTTCATAGTTATTTCAAATTGCAAGATGTCACAACTATGATTGAAATCCCAAAGACACACCTAAACTTAGCTAGAGTCCTATTAGCCCCCTAAACTAATTTAAAATGGAATAAATACATCACAAACATTGACATGTTATAGAGAGTGTGCACACTCTCTTAAAGGCAAGTGATGAGTGCACAAATTGGACACATGTCATTTTTTCATTGGTAACTTTATAATTAGTTAGTACACATATTTATTGATAATAAAACTTATATATATTTAATTATTTTTGTTTCTTTCTTTGTAAATTATTTATTTAATTTCTTTTCCCTTGAAACTTTATTTAATTAATTTATTATCTTTTCACTTTTAATTATTTTTAATAAATTATGTGTATTTTATTTTTAAAAAATATTTAAAAGTGTCCTTTAATTTTGATGTTTTATTTGATTTTCTTCACTTATTTTGGTATCCGTTCAAAATTAACTTATTTTAAATACATGACATTTGAAATCAACTTAAAACGAAAGACAAAGAAAATAAACTCAATAGAAAAATAAAAGAGAAAAAATAATGAATGTAAGTAAAAAGTAAAGTTTCTATACAGGTAAAAAAGTGTGTATTAACTTAATTTAAATACAAGATAAACAAAATAAGTATATTTTTTTTAAAAAAACTAAGGAAAAAAAATTATTTAAAAATAAAATAAAATATATATATATATATATATATATATATATATATATATATATATATATATATATTTACACACATGGCGGGCGAGTGTGTACAAACACAACCAACTTGGGTGGTTGAAGATGCCACATCAACACAAAAGGTTCACAAAAATACGAAAAAATGAGTTCAGGGGGATAATGGGATCTTAGTTAAGTTTAGGTGTGTCTCTAAGATTTTGGTCATTGTCTAGGGGGTACTTATGCCTTATCCCCAATTAAATATTCGTGTACTTTGCTCCTGTTGAGTGGCTCATTGACACCATTGTTTTTGTATCAATACACTGGTAAATAGAATCGTTCTATCCTGAGAAGATCTATTCTTTAATCCTCGGGTACTAGAGGGGAATAATTTCCTTAAGGGAACAATGTGCATTCAGTGGACTCGATTTTTTCCTTTCTGTTTCATTCTATTGTTACAGATCCTGGTATATTTTTTACAGTCATTAATTTAAGCTTATGTTATTAATTGTTGTTTTTTAGTACATGTTTTAAACTTTGTTGTTTATGTGTATGCTTTTGATCATTATGTTGAAGTAAAGATATGTTAATCAAGAGTTTGATGTAATCATTAGACTATTAGTGTCATGTAGATTAGAATTTTTAAACTTGTAAAATAAATGACTTTGATCTTTATATAGTTTTCAGTGGCTAAAAGATCCATGGGATGTCCAAGAAGGGACTTTTGAGTGTTCAGAAGTTATGGTGGTTCCACACTACCTTGGAGTTTTAGTTATTCAACTTTCTATCTTATCGAGACATTCAATCAATTAGTGACATCCAAATAATAAAGGAATGTAGTGGGATGGTAAGTATTGTAGTCAACCTTAATCAAAAGTTTGGTGTTTTGAGAAAATGGTCAGATGTCCCCCCAATCTATTACCGGATTTCCAACTACACACTTATACTTTACGGGGATCCTATTACCCCCCCCCCCCCGCCGAGCTATTTTAAAGTGGAATTATTTCCTCCCTGAAATGTCATTACCAGGCATGTGTCTTGTGGTGAAATACACGCACTTGACACGTGTATTTCACCATTTAATAATTATTTTTTAAAAAAAAGTTCTCCTCCTTCCTCTTCCTTTCTTCCCCAATCATTTTTTCAACCCTAACTATTCTAAACACCATTTTTTACCTCAATAAATTTCTATATCTCTAACAATTTATAAAAACGAAAATTCAAGTCACCTTTTCTCTTCCCCATTCTTTATTCTTTCTCCCTCTAAAATAATCATGATTAATTTATAATTTGAGTTTTTGATTTTGATTCTTCATGGGTTTTAGGAGAACACGTAGGATCCTTCTTTAAAAATGTAGAAGAAATTGTTTTGTTTTAGTTTCTTTTAATAAGTTTGAAGATATTTTTTAAATATACAATTACTTCATTTTGATTTTGTTACTCTTGAGTCCATGACTCTAAAAAAAATTAATTAATGGGTATGTTTTTTAAAAAAAAAAATTAATTTAATTTGTTAGATATGTTCTAAATAAGTCTATTGAAAAATTATTTATTCATAAAATGCATTACTTGTTGATAATTTTTATGCCAAACATCCATTGAAAAAGCTTCAACAATGATAATGGTGAAAAATGTATAGTTGTATAGATAAATAAGAAGAAAGAAAGAGAAAGAAAAAAGAAAATTAGAAAAAAAATGGAAATTATTAAAGAAATAATTATCTCCTTATAAACATTAGATTAAAAGTCGCAAAAAAATAAATAAAGTTTTAACCATATTGATCGAAACATAAACAACAAAATATGCCTTTTGGCTATCAAAGTAGTGTCATTGACTGCGAATGATTTTGAATAAGGGACTTGCCAAGACATCATTTAATTCAAATTATTTCAGTGACATACGTTATTTTATTGAACTCCAAGAGATGTGTTTTTAAATTTTAATTAACTTATCAAGTACACAACTAATTATATAGGGAAAATGCATAAGTACCCCCCAACCTATGCCCGAAATCCCAGAGACTCACATAATACTATACTAAGGTCCTATTACTCCCCGAATTTATTTTATAAATAATTTTCTACCCCTTTTAGGCCTACGTGGCACTATCCTTGAAAAAATTGTCAACACGCGTTGGGCCCAGAAGATAGAGCTACGTAGGCCCAAAAAGGGTAGAAAATTATTTGTAAAATAAGTTCGGGGGGGGGGGGGGGGGGGGGGGGCTAATGGGACCTTAGTATAGTATAAGTGTGTCTCTGAGATAACGGGCATAGGTTGGAGGGGTACTTATGCATTTTCCCAATTATATAAGATGTATAATATTTAGATTATGTATGTAGATGCCTTGAATAGGAGAAAAACTCTCGCAATTGATGAATAAAATGTTTATATCACTTTTTGAAAATACAAATATAGACAATGAAACAATTACATATCTTTCCTAAAGACTTTGGTGATGAATAACTACAGTAAAATGAAGAATTAATAACAAAATGCATAAACACTTAGAATCAAATCTTTTTGGTATTAAGATTAAAAAAATATTTCATTTCATCTGTGGATAAAATATTCTTGACAATTTATCGTAAGGCTATACCCACTTGAAAACACTTATATTATCAAATATTCAAAAGTAGATTATTGACGTAGTTCACCACCGTGCGAAGTGCAGGCAATCTACCTAGTTTTATATAATATAACATTACAATAAGCATGTTAGACCAAAATTATGGAATACTTAATTTTCATTGGTGGAGAAATCAATGGATGGATAAATCTATTTAAACAAAAGTCATTAATAATTAAACTCAATTTGTAACAAAAAGAGAAAGAAATAGAAGATACATATAGCTAGTTATGTGTTCAATTTTGAGGATTAGAGTATTAACCGCGGACTCCTAATTATAGTTTTAATCATGGGGTACTTTAATTGTTTTGTGAAAAGTGAATTTCCAGAGTCCAAATTATTGGAACATACATGCAATGGTGAAATGTATGACAAAAAGGGCCCATTTGGAGATAGTTTGTCTTATGTTCTTATAGAATTAAGTAATGAGACATCAAAACAAGGTTATGATTATTACATAACATCTCCTTATCCTAATGATGCTTTAGCTTATGGTCATGCTACTTGTAGTTCAAATGTAGAATATTCAGATTGTTATACTTGTGTTAGGCTTGCAAGAGGATATTTGATGACTACTTGTGATGGTAGTAGTGGAGATCAAGTCGAATTTGTTGATTGTTCGATGAGGTATGAACAATATTCCTTCAGCTAATAAACTAGAGTCTGCATATCTTTTGTTGTAACGATTTATTGAGATTCCTTGTTCGATGGTCTTTTTCATATCTTTCCATTCATTGTTCTTCTTTTGTGGCCATTGGTTAAGTGTTGAAATAATTGTGTTGTTGAGTTTGATGTTCTTAATTTGATTTTGTAATGTTAATTAATTTGAAAAGTGTTCTCAGTTTATATTTGAAGATCCATCTCCTCAATTATATTAGGGAGAAGGCACAAGTAGCCCCCTAGACTATGACCGAAATCTCAGAGACACACCTTAACTAAACTAAGGTTCTATTACCCCCCTGAACTCATTTTATATATAATATTGTACACCTTTTGGCTCATGTGGCACACCCCGTGACTCCACGCAGTTGAGGCGCGTGGGATATATTTGGATGCCACGTAAGCCAAAAAGGTGTAAAAATTACAAAAAAAAAAATGAGTTGGGGGGGTAATAGGACCTTAATTTAGTTAAGGTGTGTCTCTGGGATTTGGGTCATAGTCTAGGGAGGTACATCTACCTTTTCCCATTGTATTATAAAGAAATTACACTTTGCCTTCAACTTACACAAAGCACAATACTTTATCTTAGCTACCAAGTCCAATACATATAACTAAGGAAAAGGAATATAACGTCGTTAATAAAGGACATAAAGAAATAAAAGAATACTCTATGTACAATCATACACCTTCTACAATGCTCCTTGAACGTTGTTTATATGAGGATGTGATAGACAACGTTATTCTTTCTATAAATATAGGAATAATCTTATGGAATTAGTTATTTCGCGTCACCCTATCATATATATAAAATAAATTTCTCATCAATTATAGTATAAAGAGAAAACACATAAAGTGACACTTGAAGTTGTCTCAAATTTTTAAAAAGACACCTTAACTATGCAAGTGTTTTATTAACCCCCTAAACAATCCTGAACTAATATTATTACATCATTTTTTTTGTCCACCTGGCACAGAGAGTGTATGCACTCCCTTAAAGAGCGTGAACAAACTAAAATAGAGAATATAATTTTATTTTGGGAAAAGGTAGAAGTACCCCCCTAGACAATGACCGAAATTCCAGAGACACACCTTAACTAAACTAAGGTCCTATTATCCCCCCCCCCCCCCGAATCCACTTTTTTGTAATTTTGTGCACCTTTTTGGCTTACGTGGCATCCAAATATCTCACACGCGCTTCAATTGCGTGGAATCACAGAGTGTGCCACGTAAGATAAAAGGTGTACAAAATTACAAAAAAAATAAGTTCAGGGGGGTAATAGGACCTTAGTTTAGTTAAGGTGTGTCTCTGGGATTTCGATCATAGACTAGGGGGGTACTTGTGTCTTATCCCTTTTATTTTTACAAGTATTTTGCTATAAAATATATTTTCTTAATTTAGGCCATTAACGAAATTTTCAATATCAATTAATAGATAATGTAGTATTCGATTGATGACTAATGACTCAAATATAATCTCTAAGCTAAACTTAAAATAAAAATAATGAAATAAGCACTAGTTGGATTAGGCTGTTAGCAAAATTTTCAATAATAATAAACGGATACTGTAGTATTCGATTGGTCACTAATGACTCAAATATAAGCTCTAAGCTAAACTTAAAATAAAAACAATGAAATAGGCACTAGCTAGATTAGGCCGTTGGCGAAACTTTCAATAATAATTAACGGATACGGTAGTATTCAATTAGTCACTAATGACTTTTTTTCACTAATGACTCAAATATAAGCCCTAAGTTGAACTTAAAATAAAAAACAGTGAAATAGGGCACTACCTGGATTCAAACTCTAGCCTCGCCAGTAATTTCTCTAGCTCATACCAGCGACCCAAGGACAGTTTTATGCTCCATTTGTGTTCACTGTTAATTATATTCTACTTTCTGTTAGTTTCTCAAAAAAGATACATGCATATACATATAACTTTTTTTAAAATTAACGGGTGCACGTGCACTATGTGGGTCTACCTTCTGCATATAGTACAAATATTGGAATAAATAATCTTTAGACTACCTAACACTACATCTAAATATCTAATCAAATACAAAATTAAATAGTCAAATTAGTTTTCCTTTCTTCCTCCTAGCAGACCATCCTCAAAGACTCGTTTGGTAAGATGCTTAGTTATTTCGAGATTGCGATATTATTTATATCTCACATTAAGTTACAATCCGTATTATTAATTTCAAGATAACGTGTTTCGACTAAACGAGCCCTAAGAGGGCCGAGGGGGTACTAGCACATTCGAGACCCTTGTAGGAGTACCCCTAAGCCGTTCTTCTCAGCACTCCATTTCTCACTCTCTGTCAGCTTCTTCACTGTTTATTTTTTTTCAGCATAAAAAATTCAAATCAGCAATAGATAAAAATGTTGTATTTGTTGCCACATCTTCATTCTGGATGGGCAGTGGATCAAGCTATTCTTGCTGAAGAAGAACGCCTTGTAATCATTCGATTTGGCCATGATTGGGATTTTACCAATTACCCAGTGAAACAGCTGAGCTAATAAATCTAAGACATTTAGTTACTCGGTATCCAGAACCTTTGATACATATATGCAAACTCACCAGTCTTCAAGTTGTTGATGGCATCTGTTGTGATCAGTGGAAAGATGTTGACCCTGTTGATTTTGTCAATCTTTGAGAATTAAGCATGGAGTATATTACCAAATCTTACTCCCTCAACAACATTAGCAACTTGAAAAACCTTATCATTCGACTGTAATTTTGAATTTCAACAAACTATAATTAAAAATTCAGTCCAAAACTAATTCAAATTTTACCCAAATAATCTCAAATTTTATATTATTAGTCTCGTCAACGTTTCAGTTCTTTTGAGAAATCACCAATTCAAAACAAAATTTGTTTTCAGGAAATCAATTTTGAGATCTTGACCTTCAAGCTCTTACAAAATCTTTATGGAGTAACCTCCCAGGCTGAATTCGAATATTTTATTTCTTCTCTTCAAAGTTACAAAACGCATCTTCAAATTGAGAAGTCATGTTCATATTTTTTCCTATAGATTCCCCTAACAAGGATAGTTAAAAAGAAAAGAAAGGTATCTATTATTTAAAGATGAAATTTGAACGTACTAAATTTAAAATTTCTAATTTTACGATTAATAATATGATTTTATAAGCACATTGATACCATGAAAATTTTAAAACCATATATTTTAAAAATCTTCTAGTCCTGATTAAAATGGCGTACCTAGTAAAACATGTTTCGATAAAATAAAGCAAATGGAATATTATTAATTGGGAAAATGCATAAGTACCCCCCAGCCTATGCCCGAAATCGCAGAGACACACCTAACCTTTACTAAGGTCCTATTACCCCCCAAACTTATTTTTTAATTAATTTTCTACCCCTTTTGGTCCTACGTGGCACTATTTTGAAAAATTTGTCAACACGTGCTGGGCCCACAAGAATAGTGCTCTCAAATTGTATTGTTTGAATATGGAATCATTACCATCCCTTGAATTTGTTAATTGTTGTGAAAAGCTCCAGAAATTGTGTTTAGATGGGGGAATAGAGAAACTGCCTCTGTTTCCAAATTCCATCACAATGATAGCTCTTTGGAACTCAACACTGAAAGAAGATCCGATGCCTATTTTGGGAATGTTGCCAAACCTAAGGAATCTCCAATTGTTTAGAGCTTATGAAGGAAAAAAAATAATGTGCAGTGATAACAGCTTCAGTCAACTAGAGTTCCTTATTCTTTATGATCTTGAGAAGCTAGAAACATGGCATTTAGGCACAAGTGCCATGCCTCTCATTAAAGGTCTTCGTATCCATCAATGTCCAAATTTAAAGGAGATTCCAGAGAGAATGAAAGACGTGAAGCATATTTGATAATAGGAAATGTAAATATACAAACAAATCCCATTCCTACATAAAATTTCTTCATTTTTATTTTTATATTAAATAATATTTGTGTTAAATCAACAGAAAAGAAGCTATTATATGAAGACATTCACCTTCATCAACTTGGATTATTTCAACATTCTCTTTTATCTTATGTTTTGGTCTTTCAATGTTTAATTTCTTTCTGTTTTTGGCTTTTCTTAGTGTGTGGAAACATGTGTTGGAAGACAACTTTTTTTTTTGGATTTTGTGATGACTTAATTAACGGAACAAAGTTTAAAATGTTCTTAAATTATGTAAAATAAACAAAAATATCCTCAATTGATAGTTTGATCCAAAAATATCATTGTCTTCAATAAAAAAAATAAAAATGTCTATTAGAAAGTTTTTATCGTTATCTAAATGAAAACTAATGATGGGGTTACTATGAGGTTATATAATAAAAGAAGTTGAGAACTAGCTCAATATGCATCGAGAATAACAAAAAAAAGAAGAATAAAACTTACAAACTCCCTTAGTGTGAAGCGATTTCTTTTTGGGAGGGGGTGGGGGTAATAGAGAGTAAATTGCTCATAAGTCAGCGAGACAAAAAGAGAAAATCGCTCACAAGCCAACGAGATGATCAATTTTTTTATGCCGTTAACAGTAGTTATAGCACAAATATATCTCGCTCCTCCTCTAGCGAAGTGTTGTACTTGGAGATGAGTGTTGACAATACATATTCTGTATCAGTACCTAATGCCATAGGAAGTTTGTACCACCTCAAGTTGTTAAGATTGAGACGTATTCGTGATGTTCCCTCTTCCATTGGCAACCTCAAGAATCTACAGACACATGTTGTCTATGACTTGGGATACTCTTGTGAACCACCCCGCGAGACAGCTGACCTAATAAATTTAAGACATTTAGTTGCTTCATATTCAAAATCTCTGGTACATATAAGCAAACTCACTAGTCTTCAAGTTCTTGAAGGCATTGGTTGTGACCAATGGAAAGATGTTGACCCTGTTGATTTAGTCAATCTTCGAGAATTAGGCATGACTGATATTACCAAATCTTACTCCTTAAACAACATTAGCAGCTTGAAAAACCTTAGCACTCTCAGATTGTTGTGTCGCCGTCTTGCATCTCCATTTCCATCTCTTGAATTTGTTAATTGTTGTGAAAAGCTCCAGAAATTGTGGTTAAAAGGGAGAATAGAGAAGCTTCCTTTGTTTCCAAATTCCATCACAATGATGCTTCTTTGGAAGTCAAAACTCATGGAAGATCCGATGCCTATTTTGGGAATGTTGCCAAACCTAAGGGATCTCGGTTTAGATGGAGCTTTTGAAGGGAAAGAAATAATGTGCAGTGATAACAGCTTCCGTCAACTCGAGTTCCTTCATCTTTATGATCTTGAGAAGTTAGAAACATGGCATTTAGCCACGAGTGCCATGCCTCTCATTAAAGGTCTTTGTATCCATGCTTGTCCAGAGCTGAAGGAGATTCCAGAGAGAATGAAAGACGTGAAGTTTTTGAAGTATATGGGAGGTTTTATTTTATAATAGGGAAGGTAAATATACAAACAAATCTCAATCCTACATAAATTTCTTCATTTTTTTCTTTTTTCTATAAATAATAATAATATTTGTGTTAAACAGGAGATGAAGCTGTCAAGTTGATGAAGACATTAATCAAGTTGGATTATTTCAACATTCTGTTATTTTTTTTGTTTTGGATTTTCAATGTTTAATCTCTTTCTGTTTCTGTTAGTGTGGGCAAAAAGCGTTGGAAGACAACCTTTTTTTTTTGGATTTTGTGATGATTTAATTAACAGAAGAAAAAGGGTTTAAGATATTCTTAAATTACGTGAAAAAGATAAAAATGTCCTTAGTTGATAATTTAGTTCAAAAATATCATTGTCTTCACTAGTTTAGTCTAAAAATGCTCTTATTATTACTTAATAGGTTAAAAATGTCTTTTTTTAAAATAAATATTATTATTTTAAAAAAACACATTATTTTTTCATTAGAAAAACCTTATCCTACTTCAATTTATAAAAAACCATTAAGAAATAAAAATGATTTCTATTTTATTAGAAAGTTTTTATCGTTATCTTAATGAAAATTAATGACGAGTTTACTATGAGGGCATATAATAAAAGAAGTTGAGAACTCACTTAGTGTGCAGCGAGAATAACAAAAAAAAAAACTTTCAAACTCGCTTAGTGTGGAGCGATTTTTGGAAAAAGAAATAGTGAGCAAATCATTCATAAGTCAACGAGAAAAAGATAAAATAAAAGAGAAAATCGCTCATAAATCAACTATTTAAACAAAAAGATATTAAAGAACTAAACTCAATTATTTGCAACACAAAAGTAAAAAAAGATATATACATACATGTAGCTATGAGTTCAATTTTGAATAAAGAGATAATCTTGCCACTTACTAATACTCCTAATCAAATACTCCCTTTGTCCTAATTTATGTGACTTACTTTCCTTTTTAGTCAGTCCAAAAAAGAATGACACATTTCTATATTAAGTAACAATTTAACTATATAATGTCTACTTTACCCTTAATGAAATGATTTACAGCCACACAAATTTCTATCATTTATTTGGACCACAAGTTTTAAAAGTCTTCCTTTCTTTCTTAAACTTCGTGCTGAGGCAAACTACCTCACATAAAATGGGACGGAGGGAGTAGTACATATGGACTCGGAGATGAACTCAAGATTTGAAGACTTTGGGTGTTTCAATATTATCTTAATTTAAGCAGTAAGCAAAATATTTAATAATAATTAACGGATAATGTAGTATTCGATTGATCACTAATGACTCAATTATAAGCTCTAAATTAAACTTAAAATAAAAACAACGAAATAAGGCACTAGCTGGATTCAAACCCTGGTCTCGTGAGTGATTTCTTTAACTTGTACCAGTTCCTCATGGTGCACAATTAATTATATTCTACTTTCTCTCAATTTCTCAAAATAGATATACACGTATATAAATATTTTTTTCCGAAATTGACAAGTGTATGTTCACCATATGGGTCCACCTTCTGCATATAGTACATAAATTGGAATAAATAATCTTTAGATTAACTAACACATCTAAATATCTAATTAAATAATTAAATAATTAAATAATCTTATATTTTATCTGAACCATATCAATCCTAGCAAACCATCCTTAAGGACTCGTTTGTTAGGATGGCTAGTTATTTCAAAGGCATAATACATAAATGTACACTTTAACTTGTTCTCATTTCACATTTATGTCCTTCAACTTTGGGTATGCATAACTAGGCACTTAAATTTGTATAAACTTGAACAAGTAGACACATGAATCCTACGTGGCACAATACACGTAGGACACCACGTAGGACAAAAAATGACATGTAGGATGTCATGTAGGACATATGTGTCGTTTTGTTCAACTTTATATAAGTTTAAGTGTCTACTTGTGCATACCCAAAGTTGAAGGGCATAAATGTGATTTGAAGTCAAGTTAAAAGACATATTTATGCGTTATGCCTATTTCAAAATTGTGATATTATTTATATCTCACATTACGAATAGTAAACAACATAATTAATTTCGAGATAACGTGTTTCCGACGAGACACTTGTAGGAGTAGCACTTTTGGTACCCCTAAAAATATTCATGTCGACCTCTCATCTCTCTGTTTCTCTCCCTTCTCTCTCTCTCTGTCAGCTTCTTCACTGTTTTTTTTTCAGCATAAAAAAATCAAATCAGTAATAGATAAAAATGTCGTATTTGTTGCCACATCTTCACTCTGGATGGGCAGTGGATCAAGCTATTCTTGCTGAAGAAGAACGCCTTGTAATCATTCGATTTGGCCATGACTGGGAATTTGGGATGATACTTGTATGCAGGTACCTTACAATTAACATATAATTGTCAATTTTTTGAATTTTTTTATTTGGGTTTTTAGCTAAAAGAAGAATCTTGGAATAGGTATAGAGGATTCGTATAGTAGACTCAACTAATTATGGTATGAACAATTTTTAACATACAATTGTCAATTTTTTCAAATTTTTTATATGAAATTTATTTGGTTTTTAGCTAAAAGAAGAATCTTGGAACATATACAGAGGATTCATATAGTCAACAACTTGTTTAGAATTACATATAAGCATTTGAACATATAAATGGGCAATTACTGGAAATAGGTAATTGGTGAAAAGAAGAATCTTGCAGTTGTAGAGGATTCATGTGACTCGAACTAGTTTTGAATTAGATAGAAGCTGTTAAATTGATGACTTGATAAAATAGGAAATTTTATTGGCTAGAATGGAGCAGATTAGATTAATTGGTGATTATTTGGAAGGACAACTTTGACGGGCTTGTTTGTCCATTTGAAACGCTACGTCTGATGAATTCGTTGTTCCTGTTGGGTTAACTGATTACGGCTGAAAAAGGTTATTGATTCAACTTTTTTATTGGGTTGAATCACCTGATTGTGTCATATTTTATGAGAAATAGAGTGTTGGGATAGTAGTTTTTATTTGCTTATTTATGCTGATTATAATTGCACTAAGGTATGGAAGGCATGGTCCGTCCAAAGTCCGGACAAAGGGTGAGGGCTGCAGTAGGTCTGATGTTAGCTAAATATGCTGAATCCTTTATATATGTGGGTATAGAGGACCCACACTACCGATACCCAATTAGTTTGTAGTCGAGTTGTAGCTGATTGATTGCTATATTAAGTTCTGCAGAATTAATTTTGCCATCTTTTGATGTGGAGTTGAAAGTGGTATGTATTAACAAAGGCGGATCCAGGATTTGATGTTTATGGATTCTAAACTAATGCCTTTTGGACTTGCTGAGTTCTATATTTATAATGTGTACATATTAAATAGATTTACCTGGACCTAAAACGTACATCCGCCTTTGGTGTCCTAGTATTGTTTTGGGTTCCTTTTGTGTTTATATATGTAAGTGATTCAAAATTGTTTTTGCCTGTGAAAAAGAAAAGAAGTTTTGCTGTTTGAGAGTTGTTGATTCTTGCTTATAGCTACCCTGCACTAGTAATAAAAGAAAAAAAAAAGGCAGCTTGTAAATGCTTGCAATTCAACAGGTGGCGAATAAGTCTGGAATCTAAGTCCTGCGGAATTTGAGGCAGGTTTTACATATGTTTTCCATCTCCGAAATCAGATGTCTAATGAGATATTGTGTAATGGAAACTGAATGGTTTTGTGGTGAACAGGTGATTTTTGTCTTTTGATGAGAATGGTGAACTGGTGATTTTAGTTTGAAACTTTTTTCGTGTCAATCTATTAACTTTAAGTATAGGTTCTTTGGAAGTTAATCTGTAGGGTCTTGTTTGGTGAATTGGGTGATAAGGTGTACTGATTAAGTTTGGGTATTGGATTATGGAACGGCGTAGTCGAGGATAGTAAAAGTGCTAGAAGCTGCTATTGAGGTTGAAGACCATGAACTGGGATGATCAAAATCTTGTTGTTGCTCGGAGTAACAACAACAACATACCCAATGTAATCCCACAAGTGGGGTCTGAGGAGGTTGGTGTGTATGCAACCTTACCGCTAACCTTACGAAGGTGAAGAGGTTGTTTCCTATAGACCCTCAGCTCAAGTAAAACAAATACAGTAGCGAAGAAGTCATGGTGAAAAATATTGAGAAAAGAACAAGTAGAAACAACAAAAATGTGGAATCAAGCAGAAAGACGCTCTAGTATGATCATATAGGACTAGAATTAGCAACATAACATCTCACTCATCCACCTATAAATGGTAATATGCTAAGATATGCTTACATGTTTTATTTTGACTATGTATCCTACATTATATCTTCCAACAATGTTTGCCCAACGTAATACATCCTAAAAACAAGTGAGAACAGCAATGAAGTGAGCCACACATCTCACTACTATAATTTTCCGGATCATCCTGTGTGGATAGATTCTGAAATCATTGCTTTGAACTGATTACGCATTATTAGTGCTTTTTAAAGAAGAGTGATTGGTTCATTGGCTACATTTTTCTTGAAGTACATTTCCTCTTCCCTGCACATAACGCCATTATCAGGGATTTGAGTCGTAAGACTGTGGTCCTGGTATGACTAACCTTTACCTCAAAACCAATATGTCTGTTACTCTTTCATGAGCTGTTTGATGTGGGCTGGTAATTTGTTCACAATTACAGGTTGGTGATGTAATCCTGCTTCCTCCATTTCTTTGTGGGAGGGAGAGTAACAAGTGTGTCGTCGATAATTTTTCATATCAAATGCTGCAGATCTCGTCTATGTTCAAATCATGGCACACCTCTATGCTTTTCTGCCTTTTCTTACGCGTCTAAGACTCTTTGCCTTGTAAAAATTTAGTTTTAATTCCGTATTTTTTCTCGACTCCAGATGGACGAGGTGCTGTCTTCAGTTGCAGAGACGATCAAGAACTTTGCTGTGATTTACCTGGTTGACATCACCGAGGTCCCTGATTTTAACACGATGTACGAGCTGTGTGATCCATCCACCATCATGTTCTTCTTCAGGAACAAGCACATTATGATTGATCTTGGCACTGGGAACAATAACAAGATCAATTGGGCCCTTAAGGATAAACAAGAATTTGTCGACATTGTTGAGACTGTGTATCGCGGTGCCAGAAAAGGCCGGGGTCTAGTCATTGCACCAAAAGATTACTCTACCAAGTACAGATACTAAGTTACTTGGTTGCTGGAATATGTTGTATACTTAATGACAAAACTGGAAGAACTGATAGAACAATGTTCAATTGAACTGTAAAAAATTGATCAAGTATGATTATGATGAGCTTCTTGGATAGAGAGAAAATAAAAATATAAAGCTGATTCATGATGGCCTACCTTTTTCTTAGCTTAAAATCATGGTTTGAAATTAGGTTGAGTTGAAGTTGAAATGTTATTTGGACATGTAGTTTGGCTTTTTTAAATTGTATTCTCTCGTAGATATTAAAATCTCATAATTTGTGAAAATTATATAAATCTTTTTAGCTTTTATATAATATTACCAAATGAGCAAATTATAGATTACCAATAAGGTATTGGACTATTTTAGGGTGTCGAATTGATAAATTATATATCTCCATACAATTGATACAATAATCCTTTTTTATATGATATCAACAATTGATATATAATCCTTTTACGTGTTATAAACAATTAATATAAACAAATGTTGATATACTTTGATTTTAGTAGTTTTGACAAATTTAAATGCAATAGTGCATACTTAAACTTGAAACATAAATGTTACCAACAAATGTTGTGGTGGTTTATTTGAGAAAAAAATATAAAATAATTAAAATCAAGTTTTATCGTTTGAAATTGTAATACAGACATTAAAGTTCTTGGTAGTCAAATTATTGTTGCAGCCAAGGGCGGCTCAAGGTAATTTGAGGCCTAAAGAGAAATTTTAATTGAGGCCTAAAATATTTAAATTTCAAATATAGTTGTTTTTTTTTTTTTATCTTTTTAAGTGCAAATTATTACTTGATATCTTTTTTTAAAATGATTTTATCGAA
The DNA here is from genome assembly GCF_900185275.1 of Solanum verrucosum. Classification (NCBI taxonomy): domain Eukaryota; kingdom Viridiplantae; phylum Streptophyta; class Magnoliopsida; order Solanales; family Solanaceae; genus Solanum; species Solanum verrucosum. The sequence continues at coordinate 6,181,030 of NW_026019988.1, forward strand.
TATCATTTTTTATTATTAATTTTAGGTAATATTTTATCAATTCAACATTGAAAAACATTCTTTTACTGAGGCGATCATTATATAAATTGTTAACATAATTCTATAAGTAATAAGTTGACAAACTTTACATAAAGATAAGGATTAAAACCATAAAATTTGATATAAGAAATTGATAACTTGGTATAACCCTACTTTAATATGTTTATGTAATACTTGAAAATTTAAGAAGAAACAAATAAAAGAAAAATTGTAAGTCATTTTGTTTTATACTTTTCGACTATTAATTTATAATTTTGATAGTGTATTACTCTAGCTTATAAAAAAAAAAATTAAAAAAAGTACAAAAAAATTTTAAAAAGATAAATAATATGAGTGTTAGCGAAGAGAATGTAAACATTCAAAATAATGTTTTCTTAATTTCTTTCTATTTGAATGGCGCTAAAAATAATAAAATAGTATATTTATTTAAAATTATACTTTTTAAGCATAAATAATTATTTCTTTATTAAAAAAGTTAACACATAATTTTTTCTTCATGAAAATTTGAGGCCCCCAAGGCATATGCCTTAAATTTATTAAGCAAGAGCCGGCCCTGGTAGCAGCGGAATGATTAGTACTTCTTCATCTTTAATCAGAGATTTCAGAATATTTTGGATTCAAGCTCCCGAATTAGGAATCACTTTTATTAGAAAGCATGTTAGGCTCCGTAAAACGAAAAAAAAAAAAAAAACTTTGAAACATAGTAGTCCATTTTTATCATTTTCTCTTCTCATAACCAAACCTGTGAGCCTATAAAGCTCTCCAATTTTACCATTCACACTTTCTTGTTCCAAGAAATTTGGACAATGGGGTAACACTCCCATTACACACTTAAATACTCACCACTCTTCCCCAAAAATACATCAATGGCTGCTCTGTGTAGAATCAGAAGACCCCATTTGCTTTTCTCCAATTCAATCAAACAACTCCTCAATATATGGACTCACAACAACATTCTGATTCAAACCCCTTTTACAAAACACAATCTTTCTCCATTTTCTTCAACACCCACTTGCCCAAAACCTCCAAATCCCCTTCCCCCAATTTCTTCAGACGATTCAAGAATCGCTGATAGACTTGTACACATATTCACTAAGCCTCTTGATTCATCAAAAAGCCAAGAACTTGATGAGTTGGGTTCAAAGATTACTACTTTTATTGTTGAATTTGTTCTTAGAAAGTTTAGAAATTGGAGAATAGCTCATTTATTTTTTAATTGGGCTTCGAATTTAAAAGGGTATCGACATAATTGTCATACTTTTAACTTGATGGCAGAGTGCTTATCAGGTGGTCGACAGATTGACTCAATGAGAGTGTTGGTTAATGATGTAGTTAGATTTCAGTGTTATTTTACGCCTCGTGGTTTGGGTTTCTTTATAAGGTGTTTGGGTAATCAAGGGTTGGTTAAGGAGGCAAATGAGTTGTTTGATCAGATGAAAAAATCAGGTCTTTGTGTTCCGAATTGTTTTACTTATAATTGTTTGTTAGATGCTGTATCTAAGGCTGGTGATGTTGGTTTAATTGAGCTGAGATTGAAGGAGATGTGTAGCTATGGGTGGGAGCTAGATAAGTATGCCTACACACCAGTTTTGCAGTGTTACTGTAATGTGGGGAATTTTGAAAATGCGTTGGTTGTGTTTAATGAGATGCACGTAAAGGGATTGGTCGATGCACATGTTTTGTCGATCTTGTTGGTTTCTTTTAGTAAGTGGGGTAAGGTAGACAAGGCATTTGAGTTGGTTGAGAGGATAGAAGATCTTAACATTAGCTTAAATGAGAAGACATGTTTTGTTTTGATTCATGGTTTTGTGAGGGAAGGTAAAACAGATAAAGCGTTGCAACTGTTGGATAAAATGAAGAAATTGGGTTTTGTGCTGGACATTTCTGTTTATGGCGTGCTAATAGAAGAGTTGTCTAGGAATAAGGAGATTGAGAAAGCTATGCAGCTGTACGAGGATATGAATGTTTCAGGAGTCCATCCTGATATTAAAATACTTAGTGACCTTATGTCTTGTGTGCGTGATGAAAGAGACATGATCAGGATAGTTGAGGGGAGGTATGAGAGTCTGGATCTGAAAGCTAGGATGTTGTTGTATAATTCTGTGCTGAAAGGACTTATTAACAATGGTTCAACTGATAAAGCATATCGTCTACTTTCTGCATCAATGGGTCTTGACTCTGGTGGTGATTTTAATGAGGACAATCTTTTCCCCATGAAGGAACTTGCTTGTCCTAATACCATTTCTTTTGAAATAGTTATTGATGGTTTGTGTCGTGCGGATAGGTTGGAAATTGCTCTCAACCTGTTTAGAGATATGGACCTTATTGGCTGTAAACGCAGTGTGCTACTTTACAATAATTTAATTGATTCCTTGAGTAGGGCCAGTAGACTCAATGAGTGTTATGAGCTTTTGGATGAGCTGAAACAGTCAGAATTTCAGCCGACACATTACACATACAACTCAATTTTTGGATGCTTATGTAGGCAAGGGGATGATGCAGGTGCCCTTGCTATAGTGAGGGAGATGCGTGTGCATGGCCATCAACCTTGGATAAAATATTACACACTGCTCATGAAGAAACTTTGCAAAGATGGGCAAGCAGTCAAAGCTTCTAACTTTCTTGCTGACCTGGTTCAAGAAGGATTTCTCCCTGATGTAGTTGGTTATTCGGCAGTCATAGACGGCCTTGTTAAGATTAAACAGTTGGATGAAGCACTGAATCTTTTCAGAGGGATCTGTTCTCGGGGTTATTGCCCTGATGTGGTTGCTTATAACATTATGATAAATGGGCTTTGTAAGGCCAAAAGGGTACTTGAAGCCCAGAATCTTCTTGATGAAATGATGGATAAGGGGCTTATTCCATCAGTTGTTACCTACAACTCACTGATTGATGGGTGGTGCAAAAATGGTGATGTAGATCGGGCAATTGCATATCTCACTAGGATGAATGTAAAAGAACGGGAGCCCAATGTTATCACTTACACCACTTTAATAGATGGGTTATGCAATGCCGGCAAACCAAGTGATGCTATTAGTCTTTTGGTCAAAATGGAGGCAAATGGGTGCTCTCCAAATAGAATAACTTTTATGGCTCTCATTAGTGGTCTGTGCAAGTGTTGGAAGCCAGATGATGCTCTGATTTATCTGCAGGAAATGGAGAGGAAGGATATGAAACCCGATCCATCGATCTACATAGTGCTAATAGATGCTTTTATAAAAAATATGAATCCTAATGAAGCGTGTGACCTACTACAAAAGGTGGTCCATGATGAGTCTCTTCAAGATTTAAATAGTAAGAGTCGTCCTATTCTCAAAGAGGCAATACTTTCCCTGTCAGCGGATCCAAGGACGTCCTCAAATTTAAAAATCCTGTTGGAGGAGGGTCACCTTGCAGCACTCTGTAATGTCAATGAAATTGGATGACATGATAAGATATATTAGATGTCTTGACCTCATCTGTCATCTGTCATCTATAGTTGCATAGGATTAAGAACAAAAGTTAGGAATTGAAGAGCATCAAGTGTCGAGCTCTATGCTTTGCTGGTTTTGGTGTACTGGCTAGTTTCTACTCATTATTTCATCGTCAATGAAAAGTTCTAGACCCTACATTTGATATAATGGCAACAGGCTGAGGAGTATGTGTCTTGCAGCTTTCTGCTCGTTGTCTAAGCAACTCTTTCTATTGTGACCTCAATTTGTTTTATTAAATGTTTCAAGAATGATTAGATTTGGTTGAAAAGCTTGAGGGGACTTTGTATGTTGAGGAGAATTGATGCGTGAACTCTAGTAAGTAGCAAAGAAGCGTGGTGGCTGTATGTGGGACCAGTCACTAAGTCCGTTAAGGCATCTGCGCATCTCAGGTACAACTCCGTACGCATTACAATTGCATCCTGTCTCTGGTATCCAAGTGCATTTTGTGTTTCATCTCATATGCACACACACACACATTACATTTTTCAAGCACAATACAGATGATGTAGTTTTACATATATTAAAATTTAAGTTTATGCAACACCAAAATATTTCAGTGGTCCATATTACCTATAAAGTCTATATTGCCCTCATAGATAGTGATGAATGAAGCTTGTGACAGAGTATGCATAGAAGATCATGGAAATAGAAGCAAACAGAAAAAAAGTTATTAATAATTGGACAATATTGATAGACAACTTTGGCTGAATGAGTTTGAGTCGTATGACACATTTTTCTCAATAGTTTTTGTTCATGAATGAAATTGACTTGCCAAAAAATGAAAATGATTCTGGAATTCTTAACAACAGAAAGGTTGTAGTTGGTACTGCAGAATGCCAATTTATGAAATTGTCTGCATTCAGAATGATAGTTTCCTGTTTCTATAGTTTTCTGGATAATGTTGGCAAAAATTGCAGCAGCGATCTGCAAACAATGGAGCATCAGTCACCCAAAATGTATATTGAAAGAGATATGCATCCCTCTCATGGTAAAACAGAAAGATACTACAGCAGGACCTGCTTGATACAGAGAAAGGTATTCTACAACAACTGCATCGCTTCAGCAGAAAACAAGTTGAGTCGGCTATATGAATCCTCACTGACCGTGTCACTCCTTATAAGCTCATCTCAGGCCAATATTATACGAAATAAAAGATCTGGCAGCATAACTAGATACACTTCGGTGTTGAACTTTATCAGGTTTCTCTTCCGTGCAATTTTGAGGAAGCTTTTTTGTTGTAACTTTCATTTGTAGGATTTTGCATTGTTAAACGAAATCGCCACTACAGGTTGATGAAGCTCAACTACGATGAACCCATTTCTGACAAAAGAGGGGTCTTTCATAAGATCTAGAAGCTATGCTTACAGCTTGTTTAGGAGGTGTATGGTGATTTGGGGCAAGTACTGATAACTGGAGTCTCAACTGTAGAACCTCTATCTTTCGTTGTTGTTTAAGCTATCCTGATGAGATCTAGTTGATCTTCTTGTGTTGATGGGCAAATATGTGTGATATCTTATTTTGGAGGAATAAGAAAGGCTCTCTCACCTGCAGCTCCCAAGGATAGTGTTTGATAAATTTCAACCTTGTAATTGTACCTACTCATTTGAGTCATTTCTGGATTTGCTAATGACTGTTACCTTGATCTCTGGCAGAATTGAAAAGTTTCAATGAATTCTTTGAAGATAACTCATTTGGTTGTAGTCTTTTTGTGTTCCTTTTAAAAAAACTGTTTTCCTACATTTCCCTTTTCTCATACTCCCTCCATTTCAATTTGTTTGTCTAATTTGATACGGAGTTTAGAAAGTAAAAAGAAGACTTTTGAATCTTGTGGTTAAAATGGATTAAAAAGGAAAGTAAGATTAACCAATTGAAATGGAAAGAGTATTATTATTTTCTGTTTCCTTGGCATTTTGTTTACTTTCTTCATTAGTTTCATTTGTTCTTCATCTTGTTTAACCACCACCATCAGCAATCACTTTCACCATGGATCTCTACCCCACAACCACCACAGTTCACCACCATCACCACCTACGACCACCCACCTCTAGCATCAGTCACTGTTGCTAGCCGCAACTGAACAACATTCATCTTTGGTCATTGTTGCACAATCACCACCAATCGTAACTGTACAATCACCATCATCAGCCACATTTTCTGGAAAAGGGTCAAATATGCCCTTAAAGGCCAATATTTGGTCCAAATCTGTGCTTTATTTAAATGACAACCACCAAATAACCCAACCAGATAATTAATAAGTGAAAAAGGGTCAAATATGCTCTTAAAGTATGTGAAATTGAGCAAATATGTCATTCGATCAACTGTATAAGTTTTGTGTTTTGGTAATTTGGATAAGACCACAGGTAACACACTTTTGGAGAATGATTACTCAAAAGATCAATGCTACCATTTCTGATTACTCCAATAATATAACTTCATCAACTCCAATGAGTTCTCCCTGTAAACTTTTTAGTTCTGTATTATAATTGTACATCAGATAGTGTCTCATAGTAAATGACAAGTACATTACTTCAAGCCAATACCAATACATAGTCAAGGGTATTGATATCTGGAGACATTCACATTTGCAAGTTGGAGAAGGTTCATTTTTCGAAATGACCAGGAGTTTCCTTCAAGTTTGAGATTTCTTCAAGGAATTCCGTCCCCAATTTCTGTGACTGCAACAATCGTATTCAATCAAGATACATACATCAATAGGGGTCAATATCAAATGTATAGAGTGAGCTATGCCTACACATGCATTGCAATGGCAATGAAAGATTGGCGTATGCTGTGAATCTTGGTTTTCAATGTGTTAGCCTATTTCAGTCACGACCTGCAAAAGGAGACGATAACAAAGAGTAAGATCACTTTGCAAAACTCATTATTGGTATACAAGAATGTGCTTCCTTATTTCAAATGTGTACATATTTACTTTGCTTCATAGTAGTTCCTTCTAGCAAAATGCACTTACGAGATAGTAATGAGTTTACTGGGCTCTCTAAGCCACCCTCAACGTATGGTTAGGAGGATTCACTGCAATCTGAGTAGTACAATAATGTATCATAGCACCGATAGGTGGCTCTCCGCCCTATACTGCTCAAAACGAACTGTGTGATCTTGATCTTATAGCGAAAAATCATTCATCTGCAAGGCACTGCTATCATCTCCATTACCAATTCCTACATTGATATCACATAACAATTGTTCTTGCTCTTCACAATCTCTACCTAGCTTCATTTGCCACAAAACAAAATCTAGAATCGTGTAGATTTGATCCGATTCAGGGTGTGCTTTATCATGTGCTATGAATCTGTGAAGAGCCCCAAAAATCTCCACAACACTGAAACCAGGCAATTTCTTCACTCCCCGAGTATCCATAGCTTCTCTCATGGCTTTTGCCTCATCCCAACGCTTTTTAAGCGCATATACATTTGATAACCCAACATATCTACCATCATGAAATGGCTCCAAGTCGATAAGCTTTTTCCCTACTATTTCTGCAAGATCCAACCTTCCATGGTTGATGCAGCCACTAAGTAGTGCACCTAACATGGAAGCAGTCGGTTCCATAGGCATTTCACATAGAAACCGGTAGGCTTCTGTTAAATGACCTGCACGTGCTAGTACATCCATCATGCAGGCATAATGCTCACACTTTGCTGTCATGCCATCTTTACCAAGAGAATCAAAGAAACACCAAGCCTCCTTAACTAATCCTCCATGAGCACAAGCGCATAAAAGACACAAGTACGTAATCTCATCTGGTCTCACCTTTAAAACGCACATTTCCTTGTACAACTCCAAAGACTCAGTAACCAGGCCATGTGTTGCCAAACCTCCAATCATGGCATTCCAAATCAAGACATCGGTTTTGCGCCTTAAAGCCTCTCGAAACACAACTAATGCCTCCTCTACTGCACCACACTTAGCATACATATCAACATGCGACGTCCTCAACACTAAAGTCATAGGCAACTTATTCTCAACCACGTACTCATGCATTACCCTCCCTTGCTCAAGCGCACCCAAGTGAGCACAAGCACCCAAAACACTCACCATGGTCACCTCATTCGCTTTTGGCCCTTCCACTCTCATTTTCTCAAACATCGCCAACGCCTCAGCATATTCTCCATCCTTAACATACCCATCAATCAAAGAGCTCCACGACACAACATCCCTCTCAATCATCGAATCAAACACCTCCCTCATCAAAACAACATCCCCACATTTCCCATACCCATCCAACATCGAATTCCACGACACCAAATTCTTCACAGGCATTTCATCAAACACCTTCCTCGCACACAAAACATCACCACAAGAACCATACATATGAATCAAAGAATTCGAAACATATAAATCCACATCATACCCATTTTTCATAACCCCACCATGAACACTCCTACCAATTCTAACCTCAGACAACTTAGCTAAACACTTAACAACAAAAGGGTACGTAAAATAGTTCGGAAAAACCTCATTTTGCAACATTTCAACAAATAAAGACAAAGATTTACATGGGTTTTTGCTGTTAGAATAACCCCTTATAAGAGCATTGTAATCAAAGATTGTTGGGTTTTTAATTTGTAGAAAAACACGATGAGCATAGTCTATATTGGAGGTATCAGATAATGCTGTGAAACAGAGGATTCTTGAATTGAATTGAGTTTCTTTGGAAATGCCACAGGTTATTAACAAAGCATGAAGTTTCTTGAACTCTGAAATTGATTTGCATTTTTCAAGAAAGGTGATGAATGTTTGTGTTAGAGTGGCAGAATTTGAAGACACTGTAACATTCAACATCTCCAGCTACCTCACTCTTACCATCCCAATTTAGAAGGTTACCTTACAAAGCAAAAAAATGGAGAAATAGTATTTCACTAGTGTTGATTTGAATATTTGAGGTCAAAATAGGTTGGAATTATGTGAAATAGAATAAAAATATGTGTTTTATAGTTTTATTTAAAAATATCAAAATCATCTAAGAGTTTGATCCAAAAATGTATATGGCTAATAGTTTGGTCCAAAAGTATTTCTTTTGTTCCTTAAATTAAAAATGCATTGTTCCTAATAAATATATTATTTTTTTCTTTTAAACACATTTTATTATTTCATATAACTTAGAGAGAAGTATTGAAAGTATTTTTAAATTTTGTGTAAATTATTAGCTTCATTTTCGAACTATTGATAGTTTTAAAAGTACCCCTTTACTTGACTATCCCGATCTTACAACATGAGTAAATACACTCTATCCTACGTTTTACGATCTCATTTATAGGATTACACTAAGTAAGTTATAGCTAGTCAATTTATACATGTAAATTAAAAGAAATAAGATCTCTCTATAGAATTTGATTTTAAATCTCAATCTTGTTGAGATGGCCCTAGCCACGAGTAAAACAATCTATTGAGAGAGCTACACAACAACTACGATATATTTTGTATATCTACTATAAAAATGTATTTATATATTTTTTACAATAAAAAGGGCTAAAACCACTACATTAGGTAATTTTCCCTATAAAAAAAATTCACTTTGTTTTACCAAAAAAAAAAATTAAAAAAATGTTGCTTTCTTAAGATTTCCCTATCTGGTTTCCTTATCTTCATCATAAGTCAAGACAAGGCCACTTTAAAACACAAAAAATTTAGAAGAAAACCCATTGCAGCACCAATTCAAGAATACTCAAAGAGAGAGAAGAGGAAGAGTTGGTAACAATGGCTGCTGTAAATGGTGTAGGACTTTCATGGCCATCAAAATTGACCAAAACTCAAACACCCAAATGGGGTTTTTCTCCATCTCACCGTCGATGCAACCCATCTTCTTCTTCGGCTGCAACCATTAGAATGACAGCCTCAGTTGATGAAAAGAAGAAAACTTTCACACTTGAGAAGTCTGAAGAAGCTTTCAGCAAAGCCAAGGTAATCAAAATTCAGTTTTTTTTTGGCTTTGTGTTCTTGATACAATTCGATTTGTTAAATGTTATTCAGTACTCATTAGACAAAAAGACGTAAGGTTCAAAAATCCATAAACTTAAAATCATGGATCCACCTCATCTTCTAGATAAGGTGGTGATAAGATTCAAGATTATGGATATTGTTCAGTGTTTATTCTTTGATTTGAACTGTATTGGGTCAAGATTTGATTTTTCCTGCTAATATTGTTGGTAAAATTGGAGGGGAGTTTTCATGTGACCAGGAGGTCATGGACTCAAGCTGTGGGAACAGCCTTTTGCAGAAATGCAGGGTAAGGCTGCATACAATACACCCTTGTGGTCCAGCCCTTCCACCCCAAGCATAGTGGGAGCTTAAAATTGCTAGCTTTAAGATATTTGGGTTGGGTGAAGAGAAGAAGAAGGAGATGTTGATTTGATAAAGTTGGTGTTAGGTGTGCAAACAAAGTCTTAGCTGAAAAGAAAGTGAAAGACTTTGTAGTAATATTGTTAATGGTGTGAGGCTTTTTTTGGAGAAAACCGTGTGGGTTTGGTCTTAGTCCAAAGTGGACAATATTGCACCATGTTAAAAGTATCTTTGGGTTATTTTAGCCTAACAGTTGGTTCGCCTGCCATTTTGGCATGAATTGATGTAAAACCAGTGCTATCTGATCTGACATACGGTCTAGTTGTCCTCCCATATAAGTTAGTATAGCTTAACTGTGATCTATTTGTGACTTCATGAGAACCTTGAGTATGTTTTAGATGATAGTTGTGCTGAAAAGGCGTAATTTATATCACTGTTTAAATTTCATGAAAATCGTAGGTTGTTTGACTACAAAGAGGAGATATATTGAGGAATCTGATACTGTAGCAAAATTTCTGCAGCAAAATATGTTTCTTTGCTTTAGTTGGTTCCGTTTCCCTTTATATATTCTGTTGCTTCTTGTGTATCTTCTGATATGACTTACTGAGATTGGAACCTATAAGGGGAAAATGCTAAAACCTATCACATTTTCTAGATGGGGTAAAAGGTTAGAAAAATGGCTCTTGAGGAAGAACAAATTGTACAACATTTTGTCCTTACTTGAAAAGGGACTTACACTTTGAACCTGAAAATACAGTTCAACTAATTTTTCAGTTATGTGATGTAAGCCTTCAATATACAAAGGGACACTGGATTCATGTTATTCTTCTTGTGTTGTGCTCAAAATCTCTATACATTAGTCTCTTGCAGCATAATACTCCCGAAAGCGAAGGAGGAGGAAAGATTCAATCAATTTTATTGATCCTTAGTCCTTACGAGTTCTTTCATTGATTTCATCTCGTGTTTTACTGTTGGTAGGAGTTGATGCCAGGAGGTGTAAATTCCCCTGTCCGTGCTTTCAAGTCAGTTGGCGGACAACCTATCATTATTGACTCTGTGAAGGGCTCCCGTATGCGGGACATAGATGGTAACGAGTACATTGACTATGTCGGATCATGGGGACCAGCTATAATTGGTCATGCAGATGATGAGGTTTAGTTCTCTACTCTCAACTCTATGTTAAGCTTGAAATTTCATTAGCCACTGTGCATTTATTTGGCCTGGCTTGTTAGTAATAAGTTATTACTGCATCTACATGCTTTGTATTTGGTAACATGTTTCAGAAACTCCATCTTAAAGCTTCTTATTGTCTTTGCTCTCAATACAGGTTCGGAAAGTTTTTTGTATTATGGAAGAACCATTGAATTACTTTGGCCTTAGATGACTATTTATGACTACGAAAAACATATGGTTTAAGTTTTTTTCTTTTACTGGGATGTGAACCTGACACCTCATGGTTCTTAACCCATTTATTGACCACTAGGCCACACCCTTGGGTGCTTCTTTTGTTCTTTTTCTTAAATAGAAATTGGTATTTGATGTCCTTCTTGTAGACGGTTCCCGTGATAAAGTGTATAAATCAGTATTATTAAAAGTTGACTAATGAGCATTTTTTAACTGGGAACGATTTGGTTGGAGGTTGAGTGAACTGTGTTGCTTATTGGATGGATGAAGTGAAAACTCAAGTAGAACATGTCTACATTGTAGACCTAGGTGGGAATGTGTAAATGTTTCATCCACTTGTTTCTCCTTCTTCTTTCTGACGAAGAAGAAGAACCAATAGGTCAACTGGATTCTCTCGAGTTCAGCTTTAAGAGCTATTGCGCAAGACACCTCAAAATCTTCTATGCCCCTCTGTCTTACGCTGTACAATAGGAAACATAGTTGATTGAAAGTGTCAGTACTGTAGGTGGGGAGAGTCCTTGTTGGCGTGGAAGGTTTAGGTACGAACACGAGAGGGAAAGTTTTTAATGCTTTTTCCATTGTTTTTGAGGCAATAATCTTGGTATGACCTTTCCCTGCAGGTGCTAGCAGCATTGGCTGAAACAATGAAGAAAGGAACGAGTTTCGGTGCTCCATGTCTCCTTGAAAATACACTGGCAGAGATGGTTATTTCAGCTGTTCCAAGCATAGAAATGGTTCGATTTGTCAACTCTGGTACAGAAGCATGTATGGGAGTACTACGGCTGGCTCGTGCTTTCACTTGCCGTCCTAAGATCATCAAATTCGAGGGTTGTTACCATGGTCATGCTGATCCATTTCTTGTTAAAGCAGGCAGTGGCGTTGCCACCCTCGGTCTCCCCGACTCCCCAGGAGTTCCAAAGGCAGCTACTATTGATACTCTGACCGCACCTTACAATGACATTTCTGCTGTTGAGAGCCTCTTTGAGGAGCACAAAGGAGAAATTGCCGCTGTAATTCTCGAGCCTGTAGTTGGAAATGCTGGCTTCATCCCACCCAAGCTAGAATTTCTTGCTGCCATTCGCAAGATCACCAAAGAGAATGACGCACTTCTTATTTTCGATGAAGTTATGACTGGATTTAGATTGGCATATGGTGGAGCTCAAGAGTATTTTGGAATAACTCCAGATTTGACGACACTTGGGAAGATTATTGGCGGTGGCTTGCCAGTAGGTGCATACGGAGGAAGACGGGATATAATGGAGATGGTAGCACCTGCAGGACCAATGTATCAAGCTGGCACCCTAAGTGGAAACCCATTGGCCATGACTGCTGGAATTCACACGCTTAAGCGGTTACAAGGACAGGGAACATACGAACACTTGGACAAGATCACAGGCGAACTTACACAAGGAATCTTGGATGCTGGAAAGAAGACCGGTCATGCAATGTGTGGCGGGTTCATAAGGGGGATGTTTGGCTTCTTCTTCACGGATGGTCCCGTCTATAACTTTTCGGATGCTAAGAAGAGTGATACAGAAAAATTTGGCAGATTCTATAGGGGGATGCTGGAGGAAGGTGTTTACTTTGCACCATCACAGTTTGAGGCTGGATTTACCAGCTTAGCACACACTCCAGAGGATATTCAAAGGACTATAGCTGCAGCTGAAAAAGTTTTGAAGCAAATTTAACCACTAGACTTCTTTTTGTATGCTAGATGGAGAGATTTTCCTTTTAAGTTTTTGTTGTGTTGAATAAAAGTTAATTTGTAATGACAAGTTTTGTAGCATATTGTTTATTCAGAAACATGCTGCACCATTTTACCTCCTTTATTTAAAGCATTTTTTGGTCATTTAAGTACATCTGTATTATATATTGAGAAGAGTTGTCTTGGAGCAACAATCAAATTGTCTCCGTGTGATATAAGTCATGCGTTCAATCCGTGGAAAACTAAAAATAATCACTAATGCTTGCATTAGAATAGACCGTCTATATCATATCCTTAGGGGTGTGGTCCTTTCTTTCCCTTCATATGAGATATCGAGATAAATGTACCATGAAATACTATATTATAACCTCTGTAACTTGAAGGAAATATATACCAGCTGCATATACTACATATACACATGCAATCCCATTTTCTTCTAGTTTGTTTATATGTTTATATAGAATCAAAGCAATCAACCAGAGAAAAGTACATCAGAAAATGAACAATTCACAATTCAGGTAACATTGAACAAGAAGTATATTGAGTTTTAAGCAGGTTGTGATTGGTATGAACGACGCCTAAGTTGTGACTCTGGAGTAGGCTGCTGCAAGAAGATTTTCGTTGGATCATTGGGATCAACATAACTGCAAAATTGACAAATACAATAAGAATTCCGCAAAACCAGTTAGCATATTGAGGGGGGAGAAGGATCTTTAACAATTTTCGTTGTAAAAAGGAGAAAGCAACGTTGACATACGCATGTCTAATCATCTCATCAACTGGAGTTTGTGCAGCTTGGAGAGGATCCGCCCGTGCCTCTGCCCCAGACTGTTGCTGAGCTCGTCTCACAGAGGCGATTAAATTGAAAAATAATGGCACGAAAGTCCCACAACCACCATCCTTGAACAAAATCTTGAATGTATGTGTGGAGTACAAGGCCCTGTTTTCATTATCCGGAACAACCTGAACATAGCCAGAATCGGTTATCTAATGTGGTGCGCACATAATCCAGTGTTTAAGCGAAAAGCGCAAAAAGTCTCTAAGGTTCTTAGCGCAGATAAAGTGTGGGCTTCAACGAAAAGCACTAATGGAGAAAATAACAAATATGTATGTGTAGTCCTAGACTAATAATTACAAGTATGAACAACAAATATAAGGAGAGAAATTTTAATATTTAGTGTCATTGACAAGGTGCTAGAGCCTTGATGACGGCACTAATGCGCCAGCTAAGCTCAACATACTTTGCACCTTGCTTCACCCTCAAGTGTGCTTAAACCGCACCTTAGACAACATTGATTATATCCGACAATAGTAATTCAACTTACCGGATCTACAAGTCCAGAGATGTTGTTACAGTGGAATACTGGTTGATTAAATTTTTCATCAGAAACAAAAAGCTGCAGAATGAAAAAAAAATAAACTTTGTCAAAGCAAATGTAGCTTACATTTCTCAATTTTGTTACTTCTTACTCAGCAAAGTCATCAACTAATACCAGATTATTTCTCTGAACGAAGACTTAAACAGATAAACACTCGGAACAATATATGCCATAACATGCTTCCTAGCAGATACATCTAGCAATGTCATGCTTAATTACAAATCAGATATAAATCATGTTGTGATACCGTGGAATTAACATGTCAAAGCTTTAGAAACGAACAGTCCAGTTTCATAGGAGAAGGATCGTATTTGACCAAAGGAACATCTCTAATACACGCCATTCTGAATTGTACATAGTAAAATACAACAACTTTCAAAAGGGTATTTCAAAGAGAGAACAACATAACTACAGGATTCAGAAACATATCATAGGCAAAATTTTGTTCAGCCTGAAAAGAAGCAACAAAAGAAATATCATTATACTTGGATCGCCATTCTGAATTGCACATTATGCATATGTTGGTCTAGTTACAGCAGATTTTGAACGAGCGCCATATAACTTGTTAATATTATAGTAAGAGTAACAAAAGAGAGTTTTCGCAACTTTCTTCTCTGATCCACAGAAAAACTATATCAGTCACGAGTGAATAGAGTTGGTTAAAAAAATGACTTGAACACGGAGCTGGAATCCAATAGATGACCCTGTTGGCATGTGGTGTTTGCAAAATCAGAGGACGATATAGAAGTATTACATACCAAGGGCATGTCAAAAGCAATGAAATCCACAGGCATCTTTGCAACAAAGACCATCCGAATATTCGACAAGTAGATAGTCCCTCTTGTTCTTGTTTTTCCTACACTGAGAACAAACAGTCTCATTAACACAGAGCCTCATGAACTAATAAAACTTTAAAGAAGAAAGAGTGAAGGCAATGCAAGAATTATGTGTTGAAAACAGGGAGAAAGGAACTCATAAAGTAAAGCAAATACATTTAACCATATTTTCTAAAACAAGTTAATTCCTTAATTGACATTTTACATCGATTTTATCGTCCTCATCCTCCAACTAACCTCATCTTCACCCCACCTCCACCCAGCATCGGAGCCAAGTTTTCATTAAGGAGTTCAAAATATGAAAAAGTAAACACACAAAAAAGTCGAACAGGTTCAACATATACTATATATACACAAAAATAATTTTAACCTATCGAAAGGGAACCCATATTAGCTCTGCCCCTGCTGCCACCTTCACTTCTCATAGTATTTGCATAAATTATACATAAATACTTTTAGAGTAACATTTATTTTTATTTTTTGCTTATACACGAAACACAAGAAAATAAGTTTCTAAAAACATTTTCCTTTAGAGGGTAGGCAGGGTTCACAAATTACAATAAATTTTGAATATTGAGGGGATCAAATTTCATATCAAGGTTTCAAGTTCAAATATTAAGCACTCTTTTTTTCGAATCCCTAAATGAAAATTCTGAATCCGCTACTTAGGCGGAGATAACAAACAATAAGAAACACTTGCCCAGGGATTTTGTCGACCTCAAACTCAACACCATGTCTAGACAGGACGAACAATTCATTGAGGAAAGGAATTGGCATTCCATTAGCAAATAATTGGGGATTCACTGCCATTTTTATTTTCTGTTTTCTGATCGAATCTCCGATCGGAAAAAAAGGGTTTTTTGGAATTTGGAATTTGCTTTTGAAAATTGTTGTTTTTCTACGCGGAATCTTAGGAGGTACGCTAATATTGCTTATGAAATTTTAGGGTTAATTTTAAAGTCAAAATAAATAAATAAATAAATAAATAAATATAACATATAATTTACTAAATCATTTCTATCTATTGTGAATAACTAAAGCGACAATTATTTTGATACTGAGAATGTGATAGTTATTAGACCATGTTTTAGCGGGTAAAATATTACTATTGGCATTCGATAGAGCTAAAATTTTATAAGAGTAAAATTTGTGTACATAAAATCTTTTCTAAATCTTACTTATTGGATTACATTGGACACGATATTGTTGATGATATTCATATCTAACTCAAGGAATACATGGCATGTATCCTTAGTTACATTTTTATCACAAAATTATATTTTTTGGTTCTATATTATAGTAGATGTTTTTATCTTGGACATATAACATAAAGAAATCGCTCATCTATGAGAACCAAACGACTCCTTATATTCTTCCCTTTTTTTAATGTGGTCGCTTGCATCGTATAGACGGCCATAATAACAATTGTTTGTTTGACCAAGCTTTTAGCGAAAATAAAGGCATTTTTTGGAAGAAAAAAGAAGAGAGAACTGATTCTATAGAATCAGATATAATTACAATGATAACAAAGGAGACATAACTTGAAGTCATGTAGAAGAAACATATAGATACCAATCAATCAAGTGAACCTAAGAAGCTTGTAATAGTAACATCTTTACAAATGTTGCAAGTACTTTAACATACTATTATGAACCTAAAAAGTTGAAGTTTATTTCTAAAAAAATTAAGGAAGTTGCAGATGTATGCACTAGTTTACTAAATATAACTGAAATGAATGTGACATATACACTATTAAGTATATATGTTGTGTAAAAGTAGTATATGATATTTAGTAAAGTATACACGACTTATACATTGTTCGTATTTTATAAACTAGTTGATCGAAGTGTTTAGGCGTCGTAATTATCCCTAAGAAAGGGATATATACATATTCCTCAGATAATTCCTCCTCTGTGGCTGAGGAAAAAATTATGTTCTAAGAAACCAATGAACTATTGTAGTGAGGCAGAATTGAATAAGAAAGGAAGCCGGTGCATGCAGGGTACGTGGAAGGGCCGCACCTGAAGCAAGCATCAGTGGTTGATTCCACCATAGCTCAAACAATGACTAAGAACTTACGCAAAACTTAACTATTGCTCCAAGGCTCCCTTCTGAGGAGAAATGAATAACGAGTAAGCATTCAAGTAAAACATCAAGTGTTTAAAATAATACAGAAAGTTGAGAAATAAAAGCTCCATTGTTTCTTAATAAAACTGTTCTCAAGAAGTTGTTAGTTCTTGAGTATGCTTTATGTTGTTCCCTGGAAATCTCTCCTTCAAAAAAGTAACTATTTATGAGACAAATAGACATAATCAAGGCAACCAAGGCTCAACTATGATCGATACTGATAGTATATACAATCTTATTCTCCTGGAAAGAGAAAATTGTTCCGCTAAATTAGACTACAAATTATGTGTTCATTTCACAACTGAACTGAAATTCCATATGTGATAATCGCTAGGGAACACCATATTAGCAAGAGTCTATGTTTTGCTCAGACTCACAAAAAATATTGTTGCATTGGTGTCAGATCCTACAAAAGTTCATTACTTTTTTTAGGATTTAGCACGCACCCATCAACATTTTTGAAGAGTCTGAGCAATAGAGGCAAGAGTAACACATTGAGAACATAGACATCTTCAAGTAGTTGGCACCCATGGTTCGCATCTTAAACTCAACTTATCCCAAAATCTAATGAGATCATTAAACAAGCAGGTTCATAGAGTGGTTGCCACCCAATATCAGCCAAAATATCTGTCTAATAATGCAGAAATGACATGTGTATTGTCTATTCCGGATTCCCCTGATTGAAACAGATATTTTCTTAGGAATATGAACAGAAACAGATACAGCAAGAATAACACGAGAGAAGACGACTAATATGATAAATAGGCATGCTGAAAACAATAACATTACCTTCCAGTGTATATCAATTGTGTCATAAAGTGGGAAGCAAATAGAAAATCAACCAAAGCATTAGGACTTCAGATTCAACAAAGTTTGTAGTCTTGCACCACTTGCTACTCTGGATGGTTACTATAGATGAAATTAATGCAGAAAGAAAATCAGCCAGCTCTGGAGAACATATTTGCTGAACGGCTCATAAAAAAATAGTATAAACACAGGAAATTTTAGTTTAAATCTAAAAAAACTTCAGCAACTCAAGAAATAAGTGAAGTTCAAAAAAAACCAGTAGAGTCGCTCTTTTTAGTAATTGTATCTTTGTTTGTAAAGATAAATCCAGGTAACAAAGCAAGACACTACCCCATATTAGAGAACCAATCTACATTGAAACATTTGAGGGGGGCTGCAAATCTCCAAGACATACATAAACCTTCTTGCTTTCCAAACAGGATAGCTAGCAAGACGTTCCTAGCTCGTTGTCAGCTTGAAATAAGACTAAGAAGATGTCACAAAATCGTTTTGTTTCTTGCTTTCTAAGACCAGATAACTGACAAGGTGTCTATATGCCTTATATTCTAAACTTAGGAGATTATAAAAGAATCACAAGTAAAGCTCAAAGAATTTAACCACATCTTACCTAATCTGATGCAAAATTAAAGCTGAAAGGTATCGTTAATCTCAGATGCTGCAGAGCAGAATCCTCCCAGATGCTGCAGTGTTAATTCCTTCCTCCTCCAAGTTGAAGCAGCACATGATAGAATACGGCATCATGTCATCCATAAATGTATGATATACTATAACATTTTTAACAACTACAGTTTAATCTTCTGAGTACTACTGAGGAACTTATATAGCATGAAGATCATAACGTAAATAATCATCAGATACTCTTTCTGTTGAAACTTGAGCTGTTCCATTTTGAATCTCTGGTACACATCACACTTATACATAGAATAGACATCAAGCTGCAGCAAAATTATCTGATCCATAACCAATCTAAGAAAGATTGAGTATAGAGATTTAGAGTTCTATCCTCCTTATACGTTCGGCTCCACAGCATTTCACATGATTCAACTTCAAACCGTCCCATGCATTAGTTGATCAGTCGACAGGTGAATCCAGTAATGCAATAAATAAATCTTTCATATTATCCAGTATGGTGGCAACTCAATCACTGAGATGTCGAAAACATCTAATTATAGCACCCATTCAAGATAACACAATGTAAGTTCAGTAATAAATTAAAGTCCATAGCACTCTTTTGAGTAGGAAAGTTTAAGCTCACAACTGATATAGTTTCAACAAATTACAGAATTAAATTCAACGGAAACCTCCACGGTTTCCTTACAAAACATTCATGTGGAACTACAGGTTTTCATAGTCCACACTGATCCCCTATTATCTCTTGTTACAAAGTGATCAAAGCAGCTTATTATGAGGTCTGCAAACAACAGAACAAACCCCACCAAATTCATCACAAGCAACAACTTCCCCTGATGCTTGTGTTTCGTGTTATCGTCACACAGCTTACAACACCAAAACTCGGTGAACGTAAACTCTTGACAAATGAGATAAAGCAAACAAACCTAATCCTAGCAATAATTCATGAAATTGAACAAACCCCTAGTTCATTTCTCACTCACTAGAACCTAGCAACAAATTTCTCATCTAACACAATCAAGAACATTAAAACACATTTATACGATATATTAACAACAACAACAATAACAATATCAATAACAATAATAATATTCATATCTTCAGCGTCCGTCGTCGTCTCTTCTCCCGGAAGAAGGCTGTGGAGGACCTGATAGAGAAGCTAGCAAATTGAGATGCCCTTGAGTCATTGGTAAGTAATTTCCAACTCTAGCAGCTGAAGCCTCTCCCATCTGCTGCTGAAAGAATCTAGAACTCTGCGAACTTAACGCCGCCGCGGCCGCAGCGGATGTCGGCACCATCATTTCTGGTGGAGGCCCCGCCGCAAAGCTCCAAATTTGACCAAAATCAGGCCTAGCTGGAACAGCCCAAAACCCAGCTGTGGGACCCACAGCAGTAGCAGCTCCGGCAGCTACAGCCACATCATCCTTATTCCCATTTTCAAGGTTTTCGTCATCTGACCGGAGGCGTTTCCCGAGGATAAACGGCGCCGGTGAAATCATATGTGATGATTTCTGATCAAGTGGAGCCGAGAGTGATGAAACAAGAGATGCAGTTGAGTTCCGTACCGATACAGATACAGTAGAGAAACTAGCAGGAATAGTACCAGTACCAGTAGCAGCTATAATTGAAGGCTCAGCTTGACGAAGCAGCCATTCGATAGTTTGTCCATCGGATTTGTGACCCAATTCACGAGTAAGCTGAAAAACTCTTGCAGCACATACAATTGGCATCCTTATACGTCTTCCTCTACCATCAACCTTGCTATGCCGGTCTTTTACCGGCGGTTTTTTCACTGTTAAAGCACCATTTGTACCAACCCCAGAAGGCTGTTGTTGTTGTTGTTGCCTCTGAGGATCAATTATAGCTCCATTTCCTTCTGCAGACGTCGACATTAGAAGCACAAAACACCAGTAAAAATAGTGGAAGTGGAAGATTGCTGGGATTTATAGACAAACAGAGCTCAATTGAACAAAACCCAACAATGAAAAGGAAACAAATATTTGAAAATCAAAGTCCAAATAGAGTAGTGGTGGAGTACAAATGTGGAATTTATGAGCAAAAAGAGCTGAATTGAGCAAACCCCAACAAAGAAAAAACAACAAATTCACCAAGCTCTTTAATTTGGAATTTATGGGGGGGGAAACAGAGCTGAATTAAGCAAAACCCCAAACAAAGAAAAAACAACAAATATGTAAAAAAAAAACTTTGACAAATCAAGAAAGCAGCTTCAGTTGAAGTTTCAAGTAATAGAAAAAGCTCTTTGATGTGAGATTTATGGGAGAAAAAACAGAGCCCCAAACAACAAATATGTAAAAATACTTAACAAATCAAGATTCACCACTCTTGTAAGTAGCGAGAGAATGAGCAAAATCCCAACAAAGTAAAAAACAGGTAGTATGTAAAAATAGTAGAGATACAACAATGGAGGAAGCTAGGTAGAATTAAGAGGTGGGTAGGGGGGAGAAGAGGACTAATGATTGAGAAGCAGGAACTGGTGGAGACAGGAAGAAGGGCACATGGGTGGTGGGACATTAGTACTTCTCTCTTACATATATTCACAGCTCATCCCTGCTAGCAATCCAGTACAGTACCCACTACCCTCTTTCACGCGCTCACTCCTCTCTCTTCACATTCACACAAAATTTTCACTATCTCTTTCAATTTTCACACTTTCTTTGGATAGTATGTTACGTGGTTTTTATCCTTAATCAGAGATTTTGAGTTTGAACTTAGTGTATGAAAAAAAATTGAGTTGTACAATTAAATATTTCAATTCATTTTTATTGTGTCTCATGAATACCTGGCGCATGAATTTTGGAGGAGTATTTATAAGTTAGAGAGTGTTAAAACTGACATAGTAGAGATGAGTTAAAGTGTTTAGATGTGCATACTTAAAATTGAAGGTTTATATAGTAACTAAGATTAAGTTTAATGTATTTTTGCTAAATTTTATTTGTACAAGTTATTCTTAATTTTAAATGTAGTGTATTCCACTTCCTTTAATATTCTTTATAGTGATATTTTAAATAATTATAAAATATAGTGAAATTATATAACATATGTTCACTTATACATGTATATGTGTATTTAAAATTTTAGTTGCTACTATCTATATCAAGTTATCAACCTCACTTGTCCACCATTATCAGAATTTCAGATGACTGCTGAAAAATCAATGCTTATTTTATTTTTTTTGGAAATCAACATTTTTGAAGGATTCTACAAAAAAGGAAAAAAAAAACTTTCCTAAAATTCACAATGCTTTCGAATTTTTTTGGAATATCAATTGTTCACAAAGTTGTGGCTTTCTTTCTTATTTCTACTAGAATTCTCTCTATGACATATTCAAATTCTTCTCTTATGTATGATAATATTCATGGAAATTGTATGTTGTATACTTGTATGTGTATGACTGTCCATGTAAGAATAAATACTTGACATATATATGACATATATTTTAGACGTTGAATTTCTCATGCATACAACATATACTTTACATTACATATATTTAATATATCTTTCACATATAGTTAGTTGTTAGCCAGTCTCACATAAAATTAATCAATGTTGTACATATACAGTATGAAAACACATATATTAAATTAAGTTAGTCATAAATACACTTATAATTGATTTTACATATATTTAAGAGAAAAGATATCAAATGTACCATCAAGTTGTTCGAACAAGTTCGAGTTTACACTCCAACTAATTAGACAACCTATTACCCCGTTCCTCTTCCCTCCCAATCACTCGATTAGCTGAGTGTTAATTTGATTTATCTAGACAATTTCATAATACAGTTACTTTGTTATATATATATATATATATATATTAATCACAAATACACATACATATAATACAAACAATTTGTATTCATACCATATCAATTAAAATTAGATTTTGTATTCACGTGAATTCAAACGTATTGACTACGTTTAGAAAGAAAAATATTGTTAATTGTTTTGAAAAAGGAGAAAGAAACTTAGGTATATAAAATTCCCCATTTTATCATAGTGTATCTTTTAGGAAAAATAGGGAGAATTTAAGCTTTAAAGGTTGTCAGAGTGGGTCATATTAATCCGTACTGAGGACCAAAAAGTCTCCATAGAGAGAAATTTAATTTGAAGCCAAATTTTTATACATATTTTTCCTATTTTTATTTAAAGTTAAAAAAATTGGCCCCCTACATTTCACTATTTAATTATTATTGTTGTTAGGTCATTGGTGGGTCCCACAATTTGTTTAAAAGTATGGCCCACAAAGTTATGTACATTTTTTTTTTTATCAATAATTGGGTTTGTTGAGGCTTGAGTTTTACATGACTTGACTAGTCTACTTATTTTATATAAAAATAAAATAAATTATAACCAAAATGGTCAATAAAATGTTGCATGTGTTCCAACATGGTGGTTAATGTTTTACCAAAAGTAAATAAGCTTTGAACACTTCAATATCACAAAGAGGAAAAAGAACCAACATGGGTTGTGGTGCACTGGTGGGAATGTTTCACCCTTAATCAGAAGTCTCGGGTTCGAATCCTGGATATGGAGAAAATTTTGTTGGGAACGCCACCACAGAATGGACCCTGCAAAACGCGATTCGGATTTAGTCCGAGCTCCAATATGGACTCCAGACACTTGGGTGGAAAACCAAAAAAAGGAAAAAGAAAGATAGGGCGGACGATTTTAACGCGGACTCTTTATTTTCACAAGTAATATGTATTATTATATCAACTTAATGTTAAGATTAAATTATTTAACTTGATGGGAATAGAAAACATGAACAAAAAAGAAAGAGACTTTGAAATATATATGTAGTAGATTATTTTAAAGCAGACTTTTCATTCATTAAATATATAATGATTAATAAAATTTTATATTACGTTATCGAATAAATTCTAATTTCAAGTATCTCAAATTTGCACGGTTCAAGCTTTCAGCAAACATTTCTTGATATTATGCTTTGAAGAGGATTGAACTCCAACACTTTTTTTGCTTACATAAAGATAAGATGGTTTGAGCATGTGTGTAGAGGAGGTGCGTCAATGCTTCAGTTAGGAGATTTGAGAGACTAGTTGTAAGGGGTATGCAGAGGAGTAGAGGTAAGCCGAAAAAGTATTGGGGAGAGGTGATTAGACAGGACATGACATTACTTCATATTACCGAAATATTGACTCAAATAGGAAGAAGTTGAAGTCATGTATTAGAGCAGAAGGTTAGTAGAAATAGAGTGTTGTCTTGCTTAGGCTTGTTAGTGCATGTTGTAGTACTAGTCGTACCTTTGTTGTAGCTCTTATTATATGTTGTTTATTGTATCTCGAGTATCACACTAATTTGTTGTTGTTATTTTTTTTCTTATAGACACTACACTACTTTTTTATTAATTGTTACGCTTTCATCATTGTTTTCTTCTTATATTAGTTGGGTTTAATGAGTCGAGGATCTTTCGGAAACATCTTTCTACGGCGTCCACGAGGTAATAATAAGGTATGCGTACACTCTATCCTCCCCAAACTCCACTTAATGAGATTTCACTGAATATATTATGTTATTTTAAAAGATAAAACAAAATAGGTCAAAAACTCACATTTAAAAATAAAAAAAAAAATCGTACCAAACACATCCAAAGTGCTAAAATAATAGTAGCTCATCAAATATATGATTGGTTATAACTTGTAACACTACGAACATATCCAAAGTGCTAAAATAATTTAAGCCTATTTAACATAGTCCATAGGATTGGTTTATAACAACATTTGATATTGGATGAAGAAATTTGTCATGGTTGTTAGATTGTCAACATCAAAATTTCAAATGGATAAGGCTCGTTAAAAGGGAACTATTATTATGGATATTAAGTCATAATACACCAATAATTAATTTTTAAGAATTCGATTCCTTGTACCTCTATGTGCCTAATTATAATTAAAAATATTTAAAATATATGACCAAATGCCTACTAATTCATTTATATCGAATTGAATTTTGTAGTTCATAAATTGGATAACTCCAAAACACTTTAGTGGATATTAATTAATTAACTATTAGATAATAATATGCATGAAAAAGACACGAGAAAATAACAACACTCCCTTACGTATGAAAGTAGGTTTCAAAATAGTTTTTTTTTTAAATATAATTTTAACCAATAGAAGTCCAAAATTACTCAAAAGTATATTTTAAAAGTAATATTATAAAATCAAATTAATTTCCTTTATAGTCCTTCAATAATTGAGAAGTTTCCATTCTAGTCATTTTTAATTTCTTCACCATATAATTATTCATCAAGTATTGAGAAGATTCTATGAACATTACTTTTTAAATCTTTCTTTCCTATAAGATTATTCAACTATAGTTTTATGTTTTATAAAATCTCTTTCCCTAGCTAGATTTATTAATTGACATGCCATGTCATAATAATTTTTTATTTTTTATGTCAAGTAGAATAATTTATTTATTTTAAACCCTCCCTAGGAGCTCCCACTCCTTTTGCTTTCTTCATGACTCAAACTCGCAACCTTCAGGTTGGAAGTGAGGGGTGCTTACCATCCGAACAACTCCCTCTCGTCATGTCAAGTAGAATAAAGGCTACATGACATGTCAATTAAGAAATCTCGTAAGAGAATGAGATTTATGTAAGACATAATATTATAGTTAAGTGACCTAATAGGAAAGAAAATTCAAAAATGATTTCAGTCCGATTTTCTTAAGATTTGAATAATTATATTGAAAGAAAAATTCAAAAAATAACCTTAGTGAAATCTTTATAATACTTAAATTGTCATACAACGAATTAACTCATTCTTTAAATCTATCACAAATATAAATGTAAAGATGGATCTTGGGTCTAACTTTAACTCCAAAAGTTAGCTTATGAAGGGAGAATTGTCCAAGTCTATATAAGAAAACTAACTTCCCATCCCTTTTGATCTGATGTGATATTTCTTAACACTCCCCCGCGCGCCTAGACCTCGTTAACTAGAACATCAATAATATAATATGGGGCGCAACTTCGATGAAATAAAGAAGTGGGATATGCTTGATTTTAATATCATGTAAAGATAGATCTCAGATCTAATTCAATCATAAAAGCTAACTTATAAAGAGAAAATTGTCCAAATCTTTATAAGGAGATCAACTTCCTATCCGTTTTCGATGTAGACTTCTTAACCATAAGAAATCATTTTTCTTTCGAAATAAGAATAAAAAATATAGTGGATTCATGGATATGATATAAAAATTTATTAATTGTTTTGGAGCCCAAATGTCAGAGAACTCAATTTATTTATTTTTGGTCCCAACTTGCAATGTTAAATAAAGCAATTTCCCTATAAAGAGTGAAAGAAGATTTAAAGTATTATATTATTGTTACTCCAATTGTATTATCTGTTCCCCAATTTAGAGACAATGCAATTACAAAGTCATTCGATCGTTTTCTTAAAATAAATAACCGAAAAAAGACATTTTTAATGGGAGCCTAATGTAATTAATAAGCCTCTATTTTTAGTTATTTGAGTTTTATCTTTTTAGAGAATAAATAAATGTTTCATCTGCAATTGTATTCCATGTCGAAACTTAACTCCCCTTTCTCTCATAAATTTTGAAGTTAATTTTTTTTTAAAAAAATTGAGCTTCAAAGTTGTAATTTTTGAAATTTTAATGATATTTGTATATGTATTTTATTTGAAACTGAGATGAACTTGAGAGTTGAGAATGGTGACCTTGGGCGATCCTCTTCCCACTCAGCATGGTTGAAACACGTTTGAATGGTTATCTGAAATTGAGATATCATGATTAGAAAAGAGAAATAGAGCATTCAAAAAATATTTGAAGATCAACCTTTAAACTTATGACTAAATTTTATAGTAAAACAAATATTTAAAATTAACAATATTTGCACTTCATTAAATCACTTAAGGCCTCAATTCTTATTGTTATCCCAATCTTCTATAATATATATATATATATATATATATATATAAAAATAAGACACCCGATATAATCTTTATCTCACTTAAATATGAAATAGTAATCCCACAATTTTTATACAAATAGTAGCTAAAATAATTTTAGAATTAGCTAATATATCAAATTAAACATGATATAAAGGTAATCTCAAATTTTATTTCTAAATTATCATTTTTTTTTAAAATAGAAAAAAAAAGAATTTTCATCCAATGTTCATTACCCATCATTGAGACGCGACTCAATTCGAATTCACACCAAAAAAATCTCACATTGAAAGGTAAAACGCTTTCTAACAAAGACGATTCCATATTTCAAGGAAACTTAATCTTGAAACTTCTAATTAAAAATAAAGAAATATTTATCCGTTATCATTTCCCTTATTATTATTATTATCCTTATCACACATATCAAACGACACAATCAAATGAAACCAAAATTCATATACATCAAGGGGTATTTTGGTCATTTTTGTCTCTCAATTTACCACTCAATAGCCATAGGTAAGTCGTGAACCCACGCGCCTAAGAAAGCACGTGGAGCAGTCTTTGCTGAAATTGTTTAAATGCACTCAGTAGACAGTGTGCAGTACTCAGAGGTGACTCATGTAATACAAATTTCCCAAATTAGACACAAAAAATCATGAAAATTACGTAATTTGCCACTATAAGGTTCACACGTACACATAGCTTATATACGGTTAGTCGGTTACATGTAAAAACAAGGAAAGTAGACGTACAGCACGTGTGGTAACAATTAATGGTTAATGACGTCATAATTATATTTCTTATGTCATAATAATGAGAAAAAAATACGTTTATTTTTTTTAAAAAAAAACCATAATAATAAAATAGTTTCATCTAGTGTTTGGTATACTTGTTACAAAATTATGTTGATTCTTTTTTTAAAATACTTTTTTATATTGTTATTTTTTTTTGTTAATCTTATTTCGATTACATTTTCTTTAAGCCAAGGATCTATTAAAAATATCTCGACTAGATAAAAATAGTGTTAAAGTATGATGCCATAATTATATTTATGCCATTAATATGTAAGAAGAACAAAGATGTTTTCTAGGAAAAAAATCTCATTTTTTGTCTGATATTCATTTCAAATGTTGTTTAAGTCTTTCTATTATTCTTTTAAATTTTAATTGGATTACTTTTCTTTTTAGTCGATGGTATATCAAAACCTTTTTGACCCATAAAGATATTTTCAGATATCACATATGGAATTACACTTAAAATGCTATTGTTATAATTATATATAGAAGAGTTTTTTTAAAAAAAATGAAGCACTCCCAATCAAAATAAGTTTATTTTGTAGGCAGCTCAAACTTGACTTATTGATTAAAAATGAAATAATACTTTGTTATAACAACATTTTGTGTCTTTAGGTTACATATATTGGAGTGATATTAGGGGAATTTAGAATAAAAATATTATAATACATTATCAAAGCAACTAAAATGATGGAAATAACTCAAATGTAAATAGGTTTGTTATATATTTTGTTTAAATTAACTTAAGTTAGTGGATTTTCGGATTTAGATGGAAAATATTTTGCTTTCATATTAGAGCCATTATTTTCTTCTAATGATATTAGTACTTTGAATTTGGCAAAATGTGTAAATAAAGATGTGTGGTCTCAATCCATAAAAATAAACGATAGATAAAATTGCACCACAAATTGAAAAGTCTAAAGCTAGCACAAAAAAAAATATCTACATAATTCAACTCCACAAAAATCGTTTAATAAACAAGACATGGAGAAAGTGAAGAAAAGTAAAACAAAAATTACACAACTATAAATAAAAAGTATATATTACTTGTGAAATTTAAGTCCAACTCTTAATTGATTTAACAAAATCCAAGAAATCACAAGCTCTAATCATACTAACAAAGATTGTTATATTTTTATCAATCGAAAGATATTCATTTAGAAGAAAAAAGAACATTATTTTGTCGATTTTAATTTTTTCACCAAATGCACTCAAAGATATTTCTACAATCATCATATGTTACTTCCATTAATTTAAATATTAAATTACCAGTAAGTCTATGTCCATAGATCTAAAGAGCAAAAAAAATGCATCAAATCCAAAAACATGAGCATAATTAATACAATCATGCAAAACGTGCAACGTATATATACTTTAGTTAAATTTAATCAAAACACTATATTAATTTTATAAAAACTCTTATATTAATAATTGTTGACTTAGCTATATGTCGAATTCATGTTAAATAAATTTTCATTGGCTGACCAGTCCTGACCCTTATAACGAGTCAAATTCATTGTTATAGACTTTCAAAAAACAAATTATTTTTTAATTACGATTCTAAAATAATTGTTTTCTCTATAACAATTAGGCACTATTAGAAGTATTTCAATAAGTATTTTCTTTTGGCAAAAAATAGGAAGAAGAGAATGAGGTCGCGTTTTGATTTTTTCATGTTCGGTTGGTTAAGAAAATAAGTTCCTTAAAAAAAAAAAAAAAAAAAAATTCCTGATGGGAAGTAGGAAAAATACATTCTACAAATGATATTAATTATCTTCACTCGATTTGTAGCCCTGAAACAGATTTACATCTTCATCTCCATGTCCACATTCCTTATTATTTGTTTAGATTATATTTAAATATTTTTACGATAATTCTTTACGCATATATCAAATACAAATAAATAAATAAGAAATCAACTTATTCTTTTTTTAAGAAAAAAAATATTTTTCACGAAAAACATTTTTGGTTCGTAGCAACGCACCCTAATTAGGCTGCACTTCAAGTCTTAATGATTTAATTCTTTTTTTTTCTTCTCAATGATTTAATTGACCGACATAAAAGAAACAAAAATTAATAAAACCAACTAAGTACAATTATTGTTTAAAAGGAACAAAGAAACAAAAATTATAAATGTTGATATAGCAATTTAATTGATTAACTTAATTAAAACAAAGAATAATACCCTACATAACTTTTTCTCCAATCATTTTCAATTTGTTATACAGCATAACAAATGCTATGATTGTTTCTTCACAAACATAATTTAAAAATTGTTTAATAATAATATTTTATTAAACTTTATGAATTGTCTTGTTTTAATTTAATTGATTAATTAATCTTTTATTTAAGGGCGGCTAATGTCTCCGTGTTATGCGCTGTTTATACAGCTTAAAAGATAATATTCTATGATTACCATGCAATTATTTAAATTTAAATTAAGCACACGAGTGTCTATATTCCACATTAGGTTAATACACTTTTCCCAAAAAGAAAATAAACAAATCAACTTTCTTGATTGTCATCAAGTAATTAGATTAATTCATGACTTCTATCATTTAGAGATGGAGGGATTGAAACAGCGTCCAAAATTTGAAATTTGTAAATTTTATGTTTATCACGAGAGATTTATAGCTCGTTTTACTTACTGAATTCACAACTTCATATTTATCATTAATACAAATATAAAATCCAAGCAAACTGCGTTGTCCAAAGTCATAGCTAATGGTCTAGCTCAGACCCTATTGAGGAGGAATGATTAGTCACTCCATTCACTTTTAATTAGAAAAGTCTCAAGTTTGATCCTAAACAAAAATGAATATACTTCACCATAAATGATATAAAAAAAAGTTGAATATTAAAAAAAATTACATCACTTCTTGAAATCTTTTGTGTACGCCACAATCCTGAGAATAAAAAACATTTTCATAGAGAACACTTTTATTTCCTTAATGGGCTCATTTGACGCGAGTTAAAATTAAATCAGGTAAGAAATTTTCAAATATCAAATAGCTAAATAAAACAACAACAAAAGAACTCTCATTTAAGTTTAGTCTAACCACTACAATAATGATAATGATTAATATTCACTAAACGACGATGCAAGATCTTTGGTAAGGATATTGGTGTACTTTTTATGGGAGTTGATAATATTGATTTTTTTAAAAGTAAATGATAAGACATTCCCTTTCTAATCCATAGTTTAATATTGAGATTATGATCTGTGAATCATATTATATTGTAATTAATTCCTCACAGAACAACAATGATTTGTAGGGCCCTATATAAAATAGGGTTTTTTGCTTATATTCCTCGAATTTTTAAAAATTTTAAAATAAAAATATGGGCATCACCTTTCTAAGGGCCCATTTATGTGGGCCTTTATTTATCTGTTTTTTGGGCTAAAAACGGCCAACAGGCTTTTTGTAGAAATAAAAAGCGAAAATTATGCGAGTTGGCAAACATCACTAGGTTATTAGTCAATCAGGGTATAACTTAATTTATAAGTAGTCGTTATAGCAGTTGAATACTTCCCAATCTCTTGTTGTTTATGTAATCACTCCGTATCATTTTATGTGGCACCATTTGACTTAGCAATTAGCACAGTGTTTAAGAAAAAAAGAAGTCTTTTGAAACATAAGTATAAATCAATCCTTGGATATTTGCATGAATGTAAATCATTTCATTAAGAGTAAGAGAAATTATAAAGCTAAATTGTTTCTAATTAAAATAATGTGCTATTTTTTTCTCAAAACTAAAAAGGAAAAAATGTCGCATAAAATAGTATAACTATTATTTAAACTTAAACACTGACAACAACCAACAATGCCCACTTCTTTCAGTGCTATAAAGTACCGCTTGACAAAAGGATGGGAAAGTTAGTCCAAAACTTTTGACTTACCTTTCAGTGTTCGAGGCACCTTATCTTCTCATTTCGTTGTTGCTTATCCCCATTAGACTAGTAAACAGGGCTCTATCACTCGCCTGATTGAACGTCAATTTAACGAATGAATAGGTGTGGCGTAAAGAGAAAGGATTAGTTTAGAAACAGGAAAGAAAGCAAGACCCAGGAGACTCGCAGCTATCATAGGCATAAACACTCCACTTATCCACAAGCCCCATAAAGATAGGCGCGAGCCAAGAGCTAACCTTAGAAGGCTGGTGCTCTTTGAGCTGAGCACTTATGCAGTAAGAGTGAATCCAATGTAGCATTCTCAATGTAGACACTAATGAGAGAATTGCTTCTACCAAAGTTGTGTTGGTAGAAGCATATTTTTGCAAGTATGCTTCTAACATACACTGCAAAAATGGGCTTTGAGTTTCCCACTTGCAATACTTGAGAAGACGCACACAGAAGTGCTCTTTTCCTCTCTTTATGTCTGTGCTTCTGGCCACGCTTAATGGGTGGAGAGCTACAGAAACATTCGAAAAATATTTACCAGCAGGGTAGTGTAATTGATAGCATCATCATAGTTAGAAGGGGTTTAGCAGACGAGACTCAAGAGTCCAGGCGCATAGCATAAATGATATGAAATCCAATGCATTTTGAATGCCATAACCACACAATATAACAAAAGCCTACTCCAACCACTATCATCATAGGCTTTTTGATGAGAAAAATATGTAGCAAAGAAATTCATCAACTATAGCAGCACAGAGATCGATCAAAACAATAATGTCAGATCAACTGCACAAGGATTAAAACAATCCGCAAAATTTGCGATTGATGAAGCATAAATGAAAACTTTGGACATCTGATGCAAAAGGTTCAGACAAAAATCTTGTAATACTATCTGGGGTTTGTGTAGACCCTGTATCTACGTTTAAGGGATGAAACCTAATCCTTTACCTTTGTAGCATTTTCTAATTATCTACCCAACAACTCCTCCAACTTTGTCATGCATGATACAAGCTGCAAGCAAGGATACCACCTGTAAAACAGAGAAATCATTAATGATCAAATTCGACAAGGATTTAACACATGGCAAATCGTTTCCCAGGAATATGATACAAAATATATTTCAAAGTGGTATACCATGTTTGTATATACAAAATCAAAAACAAATTTGTAACATCTCTGGATATCAGCAACGAACGTAGGAAAGAGTTGACAATTGAAGTGTATGATCAACAAAATATAGGACATCAAACAGAAGTACCAATAAAGAGCATGAAATATTACCTAATTACTTACAAGACAAAGATCAAGAAGTTGTACCATTTCTTTTCATCAGAGAAAATACTACATTGATGTTTACAGTACGATGTAGGTGTGATACGTACATCAAGAATGAGCAAAAGGCAAAAGTGTGTCCTATTTCACCCTAAGGACTAAGGAATCTAGCAAGAAGCGGAACTACTTTTGGACTATTTACAATCTAATGCAACATTTTCAACTACTTCTCAAAAGCATCCAGAAGGAAGATCAGCAGAGTAATTGAGTAACATCGTTCATGGAGTCCTTAAAATTGAAAGGGAGATTAGATATGATAAATTGGCTATACCAATTTGTTTATTGACCTGCCTATTTGACCCATATAAAACTTTAGAGTTCAATGGTGAAACATCATTAAAAAACATCACAAACCAAATACCAGCAAAGTGCACAAAATGAAGAAGACCAACAAGATGTACAATCTCGCAACTAAGAGCTCAACAAAGGCATAAGTTGCAATAACTCTACCATCAATAACCTTGGAAATACATAAGAAACTCGATCCTTTGACTAAAGAAGGCCGATTCCCCTAGGCAATTAAAGGGCTATGTATTTTGCTAGGGCTCATAAACCCTTCCTTTCATTTATCAATAGGGCCCTGCCCTAGTCAGTCACTTTTCTGGGCCTTCTACGGATAAAAATACCGGGATAACCTCCTCTTTCCAACATTTGACCAATTTTAAAGATTTGGTCCCTTGTTTCCAGAAATGGCATAATACACATTTTGATGGCTAAGTATTTGTATGTACATATAAAGACAAATGCAAATAATTTCATACAAATAGAACATGTATTATGTTGTAAATGCCCTTGTAGTTGCACAGATATCAACATACAAGCCTAAATAAATTACTAGTTCTGCCACTGAACGTTATCTGCAAAGACATTTCACAACTACATATGCAGTTCAAAATCCCACATATAGAGTGAGAAAGTTTGTCTCAGCAATTTATAGTAGTTGTGCTCTAAGTCGCTCGGACTTGGGTGCGGGTGCAGATCTAGAGGTCTATATGACCTAAATTTTAAGTTCGGGGATACAGATCCATGTGTGGATACGGGGTGTGGGGATTTGGCTAAACAATCTAAACATAGAGTTATAAAACATAAATAATGAGATATTATGTGGAAAACTCGAGGAGTAAATAATGATCAAGAGGAGAATCTTGGAATGAGATAAAAGAAAAGGGACAAAAATCATTGAATCTCTCCAAAATTTCTCCCTCTCCCTCGAATTTGGTCAGAGTACCCAAAACCAGTTGACCAGATCAGGTACGTATCCCACACCCAAACCCACGCTCATGTCGTGTCGACATGGGTTCGGTACCGAAAGTGAAGAGTCCAAGCAACTTAGGTTGCGCTCACTTGACATATCTACATGTGTTGATAACTTTATTAGTTGGTCTATACATAGAATACAAGCATATATGGGATTAATCATCACACTATTCCATAAGGGGAAGCCCCAAAGTCAAAAGTTGAATGATCATTTTACCCATTAAAAACTATCCTAATAATGTTCTTGTACAAAATGTAATCACACAATATATTTTCACAATTAAGGCTACTCCATTAAATATGAACATTTTGCATGATAAATGAGAGAGTTAAATTATATATTGTGGAACGTGTGTGCAAGTGTATCTATACGACTAAAGAGGATGGTAAATGTATTCAATTAATGTACATAAAACGGGGAAAAAGATTTTTTTTGGGACATGGAAAACAGGGAAAAAGATATTTTATAATTAAAAATGATAGTAATGTCTCTTCCTATCCTTAATATACTCTTTAAACAAAGTGCAAATTTGAAAGAAAGAAAAAAGGTTCCGTTAATCTATCTTCAAAAGCAAATGAACACAGGGACAGACCCACGTGTAGTGTATCGGATGCTCGAGCCCCCATTGCCCCCAATGAGAATTTTGTATATATATAAGGAAAATCTGTAAAACTAATATAATCTATTCGCGAGCAGACAAAAACCAGAAGTTCTTATGGGTGCTTTGGTTCTAGAGTTGAAATAAGAGTGCACTGATGGGTTTTGTCGAGGGTTCGAATCCTGGTAGGTGCTAACTATTTATCTTTTTTTGTTGGAAAAAAGGAAACAGAACTACTTCATACGTATACTTTTAACTGCAGATTTTTTTTTGCTCATTTTTTCTTTATTGTTTCCAATTATGTATTTGTCTTTCATTTACTAACTAAACTATAAAAACATTACAACGCTTCTAGAAAGAAACCCTTCTAGGCTAGCAACTTTATGGTAAAGAAAATGAGCACCCGCCATCTTCAAATCCTGGATCTCCACTGAATGAACAGGCTATCATCATAATTCTATTATTTAAGTTGATTAAGTGGGAATTACAATCTAAGCAGAATGCCCATAAAAATGTACGGTCATTTTCCCCTTCAAATTTTGTGCAACTCATCACATAAATATTGTAATCTTAATGAAATCATTTTAAAATGTTTATATTAATTAGCATGGTTGCACATGTCCGAAGACTAGTGAAAATATAAAACTGAAGAAACAGAACTGCTGTTAAACACATCTCCAATTAGTCTTCAGGTCATTTAATAGCAAACACGTCATCGGGTTTACGTAAGGACCAGCTATACACTCTGAACATGGAACATAGAAGTGGACCTAAATCGAGGCAGTGAATATAACTGAACTCAACAATTTCAGAATTAGGCACAGCTGATTGATTAAAATGTCTCATGAACACAATTAGGGACATTCCGACTACCTATTAAAATGCAGAACAGCAGTTAATCCACTTCCTAATCTAGAATTCCTTAAATTTACCAGAACCTTGGGTATATCAACTCTTAAAGTCAAGTGTATAAACTTCAGCTTTGATCAGCAAGTACAACAACTACAACTTACCCAGTGTAGTCCCATACAGTGGGGTATGGGGAGGTTAGAGTGTACGCAAATCTTACCTCTGCCTTAGAGATGAGGTAGATAGGCCATTTCAGATAGACCCCCGGCTCAAGGCAAAATAGTTCAATAACAGATAATGAAAGTACAATCGACACTACAAAGTAACAAAACAACAAGTAGGAACATAATAGTACTACAACAAAGTAATACTACAAACTACAGGAAATAACAGATAGTCACAAAAATCGATGAACAAGTACAATTATAGCTTTGATCAGCAAGTCACGTGTATAAATTTGAATCAATTGAACTGAACAATCAAATATTCAAGACGATTACGGTTTGTATATCTCTACCTAATTAGACTCCCTGTTCCGCTGCCCACGAGACTCTGATCCTCCCTGGCTAGATGATGATCCAAAACTCCCCAAAGGCCATGGCAATGATATTGTAGTAAACCTTCTCCCTGATTCCCCACTTCCAGAAGAAGAACCACCCCCGCTCGAGTCTCCATCGTTGTCTCTTTGCCTGTTCTCGTTCTCGTTCTCAGGATCATCCGTTGGCAACTCATAGCGACAAACTGGGCAAGAACTGTGCAACTCAAGCCACGGGACAATACAATCCTTATGATAAACATGTTTACAAGGCATCTGTTTCACATCTAACCCCATCTCAAAATCATCCTTACAAACAGCACACTGTGCCAGTTCAGAACGCATCAATTCCTCATCAACTTTGATGGTAGGGAGCCCCTCCACCGCTGATCTCGACGCCGGAGGAGTCCCATATCGGTTCGGATCATTTTCTGCTAAATTCTGGATCAATTGCTCAAACCCGGGTCCGATGAAATAGTCCCCAAAATTCGCCGGCAATTGGAACCCACTACCCCCGTTACCCCCTCGATAACGAACTCGAAACTAGCCCCATTAGCTCTTAGAGCGGCCAGATGAGTCTGAAGAAACTCAAATGGGTTGAAATCATCAGACCCGGAGGACGTTTGTCTAGGGTTTCGGTTTGAGTTGAAAATAGCAGTGTATGGGGAAACACGAGAACCGGTGGTAAGAGCAGAATGCGGACGAGAACCGGTGGTAGGATCAGAACGCGAACGAGAACCCATGAGTAAACTACTCAACAAGACCGAATTGGGGAAGTTCGGAAACATTTCCGGTTCAGGGTCCGGCTCTTCGTATTCTTCGACGAAATCACTGTTGCAAGTAGGGCAGAAGAGATCGCCTGAAGCAGAAGGGGTAATGGTGACGTTGTTACTGCATTTGTGGCAGAAATACAGCGCTGCGCCGCCGTCAGCGACGGTGATTCCGGCGGAAGACATTTTGATTCTCAGAACAAAATAGAAATGAAAGAATATAGGGCGGTTGAAGAGTCAAAATATATAGATATTTATATAAAAAAAATAAAATTGCAAAACCTATTATAATTTATTATTATTTTTTTAAAAAAAGGTCAAATATTTTCATTGATTATATGTCTTTTCATAGTAGTAAATTTTTTTCTCAGTATGTACTATATATTTAACATCTTTCTTTATTTATATTATTTATGAAACAATCAAAGTCAAGCACCAATCTAAATCCAAATGTTAATAGTTTAGATTAAATCATATCAAGTCAAGCACCAATCTCTAAATTCGAATCTTTATAAAATGATATGTATTTTCTTCAATATAAAATAATATGTAATAATAAGCATTCAAACAATTTAATCTAAATGGCAAAAAGAAATTATGACGTGTAAATGGCAAACAGATGGGAGTAGTATTTTTAACAACTTGTTGGGATGCTTATTACGTATCGTTTTATAATAGAGAAAATATAAAATGATTCTTAAATTTGTTTAACGAAACCTACTTTAATATTTTAATTTTATGAACATTTTTTAATTAAAATAACTTTCAAGTGAATTAAATATTATCTTAATAATTGACGTGATTTTGAAAAAAAACTTGCTCCATATAAATAGCAAAAAATTGAAGTTGAAACACTAGTGATTCCCCTTTTGTCTTCTTTCGACTTGTTTCATCCCCTCTTTGTTTTCATTCCCATCTTTATCAAATTTAAGATCTCTTTTTTTAATAAATAAAAACTTTAATAGAAAAATAATTAAAAATGAGTATAATATATTTATTTATCCTGAAGTTTTCCATTTGAGGGTAATAATTATAGAAAAATAGTGCCTTCGAACTATGAGAATAACATTTTGGGAAAAATCTTTATGAGTACTAAACAAAAAATTGAAGGGAATTTACAAAAATGAATAGAGACTGAATTTGTTCACTATTAAATGTATGGTCAATGTATTGTTGAGTTAGCGTTTATGTGTCGTGCGTGCATATCATTATCCAATCATAAACTTAATATTTTGCATATAGTATATATGAAAAGGGGTCAAAACTATCCTTTAACTATTCGAAATAGAGCAAATACCATTCAACTATATTTTGGTTCAAAACTACCCTTTCCGTCTTACTATTGGTTCACTTCTACTCTTCAATTTAACGGAATAAGATGTGGCATTCAATGTGTCAATTATAATGTCACATAAACGTTCACCTAAGCACACCCACCCCACCCCACCCCACCCCACTAAATGATCCAACCTTTCCCTTCATTTCCACCATGGACTCCATAAACAATAATTTCTCCGACAGTATTTTGGTCGCACCAAACTTCATTTTCTCAGCCAAGATTTTCCCATCCCCGCCACGCCCTTCCTGTCTTTTCCTTCGTTACCACACTCTCAAAATCCTTCTCACTTTGGTCAACCTTTTATCTTATGTCAATAGCGCTAAGATTGCCTAAAATTGTTCAATAACAATTGCTCTTCTTCTTCAAAAGCTCTACTGGACAAGTATGGATTTCTCCAACAGAGAGTTCAATTGGGTTTGTTAAAATCAACAACTTGACCTTTAGTGAACAATCATCTCACTGTTCATGGAATCGATAGTGTATTGTACCATCGATCTCGTCTTGATCACACAATCAGAGCATTAAGGAGAAGACGATTCACTATTGTTGCTAGTGCGTTAACCATCAAACGGCCGGAGTTGTTAAGTTTGACTTCCGTTTCTATTATTTAGCTTCTGATATAGTTTTGTTCTCACAACTTGACGGATTTTGTTACGATTGTCGTCATCATGTTGTTCTCCGACGGTGCTGTTTTGGGGATCTTGCTAGAAATGCCAAGGATACTATGATTTTTCAAATTATCTGCTTGATTTTGACAGCTTTGTGCCTTCTCTATCGTCGACGACAATGGACATCCTTTATCCGGATGAAATAAATAACGAATTTACCATCATGTTCTGTCAACATCTCCGGTGACAGGAGATTCATTATTCGGATGAGATAATTAATTGTTATAACCTATAACTCCAGTGTTCAGTCTTGTTCGCCGGAAAGAATGGGATTCCGCTATGATAATGAATGTTTTGACATGGGTGTTCAATCTCTTGGGCCTTTTAACGAGTAGGGATGGATCTGCTTAGGTGGACGTTTATGTGGCATTATAATTTACACATTGGATGCCACATCTTATTCCGTTAAAAGAAAGGGTAAAAGTGATCCAATAGTAAGACGTGAAGGATAGTTTTGAGACAAGATATAGTTGAAGGGTATATTTGCTCTATTTCGAATAGTTGAAGGGTAGTTTTGGCCCTTTTCCATAATATATAAGATAATATGATAATATATTATTAACTTAAAAGTTATTCAAGGATATTTAAGTGCTTGTGTAGTTACAGTGTAAAATATAAACATTTAAGACTCATTTTTATGTATTTTCTCTTTTATAATATATTTATTATATAATAAAATCTAAGTAACATTTAAAACAAATATTATACTCTTAGGGGTCGTTTGGTTACTGTATAAGATACATCTTATTCATCTATAAAAAGTTGCATTAGCTTTACTATGTTGGGTGAAAGTTTTGTATTAGGTATAATAGCCACATAACTCATACCATGTTTAGTTGGTAAGAATTTAAATGTTGTATAAAAGTTATTCATGTATTAATTTATACGGTGTTTGGTTGCATTTTTTGTAATCCTACATAATTAATACCAACATAACTTATGAGGGAATCTATGTATAAAGTTATGCATGGTAGAAGGTGAAATAAGTTATGTGGGTATTAGTAATACATGTATTAAAATGATAAATTGCATACTTACCTTATTAATTAATTTATTTTTTTAATTGGAAACTTTACTGTTTTCCTATCTACGTTTGTTGTTTTTATTTCTTTTTATATACTTACAGTTTTTATTTATTTATGCAAATATAAATATTTTCTTAAT
Source organism: Solanum verrucosum (assembly GCF_900185275.1). Taxonomy (NCBI): domain Eukaryota; kingdom Viridiplantae; phylum Streptophyta; class Magnoliopsida; order Solanales; family Solanaceae; genus Solanum; species Solanum verrucosum. The sequence continues at coordinate 6,220,892 of NW_026019988.1, forward strand.
ATTAGAAATTTGATTGTATATTTTTGACGGTACATATGCTAATAAAATATTAGCATTATATATTATTCAATATATTCCACATTTTATAGCATGTATAATTATTTTGTAAATAATATATATTAATAATTTACAACAAGTTTAATATTCAATAGTTAATAATTCATGGATTGTAATCTATATAACTAAATAATACCTACATAACTAATGTCCGCATAGCTAATACCCGCATAATTAAACCCAACATAACTAAACCTTGCATAACTAAACCCTGCATAACTAATACCTGCATAACTCTAACCAGTAACCAAACGACCCCTTATTTCACGACCTAAAGTGAAATATTCTAAAATTAAACTTTATACTTTATTTGATCAACAAGAATAAATTTATTTACTTGTAAATAAATATTATATAAATTTAATATCAAACTTAATTTTAGAATATTTCACTTTATCTCTTGAAATAAAAGTATAATACTCCCTCTGTCTCTATTACTTGTTCACTTTTAAATTGACACACCTATTAAGAAAATAATTATTGACACAATGAGTTTATCATTTTATCCCTATTATTTATGAAGTGGATGAATTAAAAATTTAAGATTTTCAAGAAATTGTACCTTTTTCAAAGTAATTAATTGAAGATATAATAGTTAAAATTATTTTGTCGTTTCTTAATTTCTCAAAATGGACAAATAATTAAAGATAATTATAAAACAAAAAGTGGATAAGTAATTATGTACGGTATTTGATGTTAGATATATTCCCTGATACAATTGATTTCGGGTGTGAAGCAAAGAGATTATGAGATTTCTTCTCCGATTTGGAAGAATCGGAAGCTGCCGGTCTCCCATAATCCGTGGATTTTCACCTATTTGAGGTAAGAATCGAACCCCCAAACTGTGAATTTAGCTTATAATCTTCTTATGTATGAAGTACAATTGAATTAGGGATGAAATTGTGATAGGATAACTTTGGTAATTGTGGGTTTTCATTTCATACATATTTAATTGGGTTTTGTTGTCTAATTAATATGCCCAACCTTGATGTAAAAATTATTGTCAGAAATCAAGTGAAAGTTCCATTGATGAGCTGAATTGAGCTTCCATTGAAACTTGAAGAGAGAATTAAAAGAAAATATCTTTTGCGTCTGATTAGAAGTTCAAAAATGAGTGGAGCCAGGGGCTTTAGAGGTGAAGACGGGGAGCTTTAATTGAAGTAGGGGGAGAGGTCCTCCTTTTATCGTCAAGTGGCTTTCACTCATCATAGAGAGTTAGATTGTGTTAGTTCTCATCACGAGGATTAGTCCAACGGGAATTGCAAAAGCTAGGCTATTGCAATTCTCGGCTAAGAGTCTGTTTGGATCGACTTATTTTAAGTGTTTTTAAGTTCAAATTGTTTAAGAACTTTTTTAGTATTTGGGTAAATTAAAAAACTACTTATAAGCATTTGATTTTAAGCTAAGATGATAATTAATAAGTCAAAAGCCAAAAGTCAATCCAAAAAGGCTATGAGATATATACACACAACACCGACTAGCTAATTAGTTATAGAAAATGATGAAAATACCCTTCCTAACTAATTACCTAACTAATCAATCTCAACACCCCTCATATTGGAGAGGAAGAATTCACTTCCAGCTTGCCAAGAATGGCAATGTGCTTTATCCCAGTTAAGGAGTTAGTGAATACATCAGCGAACTGTTCGATAGTTGAGATATGGTGAAGGGTAATGATCCCATCCTGCAGATTGTTTCTAACAAAATGACTATCTACCTATATGTGTTTTGTATGCTCATGAAAAACATGAAATCTGGCTATATGAACTGTTGTTTTGGCTATCATAATACACAGGAGTAGGAGTGATGCAAGGAACATTGAGTTTTGTGAATACTCTTCTGGGAGCTTGCATGAATTGACTTAAGAATTGAACACTGTATGCTATATCCAATCCGGTATTAGTGAGGAAGTTGAGTTTCCCCACCAATTTCCTATAATAAATAGGATCACTGTGTAAAGGACCCTCAATTGCCTTCAGTTTGAGGTTGCACTCTAGTGGAGCTGCCACTGCAGTATATGACATACAATCAAACTCCTTCAACAAAACTGGTGAATTTCGTTTGGGAGATTATCACACCATCCTCCCTGTAGAACAATTGAAAACCTAGGAAATAATGTAGCTGTCCCAGATCCTCAGTTTTGAACACATCATGTAAGAACGCCTTCAGGCTGTTGATTTCTGTCAGATCTGTTCCTTAAGTACTATGTCATCTACAAACACTGCCACAAAAACTGATAAGGTGGCAAACTTTTTGTGAAAAGTGAGTAGTATTCAACTGAATGTGCAAATCGAGTATAAAGTTTCTGTTAGCTTATCATACCATTGTCTACTTGCCTGTTTTAAGCCATACAAAGTTTTTTTGAGTCTGCACACTAGTCATGGAGCATCTACCTGCAAATCTTGAGGAGCATCCATGTAGACTTCTCCATGCAAGTTTCCATGGGGGAATGCATTATTGACATCTAGGTGATAAAGCTTCCATCCTTGTTTGACAGCACACTGATTAAAGTCTTGACAGTGGTCAAGATGATCATTGGTGAAAATGTTTCAGTGTAGTCAATTCCTGCTGGCTGAGTGTACCCTTTGCCCACCAACCTAGCCTTGAACCTCTCTACACTTCCATGTGCGCTGTGTTTGATCTTGTAAACCCACCTACAACCTATTGCCTTCTTTCCTGCAGGTAGATTTACTTAATCCCAAGTTTGGTTAGCATATAAAGCCTAAAATTACCGTGTCATGGTTGCTTGCCATGCAGGATTCATAGCTGCTCACTCATAGGAATTAGGTTCTCTATCATGAGAAATGTTTTGCATAACCTGCTGGCTATCAGGATCCAGTGAGATGAGGGGAATTTGTTCAGTGTTGGTGAAAAGGGCACTGAGAGATGGAGATGGTTCTTAGACCTGGTCTTTCTGAAGGGGAAGATAATAGACAAATTCCTTCAAATGAGATGGGGTATTGTGGATCCTAGAGGATCCTAGGTGCAGGTATGTCTAAGTGGCTAATAGAAGTGGATGGTGGCAAGGTCTTATCAAGGAAGGATGATCGATGAAGTTGATGGGATGATAGACTTTGATCAGCAAGTAAAGGAGCATCATTGGTAGGACGGGTAGTGTGAAGTGTCAATCTGTTCTATAGACACAAGAGGAGCAGTAACATAAGGTGGAGTGCTCTTGGTGTGCAATTGACATTCATCTAAAGTCTGTAACTCTGTATAACAATGATATCACACATAGCTGTGGTCTTACAAGTATCACACACATTATTAGACAAATATTCATAGGTTGAGAAAATGCAACAGGAACATAAAGTGAAACATGACATGACTCAGTGAATTGGCACTTTGTGCTGAGAAAGTAATATTATGAAGTTGGGTTTGATGTCTAAACTATGTGTTGCCTTATGGATTCATTTGACGAATTGAGCAATTTGCTGGGAATTGCTGGACCTGAACTGTGACATTTTTTTTTTCCTTCACAAAAAATATGATTTTGGAAGTTTTATTGTTAACCGTGAGCATCTACGTTCTATGGATTTTAATTTCTTTTCTCATCTCAAAGAAATCAAAACAAGATATAAGAAAAAGAGAGCAAAACAATAGAAACACTTCAATGCAGCTTCAAAACTTTTTTTTTGGGTATTCAGGATCTAAGAGACATGTACTTGACTGCCTCTTGTGAAAAACTGACGTGTGACATCTTCTTTCTGTTCTGTTAGTATTTTGTAGTGATATTTAGTGTCATTTCTGCCATTGATGCAATCTTGATATTAATTACTAGCATGAAATGAATGTGACACAGCATTTAAGTAGACGGAAGAGGGATTAAAGAGGGAGCCATCTGGTTAGCTTAAAGAAGGCCCTATTTCGAAAACATTTAAACAGTTTTGCTCTTTAGTGTGTGTTCATCGGAACTGGGGGTTATCCATGATGTTTTCCAACTGGCTGAGTTTCTCCATATCAAGCAATTAATAGTCTTAAGTTTATCAAGTTAGTTCTCCGGGGAGATAATCAGATTCAACAGTAACATATTACATAAAGCATTATCTTAAATGTGGATAAGCAAGATAACATACCGCAGAACAATTAATTCACATTAACACCATCATTTATGTATAGAATGCCAAAAACAATTCTCTTCAAACCAATTCCACACACTAAAAAAACCAAAAACAAAAAGAAATTAAACACTAAAAAACCAAACCAAACAAACAAAAAACTGAATGTTGACATTAACTCTCTTTGGCAGCCCTGAAATAATCAGTAAAGCGGCAGAAGCCTGATTAATGCTTCTACAGTCCAACTTCATCTATGCAAATGTCTTCAAGTGCTTGTCGAAAATGGATAAATAAAAGACAGCTTCTTTTCCTGTTTTACCCAAATTGTAAGACACTGTTTAATATAATAACTAGTATTCAATAAAAACGAAAAGATTTATCAATTATCTAAAATAATGATTAACTATAATGTTCAAGACATTATAGTTACAATCTATTTTTTTTTTATAGATTAGGTGGGGAAGCTACAATCTTCAAAAATGTTACACATAGTTTTGAAAATTTAATAATTTCTCTTCAAAGTTATATATGTTATTACTACTTATTCTTGTGTGCTTACCGGTACCCGCTTCATAAGGACTTCCTATAATAAAAGCCCAAAGTTTGTGGTTGATGCTTAATCATCGGAAAGGGGATTTATTTTCTCCTTTTGTTTACTTTTATAGGGCGAACTTTGAGGAAGGTGAGTGCACAAATTCGTTATTCTTTTTACTGGAAAAATATGTCTCGAGATGATGGAAATTGCGTCCCTTTACCACTACGTATAAGCTGGTCAAGCTGATTGAGTTGTTTTCGGTACAGCTTTTAGCTTGAATATTCTGAGTGTCCTCCTTTCTCTCGACTGAGTAGCTTTTATTCTACAAGAAATTCATCTGCTAGAGTAGTTCTGCAAAAGAAAATTAATCAAAATAATGGATGGTCGGGTTGTTCTTGACAAGGGTGGAACAAGGCAGTTGCCTCAGTGGATGTTTGCTACATCTGCTGCTGATCAAGTAAAGGAAAAAGTCAAAACTAATAAAGTAGACAATAATAATACTACAGAGGAGGAGATTGTCACTCAGAGGCAGAAAAACAGAAGGATTAAGGATAAAAAGGAAACATTCACTGAGGAGTCATCCACTCAGCTTCCAATATGCCAAACAGCAAAAAGAAGCAGAAGAAAGTTAAACCTACCAAATGATGATTGTAATGATGAAAGCGCTTTAATGGGGAGTGAATGTGACAACAAGCAGGTAAATGGTGATGGAGCGGTTCCTATGTTGAGGAGACAGAAACAGAAAACGAAGAATTCCAAGACTGAGGGAGTTGCTGAGATGGAAGAGTCAACAACAAAAGCAAGTGATAGAAGCGGCTTAAGGAAGAGAAAATGTAGCAGGGTGAAGGAAAATTCTAGTGAAGCTGGCCCTAGTTTAAGGAGGCTGAAACAGAAAACAAAGAATTCCAGGAATGAGAATTGTGCTGATGTTGAAGAGTCAACACCAAAAACAGATGATGAGGATTTGACTGTTGAAGATCTAATGCACATAGCGGAAGAGGTGACCTCTTTAGTTCTCTTGAGGTTTCCTAAACAATTCTTCAAATTTATCATCTAAAGTAATGATCACATTTGGCCAGAAATGTGGTATCTCAGATTTTTTTACTGTTCATTTTTGCAGTATGCTGGTGATGCTGATGAAGATTTGACCGTTGAAGATTTAATGAGGATTGCTAAGGAGGTGATCATTGATATCTAAATCTTATTAATTTTGAAACATCTGAATCATTTACTAAAGCTTTTATTGCTATTAAATATGGGAGGCACTACTTCGCTTTCTATTTAAAATATGGAAACAAGTTATTAATCTGTGGCATTTGAATGATTTGTAAAAAATATGTGGTGTCTTGAGTATTGTCGTACTTTTATGTGGGAGAGGGAGGGGGCTAATCTCCTCTTCTCTTCTTCTCCTTATTTGTAGTATTAGTTAGTATTCATGTAGTATCTTATTCTTTAAATTTTACTACTACCTGTTGCTTCATTTTCTTTGTTTATCTTGCTATTTTGTTCTCATTATTTCCCTTTCAAACATGCTTTGATTACACTTCTTTTGAGCCGAGGGTAGGGGTAAGGTCTATGTACATCCTACCCTCCCCAGACCCCACTTGTGGGATTACATCGGGTAAGAAGTTGTTGTTGTTTATGGTGTCTAAGTGCTCTTGTTGTTTGGTATAAAAAATTGATACTTCGACTTTTGTTGTAAATATGAGAATTATTGGCTGTTATCGTATTTTTCATTTCCTGGCAGTACGTGAATGAGAATGAGCAAGCTACATCAGGCAAAGGAAAAAGTGGTCCAATGGAGGATGCTATTTCCATGTCAATAGGCTCATTAAGTGAAGTTGACAATCAATCTTTGAGAGGAGAAACAAATTCTGATTGTATTTCAATTCAAGAGAGAACAATTGAAGATGCTCCTCCTAAGCTTAACATGTCCGAGAATCCGACCCAAGACATGTTAGATTTGTTTCTTGGTCCCCTGTTGAAGAAAACTCACGAGGAGAAGAGAGTTGAACTGGTCAGAGAAGAAATGAGTTTAGTTCGTGATCTGAACAAGAAAACCCGAAGTAATCCTTCTGAGGATCGACCAGTTATGGTAAAGAAGAAAAGCAGTCTCAAGGACAAGGTATCACTATTTCTTGATTAATACTACTGAAGGTAGTTAGGTAGAATATTTGGAAGAATAATTTTAGTTAAGTATCTGAATAAAATTTACGTTCACTTAAACATTTACTTGTCTGCTTATAAATCCCATGAGAAAATATCTTTATTTGTAGATTCTTCATACTAGTTTTCTCTCTGTCTCATCATTGTACAGAAATTATGAGAACTTGATATCCAGTTATATAAAGAAGTAATATTTTTCCTTGGAAATGAATGGACTTGAAAGAAAGAATCCTCAATAGCTGTGTATTATTTTTTGTCAACTATACCTACCAAAATGTTATGTCAGAGTTAGCAACTATATCAAAAAGGCATAATACATAAACAAACTTGACCTCAACTGGCAAGTAAACACTCAACTTTGAGAGTGCACATATAGACACCTCAACTTGGTCCTAACTAGCAACTAAACACTCCAACTTGTCCTTCCTGTGTCTCGTGGACACCCGACGCTGACGTGACACATAAATTTTGAAAGTGGCTAGACGATCATTCTGTAAGTTGGAGTGTTCAGCTAACACAGTGGAGACGAGTTTAGGTGTCTAGACACTTGCCAGTTGAGATCAAGTTTGAGTGTCTATTTATGTATTTTGCCTATAAAAAATATACCAAAAATATAAATGATATAGTCATTCTAGGAATCTAAATGACATAGTGAAAGATTTTAAACAATTTAGATGGCAAATTTAACTATTATCTTCATTCATCAAATTGAGAACAATAATAATCAACATACAAAAGTAATCTTTACTCTCTCTCTGCAACAAAGAGTGCATTCCTCCCCTCTACTTTAATTGTAGAATTATATAAGATGAATCGATCTAATATATATATATGAATGAACTAGAACAAAATCTTTTCTTGTATCAACACCCTCAAATATGAGGGCTTCTTCCAGGATCGAGGACCAGTGAGTACACTGAAATTCATATTTCTCGAAAGAACCATAATTCATGGATTTTCACCTATATGAGGTAAGAATCGAACCCCCAACTGTGAATTTCGCTTATAATCTTCTTATGTATGAAGTACAATTGAGTTAGGGATGAAATTGTGATATGATAACTTAAGTAATTGTGGGTTTTCATTTCAAGCATATTTAATTGGGTTTTGTTGTCTAATTTATATGCCCAACCTTGGTGTAAAAATTATTGTCAGAAATCAAGTGAAAGCTCCATTGATGAGCTGAATTGAGGTTCCATTGAAGCTTGAAGAGAGAATTGAAAGAAATATCTTTCGCATCTGATTAGAAGTTCAAAAATGAGTGAAGCGAGGGGCTTTAATTGTAGTACTGGTGGAGTTCCTCTCCTTATAGTTAAGTGGCTTTCACTTCTCATAGAGAGTTAGAAGCGTCAATTCTCATAACAAGGCTTAGAGCTTTAAGCACTTTTTCTAGTGTTTGGGTAAATTAAAATAGTGCTTATAGTTGAGGCCGAGGACGAGGGAGAATAGTGGTAAGGGGGTAACAGGTTCCCATAAATTGAGGGTAGGATCTTGGAACATAGGTTCGCTAAAGGGGAAGTCCTTAGAGTTAGTGAAAATTCTCAAGAAGAGAAAGATAAATATAGCTTGTGTCCAAGAGACTAGATGGGTAGGTTCCAAGGCTCGGGATGTCGATGGGTTTAAGTTGTGGTACTCAGGAGGTTCTAGGGATAGAAATGGAGTGGGTATTTTAGTAGACGGGGATTTGAGGGAGCAAGTGGTGGAGGTTAGGAGGATCAATGATAGGTTGATGTTGATTAAGCTAGTCATTGGAGGTTGTACTTTGAGTGTTATTAGTGCTTATGCACCTCAAGTGGGCTTGGGAGAGGAGGCCAAAAAGCTCTTTTATGAGGATTTGGATGAGGTAGTTAGAGGTATACCGATCACCGAGAAAATTGTCATTGGTGGAGATTTTAATGGCCATATCGGGGCAACTTCTAATGGCTTTGATGATGTTCATGGAGGCTTTGGTTTTGGGGAGAGAAATGGGGGTGGTACTTCGCTTCTGGATTTTGCTAAGGCTTTCGAGTTGGTGATTGCTAATTCATGCTTTCCGAAGAAGGAGAACCACTTGGTACCTTTCATAGCTCGGTAGCTAAGACTCAGATAGATTACCTACTCCTTAGGAAGGGTGATAGAGGCCTCGTTAAGGACTGCAAGGTTATCCCAAGTGAAAATTGTACTACCCAACACAAGGTTTTGGTGATGGATCTGGAAATTAAGAGGGATAGGAGGAAGAAGATTGTATCTGATCGACCGAGGATTAAATGGGGTGGCTTGACCCCTGACCTTTCGCGGGAGATGGGTGAGAAGTTGAGTGGGATGGGGGCTTGGAGTGGTAGCGGGGATGCGGACACCATGTGGAATAAAGCAGCTAGTTGCATTAGGGAAGTTGCTTCAAAGGTGTTAGGGGTGTCAAGGGGTAAATTTGGAGGCCATAAAGGAGATTGGTGGTGGAGTGGGGAAGTCCAAGGCAAAGTGGAAGCGAAGAAGGCTGCATACACAAAGTTGGTGGAGTGCGTAGACGAGGAAGAGAAGCGGACGCTTAAGAAAGTCTATAAGACGACAAAGACAGAAGCTAAGTTAGGAGTTACGAAGGCTAAGACGGCAGCTTTCGAACGCTTGTATGTCGAGCTGGGGGACAAAGGTGGGGATAAGAAATTGTATAGGCTCGCAAAAGCAAGAGAGAGGAAGGCTCGCGACTTGGACCAAGTGAAGTGTATCAAGGATGAGGAAGGCAAAGTATTGGTGGATGAGACCTCCATCAAGCAGAGATGGCGAAGATACTTTCACAAACTTTTAAATGAAGAAGGGGGCGGAGACATTGTGTTGGGTGAGTTGGCACACTCGGAAAGACTTCGGGACTTTGGGTACTGCAGGTGTTTTAGGATCGAGGAGGTTATACGTGCTATTAGTAGGATGAGCAGGGGAAGAGCGACCGGACCCGATGAGATTCTGGTGGAGTTTTGGAAGAGCACGGACAAGGCAGGTATAGAGTGGTTGACTGGGCTGTTTAATGTTATTTTTAAGACAACAAAGATGCCTGATGAGTGGAGGTGGAGTACGATGGTTCCGTGGTATAAAAACAAGGGTGATATCCAGAACTGTAACAACTACAGGGGTATCAAATTGCTAAGCCATACTATGAAGATTTGGGAGAGAGTGGTGGAGATGAGGGTGAGAAGAGGGGTGTCCATTTCTGAGAATCAGTTTGGATTCATGCCGGGACGGTCGACGACCGAAGCCATTCATCTTATGCGAAGACTGGTAGAAAAATATAGAGAGAGGAAGAGAGACCTACATATGGTGTTTAATGGCCTTGAAAAGGCCTATGACAAAGTACCGAGGAGTGTCCTCTGGAGGTGCTTGGAAGCTAAAGGTGTCCCGATGATATATATTAGGGCGATAAAGGACATGTACGGTGGAGCCAAGACTCGGGTTAGAACGGTTGGAGGTGACTCAGAACTTTTCCCAGTTGAGATGGGGTTGCACCAAGGATCAGTCCTTAGCCCTTTTCTATTTCCTTTGGTGATGGATGAGTTGACGCGGTCTATTCAGGAGAAGGTTCCGTGGTGTATGTTATTTGCGGACGACATAGTACTGATTGATGAGACGCGGGACAGAGTTAATGCGAGGTTGGAGGTGTGGAGACAAACGCTTGAGTCCAAAGGGTTTAAGTTGAGTAGGACCAAAATAGAATATTTGGGGTGCAAATTCAGTGATGCGTTGGAGGAGGCAGATATGGAAGTGAGACTTGCCACACAGATCATCCCTAAGAAAGAAAGTTTTAAGTATCTTGGGTCTGTAATCCAAGGAAGTGGCGACATCGACGATGATGTCACACACCGCATTGGGGTTGCTTGGATGAAAAGGAGGAATGCCTCTGGAGTCTTGTGTGATAAGAAAATTCCACCTAGACTTAAAGGTAAGTTCTACAGAGTGGTAGTTAGACCGGCCTTGTTGTACGGAGCGGAGTGTTGGCCAGTCAAGAACTCACATGTTCAGAAAATGCAGGTTGCGGAGATGAGGATGTTGAGATGGATGTGTGGGCACACTAGGAGTGATAAGATTAGGAATGAAGTTATCCGGGAGAAGGTGGGAGTGGCCTCTGTGGTGGACAAGCTGAGGGAAGCGAGACTGAGATGGTTTGGACATGTGAAGAGACGGTGCGAAGATGCCCCAGTGAGGAGGTGTGAGGGGCTGGTTGTAGAGGGTACGCGGAGGGGTAGAGGTAGGCCTAAAAAGTATTGGGGAGAGGTGATTAGACAGGACTTGGCTCAGCTTCACATTACCGAAGACATGACTCTAGATAGGAAGGAGTGGAGGTCGCGTATTAAGGTTGAAGGTTAGTAGGGCTAGCGTGTTGTCCTTTCTTGCGAGGGTATGGGTTGTTAGCGTGTGTAGTAGTCTTAGCCTTGCACTTGCAGTTCTTGTCTGTGAGACCTATAGCCTTATGTTGTTTATTGCGTTTCACTTCTCTCATTGTTCTATTGAGGCTACTGTCTCCTCTGTTGATTATTTACTATCTTTCTTATTGGATGGTATGTTTTATACACTGTTTTCCTCGCCTTTAACTTGGATTTGATGTACTTGAGCTGAGGGTCTTTCGGAAACAGCCTCTCTACCTCCACGAGGTAGTGGCAAGGTCTGCGTACACTCTACCCTCCCCAGACCCACCTAGTGGGATTTCACTGGGTATGTTGTTGTTGTTGTTGTTGTAAGCATTTGATTTTAAGCTCAAATGATAAAAAATAAGTCAAAAGCCAAAAGTCAATCCAAACAGGCTCTAAGATATATATATACACACACACAACACTGTGTAGCTAATTAGTTATGGAAATGACAAAAATACCCTTCCTAACTAACTAACTGACTTGAACCTTCTAACTAATTAAATACCACTGTTGATAGCTGATACAAGACTACCACTTCCACCAACTAACTAACTAATCAATCTCAACATCCCCTTCAAGTTGGAGGGGAAGAATTCACTGCCAACTTGCCTAGAATGGCAATGTGCTTGATCCCTGTTAAGGATTGGTGAATACATCAACTAACTGTTCAGTAGTTGAGATATCGTGAAGAGTAATGATCCCATCCTGCAGATTATTTCTAACAAAGTGACAATCTACCTCTATGTGTTTTGCACACTTATGAAAAAACATGATTTCTGGCTATATGAATTGCTGCTTGGCAATCACAGTATCTGTTAGGAGTAATGCAAGGAACATTGAGTTTTGTGAATACTCTTCTGAGCCAAATTAACTCTCCAACCTCTATTCTGATAGACCTCTACTCTCTCAGCAGAAGAAAGGGAGATTGTAGCTTGTTTCTTGGATTTCCAACTGATAGGATTGTTGCCAAGCATCATATTATAACCACTAACTAACCTTCTAGAATCTGGTATCTGGCCAGGAGGCTTAATCTGAGGTAGGGTAAGCTCTTAGACTAAAATCAGGAGGTTTTGACATGAAAATTTCCAGGGTAGTATCAGTCTTCAAATATCGAGAACATGCATTGCAACTTTGAGGTCTCTGGGATCTTGCATGAATTAACTTGAGAGTCACAAAGTATTCGTGGTTTTCATGGTCTGCACAAGCTCCATGAGAAGAACAATTAACGGACTGAGAATTAGAGTGAGAACAGACTCCTTTTATTATCTGAATGAGAAGCATTTATAGATGAGCAAAAATTGGATGGGGTATAAGTCTGTAACTATGTGTAACATTGATATCACACTTAGCAGTGGTCTTACAAGTATCACACACATTATTAGATAGACAAGTATTCATAGGTTGAGAAAAAGCAACAGGAACAGAAAGTGAAACATGACATGACACAGCAAATTGGCACTTTATGATGCAGAAAAGGTATATTATGAAGTTGGGTTTTGATGTCTAAACTATGTGTTGCTTTATGGATTCGTTTGATGAATTGAGTAATTTGCTGGAAATTACTGGAGGTGAACTGTGACATTTTTTTCCTTCATAAAAAATATGATTTAGAAGTTTTATTGTTAACCATGAGCATCTACATTATATGGATTTTAATTTCTTCTCATCTCAAAGAAACCAAAACAAGATACAAGAAAAAGAGAGCAAGACAATAGAAGACACTTTAATGCAGCTTCAAAACTTTTTTTGCTATTCAGGATCTAAGAGATATGTACTTTGTCAACTGCCTCTTGTGAAAAACTGATGTGTGTCATCGTCTTTCTGTTTTTTAATTCTGTAGTGGAATTTAGTGTCAGTTCTGCCATGATGCAATCTTGATATTAATTACTAGCGTGAAATGAATGTGATGCAGCATTTAAGTAGACAGAAGAAGGATCAAAGAGGGATCCATCTGGTTAGCTTAAAGAAGTCCCTATATCGAAATCATTTAGACAGTTATGCTCTTTAGGGCGTTCATCGGAAGTGGTAGTTATCCACCATGTTTTCCAACTTGTAGAGTTTCTCCATATCGAGCTGTTAATAGTCTTTAAGTTCATCAAGTTAGTTGTCTGGGGAGATAATCAGATTCAACAGTAACATGTTACATAAAACATTATCTTAAATGTGGATAAGCAAGATAACATACTGCAGAAAAATTAATTAACACATTAACAACATCATTTATGCATTGAATCCCAAAAACAATTCTCTTCAAACCAAATCCATACACTAAAAAAGCCAAAAATGAAAAGACATTAAGCACTAAAAAACCAAACCAAACAAACAAAAAACTGAATGTTGAGATTAACTCTCTCTAGCAGCAGTGAAATAATCAGTGAAGTGGCAGAAGCCTGATTAATGCTTCTGCAATCCAACTTCATCTATGCAAATGTCTTCAAGTGCTCGTCGAAAATGGATTAATAAAAGACAGCTTCTTCTCCTGTTTTACCCAAATTGTCAAAAACAAAAAGATTTATCAATTATCTAAAATAATGGTTAACTATAATGTTCAAGGCATTATCATGTGTCAACCAAATAACAGATTGGCAATAAAACTCAATGTGCTTTTGGTACGAAGAAAGTCATTTTCGAGGAAATTATTTGTCGTATTAGCTTACCAAATCATTTACCATCAAAATGGGGAAAATTTCCATACTAGTTGCTCCAACTCACACAAAACATTTTTACTGATCTATTAGTAATCAAAAATTTCATCAAGAAACTCTCTGATTTGCTAATATTATTACTCTATTAGTTTTTAATATATATATATATATATTTTTTTTTTTCTCACTGATTAAACACCGAGAACATTTTCGAAGGAAATAGTTCCCATAACAGTCATTCTGTAAGAAAAAACATTCCATGAGAAATGACTTATGTCATACAAAAGGCACTGCCAGTCGTATTTATTTATATACAGAAAATTACTTATAGTTGATTTTCAGGCAACTGATAATGTAAAGATTCTTTAAATCCTTATACACACTAATGTAAAACAAAGCATCTTATTCAACTGTTTTTATTTATTATTTATATAAAAAAAGATAAATCAATAAAGCTATATAAAACTAGTGAGGAGAAGGAATTAAAGAAATGTTCAATGGGGATCGGGATTTATTACCTCTACGATTATCTAATTAAGACGGTCTCTCTTCAACGTCTCCACGTCTTTCATTCTCTCTGGAATCTCATGTAGCTTTGGACAACGACTGATAGCAAAACCTTTAATATGAGGCATGGCACTTGTGGCTAAATGCCATCTTCCTAAGTTCTCAAGACAATCAAGACGAAGGATCTCCAGTTGACTGAAGCTATTATCGCTGCAGGTAATTTCTTTTCCTCCGTAAGCTCTAAACAAATCGAGATTCCTTAGATTTGGCAGCATCCCTAGAGTAGGCATGGGATCTTCTGTGAGTTCTGAGCTAGAAAGGATCATCATTATGATGGAATTTGGAAATTGGTTCGACAGAGGCAGTTTCTCTATTCTCCCTTGTAACCACAATTTGTGGAGCTTTTGACAAGAAAAAAGAAATTCAAGGGCTGGGAATGATTCACAATCTTTACACAACAATTTGAGAGAGCTAAGGTTTTTCAAGCTACTAATGTTGTTTAGGGAGTAAGTTTTGGTAATATCATGCATGCTTAGTTCTCGAAGATTGACTAAATCAACAGGGTCAACATCTTTCCACTGATCACAATGGATGGCTTTAAGAACTTCAAGACTAATGAGTTTGCTTATAAGTTTCAGAGGTTTTGAATACGAAGCAACTAAATGTCTTAGATTTATTAGGTCTCGTGGGGTAGTTGGCAAAAGTATCCATAGTCATTGACAAGAAGTGTCTGTAAATTCTTGAGGTTGCCAATAGAAGAGGGAAGATCATGGATACCTCTCAATCTTAAGAACTTGAGGTCGTACAAACTTCCTATGGCATCAGGTACTATAGACATATTGTCAACACGCATCTCCAAGTACAATACATATAGATGTTGGAACACATTACGGAACTTTATAGGACCCATATTTAAAAAATCCGGATCAAGGAACATAAGTGACCTCAACTTCAAGTTAGAAAGATCAAGTGCGAGATACCTTTGTCCTTGACTATGAATGGCATGTCTGAGACACAAGGAGGATATAGAGTGCTTTCTTGGATCATAAATGTCAAAAAAGTTTACCTCCAATGCTTTTTGTACGGCAAGATCGCGAAGTAGATCATGAATCCTACATTTACTAATTTTTTCCCAAAATGTTCGTACCACTTGTATCAAGCTTCGTCTTATCAGTTCATTCAAGAAGCCTTCAGCAACAACCTCCATGATTTCTTCTCCTGTTGGTATGAATCCTTCAGCCATCCACAACCATAATATGTGATCAACATGGACCTCATGATCTTCTGGAATAATACCAAAGTACAGGAAACACTTCTTGAGCGCAGTTGGCAAATCGTTGTAGCTCAATGATAGTATGTAGGAGATTTCAATAGAGTCGTCTTTAATGTGCTGCCAAAGGTGGTCCTTCACCTTTTGCCATTCTTCGAACCCCCTTTTATGTGAAAGTAGGCCGCTTAATACAACAATTGCAAGAGGTAAACCTCCACACCTGTCCACCATATCCTTAGCTAACCTTTCCATTGCTGAGACCATTGCCTGAACATCTAGTAGTTTCCTACAAAAGAGATCCCAACTTTCTTCTTGGCTCAGGAACCGAAGTCTATAGACAAAACCTTTGTTATCTGCTCTTTCAGCGACATCTTCTTTGCGCGTGGTAATAACAACTCTGCTGCCATTCTTGCTGTCTGGAAATGCTCGTTTTAGACTTTCCCATGCTTCTCTATGCCATAAATCATCGACCACCACAAGGTATTTGGGTTCTTTTAAAAGATCACGAAGGTAAATTTCTAGTTCTCTTTCCGTCATCTTTTCCAACAAATCTAGAGTTTCCTTGGTGCAACCTTTGATGGATTTTATGATATTCCTAAGGAGATCCATGGTGTTGTACTCTTGAGAAACACATATCCAAGCAAGTGTATGGAATCTATTGACTATATTAGGACTGATGTATAGGTTTCTCGCAAGAGTGGTCTTACCTAATCCACCCATACCATAAATGGAGAAGACGCTTCGGCGAGGCTCTGCTTTGAGAAGTTCAGCTAGTAATGTTTCTACAACATCCTGATAGCCAACGAAAATGTTATCCTGGTCATCATCCACATATGAGGTAGTTCTCCTCAATGTTCTAACCATGTCAGACTGATTGTTTGGGCGATAACTTGGCCCTTCTCCTGCATCATTGATATCTCTAATACCATATGTCTCTCATTTGCGAGAGATATCCATGATTCGATGCTTGAGTGATTGGATCTCCTTTCTGACGTTGTAGAATTTTGTCTGCTTTCTGCAGATGCAAATGCAAGCTTTCAGACGATTACCTTTACTAGCCTCAAAGCTATAAGTCTCCAATATAGGAATGGCGTCATTAGCAACAGAGTTGATCTCAAACACCCATTGTTGAACTCTTTGATCTACAACTTGCTTTTGTTCTGCTTCTTTAAGGAAAGACTGCATGAAGAACAGCTCATTTCGCAGCCACCGCACATCCTGTCTGAGACTTGTACGCAGGGAAGCTTCCTGTCTGAGACTTGCTGCCAGAAGAAGTTTGACTCAAGAGTTAAGTATATTTTAGTTTACTTTTCTGCTCTTGATTAATTAGTAAAAGAATTATATCAAATGTGGAATAATATTAACAACTACGTTATTAGTACACATTCCCAGAAAATTTAAAATTGGTTTGGTTGGTGCACATGATATCTTTATAATTTCTATATAGTCAATATTTGACTTCGCATTATTCCATCAGAATAGTGATTTTTTTTACCCCCCTTTTTTTTAGTGTTTGAATTAATCTAAATGATTAATCTCTATAAGAAAAAAATATTAATATTATTAAGATATCTATTTAAATATTTTCATGAAAATTGGAGGCCTCCTCAGATCCCACTTAGTGGGATTTTACTGGATATGTTGTTAGTAGTTCAACAATTTCCTCGTCCAACCTACTGCCATCGTCCACCATTAATTACATACCACCATTTGGCATCTACAACCATTATTTATTAAGAATAATAATAAATATTTTAAAGTATAACATATTTATAAAATTTATATAAATATAATATCACTTTGGTTTGATTTTGATATGCTTTTTCTTAAGTTCTGACTAAACTAAATTAATTATGATCGAATTTTTTATCTTCGATAGCAAACCAAGTTCTTGATTGAGTTTCTTTTTCTTGATTTGATTCAATCTAATCAAATAAGCACTTCAACTTTGAGAGTGTACATCTAGACATCTCAATTTGGTCTTAATTGACAATTAAACACTTCAATTTGTCCTCATTGTGTCTAATGAACACCTGGCGTTGACGTGACACATAAGTTTTGAATTAGGTGCCTAGAGGATCATTTTGTAAGTTAGAGTGCTCAATTGATAGTTTGAATATGAGACTCGATAAATTAGGATACTTTAGGTGTATCTTTCACCATCAACTGTTTAATTAATAATAGAACAATATTGATAGTGATGATTCATATAACCGATTGTCAACCCTCAATATTTTTTAGGATTGAGACTTAAGGGTGTGTTTGGTATGGAGGAAATTGTTTTCTAACTTATTTTCTCATGTTTGATTGATGAGTGAATTTTTTTTTCGAGTGTTTGGTTGGTGAATAAAAAACATTTTTCAGAAAAAAAAACTTTTATTTTGGCTAGAGATAAGGAAATACATTTTAGGAAAATAGTTTCTGATCTGAAAATCAACTCTGATAACTGATCCAGGACTTGACCTCGACTCCCAACCTAGGACTTGACATTGACCTTGACCCTGATCTTTAACTCGATGATTGTTTCGGGTCTCGATCTCGACACCTAACGCGAGATCCAAACCAAGATTCACCTCAACACTCAATGTGAAACCTGACCCCGACACTTGACCCAACTTCCAAAATCGAGATTTGATCCCAACTCCCTATCAAGGACTTGACTTTCAAATCGGAATTCAACCACAATACCCTACCACGACAACTGATTCGAGACTCAAATCCGTCAACTGACCTGGGACTAGGTCTCGACTCTTGACTCAAAACCTGACTCTGACACTCAATTTGGAACCCCACACCGACACCTAACTCGGGAATAAGCCTCGACATCCAATCCAAGATTCGACCTCGAATCCTGACTTGGGATTCGACACCAAAATCAGAATTTGGCTTAGATCCATCTCCTGAGTCAGGTCTCGAATCGAGGTCAAGAGTCGGGTCCTGAATCAAGAATCTGGAGTCAGATCCTGAATTTGTATCGAGAATAACTCGAGACTTGAGTTAGGGTGAAAAGTTGAGGTGTGAGGTTGAAAAAGAGTTATGAAAAACGTTTTCCTAATTTTTTGGAGGTAAGTCATTTTCCTTAAATTTGAGGAAAACAAGTTGATTTGGAAAATATTTTCCTTCATACCAAATACATTGTCAGTTGGTTCGAAAACAAGTTATGCTGGAATTAGTTATGTCGGATAAATTTTTATTGCTTCTTTGATTTGATATTCAAAATAATATGCATTGCTTAATTTTTAAGAATAAGTTGTTTGTCTCCACCTTATTTTTTTTTATATTTTCTTTGCAAGTTTTAGTTATGCATTCTTAAAAATAAAATTTACATCTTATTTAGATTAAATATTTTTGTGTGTACATTATATTGCAAAGATGTCTATTGTGATTCATGATGTCTCACCTATTGGGGATGATAGACCATCACTATACTTCTCCACAAATTTTTAGAAGATTGAATCTTGCTGTAGAGAGAAATCAAGTTGCAACGTTTGACGAAATTTTGTTTTGTATAATAGGGTATAAAATTATACATTACTAGTTAAATCATCCGCGCCACGCACGAGAATTTAATATCACGGGATTTATAAAATAATACTTAAAACATATCCGTCACTAAAATTAAAACATTATATTATCTTATATACAAGATTACGTAGTAACAAATATTAATAATATAAAGGAAGATGATAATTATAACATCTTATCGCTTATCCTTCAATCAATCATCTTTAATTTGATTTTATAATTTATCCTTTTGCTTCCAAGAAGTGTTACTATTTGATATTTTTGGGGAATCAAATGAACATCAACCGGAGATATTAAATTTTCTAATAAATAAATAATCGTTGGTGAAGGGATAAATAAATTTTAAATGACTGAAAAAGTGAATAAATATTCTAATTCTAACTTGTAGAAAGTTCAGCCCTACCGTTTGCTTTACATCTATCATTTTAATTTTCCCATTTAAATGTATCATAAGTAATTATTAAAATGAAAAATTAAAGGGAGAATGTATCATATGGGACAATAATTCAA
Organism: Solanum verrucosum; assembly: GCF_900185275.1. NCBI lineage: Eukaryota > Viridiplantae > Streptophyta > Magnoliopsida > Solanales > Solanaceae > Solanum > Solanum verrucosum. The sequence continues at coordinate 6,240,538 of NW_026019988.1, forward strand.
CTTATTATATATACTTGAAAGGGAAAATATTACATAAAACTATTCAGTTTATTTGGGTGTTTTTAAAAAAATCAACACACCAGAGTATGAAGTTCAATTTGAAACTACAATTTCAGTATAGAAAACTTGCGTGAATACTCAATTAACGTGTGTTATTTAATCTGTACTAACAATAACTTTGCAGTAACATAAACAACAAAGTTTAAAACAAACATACTAGGATCTGTAACAATAGAATGAAACATACTGGCAAAAATTGAGTCCATTAAATGCATAGTATCCCCTTAAGAAAACAATTCCCCTCTAGTACCCGAGGTTTAAAGGAATAGATCCTCTCAGGATAGAACGATTCTATTCACCAGTGTATTGATACAAAAACAATATTTAATTGTGCAGAAGAAGAAGACGTTCAAAATTTTCGTTGTTTTAAAATGAGAGGAAATCCCTCTATTTATAGATAACAAAGGGTAGTGTGAACAAATATTTATTGTGGCTTATCGGAAAGGTCACATCTCTTTGGAAAAGTTACAACCCTTCGGAAAGGGCACAACCTTTCATAAAAGTCACAGGTTTTTATAAAAGTCGCAACTCTTCATAAAAGTCACAACTTTTCATGAAAGGGGAAGGCTAGTTTTGTAAATAAATAAATTAAAAGGGAATCCTGGTTTGTGATAGCACCACGTAGGCGGGCCTAGGGTTCTCTTATATATATATGATTCTATATATATGTATAAATACCTCTATGATTTCGTATAATATCGTGTATAAATATTGTATATCAAGTTTTACAATATTTTTGGGGAAAATGCATAAGTACGCCCCAGCCTATGCCCCAAATCCCCGGGACACACCTAACATTTACTAAGGTTCTATTACCCCCCCAAACTTATTTTATATATAGTATTCTACCCCTTTACTGCCTACGTGGCACTATCCTTGAAAAAATTGTCAACACACCCACAAGATAGTGCCACGTAGGCCGAAAAGGGGTAGAAAATTATATATAAAATAAGTTCAGGGGGGTAATAGGACCTTAGTAAAGGTTAGGTGTGTCTCAGGGATTTTGAGCATAGGCTGGGGGTACTTATGCATTTTCCCATATTTTTGTAAAAAAGAAATATAAAAGTTTCGTATATTATTGTATACTAGATGTATATTAATTAAATAATCACAATCATTTTTGCATACAATCCCCCTCCCCCCTCTCCCCCCCTAAAAAAAGAAAAGAAAAATCTCTTACAACCAATTCCACACACTAAAAAAAAAAAGAAGCCAAAAACCAAAAAAATCCTCATTTTTGCATAAAGTGACGGAAACTTGATTGATGCTTGGACAACCCATCTTCATCAAGTTGAATGTATTCAAGTGACAGCTTCAACTCCTGTTTAACAAAAATATTATTATTTATATAAAAAAGAAAAAAAAAATGAAGGATTGGGATGTGTTTGTATATTTACCTTTCCTATTATCATATAAGACTTCATTTATGTTTGAAATGCTTCACGTCTTTCATTCTCTCAGGAATCTCCTTCAGGTTTGGACAATGATTGATACCAAGATCTTTAATGAGAGGCATGGCATTTGTGCCTAAATGCCATCTTTCTAAGTTGTCAAGATAATTAAGATGAAGGAGCTCTAGTTGACTGAAGCTGTAATCACTGCACATTATTTCTTCTCCTTCATAAGCTTCATCTAATTGGAGATTCCTTAGGTTTGGCAACATTCCCAAAATAGGCATCGGATCTTTTGTCAGTCTTGACTGCCAAATAACTATCATTGTGATGGAATCTGGAAACACAGGCAGTTTCTCTAATCTCCCACCTAACGACAATTTCTGGAGCTTGTCACAACTATTAACAAATTCAAGGGATAGGAATGGATATGTATATTGTTGACCAAGCAAAATACACAATATGAGCGTGTTAAGGTTTTTCAAGCTGCTAATGTTGTTTAGGGAGTAAGAATTGTATATATTAGTCATCTCTAATTCTCGAAGATTGACTAAATCAACTGGGTCAACATCTTTCCACTGATCACAATCAAGGCGAAGAACTTGAAGACTAGTGAGTTTGCTTATACCTGCCAGAGGTATAGAATATGGAACAACTAAATGTCTTAAATTTATTAGGTCAGCTGTTTCGGGGGGTAAATGGCAAAAGAATTTGTCCATATTGACAACAACAAGTGTCTGTAAATTCTTGAGTTTGCCGATGGAGGAGGGAATATTACGGACACCTCTCAAGCTTAACAACTTGAGGTTGTTCAAACTCCCTATGACATCAGGTATAACTTCACCATAATCAATATCCAAGTACAACACATATATATGTCGGAACACATCTATAAGTAGGAACACATTAAAATAATGTGGATCAAAGTACATAATTGACCTCAACTTCGAGTTAGAACGATGAAGTGATGAGAGGTACCTTTTTCCTTCACTATGAATGGCTTGTCTGATACATGAAGTGGATTTCAAGTTCTTTCTTGGATCATAAATGTCAAAGAAGTTTACCTCCAATGCCTTTTGTATCGCAAGATCACGAAGTAAATCATGAACCTTACATTTAGTAACTTTTTCCCAAAATGTATCCACCACTTGAACCAAGCTTCGTCTTATCAGCTCATTCAAGAAGCCTTCAGCGACATCCTCCATTCTTTCTTCTCCTCTTGGTATGATGAAACCCTCTGCCATCCACAACCACATTATGTCGTCAGCATCGATCACTCGATCTTCTGGAAAAACACCAAAGTAGAGAAAACACTTCTTGAGCGCAGCTGACAAATCGTTGAAGCTTAATGATAGTATGTAGGAGATTTCAATAGAGTCTTCTTCAATGTCCTTCCAAAGGCAGTCTTTCACGTTTTGCCATTTGTCTAGCCCCCATCTATGCGAAAGTAGTCCACTCAATACAACAATTGCAAGAGGTAAGCCTCTACATTTTTCCACCATATCCTTAGCTAGACTTTCCATTGCTGGAACCATTGCTCGAACATCAACTAGTTTCCTACAAAAGAGGTCCCAACTTTCTTCTTGGCTTAGGAAGCGAAGTTTATGGACAAAACCTCTATCGTCTGCTCTTTCAGCGACATCCCCTTGGCGCGTGGTGATAATAACTCTGCTGCCATTCTTGCTGTCCGGGAATGCTCTTTTCAAACCCTTCCATGCTTCTCTCTTCCACACATCATCAACCACCACAAGGTATTTGCGTCCTTTCAATAGATCACGAAGGTGATTTTCTAGATCTGTTTCTGCCATCTTTTCCAACAAATCTAGAGTTTCCTTGGTGCAACCTTGGATGGATTTTATGATAGCCTTAAGAAGATCCATTGTGTTGTACTCTTGAGAAACACATATCCAAGCACGTGTAGGGAAGCTTGAGACTATATTAGGGCTGTTGTAGAGGTTTCTTGCAAGAGTGGTCTTGCCTAATCCGCCCATGCCATGAATGGAGATGTCGCTTCTACGAGGCTCTGCTTTGAGAAGTTGAGCTAGCAATGTTTGTACAACATCCTGAAAGCCAACAAAAATGTCATCATCATCTATATATGAGGTAGTTCTCCTCAATGTTGTAACCTGATTACTTGACCCTTCTCCAGCATTACTATTGATATTTGTAATACCATAAGTCTCTCGTTTGCGAGAGATATCCATGATTCGCTGCTTGAGTGATTGGATCTCCTCTGCGACATTGTAGAATTTCTTCTCCTTCCTACATATGCAAGCGCAAGCCTTGAGACGACTAGCACCTTTACCAGCCTCGAAACTGTAAGTCTCGAGTATAGCAACAGCGTCATTAGCAATAGAGTTGATCTCAAACACCCATTGTTGAATTCTATGATCTCCACTTTTCTTTTGTTCTGCATCTTTGAGGAATGACTGTATGATGAGTAGCTCAGTTTTCAGCCATCCAATTTCATCTCTGAGATTTGTTCGCAGTGAAACTTGTTGTATGAGGAAATCACCCAATTTTTGAACTGCAAATGACACAACGGCATCAGCCATCTTCAAGAATACTACTTTTGATTGAAAATAAGAGGGGGCTGTATATTGGAATAAATATTCGAAAATAGGAGATGGAGATATATATTGAAAATACAAGGTGGAAAATGGGAGATAGAGATCAAAGCAATAGACATAAAAGTAAGACCTCAAATAATGTGTTCAAAGGGTCCACTTATCACTTATGTGATTAATGTTTAGAAAAAAAACGAAACATGACCAAGTTTAGAAAATTTTCTTTGAAATATCATTCATTTAGAATCAAAAAATCACTAAATTCTTACTAATTTTCTTGACACTTCAAAAGCCCCACTATTTCCTAATTGGCATGACATGTCATGAAAGTTTTTTTTTTTAGTAATAGGCTAATTTAATTCATTAAACCATTTAACTAATATAATGATCTTATTATTTTAAAAAAAAAATATATTAGTTTATTAAGAAGAAATCTTCATTCTTAAGAATTTTTTATCATAATTATTTTTTTTATTTTTCTATGCTATGAAGAATAGTTTTTTGACACTTACCATAATGTCATCAATTTTGAATAATTATAAACACATATATGGAAAAAATATTGATATATAAATCACTTATGAATGTCAACTTACATCAATTAATCATATATTAGATAATGGATCAATAATATTAAAGGTTAATTAACAATTAAAAAACATTAATTAGGTGCTTTGAAATCCATATATACTTACAATGTCTTTTTAAAAAAAAATAAAAAATAGAAAGTGAATAATATTTATATTAGACAATAAAATTTTGATCTTTATTTATCAGTATATTAATCTCATATAATATGTATAGGCAATTCAATTAATTATTACTTGTATTTCATGAATTTAGGATGAGATAAGAAAATATATTGGTGTTTAATTGTATGAGAAGTTAAAATATAATATAATATAATATAGAATAAAAGAATAAAAATAAAAAATAAATTAAAAAAAGTTAAATAATAATTTTCTCTTTCTTACTAACTTTTTTTTGTCAACCTTACAAATTTATTTGAATACTTTTATGAAAAACTTGCTTAAAATGTTCAAATAATTTACTTAGAAATTTTTAAAATTACCAGGTAATAATTGCGCACAGAGGTTTTTTCATTGAATTTTGTTTGGTAAAAATATATAAAGGAATTAGATTTTTTTTTTATAATCTTCATAAATTCTCATGTAATTTATATATTTGTTTTGTAGAGACATAAGTTTGATGAATTAAATAGGTCTATTATTTTTTAAAGGATGATTTAATGACATGACATATCAACTAGAATGGAAGAAGCTTTTTAGGTATATTTAGTATTATTATTTTTGGATAAAAATATAATATTATTCACTTTTTATTTTTTCAAAAAAAATATATTGTAAGCATGAATTTCAAAACACACAATTAATATTATTGTAATGGTTAATTGACCTTTAATATTATTGATTCATTATACAATTTATGCTTAATTGATGTAAGTTAGAATTCATGAGTGATTTGTATATCAATATTTTTTTGAATATATGTGCTTATAAGTACTCAAAATTGATGATATTATAGTACGTTTTAAAAACCTATCTTCATTGTTGACATCCAATTTTAACCCTCCATGATAGGAATTAACTTTTGAGTTTCTTTAATTTCAAACGATTTGAAATGATTAATTTATTAAAAAAATCAAATTTAAAAAAAAGTTATTTTAGCCATTTTTATAGCATTTTAAGTAGTAAATAGATTTTATATAATTGCGTATATAATTAAGAATACTTTATAAACATTTGAAAATCATCTCAAAAGATTTTAATTTTAGTAAGTATTTTGTTAAATTAGTTTAGTTTAAATTATGGTTATAATTTTGAATCATTAGTTTACAATCAAGTTAATCATTTTTATTTCGTTAAAATTAAGAAGCTCGTTAATTAATTAATATTAATTCGTCTTATTCAATCGGACTCACCAATTAAACTCATTGGGTTATGGCTTAACTACAATTTTGTCATTTCTTTACCTCATCCTAAAGATTGATTTTTGGGCCAAATCCAATCCTCCGTTTCAGCCTAATACAATAATTCCTAACAAATACCCAGACCCATCAATATAGCATACAATACCCACCAAATTCATCAACCGATCCAATTTCCCTTTAAACCGGTCCAATTCTATTTCCTCAACAACATTCCAATTTTCTAATTACAGCAGCCCATTACTTCAATACAGTGACCCAGCAGCCCATCCCCCTTAAACTTAACCCGACCCATTTCTTTTGTTCAACAAAGAGTTCAACAACTATTCCAAACAACGAAGGGAAACAGCAGCACACGGAAATCTCATGGAGACGGACGGAAAGCAGCGACAACAGGCAGTACGCTGCCTTTTCTTGTCTTGTTCCTCAACGTCCCTCTCCGATAGTACTGTTCCAGCCGTGATTCCAGTAAAAGCAGCACGCATTTTCGCCCTTGTGGTATGAGATTGAGGCACATAGCATCTCAAGGACGCTCAATCGATTGAGACCCTCCACCTCATTCCAATCCGTTTGAAATGAGGATCAATTCGGTATATTCTTCCGTCCTTGGAGAGAATTTGAGAGGGAATTTTCAAATTCGTGGGCCTTGTTCTTATCCAACTTCTCGGCCCTTTTCCCAAATTCCGAGCCCTAGTTTTTCCTTATAAATACCCATGTTATTTCACTGAATAGGGGGTTCTGGAGGGATAGACAAAGAGATATAAGGTTTACAAAGAAATCAATTTAGATAGTCCAAAGCTTTAAGGTTTAAATTTTTCATAAGGTCCTGTCCTTGAAGTTTTCATCCAAGCTTTCCGGAAAAGCTCCTTTGGTGGTGGAAGCTCGTTGCTTACCACTCGTCATCCCAGTTCCTGCTCAGCGAAAGGTAATTCTTTTCTTCTAAATATATATATTTTATTTTTGTTGTGTGACGGGATCAGATTAGTTTGTCGTATTTGCTAGAAATTTGGTTTTTGCTTTCCAGCATCTTAATGTTATGAAAACAGCTTATTTGTTGCAGATAATGTTCAGCTGAATCATTGAAGTTATTTTTTTTCTATGTTTCTCTTTAAGTTTCAAATATGTCCAGTTCTCTGTTTTATGTTGTTTGTTATTAAATTCATATTGTCGAAAAGGGGATGGTCGCTAGCATCATATCTTCTTGTTTATGTGAGATAGCCCATATGTTTAGCTTCTTTTGAATAGTCAGTTGTCTAGATGTTGATATGCACATGACTACTATGCCAATCTTTGAGATTCTGGGGATTAAATGTTGAACAACTTCGTCTTTAGATTCTTATTTTATAAGTTATGTCGATCTTAAGTCGATCTCTTAGTTTCGGCTTCGCTTTCCATAGCTAAAATGATTTCCTTTAGTGTGTGCTTTAGTTGTTGTTCTTGATGAGTTCGGACTGGTTAGTTTAGATTAGAGATGTGATTTGTTCGTAATCTAATCTTTAGACCCCTTCCATCTACCATGTTTGAATGCATATAATTGGAAATATAAGTTGTGCTCTTTAACATTGGGTTGCTTGGTCTGAAAATGCTATTTTGAGCTTGTTGGCTCTAAAGTTACGCATTTTTCATGTTGTGAAAATTTGTTCTCTGTTTTTTGCCATAAGTTGTTTATTTTTTTTAAAATTTATTTGTCTTGTTGGAAGTGCACTACTGATAGATACATGCATAGGTTTTCTTTCAAGTTTGCTTTAGTTGTATTCCTTTAATATCTTGGTCTATGTGTGCCTAAGTTTGACGTCTGCTTTTGGATAATAATTTAGAGAAGAAAGCTTGTGTTGAATGTTATTATTTTCAGGTTCTTTAAAGTTTACAGAAAGAAGTGTTCATTAGATTGTAAGCTTTTTTTTTTAGTTCTCTGGATATTTTAGATTAGACAAAATATTTTTAGAGTGAAAAAGTGTTATTTCTTGTTTAAATTTCAATGTTTTCCCTTTGTTACTTGTGGCTGATTGTAATAAAGTTTATTTTAATGTCTAAATACCAATGTGCTTCTAAACCTTGATTAAGAGAGAGATTAGCTTTCTGTGTGTTCACATCCATGTATGTGATAGTGTTACTATTTTATTTTATTTTGTGTCATTTTGTATTAGATTTTGTCCATTGTTAAAAATGTTGCATGATTTCCTTTTCCTCCAAAATGTTAAATTTCAGTTTCTGCGCTCCTCGTCTCTTTTTTATTTCTCACGTTGGTTTAATCACTACGAGCTCTTGAAGCATTTTCCTTAAATATTTTTGTATGTTGATTAGAACATTAATCTCTTTTCTTTCTTTCCTTGCACATGTGACATCCATTTGAGTCCAATGGACTCCCCTTTCTTGCATACTCCTCTCTTTTGAGTCAACCTCATTCGAGACGTGAAAGGGAAGCTAATATTAATGGGTTAAAACCCAAACCACTGGCAGCAGCTCAATAGCAGAGTTACAACACTCCCAAAAGCTGAAAATTGGCAAATTTGGACTTAAAAGAGCCCAATTTGTCCGAAGCAGTAGCAGCAGTCCCCAAAGGGATTAAAATTGAGTATTATTGGACTTTAACAAGTCCAATTTACATAGTAACACCAGCAGCCGCTAAGCAAGAAGCAGAAATTGGGTTGAAAACCCAAAATTGATGAAGCAACAAATCGGCAATATAGTCCCAAAAGGGACTTGATATGGGCTGAAAATTCAGCCGGTTTAGTTATTGTCTTGTCTATATTTTCTTATTATTGTCATTGATGCCAACTTCTGTTAACTTTTTCATTAACTTAGATGAATCCTTTGGAGGTTTTTAATGGCTCTCCCATCTCGTCATTTGTTTATTTAAGCATTCAAACTTTTAAAAACCTCTTTTAAGTTAGGCAATCTAAGCTTCAAGACTAACTTGAGAATTATTCATATTCTTTCATAGTTAGTATTAGCTTTCAAATCCACGCCTAAGTGATTGTGTTGATTATTTGACTCGAACGCTTGAATAGGATAAATTGTTAAGTTTCTTAAAATAAATTAGTTGTCTTTTAATTTAACTTAGGATTTTGTATGAATGACTTAAGGATCTTTAATATCCTTTCATAGTTGTTAAACAAGGTCCTTTAATCCATGTTTATGAGTTAGAATTAATTGTATGATTCGAAACATGACTATGGATAAAAGTTTTAAGTTAGGATTATTCTTGAGATTTTTAGAAGTACTAAGAGATTTTTATCTAAGTTTCAAATGAGATTTTTATAATTAAGGAACCATTTTTTTACAAAGTTAGCCAAATTTTTAAATCCGTCGGTCAACCGCGTGTTAGCGGATTCTCTAAGATGTCTAAACCCTTCCTTAGAGAATTATTTGAACCCTTACCCGACTCTGGTTTTATTTAATATGTTTTCTTTCAAATACTCCTTTTTAAATGGTTTTCTTAATTTTTTCCTAAAAACTAAGTGGCGACTTCCAAATAACTCATTTTTCCCAAAACATGTACAAAATTGCCAAAGTTGCGAAATTGGTTTCGAAACCTTAGTTTTCGAAATCGGGTCGTAACAGAAATAACATAAAACTAAAAAGCTTAATTATGATAAAAGATTCTTAAGTATGAAAATTTATTCTTAATAAATTAATATATTTTTAAAACAATAATATGATCATTATTTTAGTTAAATGGTTTAATGAATTAAATAGTCTATTATTAAAAAAAGACTTTAATGACATGTCATGTCAACTAGGAGAGAGTGAAGCTTTTGAAGTGTCAATTATATTTGGAGGAAAATAGTGATAGTTGAGTGATATTTTGGTCTTAAATGAAATATAAATGATATTTTAAGGCAATTCCCTAAACTTGGGTGACCATTTAAGGAATTGACTCAAAAGGAAAAAGATGAATTAAAGCTTTTTGAAATTTCCCACTAAAGCGAAAGGTACTTTTTTTTTTTGGAATATCTCACTGCTCCTTGATTCTCGATATCTAATGCGGTGATTAAATATGATAGATTCATGATTGTTGTGGTAATGGTTGTTAGTTGTATTAAATATCTAGTAATTTTGTTTTATTGTTTACCCTAACTTTTTTATATTAGTTTTATCCCACACCTTACTTTGTAGTTTGTCTTTCAAATTACTAATGCATGTGTGACCGTATATAAATGACGGAAAACAATACAATCTAGTTATCAAGGAGGAATTGGAAAAATATGAATTTAGAACACAGTAACTTAAAAAGACTAAAATCCCCGAATGCTTAATTACAAGAGAGAAATGAAAACACGGAATTTTAACAGGTTCCTATTTTCCACTGTAATGGCATGCGTTCTTTCCCTCTGGCGAAGTTGCCTTGAAAGGCCCAGAATTTGTACACGATGCTATGAAGAAAGTTTGACTTATTAGAGAAAGGTTAAAAAGGTCTCAAAGTTGGCAAAATTCATATGACGATATTAGAAGAAGAGATCTTGAGTTTAATGTGAATGGGTTTACTTGAAAATTTCACCCATGAAGGGTGTAATGAGGTTTGGCAAGAAAGGGAAGCTTAGTCCCCGATATGTGGGCCCATATCAAATTTTGAAGTGAATTGGCAAGGTTGCTTATGAACTTGATTTGCCAAATGAATTGACATCGGTACATCCAGTTTTCAATGTCTCCTTACTGAAGAAATATGTTGGTGATCCGGCATCTATAATTCCCTTAGAAGATTTGGAAATTAAGGAGAATCTTTCTTATGAATAGGTTCCGGTTGAGATTTTAGACCGGTAAGTCAAGAAGTTGAATAATTTGTTCTCCTTCATATGGGATTCTTTTTCCTTTTTGTCTAATCCATTTTCAACCCGCTCATATTCAATCCAACCTGCCCATTTTAAGTCGCCGTACAAGACCCTGTACGCTAGAAATGTTCACAAGAAAATTGACTCAGCTGCCTCTTTTAGTCTGATACTTGTGAAAGTTGCATTGTCTCCTCTGATGGATTATTTTCCCTTGCTTCTTGACCTTCAAGCTTCGATGAGTTAGCAATGGCTCTGATATAGCCTTTGGTAGCCAAAATCCAGGGATCTTTCGATAGAGGCTGCACGATCAAGTACCAATGGTTCACGCAATGTGATCTGAATACCATCATATGTCCACAACGCTAAATCTGCTTCGCCTTTCAAACCTAGGGAGAACCATCCTAAGCCAGAAACCGCAACATCCATGCTCTTGACATCCCAGCTCGTTCCACATGCTTTTACTTCCCTCTTTTGCCATTGTCCAAACTCAGAAACTCACTCCATGGAAATGGGAGGCTGAAGATCAACAAATAAAAATAGAACAATTAGCATAGTTCTGTGCTCTTTCCAATTGTTTTCCTTTACACTTGAGTAAATTGAAACCATCTTAGAGGCATCGATCGTACACAAATATTATATAGCGTCTAAAAATTTGAATGGTGAAAGGTAGGAGCAGAAGATGATGAAAAGGAGCACTAGAGAGCATTGAGCAAACAGAACTCGTTAGATATGCTCAACAATGCGAGTTGTTAAGCTTCCTGGAGCAAATTTCCCTTTGGATATTAACTTGGAAAACATACTGTTTCAATATTCAATTTAGCAAAATTGTGCATTTTGACCCCAAAAGAGCTATCATTGTGATGGAATCTGGAAACACACGCTGCAGTATCTCTATTCTCCCACCTGACCACAATTTCTGGAGCTTTTCACAACAATTAACAAATTCAAGGGATGGGAATGGATATGTATATTGTAGACCAAACAAAACACACAATCTGAGAATGTTAAGGTTTTTCAAGCTGCTAATGTTGTTTGGGGAGTAAGATTTCTCAATATTAGCCATCTCTAATTCTCGAAAATTGACTAAATCAACTGGGTCAACATCTTTCCACTGATCACAATCAAGGCGAAGAACTTGAAGACTAGTGAGTTTGCTTATACCTGCCAGAGGTATAGAATATGGAACAACTAAATGTCTTAAATTTATTAGGTCAGCTGTTTCGGGGGGTAGTTGGCAAATTAATAATGGGTCCATATTGACAACAACAAGTGTCTGTAAATTCTTGAGGTTGCTGATGGAGGAGGGAATATTACGGACACCTCTCAAGCTTAACAAACTCCCTATGGCATCAGGTATAACATTACCATAATTAATATCCAAGTACAACACATATATATGTCGGAACACATCTATATGTTGGAACACATTACAAAAATGTGGATCAAAGAACATAATTGACCTCAACTTCGAGTTAGAAAGATTAAGGGTCTACTTGTGTACACTCAAAGTGTCTACTTGTTTACACTCAAAGTTGGAGAGTATAGTTGTCCGCTGAAGTCAAGTTAAAGGTGAAATATGTATTAAAGCTTCTTTAACAACCATTACACAACTTGTGGGAAAATATATGTATGGAGAAAAGTCTAAAAGTAAATAATTATATGTGTTGTACAATGGTCCACCTAATAAAAAGAATTATGATTGTCAAATATGTCAAACACGAATGTGGAAAATGAACAAGAAAAATTAGAGCAATGAAAGTGAAATGTGACCCATTTGACTGGGCAAGAGAAAATCAAAGTGTTCCCATTTGAAAGAATTAGAGTAATGAAAGTATATATGGAGAAAAGTCTATCAGTAAAAATTATGTGTTGTCCAATTTAATGGTCCACCTAATAAATTTGTTTGGGTGCGGTGATAATTACATCCACAATTTTGTATTGAATTTAAGTTATAGAATTGATGATGAATGCAAATATTTAACTTAAAATATTCTTTATATCTTAACTCTTCTTTTTTATTTTGGGAAAATGCACAAGTACCCCCCAACCTATGTCCGAAATCTCAGAGACACACCTAACCTTTACTAAGATCCTATTACCCCCCGAACTTATTTTATATATAATTTTCTACCCCTTTTTGTCCTACGTGGCACTAACTTGTGGGACTAGCACGTGTTGACAATTTTTTCAAGGATAGTGCCACGTAGGCCGAAAAGGGGTAGAAAATTATATATAAAATAAGTTCGGGGGTAATAGGACTTTAGTAAAGGTTAGGTGTGTCTCAGGGATTTTGGGCATAGGCTGAGGGGGTACTTATGCATTTTCCCTTTTAATAGAAATATTTTCATGTTATATGTAACACCTCGTATCCGAAATAGACCAAAAATGCAGATTTTTAGAAGTTGCAGGTGCAACCCACGGTTGCCATCCACGGACCATAGGTTAGACCACGGCCCGTGCAGGTGGTCCGTGGTTCACCACTGCAACCCCTCCCCAAACCAGCTTAGAAAATCGTCTAAGTCCCGACTCACGGACAGACCCACAGTCCGTAAATCAGACCACGGTCCGTGGATCGAGACCCCCTTTACCCAGCCTCTGATACAAACTACGATCGACCAGCACGAACCATCGTTCGATCCACGGTCCGTAGGTCTGACCGTAGATGAGGGTCAGCAACCAGTTAGCTGAAAATTTTTGATGGGTCAACTTCAGATGGTCATAACTTTTATCACAAAAGGAATTATGTGTCCCATGACCTATGATATGATAGATAATTGAATCCTCTTTCCAACGCCACCGAGTTTGCTGAAATCCGACCTTTGAGTAAAAAGTTATGCTCATTTTAGTGAAGCCCTATCTGACATACTTGACCGACGACCCCAATCGACGGACCGTCGATTGACCTACGGCCCGTAGTCCAATCCGTCGGTCACTCTGACAAAAATTAAGTTAGGGGTCTTTTGGTCTTTTCCTATTTCGTTGGACCCCTAAGATACGTTGTTTAGACCTTAAATCATGAGGTTTTAGTCAGTTGAAGCCTAGCAACATAACTAGAACTTACCTTTGTCAAATCATTAATCAAAACTTAGAAAAATTAGAATCAAGAGAGGAGAAAAAGGTCAAGAACCCTAGTTCAAGAAAGCAGCAACGTTCCATCAGTTCCAGCCCGAAATCTACAGATTTCTCCGTGGAATTCGTCACCAGGTGTGTGGGATTTCACTAGTGGGTTCCTTTCACCCATTAGGTCCTTAAAATTCAGTCAAATTCTTGATTCCATGATTATGAACAGACCTAGGGTTTCTAGAATTTCAACAGATCATCATGAATTAGTTATTTAAATGTTCCAAATCAGATTATCATGTTATTACATCGTTTCTCGCATGAATTTCAGAAACCTAGTTATGTATTTCTTTAGTTTTTGAATTACACATGCTAGGTCAGATATCTCAGTTATTTAGTTATACATGCCTCAGTTATTAATGCATCATTATCAGATTAATTGTTGCATTCTCAGTTTGCATGTTCAGTTTTGAGCTATCCAGTATTTTACAGAAAGTCAGTCATAACCAGTTAACCACTTAAGTCATTGGGAGTAGCATAATACCGAGTTGGACTAGGGTTCAGCGTACCCATATAGTCCCAGAACTATGAGCCCAGTAGGTGTAAGTCCCCTCTGTGGGCAACATCAATTTAGTGATCACGCCAACATGCCTCTATACCTCTGGCAGGGTATAATGGGTCCTCTCGATGGGGCATATACATCAGACTCCACATTTAGCTCATGTGGTTTTATGTCGGTTATTAGTAGCTGCCACAGTTCAGTCAGACTCAATTGCATTGACCATATTTTAGTACAGTCAGTATTCAGTCTCAGCATGTTATAAATTTGGTCATTGCATCAATTAACTCAGTATTCAGTATTTTCAGTATCTATATCATGTTCAAATTATTTCATTGCTTTATTGTTTTGTTCAGTTATATGTTATTTCAGCTTTACTCTATCCTGCATGCTCAGTACCTTTCAAGTATTAACGCATACGTGCGCTACATCTTCTCGTGATGTAGGTTCATGTCTTCAGCATCCAGATCACGCTTAGATCGATTCCCGATCTTCAGTTCAACAACATCAGTGGTGAGTTCTCATTCTTCGAGGACTAGTGACATGTTTATCTTTATCGCTTTTAGTCTTTAGTTTCAGTTTTGCTAGACCTAGTTGGGGCATGTCCCAACATTTCTAGTCAGTTTAGAGGCTTATTTTAGACATAGTTAGATTCAGCTTAGTATTGAGTTAATATCTTCTTTGTATTAAACTCATCAGTTATCATTTATCTCAGTTATAGTATATGGGTATTCCCCATTTTTTCACTTTGTTTATGATTATAGCTTCCGCACAGTTTCTATTATTCAGATTATATTTAGTATGCTCATGATCATGCCAGCAGGGTTAGCTTGGGATCACTTGTGGTCCTAGGTCCTGTGTCCGCATTTCGGGGGTAGCTCGGGGCGTGACAAACTTGGTATCAGAGCACTAGGTTGAAGTGTCCTAGGATTTCTGAAAAGCCGCACTAAGTAGACTTATTTTCATGGGTGTGATGTGCACCACATCTAATGAGAGGGAGGCTACGAGGTGTTTTAGGAAAACTTCACTCTCTTTGTTATTCTTATCCTGCGTTGGTATGATCATATTTCTAATCCGTCGTTATGCGCTTAAGATCATGCCTCCCCGTAGAGCTAACGCCAGAAATGCGAATGCTAGGAATGCTAACGCAATTCCTCTAGTCCCAGACCATGAGGTTAAGAATGAAGAGTTTCAGAATGCGATCCAACTATTGGCTCAAAGTATGACCAACAAGAACAATCACCTGGTTCCAGTTCCTACTAATAGAAATGATGGATCAGTGGCAACTAGAGTTTGAGATTTTGTTAGGATGAATCCGCCTGAGTTTTACGGTCACAAGTTGGTAGGGATCCACAAAACTTTATTGATAATGTTAAGAAAATCTTTAGAGTGATGCAAGTGACTGGTAATAGTAGGGTTGAGTTGGTATCCTACCAGCTTAAGGATGTGGCTCACATATGGTTCACTCAGTGGAAAGACAACAGGGACTACTTTGTCTTTTGTAACTCCTTACATAGCAGTCCAATTCAGTGTTAGCCCAGAAACTCTTTCAGAACCCTTCTCAGTCTCTACTCCAGTCGGTGACCCAGTTATAGCTAGACGGGTATACGGAAATTGCCCTGTCACAGTCTCTCAGAAAGTCACCTTAGCAGATCTTGTAGAGTTAGAAATGGTAGACTCCGATATCATTCTAGGCATATATTGGTTACATTCCTGTTATGCCTCAGTTGATTGTAGAACTAAGATTGTTCGTTTTCAGTTTCCAGACGAATCAATCTTAGAATGGAAGGGTAGTAGCTTAGCGCCTATGGGTCGATTCATTTCTACCTTAAGGCCAGAAAGATGATATCTAAGGGTTATCTCTATCATCTAGTTCGGGTTAAGGATTCAAGCTCCGAAACCCCAACTCTTAAGTTAGTTTCTGTGGTTAATGAGTTTTCAGAAGTGTTTCCAGAAGATCTTCCCGGAGTTCCTCCCGAAAGGGAAATCAACTTTGGAATTGATCTCCTTCCAAATACCCAGCCTATCTCTATTCCTCCTTACAGAATGGCCCCAGTTGAGTTTAAGGAATTGAAAGAGCAGTTGAAAGGCCTTCTAGATAAGGGCTTCATTAGACCTAGTATTTCGCCATGGGGTGCACCAGTGTTGTTCGTAAAGAAGAAAGATGGTTCTCTCAGAATGTGCATTGACTATATGCAGTTGAACAATGTCACAATCAAGAATAAGTATCCCATCCCCAGGATTGATGATTTGTTTGACCAACTTCAGGGTGCTAGTCATTTCTCAAAGATAGACTTTAGATCAGGTTCTCATCAGCTTAGAGTCAGATATAGTGACATTCCGAAGACAACCTTCATAACTCGGTATGGTCATTACAAATTTATAGTTATGTTACTTGGGCTAACCAATGCTCTTGCAACTTTCATGGATTTGATGAACAGAGTGTTCAAGCAGTACTTGGACTTGTTCGTTATCGTCTTTATTGATGATGTCCTCATTTACTCTAAGAATGAGGATGAAAATGCGAGTCATTTAAGAGTTGTTCTACAAACTCTCAAAGATCGCCAGTTATTTGCAAAATTTAACAAGTGCGAGTTTTGGTTACAATCAGTTGCCTTCCTTGGGCATATTGTGTCTAGTGAAGGAATTCGAGTAGATTCCCAGAAGATAGAAGAAGTGAAATAATGGCCCAGACCTGATTCTGCTACAGATATCAGAAGTTTCTTGGGTCTAGCAGGCTATTACATTCGGTTCGTAGAAGGATTTTCATCCATAGCCTCACCATTGACTAGGTTGACTCAGAAAAAGGTTAAGTTCCAGTGGTCAGATGATTGTGAGAAAAGCTTTGCAGAACTGAAAACTAGGTTGACTACAGCTCCTGTCTTGACTCTACCAGAGGGTTCAGATGGTTATATGATCTATTGTGATGCATCCAGAGTCGGCCTAGGTTGTGTGTTGATGCAACGAGGTAAAGTTATATTATAGCTTATGCTTCTAGACGACTTAAGGTACATGAGAAGAATTATCCAACTCATGACCTTGAGCTTGCAACAGTGGTGTTTGCACTCAAGATTTGGAGACACTACTTGTATGGTGTTCATGTAGATGTGTTCACAGACTATAAGAGCCTCCAGTATGTATTCATCCAGAAAGAGTTGAATCTTTGCTAGAGAAAGTGGCTTGAGTTCCTCAAAGATTATGATATGAGCATGCATTACCATCGGGGTAAGGCGAATGTAGTAGCATATGCTCTTAGCAGATTATCCATGGGTAGTGTAGCACATGTTGAGGAAGAAAGAAAGAAGCTAGCAAGGGATGTTCACAAACTTGCTCACCTAGGAGTTCATCTTATGAGCATATCAGATGGTGGTGTAACGGTTCAAAATGGGGCAGAATCTTCTTTGGTAGAAGAGGTTAAGGAAAAGAAAGATAGTGATCCAATCTTGCTTGAGCTTAAGAGTGCAGTCCACAATCAGAGAATGAAGGTTTTCTTCCAAGGGGGAGATGGTGTACTTCGCTATCAGGGTAGATTGTGTGTTCCTGATGTGGGTGAATTGAGACAACATATTCTCGCAGAAGCCCACAATTCCAGATATTCTATTCATCCAGGCACCACTAAAATGTACCGCGATCTGCGGGAAGTCTATTGGTGGAATGGTATGAAAAGAGATATAGCAGATTTTGTGGCTAAGTGCCATAATTGCCAGCAAGTCAAGGTAGAACATCAGAAACCAGGAGGCATGACTCAAGAGATTGACATTCCTACTTGGAAGTGGGAAGTGATGAACATTGACTTCATCACAGGTTTACCTCGTACTCGCAGACAACATGACTCAATTTGGGTGATTGTTGATAGGGTTACTAAGTCTTCTCGCTTTTTAGCGGTCAGGACTACAGATTCGGCGAAGGATTACGCCAAGCTTTACATTAATAAGATTGTGAGGTTGCATGGGGTTCCTTTTTCTATCATCTCATATATAGGTCCTCAGTTTACCTCTCATTTCTGAAAGTCATTTCAGAAGGGTCTTGGTACTCAGGTTAACCTTAGCACAACATTTCATCCACAAACGGATGGTTAGGCAGAGCATACCATTCAGACCTTAGAGGACATGTTGAGAGCTTGTGTGATCGACTTTAAGGGTAGTTGGGATGATCACCTTCCTCTTATTGAGTTCGCCTACAACAATAATTACCATTCCAGCATTCAGATGGCCCCTTATGAGACATTGTATGGGCGTAGATATAGATCTCCAGTTAGCTGGTTTGAAGTAGGTGAAACAACCTTGATAGGACCATATTCAGTCCTTGATGCTATAGAGAAAGTGCAACTCATTAGAGATAGACTTAAGACTGCCCAGAGTCGCCAGAAGTCTTATGCAGATGTGAGAAGAAGGGAACTAGAGTTCCAAGTTGATGATTGGGTTTTCCTGAAAGTGTCACCTATGAAGGGGGTGATGAGATTTGGCAAGAAAGGAAAGCTTAGTCCAGGATATGTAGGCCCTTACCGGATCTTGAAAAGGATTGGTAAAGTGGCTTATGAGTTTGAGTTGCCAACAGACTTAGCAGCAGTGCATCCAGTCTTTCACATTTCACTTTTGAAGAAGTGTGTGGGTGATCCAACATCCGTAGTGCCATTAGAGACGATGGATGTAAAAGATAGCCTTTCTTAAAAGGATGTACCAGTTGAGATTGTCGATCGTTAGGTTAGAAGGTTGAGAAACAAAGAAGTTGCTTCAGTTAAGGTTTTGCAGAGGAGACAGTCCGTAGAGGGAGCTACTTGGGAAGCAGAAGCAGCCATGAAGTCCAAGTATCCTCGCCTCTTTCCTTTCGATTCCATTCCAGCTTGAGGTAATAGTTCCTCTTCAGTTTTTCAGTAATTCATGTGTAAATTCAGTCTTAGAATCATGTTCCTTCAGTTGGTACTTGCATTTTCAGCGTATTTGCATGTTCTCGGAACTAAGTTTAGTCAGAAATTCAGTTCTTAGTGTTTAGTGGTAGGGATTGCAGCCCTCTCCCTCCATTTCAGCTAGTTTAGTTTTCATTCGAGGACGAATGGTCCCAAGGGGAAGATAATGTAACACCCCGTATCCGAAATAGACCAAAAATGCAGATTTTTAGAAGTTACAGGTGCAACCCACGGTTGCCATCCATGGATCGTAGGTCAGACCACAGCCCGTGCTAGTGGTCCGTGGTTCACCACTGCAACCCCTCCCCAAACCAACTTAGAAAATCGGTTAAGTCCCGACTCACGAACAGACCCACGATCCGTAGATTAGACCACGGTTCGTGGTTTATGTCTGTGGATCGAGACCCCCTTTACCCAGCCTCTGATACAAACTACGGTCGACCAACATGGACCGTCGTTCGATCCACGGTCCGTAGGTCTGACCGTAGATGAGGGTCAGCAGCCAGTTAGCTAAATTTTTTTGATGGGTCAACTTCAGATGGTCATAAATTTTAGCACAAAAGGAATTATGTGTCCCATGACCTATGATATGATACATAATTGAATCCTCTTTCCAATGCCACCGAGTTTGCTAAAATCCGACATCCGAGTAAAAAGTTATGCTTGTTTTAGTGAAGCCCTGTCTGGCATACTTGACCGACGACCCCAATCGGCGGACCGTCGATTGACCTACGGCCCGTCGGTCCAATCCGTCGGTCACTCCGACAGCAATTAAATCAGGGGTCTTTTGGTCTTTTCCTATTTTGTTGGACCCCTAAGATACATTGTTCATCCCCTAAATCATGAGGTTTTAGTCAGTTTAAGCCTAGAAACATAACTAGAAATTACCTTAGTCAAACCATTAATCAAAACTTAGAAAAAATAGAATCGAGAGAGGAGAAAAAGGTCAAGAACCCTAGTTCAAGATAGCAGCAAGGTTCCATCAGTTCCAGCCCGAAATCTACAGATTTCTCCGTGGAATTCGTCACCAGGTATCTGGGATTTCACTAGTGGGTTCCTTTCGCCCATTAGGTACCTAGAATTCAATCAAATTCTTAACAGACCTAGGGTTTCTAGAATTTCAACAGATCATCATGAATTAGTTATTTAAATGTTCCAAATCAGATTATCATTTTATTACATCGTTTCTCGCATGAATTTCAGAAACCTAGTTATGTATTTCTTTAGTTTTTGAATTACACATGCTAGGTCAGATATCTCAGTTATTTAGTTATACATGCCTCAGTTATTAATGCATCATTATCAGATTAATTGTTGCATTCTCAGTTTGCATGTTCAGTTTTGAGCTATCCAGTATTTTACAGAAATTCAGTCATAACCAGTTAACCACTTAAGTCTTTGGGAGTAGCATAATACCGAGTTGGACTAGGGTTCAGCGTACCCATATAGTCCCAGAACTACGAGCCATGTAGGTGTAAGTCCCCTCTGTGGGCAACATCAGTTTAGTGATCACGCCAGCATGCCTCTATACCTCTGGCAGGGTATAATGGGTCCTCTCGATGGGGCGTATACATCAGACTCCACATTTAGCTCATGTGGTTTTATGTCGGTTATTAGTAGCTGCCACAGTTCAGTCAACTCTATTGCATTGACCATATTTCAGTACAGTTAGTATTCAGTCTCAGCATGTTATAAATTTGGTTATTGCATCAGTTAGCTCAGTATTCAGTATTTTCAGTAGCTATATCATGTTCAAATTATTTCATTGCTTTATTGTTTTGTTCAGTTATATGTTATTTCAGCTTTACTCTATCCTGCATGCTCAGTACCTTTCAAGTACTGACACATACGTGCGGTACATCTTTTTGAGATGTAGGTTCAGGTCCTTAGCATCCAGATTACGCTTAGATCGATTCCCGATCTTCAGTTCAACAACATCAGTGGTGAGTCCTCATTCTTCGAGGACTAGTGACATGTTTATCTTTATCGCTTTTAGTCTTTAGTTTCAGTTTTGCTTGACCTAGTTGGGGCATGTCCCAACATTTCTAGTCTGTTTAGAGGCTTATTTCAGGCATAGTTAGATTCAACTTAGTATTGATATACTATCTTCTTTGTATTAAACTTATCAGTTATCATTTATCTCAGTTATAGTATATGTGTATTCCCCATCTTTTTCATTTTATTTATGATTATAGCTTCCGCACAGTTTCTATTATTCAGATTATATTTAGTATGCTCATGATCATGCCAGCAGGGTTAGCTTGGTATCACTTGTGGTCCTAGGTCCCGTGTCCGCGTTTCGGGGGTAGCTCGGGGCGTGACATTATATATAACCAAATCAAATTCTTTATACACTTTGATATTGTTATAGATTTTTTCTCTCTCCATGGAAAATTATTTTCTTGTTAAGTTCATAGACAATAACAAATAAGAAAGCAAAGGGAAAGGTACATTATTTCCTTTTAAGGTTAGATTACGTTAGACGAAAAAGGCATGTCCTTAAATTTGAGTGAGTAAACTAGACTTCTAAGGATTTGAATATTTTGGTAGGCGTTGGCCCATAGGCGTATCTAAGGGGGGTCACCGGGTTCACGTGAACCCATGGTCCCCTCCCGAAATCATATATAGTAGTGCTATAATTTTAAAAATATTGAAATATAGATGCGTGAACCCACACTTCAAGTATCACATAATGCAATTATGACTGGGTGCACCTCTCTCCGCGAAGTTAGAAAGTTGAATTTTATATTTATCTTGTTTTATTTTTCTTTCTAAAATTAGATAACACTTCTCTTAGTTGTAATTGGTATATAAGAATTAATTTTAGACCTATAATTTTAAAATTTTAATGGTTTTTAGTAGTAAAAACCTAAATGTCAAGCTGATCAAATTTATACCATAGATCAACCTTTATATAATAGTGCACCCATCATCTCAAAATCCTGGATACTACTCTGACAACGTTGCATCTCTAATTTTGCAGTAAAAGTAGTGTCCTTTTATAGCATGTTGAATCTGTCTGAAACCAAAAGCCAAAAACTTAAGATACCAAAGCTAGTTAGATAAATGAACTCCTTTGCTATTGAAGGAGGAACAAAAAACACTAAATTGTGGACAAGAGAGTATCATATACTATTTTAAATATCATTTAACATATAAAGCATCATCTTAAATGTTGATAAGCAAGAGAACATAAAGTAGAACAATTAACTAAAACATCACAAATATCATTTTTCCATTGACAACTTCTTCTCCTGTAAAATACAAAAGATTTATAATGTTCAGGACGGTCATTTGCAGCAGAGTGAGTAAAAGGAATTGAAGAAATAATCATTGGGGATTGAGATTTATTACCTCGATGATTATGAAGAGGCCGAAATAGGACATCAATATATCCTTGAAAAGCTTCATCGAAAAGGAGTTATCTTCACGTCTTTCATTCTCTCAGGAATCTCTTTTAGCTTTGGACAACGATGGATAGCAAAACCTTTAATATGAGGCATGGCACTTGTGGCTAAATGCCATCTCTCTAAGTTCTCAAGACAATCAAGACGAAGGATCTCCAATTGACTGAAGCTGTTATCACTGCATGTAATTTCTTTTCCTTCATAAGCTCTAAAAAATTTGAGATTCCTTAGGTTTGTCAACATTCCCAAAATAGGCATCGGATCTTCTGTCAGTCTCGAGTCCAAAAGAACCATCATTACGATGGAATTTGGAAATTGGTCCGACAAAGGCGGTTTCTCAATTCTCCCTTCTAACCACAATTTCTGGAGCTTTTCACAACAATTAACAAATTCAAGGGCTGGGAATGATTCATCATCTTTACACAACAATCTGAGAGTGCTAAGGTTTTTCAAGCTGCTAATGTTGTTTAGGGAGTAGGATTTCTTAATATAATGCATACTTAATTATTGAAGATTGACTAAATCAATAGGGCCAACATCTTTCCACTGATCACAACCAACGCCTTTAAGAACTTGAAGACTTGTGAGTTTGCTTATACGTTTCAGAGGTTTTGAATACGGAGCAACCAAATGTCTTAGATTTATTAGGTCAGCTGTCTCGCAGGGTAGTTGGCATGAGTACCCATAGTCATTGACAAGAAGTGACTGTAAAATCTTGAGGTTGCCAATGGAAGAGGGAAGATCATAGATACCTCTCAATCTTAAGAATTTGAGGTGGTACAAACTTCCTATGGCATCAGGTACTATAGACTTATTGTCAACACGAATCTCCAAGTACAACACATATATATGTTGGAACACATTACGGAACTTTATAAGACCCATCTTTAAAAAGTCTGGATCAAGGAACATAAGTGACCTCAATTTAAAGTTAGAAAGATCAAGTGAGAGATACCGTTTTCCTTGACTATGAATGGAATGTCTCAGACAAAAGGAGGATATGGAGTGCTTTCTTGGATCATAAATGTCCAAAAAGTTTACCTCCAATGCTTTTTTTACAGCAAGATCGCGAAGTAGATCATGAATCCTACATTTACTAACTTTTTCCCAAAATGTTCTTGCCGCTTGTATCAAGCTTCGTCTTATCAGCTCATTCAAGAAGCCTTCAGCAACATCTTCCATTATTTCTTTACCTGTTGGTACGAATCCTTCAGCCAATCACAACCATAATATGTGATTAACATGGACCACGTGATCTTCTGGAAAAATACCAAAGTACAGGAAACACTGCTTGAGCGCAGTTGACAAATTGTTGTAGCTCAATGATAGTATGCAGGAGACTTCACTAGAGTCGTCTTTAATGTTTTGCCAAAGGTGGTCTTCACCTTTTGCCATTCTTCGAACCCCCTTTTATGTGAAAGTAGTCCGCTTAGTACAATAACTGCAAGAAGTAAACCTCCACACTTGTCCACCATTTCCTTTGCTAGCCTTTCCATTGCTGAGACCATTGCCCGAACATCAAGTTGTTTCCTACAAAAGAGATCCCAACTTTCTTCTTGGCTCAGGAAACGAAGTCTATAGACAAAACCTTTGTTATCTGCTCTTTCAGCGACATCCTCTTTGCGTGTGGTAATAATAACTCTGCTGCCGTTCTTGCTATCTGGAAATGCTCGTTTCAAACTTTCCCATGCTTCTCTATGCCATAAATCATCGACCACCACAAGGTATTTGGGTTCTTTTAATCACGAAGGACTCTCTCTGTCATCTTTTCCAACAAGTCTAGAGTTTCCTTGGTGCAACCTTGGATGGATTTTATGATATGCTTTTTCTTAAGTTATGACTAAACTAAATTAATTATATCGAATTTTTTTCTTCAATGCCAAACCAAATCCTTGATTGAGTTCCTTTTTCTTGATTTGATTCAGTCTAATCAAATAAGCACTTCAACTTTGAGAGTGTACATTTATACATCTCAATTTGGTCTTAATTGACAATTAAACACTTCAATTTGTCATCATTGTGTTTAATGAACACCTGACGTTGACGTGACACATAAGTTTTGAATTAGGTGCCTAGATGATCATTTTGAAAGTTAGAGTGCTCAATTGATTGTTCGAATATGAGACTCGATAATTAGGATACTTTAGGTGTATCTTTCACCATCATCTGTTTAATTAATAATAGAACAATATTGATCATGATGATTCATATAACCATTTGTCAACCCTCAATATTCTTTGGGATTGAGACTTAAGGGTGTGTTTGGTATGGAGGAAATTGTTTTCTTAGAAAATAAGCTGGTTTCTAACTTATTTTCTCATGTTTGGTTGATGAATGAAATTTTATTTTGAGTGTTTGGTTGGTGAATGAAAAACATTTTTCAGAAAAAAAAACTTTTATTTTGGCTAGAGATAAAGAAATACATTTTAGGAAAATAGTTTTTGATCTGAAAATCAACTCTGATAACTGATCCAGGACTTGACCTCGACTCCCAACCTAGGACTCGACATTGACCTTGACCCTAATCTTTTACTCGATGATTGTTTCGGGTCTCGATCTCGACACCTAACGCGAGATCCAAACCAAGATTCGACCTCAACACTCGATGTGAAACCTGACCCCGACACTTGACCTAACTTCCAAATTGAGATTTAATCCCAACTCCCTATCAAGGACTTGACTTTCAAATCGGAATTCAACCACGATACCCTACCTCGATAACTAATCCAGGACTCAAATCCGTCAACTGACCTGGGACTAGATCTCAACTCTTGACTCAAAACCTAACTCTGACACTCAATTTGGAACCCCACATCGACACCTGACTCGGGAATAAACCTCGACATCCAATCCAAGATTCGACCTCAAATCCTGACCTGGGACTCGACACCCAAATCAGAATTTGATTTAGATCCATCTCCTGAGTCGGGTCTCGAATCGAGGTCGAGAGTCGGGTCCTGAATCAAGAATCAGGAGTCAGATCCCGAATTTGTATCGAGAATAACTCGAGACTTGAGTTAGGGTGAAAAGTTGAGGTGTGAGGTTCAAAAAGAGTTCTGAAAATTGTTTTCCTAATTTTCTAGAGGTGAGTCATTTTCCTTAAATTTGAGGAAAACAAGTTGATTTGGAAAATATTTTCCTTCATACCACATACACTGTCAGTTGGTTTGAAAACAAATTATGCTGGAATTAGTTATGTCAGATAAATTTTTATTGCTTCTTTGATTTGTCATATTCAAAATAGGCATAATACATATATTGGACCCTAAACTTGGATTTAAATTTAAATTTTGACCTCCAACTTTCATAGAGCACAAACAAACACTTTAACTATCCAACCTTTTAATAAATAAACACGCGAATCTTACTTGGCAAAACGCATGATGTGCACGTATTCTGCGCAAGTTAGGAGTAATTTTGGAGTCCCACAACAGTAAAAAAAATGCTGAAATGACAGCTCTACCCCTGGATTCCGGCCAATCTCTGGCAACCCAAAACCCCCGTTCATTTTCTTCTTTTTCAGGCAAAACGCCACCACCAAATGACCCCAAACAAGTACCTCCAACCCAGCCGGTCTCCTTCTTCCTCCACACCGGAGCACAACCCATGAAACGATCGAGCTTGCTAAACCCACCAAATACCCGACCCCAAACCCATCAGATCCGCCATCTCCGGCGAGAATCATCACGAAACAACACTGCTGCAACCAACAGACCCAACAACCACAAACACCTAAACCAAGAAGCCAGCCATCAACAAACTTCTAAGCTTTGTCAAACAATGAGCTCCAAGCTCTAAAAAACATTAGGAGGAATTAATTTTGATTCTTGTATATAAATTAAAATTAATTTTGATTTTTTTTAGTTTTAAAATGACGTGTAAAATATTTAATTAGTTGGCAGCCATTGAGTGGCTCACTAATACACGTTGGAGCGTTTGCATTTCACGGTATTTGGCTGTAAAAATTGCGTGTTTATTTATTTAAAAGTTGGATAATTAAAGTGCTTGTTTGTGTACTATGAAAGTTGGAGGTCAAAGTTAAAATTTGAAGTCAAGTTTAGGGTCCAATATATGTATTATGCCTTCAAAATAATATGCATTACTTAATGAATGGAGGTTTTGGGTGGTTTCAAGTGGTGTTTGATGGCCGAAAAAGGGAGGAGTAATGGATGTGTTTGTTCACTTATTTGGGGGTCATTTGGTGGTGGCGTTATGCTTGAAAAAGAAGAAAATGAATGGGGGATTTGGGTTGCCAGAGATTGGCCGGAATTCGGGTGGTAGAGTTGTCATTTCTCCTAACTCATGCAGAATACGTACACATCACGCGTTTTTCCAAGTATGACTCGCGTGTTTATTTATTAAAAGGTTGGATAGTTGAAGTGCTTGTTTGTGCACTATGAAAGTTGGAGGTCAAAGTTAAATTTTGAAGCCAAGTTTAGGGTCAAATATATGTATTATGCCTAATTTTTAAGAATAAGTTGTTTGTCTCCACCTTTTTTTTTTTTTTTATATATTTTCTTTGCAAGTGTTAGTTATTCATTCTTAAAAATAAAATTTACATCTTATTGAACTTAAATATTTTTGTGTGTACATTATATTGCAACGATGTCTATTGTGAGTCATGACATCTCCCCTATTGGGGATGATAGACCATCACTATACTTCTCCACAAATTTTCAGAAGATTCAATCTTGTCGTTTGAGAGAAATCAAGTTGCAAAGTTTGACAAAATTTTGTTTTGTATAATAGGGTATAAAATTATACATTACTAGTTAAATCACCCGCGCCTCGCGCGGGAATTTAATATCATGGGATTTATAAAATAATACTTAAAACATATCTGTCACTAAAATTAAAGACATAATACATAAATTGGACCCTAAACTTGGCTTCGAATTTTAAGTATGACCTCTAACTTTCAAAGTGCACAAGTAGGCACTTCAACTATCCAATTCTTAAACAAAAAAACACGCGAATCCAACCTGGCATAACGCGTGATTGAGACGCAATTCAGGCGCGTCAGGGTATTTTTCGAGGCCCACAACAGTAAAAAAAAGCGAAAATGACAATTTTACCCTTAATGAATCCGTTTTAAATATATCTTTATTTTTTTCAAATCAAAATCCCATTTTCTTGTTCTTCTTCCTAATTCTAGTACTCAAGCTTTTTTTCTCTTTTTGTGCACAATTTCTGGTCGTTTTTTATGTAATGGCTTCTAATTTTTTTTGTCATTGTGTAAAAAGAACTATAATGAAGATTTCTTGGTCTGCAAATAATTCAGGTATAAAAAAAAGTGAATTTACATTCATGGTGACAACTTCTACCAAAAATAAACTTTCAAAAAGCAATAATTAACATAACCAGACTAAATTGAGGAAGAACAACACATAAACATCCAAAAGATAAGAACTTTGACCACAAATCTTTACAATTTTACTTTGATTTGCAAAGAAATTAGGGCTAGGGCTTCGCTGATGTTGAGTGAAAATCGAGCAAATTGGGAAAAGAAAATACGACCCTACCCTTTTGTATTTTTTTTTTTTTTTAATTATAAAATACGTGGCAGCCACTGAGTGGCTCAATAAGCCACGTAGGAGCATTTGTATATCACACAATTTGGCTGTTGGATTCGTGTGTTTTTTTGTTTAAGAATTGGATAGTTAAAGTGCCTACTTGTGCACTATGAAAGTTAGAGGTCATACTTAAAATTTGAAGCCAAGTTTAGGGTTCAATTTATGTATTATGCCAAAATTAAAACATTATATTATCTTATCTACAATATTGCGTAGTAACAAATATTAATAATGTAAAGGAAGATGATAATTATAACGTCTTATCACTTATCCTTCAATCAATCATCTTTAATTTGATTTTTTAATTTATCCTTTTGCTTCCAAGAAGTGTTACTATTTGATATTTTTGGGGAATCAAATGAACATCAACCGGAGATATAAAATTTTCTAATAAATAAATAATCGTTGGTGAAGGGATAAATAAATTTTAAAAGACTGAAAAAGTGAATAAATATTCTAATTCTAACGTGTAGAAAGTTTAACCCTACCATTTGCTTTACATATATCATTTTAAAGTTCCCTATTTAAATATATCATAAGTAATTATTAAAATGAAAAATTAAAGGGAGAATGTATCATATTGGACAATAATTCAACTTATTATATATACTTGAAAGGGAAAATATTACATAAAACTATTCAGTTTATTTGGGTGTTTTTTTAAAAATCAACATACCAGAGTGATGAAGTTCAATTTGAAACTAAAATTTCAGTAGAGAAAACTTGCGTGAATACTCAATTAACGTGTGTTATTTAATTTGTACTAACAATAACTTTGCAGTAACATAAACAACAAAGTTTAAAGGGAAAATGCATAAGTACCCCCCTCAGCCTATACCCGAAATCCCAGAGACACACCTAACCTTTACTAAGGTCCTATTACCCCCCCGAACTTAATTTATCTATAATATTCTACCCCTTTTCAGCCTACGTGGCACTATCTTTGAAAATTTTGTCAACATGCGCTGGGCCCACAAGATAGTGCCACGTAGGCCAAAAAGGGGTAGAATATTACATATAAAATAAGTCCGGGGGGGGGGGTAATAGGACCTTAGTAAAGGTTAGGTGTGTCTCTGGGATTTCGGGCATAGGCTGGGGGGGTACTTATGCATTTTCCCAAGTTTAAAACAAACATACCAGGATCTATAACAATAGAATGAAATAGACTGGAAAAAATTGAGCCCATTAAATGCATAGTGTTTCTTTAAGAAAATTATTCCCCTCTAGTACCCGAGGTTTAAAGGAATAGATCCTCTCAAGGATAGAATGATTCTATTCACCAGTGTATTGATACAAAAATAATATTTAATTGTGCAGAAGAAGAAGAAGTTCAAAATTTTCATTGTTTCAAAATGAGAGGAAATCTCTCTATTTATAGACAACAAAGGGTAGTGTGAACAAATATACAGAATCTTGGTTTGTGATGACGCCACGTAGGTGGGCATAGGGTTCTCTTTTATATATATATATGATTGTATATATGTGTATAAATACCTCTTATGATTTCGTATAATATCGTGTATAAACATTGTATATCAAGTTTTACAATATTTTGTAAAAAAGAAATATAAAAGTTTTGTATATTATTGTACCATATGTATATTATTGTATACTAGATGCATATTAATTAAATAATCACAAAATCATTTTTGCATACAATCCCCAACTCCCCCCCCCCCACCCCCACCCCCCAAAAAAAATAATCTCTTCCAACCAATTCCACACACAAAAAAAAAAAGCCAAAAACCAAAAAAATCCTCATTTTTGCATAGAATCACAAAATCAGTAAATTGACGGAAACTTGATTGATGCTTGGACAACCCATCTTCATCAACTTGAATGTCTTCATCTTCTGTTTAACAAAAATATTATTATTTATATAAAAAAGAAAAAAAAATGAAGGATTGGGATGTATTTGTATATTTACCTTACCTATTATCATATAAGACTTCATATATGTTTGAAATGCTTCACGCCTTTCATTCTCTCAGGAATCTCCTTTAGCTTTGGACAATCATAGATACCAAGATCTTTAATGAGAGGCATGTCATTTGTGCCTAAATGCCATCTTTCTAAGTTCTCAAGACCATAAAGATGTAATCACTGCACATTAGTTCTTCTCCTTCATAAGCTTCATCCAATTGGAGATTCCTTAGGTTTGGCAACATTCCCAAAATAGGCATCGGATCTTTTGCCAGTCTTGACTGCCAAAGATCTATCATTGTGATGGAATCTGGAAACACAGGCAGTTTCTCTAATCCCCCACCTAACGACAATTTCTGGAGCTTTTCACAACTATTAACAAATTCAAGGGATGGGAATGGATATGTATATTGTTGACCAAATGAAATATACAATGTGAGAGTGTTAAGGTTTTTCAAGCTGCTAATGTTGTTTAGGGAGTAAGATTTGTATATATTAGCCATCTCTAATTCTCGAAGATTGACTAAATCAACTGGGTCAACATCTTTCCACTGATCACAATTAACGCGAAGAACTTGAAGACTAGTGAGTTTGCTTATACCTGCCAGAGGTTTAGAATATGGAACAACTAAATGTCTTAAATTTATTAGGTCAGCTGTTTCGGGGGGTAATTGGCAAGAGCATGTGTCCGTATTGACAACAACAAGTGTCTGTAAATTCTTGAGTTTGCCGATGGAGGAGGGAATATTACGGACACGTCTCAAGCTTAACAACTTGAGGTTGGAGCACATTACAAAAATGTGGATCAAAGAACATAATTGACCTCAACTTCGAGTTAGAAAGATCAAGTGATGAGAGGTACCTTTCTCCTTCACTATGAATGGCTTGTCTGATACATGAAGTGGATTTCAAGTTCTTTCTTGGATCATAAATGTCAAAGAACTTTACCTCCAATGCCTTTCGTATGGCAAGATCACGAAGTATATCATGAACCTTACAATTAGTAACTTTTTCCCAAAATGTATCCACCACTTGAACCAAGCTTCGTCTTATCAGCTCATTCAAGAAGCCTTCAGGGACATCCTCCATTCTTTCTTCTCCTCTTGGTATGATGAAACCCTCTCCCATCCACAACCGCATTATGTCGTCAGCATCGATCACTTGATCTTCTGGAAAAATATCAAAGTACAGAAAACACTGCTTGAGCACAATTGACAAATCATTATAGCTCAATGATAGTATATAGGAGATTTCAATAGTCATCTTCAATGTTCTTCCAAAGGCAGTGTTTCACCTTTTTCCATTCGTCTAGCCCCCTTTATGCGAAAGTAGTCCACTCAATACAACAATTGCAAGAGGTAAGCCTCTACACTTTTCCACCATATCCTTAGCTAGACGTTCCATTGCTGGAACCATTGCTCGAACATCGAGTAGTTTCCTACAAAAGAGATCCCAACTTTCTTCTTGGGTTAGGAAACAAAGTTCATGGACAAAACCTCTGTCGTCTGCTCTTTCAGCGACATCCACTTTGCGTGTGGTAATAATAACTCTGCTGCCATTATTGCTATCCGGGAATGCTCTTTCCAAACTCTTCCATGCTTCTCTCTGCCACACATCATCAACCACCACAAGGTATTTGCGTTCTGTTAACAGCTTACGAAGGTAAATTTGTAGATCTCTTTCTGCCATCCTTTCCAACAAATCGAGAGTTTCCTTGGTGCAACCTTGGATGGATTTTATTATAGTTTTAAGAAGATCCATGGTGTTGTACTCTTGAGAAACACATATCCAAGCACGTGTAGGGAAGGTATTGACTATACTAGGACTTCTGTAGAGGTTTCTCGCAAGAGTGGTCTTGCCTAAACCGCCCATGCCATAAATGGAGAGGACACTTCCACGAGGCTCTGCTTTCAGAATTTCAGC
Organism: Solanum verrucosum; assembly: GCF_900185275.1. Classification (NCBI taxonomy): domain Eukaryota; kingdom Viridiplantae; phylum Streptophyta; class Magnoliopsida; order Solanales; family Solanaceae; genus Solanum; species Solanum verrucosum. The sequence goes on from NW_026019988.1 coordinate 6,272,627, forward strand.
TAGCAATATTTCTACAACATCCTGAAATCCAACAAAAATGTAATCGTGGTCATCCACATATGAGGTAGTTCTCCTCAATGTTGTAACCTGATTACTTGGCCCTTCTCCAGCATTACTATTGATATTTGTAATACCATAAGTGTCTCGTTTGCGACAGATATCCATGATTCGTTGCTTGAGTGATTGAATCTCCTTGGCGACATTGTAGAATTTCTTCTCCTTCCTTCATATGCAAGCGCACGCCTTGAGACGACTAGCACCTTTACCAGCCTCTAAAATGTAAGTCTCGAGTATATCAACAGCGTCATTAGCAATAGAGTTCATCTCAATTACCCATTGTTGAATTGTATGATCTCCATAATTGTTTTAGTTCTGTATCTTTGAGGAAAGACTGCATGAAGAGAAGCTCAGTTCTCAGCCACTTCATATCCTCTCTTAGACTTAAACGTAGGTTAACTTCCTGAATGAGGAAATCACCCAATTTTTGAACTGCAAATGACACAACGGCATCAGCCATCTTTAGGAATATGGAAATTAATCAATATTTTTTTTTGTAAAAGGTAAAGTGTGTATGGAAATTAGTAGATTGAGAGTTTGATAAGAGTTAAATATTGTTGTCATGGAATTCAGTATTTAAAGCTTCAAAAATTCAGTGTAAAGGAATATTGTTATCATGGGAATATTGTTAAAAGTCTTAAAGTAGAAAGATGATAAAGTTGAGGGTAATGATAAAGAGAAGTATATATTCTCTCTGACGGCAAAAAAAAACAAAGAAAAGTATATATTCTCTCTGACAGCGAAAAAACAAAGAAAAAAATATTCCCATGATAAATTTATGCTCCAATGTATACAAACATTATGTAAAATGTTCTGTCCAGTTAAATTTAAGGGTATTTTAGCCAATAAAATTTTCATTAAATAAGCAATAGGAATAAAATTAAAGACAATGCATTTGAGAGGAAAAAATATCAAAATGTCACATCAAATTGGCATTTGTGCGAATGACCTTTTTTTTTTTTTTTTAACTGCCGTTCATTTACTTGGGCTACATAATTTTGGGATTTGTGATTTTTAAATTTTCGTGATATCAATGTGGTATAAAATTATTTTATTAATGGTAAAATAAGAAATTTTAAATTAATTATGTTCAAATTTAATCTTTTAATAATAGATACCTTACTGTTCTTTTTAAGTTTCCTCGTTTGGGGAATCTATTGGAAAAAATGATGAGCATGGCTTCTCAATTTTTTGAAGATGTGTTTTGTAACATTGAAGAGAAGAAATAAAATATTCAATAAGTTAGCACAAATTAATTCGAATTCAGCCATGAAGGTTAACTTGAAGTTTGAGCGCGTCAAATCTTTCTATGGATTGCTTCTTTCGCTTTTTTTGCAGTCAAAATTTTAAATTTTAATTTGATGTAATTGTGATAGCGAAGACCAAGTATATGTTTGAAGGACAAATAGTCATGAGGAAATAGATCTAAGCTAGACTTATGATTTTGAAAGGAGAGCCTCATGATATTAATAGGATTATGGAACTAATTAGGCAATAATGTATAGTGAAGGGGGTAAATAGTACTTAGGTTGTGAAAGGGAATGAGGCGATAAAATGTAACTAGGTAGACTAGGGGATAAAGATTGATTACTTGTCATGAGGTCTTAGTCGGCGACTGTGTCTTAATTTTATCCAGTAGTCATAAGTTAGTATATTATGTGAACAATTACATTGATATCCATGTTTAGTACTAGACACTAAGCTTGAATTTGAGATGAGTATCGTGATAAAAAGAATGGCAATATGGGGGGTAATGATGTTAGTGTAACATCCGACGATTTGAAATAGCTAAGAAGAGGCTTGGAATTTGAAAATTTTCATTTTTGGAAAGGATTTAAAAATCTGGAAATTTGGCTAAGTGTGGAAATCAGTGAGTTTTTGGCCAACTTTGAGCAGTCATAACTTCCATCTCAGGATGAGTTAGGAGTAGTTCCAGTTATGGTTGTGAAGCTTATGGAATGATCTTTCCAACGCCGCCAAGTTTGCTCGATTCCGAGTTCGTATGAGCGAGTTATGGCCATTGAAAGTCGTGCAGTTGGCAGGGAATCCGTCCGGAAAATTAAGGGCATTTTAGTCTTTTCCCTAGCCAAGTCTTTTGGGATTATATTGTTGTATAGGGCTGATCCTTGGATCATTTTGTCCCATTTTAAAGAGAGAAAGTTAGGGTTCTTGAGAGTGAAGAAGAGAAGAAGAAGAGAAGAAGGAGAAGAAGAAGAGAAGAAGAGGAGATCAACAAGTTTCCGTCGTGGAAATCGTCGGGGGTGATCCCTATCAAGGTATGTGAGTTTCTTTGTGTGGGTTGATCTTTTCCCCCACACACCAAGCTCATTTTATGATTTGAGGAAAGATTGGAATTGTTGTTGAAGTTGTTAGTTGTTGTTGATGTTGTTAGTTGTGTTGTTGAAGTTGTTGTTGGTTGTGAGACATGATTGAGTTGTGTTTTGAGTTGTAATCCATGGTATGTTGAGGGATATGATGATCCTTAGTGTTTGGGGTTCGATCCTTTGAAGTAAGGATGGTTTAGAGTTGAAGAAAAGAGGGAGAAAAGTCGGGTTTCTGGGCAAGGGGATTGGCGCGTCGCGCCTATCATCACGCCCCAAGAGGGGCTCTGAAGCCCAGCCCTTGGGGCGGCGCGCCACTCAGAGCACCAGCAGGCCATCTCTGAAGTTTTTGGCTTGGCGCTCCGCGCCTCTCAGAGCGCCAAGTTTTCCCATTCGTTTCCCATCTTCTCATGCATGTTCCTAGGTGTTATACCTATGTTCCCTAGTTGTTTCCAACACCCCAAAGTGTTTCTAAACATCCCGAACTCATCTATAAACATGCGATTATATGTCTTGAATCCATAGTTCAATTCAAGGCAAGTTAGTATCAAGTTAAAGAGAAGTTAGAGTCAAGTCAAGCCAAGTTAAGAAGTAAGTTCAAGCAAGTCTTCAAAGTTATTCAAGAGTCTTCATTGAACGTTTTAACTTCATTCTAAGGCTCAAGTTCCAAGTTAAGTATAGAGTTTCAAGTCAAGTAAAGAGCTTAGAGTTTCAAGCTAAGTAAAGAGTCTCAAGACTCAAGTTAAGTCAAGAATGTAAGTTGAGTTTATTTCTCAAAAGCTATTAGGGAACTATGTATTCCCAAAGAAGTTTCTAAATGTTTTTACATTTGAGTAAGAAAGGAACTATGATTCCAAAAGAGCCTTAGGGCTAGTTTTCAAGAAAAGGAACATCGTTTCCAAGTGAGCCTTTGGGCTAGATTTTGAGTAATTATCTCATTTAAAGAAAGATGTGTTTAAAACACTTATGAGTCAAAAGCATTTTGGGAGTAGTATCGAGCACCGATTTGGGGACGCGAGTTCATATTAAACTCAACTCTCTACATGGGAGTTAACGGGTCATACTTTTTAGATGAACCCGTAAGATTGAGCTAGTGGATCCACTTAGTAAAGTTAGCTTCCTATATCAAGACCAGGTATAGGATGGTCCTCAGGCAACGTGAGGTAAAATGTTGTATCATTAGCTTTCTATATCACGGCAAGGTATAGGATGGTCCTCGAGCAACGTGAGGTAAAACGTTGTATCACCACTCATATTCATAGTGGTGGTTTGTCGGTTAGAGAAGCTCCCACAGTAGAAAGAGCATGGTTCCTCGAGGGTTCTGCTTAGTATGGATGGGGTATGGGACTTCATTCATACATTGCACAAGTAGACCTTGAGAGGAAACATTGTATTTTCATGATATTATAAATATGATTTTTACGTCATGTTTTAAGATTTTTACAAGCTTTATATATTGCATGTGTCTTATTGCGTTATATATTGAGTTCAGTTATTCATGAGTTGAACAGAGCCAAGGTAAGTGTTCTCTTGTACTCTTTTCAAGCTTAAGTGGTGGTTTAGATTTCCAGCTCGCATACTCGTACATTCAATGTACTGATGCCAGTTGGCCTGCATCTTATGACAATGCAGACACAGGTACCCCGGATCAGCATCCTGCACGTCGTTGATCCAGCTGAGCACTCCAGAGTCAATGGTGAGCCTCCTTGCTTTCCGGAGGACTCAATTATTTTGTGTTCTTATTTTTGTTATATTAGGGTGTTGCGGGGTCTGTCCTAACATCCATCTCAGTATGTAGAGGCTTCATAGACAGTCAGTCAGTTAGTATTGAGTCTCTCATCTATGTATATATGTAAATATTCTATTTTGAGACTCGAGATGCCTTTTGGCATGTTATGCATCAGTTGGTTGTTTTATAACCTTTCATTGCATTGAATTATTCTGTTAAGTCAGGTTTCCGCTGAGTTAAGAAAGCCAGGCCAAGGGTTCGCTTGGGGCCAGCAATGGTCTCCGAGTGTCGGTCCCGCCCAGGGTGTAGGCTCGGGGCATGACAGTTAGTTTTGAGATTTGATTTAGTAGGCTTGACATAGAGTAAGTGAGGAATTAAGGTGTTAATTTGCATTAAATGTGAGTGGTACAAGTGTGGTATTATGACCCTTAGACGAGAGTAATGAAGTGTGGCTACGCCATTAGATAAACAAGAGCACTAAGATGTGTACCCAAGATCGTATATAGTTAGATGAGACTCTAATTAAGTTTATGATTTTCTATGTGTGCCTAGATAATATATTTGAGTTGTCCATGTGAAGTAGACTGATGCAAGCATTCTTTATTACCCTTAAGAGTTTGGTCGAAAGAATCATACATAGACAATGACGAGCCTCTTAATTAAATACAATTCAAGTTTTCTCTAGTTAGGTAGATATGAACTTAGAAGGACGGTATTAGTAGGCTAAGAAAGAGACGTCAGACTATTAATTAAGAGTTAGATAAAATTATAATCCAATGCGGGTAACGATTATCAAAAGACTTCTATAGAAGCAAGAATAAGTTAAGAGAAGCAGCTTAGAAAGAAGCTCTAAAAGGAATCTTAGTACCTGCGCATGGAGAGTTTAATAGACATGGGATTAGCATTTTTTCGAATGTTAGAGTAAAGTGAATATAGACTAGTATAGAGAATATGTAATAGGTCCATAGCCTTAGGGTGTCAGCTTCTGACCTAAGGGGGAGATGATAAGGTAAGGAACCAAGTCAAGCGTTGATAATCATATAATGATGTGTTCAGAAAAAATTATGGTGATATATCAATCCATTCATAGTCTAGAGTATTCCTCAAAGTTAAGTCGTTACAACACCTTGTTGATTTCTCACATATTAGCATTATGTCCATGACCTATGCTCAAACGCTTCAGATCATAAATTCATATCTATGTTCACTTCCCAGAATAAGAGGCAGAAACTTTAGCCCATTGATCTTTATCTTACTCTATAAGGTGATGAATATCAGCCTCCTGATATGAATCTATTCATATAAGCACTCATGTCTCATAGTATGTTGAGTCTTACATATTCTTATATCAAACAAGTTTCTGGATACGTGATTTGCATGTTTGTCCCATGTAATTTTTTATAGATCGATAAAATGATTAAAATTATAGAATTACGACATTCGAAAATTCATAGAAAATCAAATTAAAGAAGTCTAATAATGAGAAAAACAAATAAAAACATAAAAGAAAAAATACAACGTACACACCCTTCTTAAGACTTTGATCATAATAATACAAATGGATGAAAATACAAAATCAATACATAAATTCCGAGTTCTTATCAACACCTTCTTCTACAATCAATCAAAATTCAAGAATCTTCTTCACCAAGTTAAACTAAAACATAAATCAAATAGTAAATAATAATATTAATTACATGTTACCTTATAAATATAAGCTCTTAAACACAAAAGAAAATAAATTTACTTGTCCACATAGTATTGAGGAAAATGCAAAACAATAAAAAAAATTTATAGAAAGAAGAGAATCATAATTTACTATTCATTTGTACACCTTTATATAGTGCAAGCAAGATAAGAAAGATGAGTAATAGATACTTATTAATACTAATTACAATTGGAAGCTCAAAGGATAAAACAAATGAGGTTGAAATACGAAAAGACTATAGCGCAAATAATGTATTTAAGAATTTTTATAGGTAGCATCTCTTAATAATTGGAAGTTATGAATATGAAAAGAATAAGAGTTATAAATATTAAGAGTAACAATCTAATAGATAATTAAACATGAGTCATGAAAATGAATTTAAAATAAATAAAGGAGAAAAATAATAAATAAAGAAGAGAAAAAAATTTAGTTCGTATGATATTAAGTGCAATGAAAATAAATACAAAAAAAAAAAGGAAAATATAAAAAAATATGTAGTTAATTAATTTTTAAAACGATAAAAATATCTAATATCTTTCTATGGATATTTTAGTCATTCTTCAATTGACTTAACACTTTTCCACTTTTAATATTTAATCATAATATGGTATGATTATTATTAAATATTTAATTAATTAGATATTTTATAATATATTAAACTAGGTAATTTATCCGCGCTTTGCGAGAGCATAAATAATCTCCTTAAACTTTTGAACACCCTTTCTAATATACTATTATAAGAAGAAAAGAAAAAGAGTAAATTTTAGTAGGTTTTAAGAACATTTAAACATAAATTAAATGATTTGACATTATTACATATCTCAAGAATCATATATATATATATATAAGAGAACTCTGGACTCGCCTACTTGGCGCCACCACAAACAAGGATTCACTTTTAATTTATTTTATTTCCAAAACTAGCCTTCCCCTTTCATGAAAAGTTGTGACTTTTATGAAAATTTGCAACTTTTATGAAGAGTTGCGACTTTTATGAAAAGTTGCAACTTTTATGAAAAATTATGACTTTTTTAAAGGTTGTGACCTTTTGTAACTTTTCCAAAGAGTTGTGACAATTCCGATAAGACACAATAAACATTTGTTCACACTACCCTTCGTTGTCTATAAATAGAGGAATTTCCTCTCATTTTAAACAACGAAAAATTTGAATTTCTTCTTCTTCTAAACAATTAAATATTTGTGTATTTTGCTCCTGTTGAATGACTCACTGACACCATTGTTTTTGTATCAATACAATGGTGAATAGAATTGTTCTATCCTGAGAGGATCTATGCCTTTAAACCTCGGGTACTAGAGGGGAATAATTTCCTTAAGGGGGACTGTGCATTCAGTGGGCTCAATTTTTTCCATTATGTTTCATTCTATTGTTACATATCCTGATATGTTTTTTACGGTCATTAATTTATGTTTATATTATTAATTGTTATTTTTGAGTACATGCTTTAAACTTTGTTGTTTATGTTTCTGCAAAATTATTGTTATAAGTATTTGTTAGTACAAATTAAATAACAAACATTAATTGAGTATTCAAGCAAGTTTTCTCTACTGAAATTGTTGAAGGTACGATAAAAAATGCCCTTACAAATCTCTAATTTCTTCATCAATAATGCCATTCCTTCACATACAAGGATGAGATTTTGTGTTCTTTAGAAAATCCTTTGAGAGTTAATAACTTTGCATACCCATATTTTTTGGTTTTTATGTTGTTGTAATCTGTTTTTACTAAATTTTATATGTGGATATTATGAGTACTTTAATGATTGAAAGTTGATTGAAGTGTTAGTCAATTTTTTGAGGTAAATAACAAATGTTAATTGAGTATTCAAGCAAGGTTTCTCTGCTGGAATTGTTGAAGGTACAATAAAAAAGCCCTTACAAATCTCTAATTTCTTCATCAATAACGTCATTCCTTCACATACAAGGATGAGATTTTGTGTTCTTTAGAAAATCCTTTGAGAGTTAATAACTTTGCATGCCCATATTTTTTGGTTTTTATGTTGTTGTTATCTATTTTTACTAAATTTTATATGTGGATATTATGAGTACTTTAAGGATTGAAAGTTGATTGAAGTGTTAGTCAATTTTTTGAGGTATGTTATTTCAAAACATGAGAACTTTTTTGGTTAGAATGATTTGTTATCATCATTGGATATCTCATAGTTTACTCCCTTTAATGTAAGTTTTTTCTCGCTGTTTTGTTGTCTCCTTAAAATTGTATTGATTGTTTTTCGTTGGTATGTATATGATCTGATCACTTGGAAAAAGCTTTCGCCCTTTTAATGTCTTTCTTTTTTTCTTTCTCATTCGGCTCTTCTAAATATTTTTGGTGTGAGTTATGACTATTTTCGGCAAGCTTAATTTGAAGGATATGAAACAAAACCTGCTCTAAATAAAAGTAATGTCTTAAACTACAAAAGATATGTCTATTAACATAGATTTATTGTCCTTCATGTCCCAAGTCATTGTTGAGCGTTTGAGTTATCTAGGTTAGATTCATTTTTAGTTTTTTAATGTTCGAGAATATTTCTTTAACATGAGTAGACTCCAACATTTTGATCTACTTGTACTTTCATAATGCAACAATTATACATACATATTTCTGAAAAAATCGTAAAGTTGCATTGATTAAGCATCTAGAAGGGTCTTCAGAGAAGCAATTAATGAAGAATGAATTTTTAAAAGGGTCAACAATATTATTTTGCTGTTGTTTCAATTTTATTTTTCTCCTTCTATAATTTTTTTAGAGTAACAAAGTAACAATAACGAAAAGTGGTGAACGTTTGACCTCAGACAAGTAGATTGTCTCTAAAAAAAATTTATTTATGTTGTTGTGGTGTACAATTTCAACGGTCTTAACTTATTTATAACTAATATTGATTATCGAAAACTTTCACATAATTTTTTTCACAAGAAGTTATTCTAACAATAAAATTATCAGATTCTATATTTTTCATGTACAAAAAATAGAAAAAATGATGTTTAATCGCTACATAAAAACATCACTCAGTTTTAACAAGACAATTATATCATCAAACATATATTAAGATAAATTATGTAAAAATAAAAATGATTAGATATGAAGATATTTTTAATCATTCATTATATATTTACAATTCTTGAGATATGTGATAATGTTAAATCATTTAATTTCTATTGAAATATTTTTAAAATCTACTAATTTTTTTTCTTATAACAATCATTATTGGAAAGGTTGTTCAAAAGCTTAGAAAAATTATTTCGCACGGGTAAATTACCTAGTTGTAAATATATAATGAATGATTCATTTTTATCTTTTACATAATTTATCATAATATATATTTGATGATATAATTGTCTTGTTATTTTTCACTATATATACACAATATATAACATTTAGTAAATGAATATATTGTATTGAATTGATCAAAATGATTTATTCCACATTGAATATACCAAACAACTTTTCAAAATCTCCATATGTTTATTACTACGAAGAAATGTTTTATTTTTTGCATTAGGAATCGGGAGATAAAACATTTACAAAAATTGAATACACATAACTCCATGTCTTTTGATCTATCTAGTTCATTCATTTGCTATATTATTATTTATATTTATTAGAAGATAGACTTACTTTCTAGAGAAAAAAAAATAGGAGTTAAATAAATCATATATATATATATATATATATATAAAGCTGGATACAAGATTGTTGATGTGGCACCTCTCAAAATCAAGGATTCTTATTTCTCTATTATTATTTTTTTGAGCTTTTTATTAAGTTTTAATTTGTGTAATATGTTTGAAAAAACAAATGTCATCTCATTTATTAATAAAAGATGAAACGACCATTTTTCACCTTTTCCTGTATTGTTTTTGTTTCATTTCTGCTACTAATAAATGAATTTAAAAGACTCATAAATAAAATATAAATAAACGTAGCAATTAGATACCATCATTTAACATGCACTTTTTTTTTTTTTTTTTTTTTTTTACCGTGGTTTCCGGGCGTCGCTTTGCGAACCCGACTAGCTGTACCCACCGGGTCCCGCTGTTTCAAGGCGGGTCCACCACGGTTAGTTCCACGGGGCCCTGGAGACGCGGCCGGTTTGTAATGCCTCCAGTGGCCCTGCTGGGGCTCAAACCGGCGACCTGAAGGACTTTGTCCCAGGCCTTTACCAGCTGAGCTACCCCTCAGGGTTATTTAACATGCACTTAAAACTCAGAATTTGTAGCAAAATTAGAAGCAATCGTTACCTAACCGAAAAACCCAAACGTCTCATCATAAAATTTGCTTAGGCAAATTGGCCATCGATCTGTTGCAATTCCCCAATATATGTTAAATTGTGCCTTCACAGGTCTTAGGCAATATTTATAAATAATTATATATCTATACAACATCATCAAATTAAACTCAATCATGTTTGCTTTCCTTCTGTAGTATGTGTACTATCTTTTTTTATTTTATTTTTTATCATAATTGTTTTGCAGTTACATATCATTATCGGCAACCAAATATCATCATCGGATATGTCATTTTTGTGCAGGCAACAGAAAGATTTCAGGTAAAATTATTAGGATCTCAGATATTCGTTTAAGTGGAGAGAACTACAAGTATATCATCTTCTCAAATGTTTTTATAATTTTCATAAGTTATTCTTTTACATGTTTGTTCTATTTGTGGAGTTTGAAGAACATTTCTATCTTTAGAGTGTATTGAAACAAAAGGGAAATATAAAACAACTGTGAAGGACAAAGAAACAACCAAAGGTGAAGAAAACACGAGCATGTCGGTCCTTTTTTTAAAATTATAATGTAACTATACTATCTGAGAGAGAATAGTACTAATGAACTTGAAAAGTGAATAATAAAAAATTTAAAACAGTTTAACATACGAGTTCTTGCTCGATAAAGCACTATCATTCACAAGTATTTTGATATCTTTGACTCATCTATTTACCTATAGTATTCTTTCTTTCTTCTACCAAATAGAATGTTAATTTTTTGTTGTAGCAAGCAACACTTTATATGAAAGCTAACATGTTTAAAATTTATAAAGTATATATAAACAATTCTTTATGGTTTATAACATTTAAAGAATTTTCAAAACAATTAGCATTATAGTTCATAAACTATATAGTAGTAAATCAATTTTCAAATTAATAATGAATTTGTTAAATGAGTAATTCCACTGCGCGTAGCGCGGCCAAATTCACTAGTGGCAAAATATTAATGGGTATTTTCGTGTATATATATATATATATTAAATAGCCTAATGCATTGAACTAAGTGTATATTTATATTCTTGTACAATATTATTGTAGGAATAATATTTGATTGAAGGATATTAATGTCATTCAATATTTTATGGACATTTTGATAATTCAATTTTAAAAATATTTTGGTTCCACTTATATATATACTTACTATTTACTAATTTAATAGAAGTTTTATTTCTCTTTTTTTATATGTGAAGAAAAAATGACAAATTATTACTATTTAATATTTAATTAATAAAATATTTTACAACTTTTTTATTTAGTATAGGGGTAAAATGACGATCCAACTTCAAATTTTGGAGCTTTCCACTTTTAATAATAATTATTATTTATTATTTATTTATGATAATATGATGATAAGTTAGGAAAATGCAGAGGTGTAGTTATGAAGTTGATTTTAAATGGAAAAATAATTTTTTAAAATGATTTTTAAAAAATAAATTAATAGGTAAGGGGTTTTTTTCATAATTCAACTTTTGACTTAGATTCTTCCTACTTTTAATAGCATATGATGATGATGATGTGATTTCTCGAATGAATGGTTTTCATGATTTTTCGCTCTAAGCTCCTCCACTGATCCTTTTTTCATGATAGGTATGAGAAGATTGATATTTCTTATTGTGATAGTGATGGTGTGCTTATTCCATCTAAGGTTGACAAATGGTTGTAGCTCAATGATAGTATGTAGGAGAATTCAATAGAGTCGTCTTTAATGTTCTGCCAAAGGCGGTCCTGCACCTTTTGCCATTCTTCTAGCCTCCTTAATACAACAATTGCAAGAGGTAAACCTCTACACTTGTCCACCATATCCATAGCTTGCTAGCCTCTCCATTGCTGAGGTCATTGCTCGAACATCAAGTAGTTTCCTACAAAAGAGATCCCAACTTTCTTCATGGCTTAGAAACAAAGTTTATGGACAAAACCTTTGTCGTCTGCTCTTTCAACGACATCCTCTTTGGGCGTGGTAATAATAACTCTGCTTCCATTCTTGCTATCCGGGAATGCTCTTTTCAAATTCTTCCATGCTTCTCTCTGCCATACATCACATTTGCATTCTTTTAATAGATCACGAAAATAAATTTCTAGATTTCCTTCTGTCATCCTTTCCAATAAATCTAGAGTCAGTTAGGTGAAGAAGGCATGTAATTAAATTTGAGTCAGTAAATTAGACTTGTAGTGATTGGATTAGTTTGGTATGCGTTGCATCTCTAATTTTGCAGTATAGGTAGTTTTCGAATCTGTCTGAAACCAAAAACCAAAAACTTAAGATACCAAAAAATACTAAATTGTGGACAAGTGAGAGTACCATATACTATTTTTAAATTCATTTTGTTGGTGTATATGCATTTTATTATTAAAATAAAATATTAAGTGCATAAGTTAGTGGGTATAAATTGTGGTAGAAGATGACTATTGGTTCTTGTAACCTATATGGCCATTAGTTCTTGTAACTATCATGGTCATTAGTTTCTTGTAACTCATATGACCATTAGTTTCTTGTAACTCATGTAACATCTATCACATTTATCCACCCACATTACTACCCATCATTCTACCTATTGATTATATGGAAGACTTCTTCACCTATAAATAGTTGTGTTTCTTCCTTTGTGAAGTATCTCAAAAAGATGAGAAGTGTGAAGTAATATTGTAGTGTGTAATAGTGAAAGAGAGAGTTGAGATATAGAAAAATATTCAAAGTCTTCAACTATATTCACTATATACAAGAGATTATTTATATGTTGAAGGAAGGTGTTCTTATGTGGAGCTTTGGACTCTTTAACTAATCCGGAGTTGCTTGAGTTGTACACATTGTTGGGCTGTTGTATCCTAGAGGGGACAAGTCAAGAGTGATACTGCTGGATCGGTGTAGATTATGCCGCAGTGGGCTTGAATCTCCTTAAAGAGAGCGAGATATCCGTGCCTCAGCCTAAAGATTTGTTTATGCATTTTTTGTCATCTTATTTACTTATTATATTTAGGGTATATTACACCAACACATTTTAACGTATAAAGCATTGTCTTAAATGTGGCTAAGTAGGGGAACATACAGTAGACAATTAATTTAAGTAGGGGAACATACAGTAGACAATTAATTAAAACATCACAAAATCATTTTTGCCAAAAACAGCTATCTTCAAACCAATTACACTCACTCAAAAAGCTTAAAACAATAAGAAATCAAACACTAAAACCACTCTCATTGACAGCCCTGAAATAACCAATGTCTTCAAGTGCTTGGCAGAAACACTAAAATCTACGATTATGAGGCCAAAATAAGACATGATATATGCTTCAAAAGCTTCACCACGTATAATTCCTCTTCAACAACTCCACCTCTTTCATTCTCTCAGGAATCTCCTTTAAATTTGGACAGTCATGGATACCAAGACCTTTAATCAGAGGCATGGCACTTGTGCCTAAATACCATCTTTCTAGCTTCTCAAGATCATAAAGACGAAGGAACTCTAGTTGACTGAAGCTGTTATCACTGCACATTATTTCTTTTCCTTCATAAGCTCTAAGCAAATCGAGATTCCTCAGGTTTGGCAATATTCCCAAAATAGGCATCAGATCTTCTGTCAGTACTGAGAACCTCAGAACCATCGTTGTGATGGAATTTGGAAACAGATGACACAGTTTCTCTATTCTCCCTTCTAACCTCAATTTCTGGAGCTTTTCACCACAATTAACAAATTCAAGAGATGGGAATGATTCATCAGCACAACACAACAATCTGAGAGTGCTAAGGTTTTTCAAGGTGCTAATGTTGTTTAGGGAGTAAGATTTGGTAATATCATGCATGCTTAATTTTCGAAGATTGACTAAATCAACAGGGTCAACATTTTTCCATTGATCACAACAGATGTTTTAAAGAACTTGAAGACTAGTGAGTTTGCTTATACGTTCCAGAGGTTTTGAATACAGGGAAACTAAATGTCTTAGATTTATTAGGTCAGCTGTCTCATGGGGTAGTTCACAATACTGTATGCCGTCATTGACATACAGTGTCTGTAAATTCTTGAGGTTGCGAATGGAAGAGGCAAGACCTTGGATGCCTCTCAATCTTAAGAACTTGGGGTGGTACAAACTTCCTATGGCATCAGGTACTATAGACACACATATAGATGTTGGAACACACTCCTGAAGTTTATAAGACTCATCTTACGAAAATTTTGATCGAAGAACATAATTGACCTCAACTTTAAGTTAGAAAGATCAAGTGAGAGGTACCTTTCTCCTTCACTATGAATCACATGTCTGATACATAAAGAGGATATGGAGTGGCTTCTTGGATCATAAATGTCAAAGAAGTTTACCTCCAATGCCTTTTGTATCGCAAGATCATGGAGTAAATCATGAACCCTACAACAATTGCAAGAGGTAAGCCTCTACAACAATTACTTTCGTCTTGCCCCCTTTTATGCGAAAGTAGTCCGCTCAATACAACAATTGCAAGAGGTAAGCCTCTACACTTTTCCACCATATCCTTAGCTAGACTTTCCATTTCTGGAACCATTACTTGAACATCAAGTAGTTTCCTACAAAAGAGATCCCAACTTTCTTGTTGGGTTAGGAAACGAAGTTTATGGACAAAACCTCTATCGTCTTCTCTTTCAACGACATCCTCTTTGCGCGTGGTAATAATGACTCTGCTGCCATTCTTGCCATCCGGGAATGCTCTTTTCAAACTCTCCCATGCTTCTATCTGCCATACATCATCAACCACCACAAGGTATTTGTGCTCTTTTAATAGATCACGAAGGTAAATTTCTAGATCTCTTTCTGTTATCCTTTCCAACAAATCTAGAGTTTGCTTAGTGCAACCTTGGATGGATTTTATGATATTCCTAAGGAGATCCATTGTGTTGTACTCTTGAGAAACACATATCCATGCGCGTGTAGGGAAGCTATTGACTATATTAGGACTGTTCTAGAGGTTTCTTGCAAGAGTGGTCTTGCCTAATCCGCCCATGCCAATAAATGGAAACAACACTTCGACGAGTCTCTGCTTTGAGAAGTTCATCTAGCAATGTTTGTACAACATCTTGAAGTCCAACAAAAATGTAATCCTGGTCATCCACATAGGAGATAGTTCTCCTCAATGTTCTAACCATGGCAGACTGATTACTTGGCCCTTCTCCAGCATTACTATTGATATTTGTAATACCATAAGAGTCTCGTTTGCGAGAGATATCCATGATTTGGAACAACTATCCATAATACTAAAGGTATTTTGGATTATGTTCATTAAGATGTTTGGGGTGCTTCCAAAACACCTTTATTAGGTGGGAAACACTATTTTGTAACCTTTGTTGATGACTTTTCCCTAAGATTGTGGTGTATACGATGAAAACAAAGATGAAGTATTGGGAATTTTTCTCAAATGGAAGGCGATGATAGAAACTCAAAGTGGCAAAAAGATCAAGTGTCTTCGCACAGACAATGGTGGAGAATACAAAAATGATCTTTTTCAGAAAATTTGTGAGGAAAATGGCATCGTCAGACATTTCACCGTTAGAAATACACCACAACAGAATGGAGTGGAAGAATGCATGGACCGAACTTTGCTGGAGAAGGTTCGGTGTATGTTGTCCAATGTTGACTTGGGCAAAGAATTTTGGGCTGAGACAATAACATATGCATGTCACCTCATTAATCGTCTACCATCTGCTGCTATTGGTGGGAAGACACCATTAGAAAAATGGTATGGAAAACCTGCTGAAGATTATGGTTCTTTATATGTATTTGGCTCAATTGCATATTATCATGTAAGATCATGGAGTAAATCATGAACCCTACAACAATTGCAAGAGGTAAGCCTCTACAACAATTACTTTCGTCTTGCCCCCTTTTATGCGAAAGTAGTCCGCTCAATACAACAATTGCAAGAGGTAAGCCTCTACACTTTTCGACCATATCCTTAGCTAGACTTTTCATTTCTGGAACCATTGTTCGAACATCAAGTAGTTTCCTACTAAAGAGATCCTAACTTTCTTCTTGGCTTAGGAAACGAAGTTTATGGACAAAACCTCTATTGTCTGCTCTTTCAGCGACATCCTCTTTGTGCGTGGTAATAATGACTCTGCTGCCATTCTTGCCATCCGGGAATGCTCTTTTCAAACTCTCCCATGCTTCTATCTGCCATACATCATCAACCACCACAAGGTATTTGTGCTCTTTTAATAGATAACGAAGGTAAATTTCTAGATCTCTTTCTGTTATCCTTTCCAACAAATCTAGAGTTTCCTTAGTGCAACCTTGGATGGATTTTATGATATTCCTAAGGAGATCCATTGTGTTGTACTCTTGAGAAACACATATCCATGCGCGTGTAGGGAAGCTATTGACTATATTAGGATTGTTGTAGAGGTTTCTTGCAAAAGTGGTCTTGCCTAATCCACCCATGCCAATAAATGGAGACAACACTTCAACGAGTCTCTGCTTTGAGAAGTTCATCTAACAATGTTTGTACAACATCTTGAAGTCGAACAAAAATGTAATCCTGGTCATCCACATAGGAGGCAGTTCTCTTCAATGTTCTAACCATGGCAGACTGATTACTTGGCCCTTCTCCAGCATTACTATTGATATTTGTAATACCATAAGTGTCTCGTTTGCGAGAGATATCCATGATTTGGAACAATTATCCATAATACTAAAGGTATTTTGGATTATGTTCATTCAGATGTTTGGGGTGCTTCCAAAACACATTTATTAGGTAGGAAACACTATTTTGTAACCTTTGTTGATGACTTTTCCCTAAGATTGTGGGTGTATACGATGAAAACAAAAGATGAAGTATTGGGAATTTTTCTCAAATGGAAGGTGATGATAGAAACTCAAAGTGGCAAAAAGATCAAGTGTCTTCGCACAGACAATGGTGGAGAATACAAAAATGATCTTTTTCAGAAAATTTGTGAGGAAAATGGCATCGTCAGACATTTCACCGTTAGAAATACACCACAACAGAATGGAGTGGAAGAATGCATGGACCGAACTTTGCTGGAGAAGGTTCGGTGTATGTTGTCCAATGTTGACTTGGGCAAAGAATTTTGGGCTGAGACAATAACATATGCATGTCACCTCATTAATCGTCTACCATCTGCTGCTATTGGTGGGAAGACACCATTAGAAAAATGGTATGGAAAACCTGCTGAAGATTATGGTTCTTTATATGTATTTGGCTCAATTGCATATTATCATGTAAGGGAGTCAAAATTGGACCCAAGAACAAAGAAAGCTTTATTTATGGGAATTACTTCTGGAGTCGAGGGATATCGTTTATGGTGTCCAGCGACAAGAAAAATTATTTTCAGCAGGGATGTTACCTTTGATGAATCTGCCTTAACAAATAAGGTAACAGTTGAAGAAGTCAAACAAACTGATGGTGCTTCAAAGCAGGTGGAGTTTGAGGGAAATATAATTTTCCCAAAACATGGATCAAATGAGGAAACAACAGAAGTTTTTCCTCTGGAAGAAGAGCCAGTCGAAGGGGAGGTTCCATCTCAAGAACCTCAACCACAACTTGAATCAATAGCAACCAGCAAGCCAAAAAGGACAATAAGAAAACCTGCTCGACTCATAGATGTGGTGGCTTGTGCGGACTCAATTGCAGCGGATGACATTCCTACCACTTATAAAGATGCAGTCCAAAGTTCAGAAGAAGATAAGTGGAGGTTTGCCATAGATGAAGAAATGCAGTCCTTTCATCAGAATCATGCATGGAAATTGGCCAATCTCCCGGATGGCAAGAAAGCAATTGGGTGCAAATGGGTATTTGCAAAGAAAGAAGGATTTCCTAACCAAGAAGATGTTCGCTACAAAGCAAGATTGGTGGCCAAAGGATACACTCAAAAGGAGGGAATTGACTATAATGAGGTATTTTCTCCAATTGTGAAACACTCCTCCATTAGAGTTTTGTTGGCTTTGGTAGCACAGTTGAATTTTGAACTAGTTCAGTTGGATGTAAAAACTGCATTTTTACATGGAGACTTGGAAGAGGAAATCTACATGACTCAGCCAGAAGGATTCAAAGTTGATGGAAAAGAAAATATGGTGTGCAAACTTGAAAAATCGTTGTATGGATTGAAACAATCTTCTAGACAATGGTACAAACGATTTGACAAGTTTATGTTGCAGCAAAGGTACATAAGAAACAAATACGATCATTGTGTGTATTTGCGCAAGCTTGAAGACGATTCCTTTATCTATCTTCTCCTATATGTTGATGATATGTTGATAGCTTCTAAAAGTCAAGAGGAAATTGAGAAGCTAAAGATTCAACTAAAAAAGGAGTTTGAGATGAATGATTTGGGCGAGGCAAAGAGGATTCTTGGAATGGAGATAAAAAGAGATCGTCATTCAAAGAAGCTTTTTTTTATCTCAGAAAGAATATTTGAAGAGGGTACTAAATCGATTTGGCATGAATGAGAAAACGAAGTCGGTTAGCACTCCGCTTGCTCCTCATTTTAAGCTTAGTGATGCTATGTTGCCAAAGAGTGAAGTTGCACGAGAATATATGTCAAAAGTACCATATGCGAATGTTGTTGGTAGCTTGATGTATGCAATGATTTGCACAAGGCCAGATATTTCACACGCTGTTGGAGTTGTAAGCAGGTACATGCATAATCCTGGAAAGGATCATTGGCAGGCTGTAAAATGAATTCTACGGTATATTCATAATACTGTAGATATTGACTTGGTTTATGAGCATAAATATAGTCAATATCTTGTTGGATATTGTGACTCAGATTATGCAGGTGATTTGGACAAACGAAGATCAACTACTGGTTATGTTTTCACTATTGCAAACGCACCAGTTAGTTGGAAGCCTACTTTGCAGTCAAGAGTTGCTTTGTCTACCACTGAGGCAGAGTATATGGCAATTACAGAGGCTGCGAAGGAGGCAATTTGGCTTCAAGGATTGCTTAGAGAGCTTGGTATTGGACAAGAAGGAATCACAATATTTTGTGATAGTCAAAGTTCTATTGAATTAGCAAAGAACCAAGTTTATCATGCAAGGACGAAGCACATTGATGTCCGATATCATTTCATACGAGACATCATAGAAGAAGGTGGAGTCACAGTGTAGAAAATTCATACTACGGATAATCCTGCCGATATGCTGACAAAAGTGGTTACTGCGGTCAAGTTTTAACATTGTTTCTCCCAAGAGTTGTCTTGCCTAATCCGCCCATACCATAAATGGAGATGACGCTTCTGTGAAGCTCTGCTTTGAGAAGTTCAGCTAGCAATGTTTGTACAACTTCCTGAAAGCCAACAAAAATGTGATCCTCATCTACATATGAGGTAGTTCTCCTCAATGTTCTAACCATGTCATACTGATTGTTTGGGGGATTACTTGGCCCTTCTCCTGCATTATTGATATCTCTAATACCATAAGTCTCTCGTTTGTGAGAGATATCCATGATTCGATGCTTTAGTGATTGGATCTCCTTGCTGACATTGTAGAATTTTGTCTCCTTCCTGCAGATGCAAGTGTAAGCCTTCAGACGACTAGCAAATCTAGCGTCGTCACCTTTACTAGCCTCGAAGCTATAAGTCTCGAGTATAGCAACAGCGTCATTAGCAACAGAGTTGATCTCAAACACCCATTGTTGAACTCTTTGATCTACAACTTGCTTTTGCTCTGCATCTTTAAGGAAAGACTGCATGAAGAACAGCTCATTTCGCAGCCACCGCACATCCTGTCTGAGACTTGTACGCAGGGAAGCTTCCTGTATGAGAAAATCCCCCAATTTTTGAACTGCGAATGACACAAAGGCATCAAGCATCTTTAGGACAAAAGACAAATCAAAGTTAGCTGTTAATTGCTGCCAGAAGAAGTTTGACTCAAGAGTTAAGTATATTTTAGTTTACATTTCTTCTCTTTGATTAATTAGTAAAAGAATTATATCAAATGTGGAATAATATTAACAAGTACATTATTAGTACACATTCCCAGAAAATTTAAAATTGGTTTGGTTGTAGTGCACATGATATCTTTATAATTTCTATATAGTCAATATTTGACTTTGCATTAGTCCATCAGAATAGTGATCTCTCTCACACATACACCCCCACCCCCCCTCGCCCGCCCCCATTTTTTTTTTTTTGTAGTGTTTGAATAAATCTGAATGATTAATCTCTATAAGAAAAAAATATTAATATTATTAAGATATCTATTTAAATATTTTCATGAAAATTGGAGGTAGAGTGCATACACTCTACCCTCCTCAGATTCCACTTAGTGAGATTTTACTGGATCTGTTGTTAGTAGTTCAACAATTCCCTCATCCAACCTACTGCCATCGTCCACCATTAATTACATACCACCATTTGGCATCGACAACCATTGTTTATTAAGAATTATAATAAATATTTTAAAGTATAACATATTTATAAAATTTATATAAATATAATATCACTTTGGTTTGATTTTGATATGCTTTTTCTTAAGTTCTGACTAAACTAAATTACTTATGATCGAATTTTTTTTCTTCGATACCAAACCAAATTCTTGATTAAGTTTCTTTTTCTTGATTTGATTCAATCTAATCAAATAAGCACTTCAACTTTGAGAGTGTACATCTAGACATCTCAATTTGGTCTTAATTGACAATTAAACACTTCAATTTGTCCTCATTGTGTCTAATAAACACCTGACGTTGACGTGACACATAAGTTTTGAATTAGGTGCCTAGATGATCATTTTGTAAGTTAGAGTGCTCAATTGATAGTTCGAATATGAGACTCAATAATTAGGATACTTTAGGTGTATCTTTCACCATCAGCTGCTTAATTAATAATAGAATAATATTGATAGTGATGATTCATATAACCGATTGTCAACCCTCAATATTTTTTGGGATTGAGACTTAAGGGTGTGTTTGGTATGGAGGAAATTGTTTTCTTAGAAAATAAGTTGATGAGTGAATTTTTTTTTTTGAGTGTTTGGTTGGTGAATGAAAAACATTTTTCAGAAAAAAAAACTTTTATTTTGGCTAGAGATAAGGAAATACATTTTAGGAAAATAATTTCTAATCTGAAAATCAACTCTAATAACTGATCCAGGACCTGACCTCAACTCCCAACCTAGGACTCGACATTGACCTTGACCCTGATCTTTAACTCGATGATTGTTTCGGGTCTCGATCTCGACACCTAACACGAGATCCAAACCAAGATTTGTCGTAAACACTCGATGTGAAACCTGACCCCGACACTTGACCCAACTTCCAAATCGAGATTTGATCCCAACTCCCTATCAAGGACTTGACTTTCAAATTGGAATTCAACCACAATACCCTACCTCGACAACTGATCCGGGACTCAAATCCACCAACTGACCTGGGACTAGATCTCGACTCTTGACTCAAAACCTAACTTTGACACTCAATTTGGAACCCTACACCGACACCTGACTTGGGAATAAACCCCGACATCCAATCCAAGATTCGACCTCAAATCCTGACCTGGGACTCGACACCCAAATTAGAATTTGACTTAGATCCATCTCCTGAGTCGGGTCTCGAATTGAGGTCGAGAGTCTGGTCCCGAATCAAGAATCAGGAGTCAGATCCCGAATTTGTATCGAGAATAACTCGAGACTTGAGTTAGGGTGAAAAGTTTAGGTGTGAGGTAGAAAAAGAGTTCTGAAAAATGTTTTCCTAATTTTCTGGAGGTAAGTCATTTTCCTTAAATTTGAGGAAAACATGTTGCTTTGGAAAACATTTTTCTTCATACCAAATACGCTGTCAGTTGATTCGAAAACAAGTTATGCTGGAATTAGTTATGTCAGATAAATTTTTATTGCTTCTTTGATTTGTCAATATTCAAAATAATATGCATTGCTTAATTTTTTAAGAATAAGTTGTTTGTCTCCACCTTATTATTATTTTATACATGATATACTAATCTGATGCGCGAGATACACTAATCTGATGCGCGAAAATGAGGGATTTTGGAGATTTGTAAAACTTATAAGGGATAATGGTAATAAGTAAACTAAAAGGTGAAATTTATGTAATTTTTCCTTATATTAGGGAAAATGCATAAGTACCTCCCCAGCCTATGCCCGAAATCCCAGAGACACACCTAACCTTTACTAAGGTCCTATTACCCCCCCCGAACTTATTTTTTAATTAATTTTCTACCCCTTTTGGTCCTATGTGGCACTATTCTTGTGGGCCCAGCATGTGTTGAAAATTAATTAAAAAATAAGTTTGGGGGGGGGGGGGGGTAATAGGACCCCTTAGTAAAGGTTAGGTGTGTTTCTGGGATTTTGGGCTTAGGCTAGGGTGGTACTTATGCATTTTTCCCTTATATTATATATACTTGAAAGGGAAAATATTACATAAAACTATTCAGTTTATTTGGTTGTTTTTTAAAAATCAACATACCAGAGTGATAAAGTTCAATTTGAAATTACAATTTCAGTAGAGAAAACTTGCGTGAATACTCAATTAACGTGTGTTATTTAATCTGTACTAACAATAACTTTGCAGTAACATAAACAACAAAGTTTAAAACAAACATACCGGGATCTGTAACAATAGAATGAAACATACTGGAAAAAATTGAGCCCATTAAATGCATAGTGTTCCTTTAAGAAAATTATTCCCCTCTAGTACCCGAGGTTTAAAGGAATAGATCCTCTCAGGATAGAACGATTCTATTCACCAGTGTATTGATACAAAAATAATATTTAATTGTGCAGAAGAAGAAGAAGTTCAAAATTTTCATTGTTTTAAAATGAGAGGAAATCCCTCTATTTATAGACAACAAAGGGTAGTGTGAACAAATATTTATTGTGGCTTATCGGAAAGGTCACATCTCTTTGGAAAAGTTACAACCCTTCGGAAGGAACACAACCTTTCATAAAAGTCGCAACTCTTCATAAAAGTTGCAACTCTTCATAAAAGTCACATCTTTTCATGTAAGGGGAATGCTAGTTTTGTAAATAAATAAATTAAAAGGGAATCCTGGTTTGTGATGACGCTACATAGGCGGACATAGAGTTCTCTTTTATATATATATATATATATATATATATATATGATTGTATATATGTGTATAAATACCTCTTATGATTTCGTATAATATCGTGTATAAATATTGAATATCAAGTTTTACAATATTTTTGTAAAAAAGAAATATAAAAGTTTTGTATATTATTGTACTAGATGTATATTAATTAAATAATCACAAAATCATTTTTGCATACAATCCCCCCCCCCCCCCCCCCACACACACACACACACAAAAAGAAAAATCTCTTCCAACCAATTCCACACACTAAAAAAAAAAGAAGCCAAAAACCAAAAAAATCCTTATTTTTGCATAGAATCACAAAATCAGTAAAGTGACGGAAACTTGATTGATGCTTGGACAACCCATCTTCATCAACTTGAATGTCTTCATCTCCTGTTTAACAAAAATATTATTATTTATATAAAAAAGAAAAAAATGAAGGATTGGAATGTGTTTGTATATTTACCTTTCCTATAATCATATAAGACTTCGTATATGTTTGAAATGCTTCACGTGTTTCATTCTCTCTGGAATCTCCTTCAGCTTTTGACAATTATAGATAGAAAGATCTTTAATGAGAGGCATGGCATTTGTGCCTAAATGCCATCTTTCTAAGTTGTCAAGACCATAAAGACGAAGGAACTCTAGTTGACTGAAGCTGTAATCACTGCACATTATTTCTTCTCCTTCATAAGCTCTGGACAAGTGGAGATTCCTTAGGTTTGGCAACATTCCCAAAATAGGCATCGGATCTTTTGTCAGTCTTGACTGCCAAATAACTATCATTGTGATGGAATCTGGAAACACAGGCAGTTTCTCTAATCTCCCACCTAACGACAATTTCTGGAGCTTGTCACAACTATTAACAAATTCAAGGGATGGGAATGGATATGTATATTGTTGACCAAACGAAATACACAATCTGAGAGTGTTAAGGTTTTTCAAGCTGCTAATGTTGTTTAGGGAGTAAGATTTCTCAATATTACCCATCTCTAATTCTCGAAGATTGACTAAATCAACTGGGTCAACATCTTTCCACTGATCACAATCAAGGCGAAGAACTTGAAGACTAGTGAGTTTGCTTATACCTGCCAGAGGTATAGAATATGGAACAACTAAATGTCTTAAATTTATTAGGTCAGCTGTTTCGGGGGGTAATTGGCAAAAGCATGTGTCCACATTGACAACAACAAGTGTCTGTAGATTCTTGAGTTTGCCGATGGAGGAGGGAATTTTACTGACACGTCTTAAGCTTAACAACTTGAGGTTGTACAAACTCCCTATGGCATCAGGTATAACTTCACCATAATCAATATCCAAGTACAACACATATATATGTCGGAACACATCTATATGTTGAAACACAATACAAAAATGTGGATCAAAGTACATAATTGACCTCAACTTCGAGTTAGAAAGACCAAGTGATGAGAGGTACCTTTCTCCTTCACTATGAATGGCATGTCTGATACATGAAGTGGATTTCAAGTTCTTTCTTGGATCATAAATGTCAAAGAAGCTTACCTCCAATGCCTTTTGTATCGCAAGATCACGAAGTAAATCATGAACCTTACATTTAGTAACTTTTTCCCAAAATGTATCCACCACTTGAACCAAGCTTCGTCTTATCAGCTCATTCAAGAAGCCTTCAGCGACATCCTCCATTCTTTCTTCTCCTCTTGGTATGATGAAACCCTCTGCCATCCACAACCGCATTATGTTGTCAGCATAGATCACTTGATCTTCTGGAAAAACACCAAAGTAGAGAAAACACTTCTTGAGCACAGCTGACAAATCGTTGAAGCTTAATGATAGTATGTAGGAGATTTCAATAGAGTCTTCTTCAATGTCCTTCCAAAGGCAGTCTTTCACGTTTTGCCATTTGTCTAGCCCCCATCTATGCGAAAGTAGTCCACTCAATACAACAATTGCAAGAGGTAAGCCTCTACATTTTCCCACCATATCCTTAGCTAGACTTTCCATTGCTGGAACCATTGCTCGAACATCAACTAGTTTCTTACAAAAGAGGGTCCAACTTTCTTCTGGGCTTAGGAAACGAAGTTTATGGACAAAACCTCTGTTGTCTGCTCTTTCAGCGACATCCACTTTGCGCGTGGTAATAATAACTCTGCTGCCATTATTTCTATCCGGAAATGCTCTTTTCAAACTCTCCCATGCTTCTTTCTGCCACACATCATCAACCACCACAAGGTATTTGCTTCCTTTTAATAGCTTACGAAGGTGATTTTCTAGATCTGTTTCTGCCATCTTTTCCAACAGATCTAGAGTTTCCTTGGTGCAACCTTGGATGGATTTTATGATAGTCTTAAGAAGATCCATTGGGTTGTACTCTTGAGAAACACATATCCAAGCACGTGTAGGGAAGCTTGAGACTATATTAGGACTGTTGTAGAGGTTTCTTGCAAGAGTGGTCTTGCCTAATCCGCCCATGCCATGAATGGAGATGACGCTTCTACGAGGCTCTGCTTTGAGAAGTTGAGCTAGCAATGTTTGTACAACATCCTGAAAGCCAACAAAAATGTCATCATCATCTATATATGAGGTAGTTCTCCTCAATGTTGTAACCTGATTACTTGACCCTTCTCCAGCATTACTATTGATATTTGTAATACCATAAGTCTCTCGTTTGCGAGAGATATCCATGATTCGTTGCTTGAGTGATTGGATCTCCTTGGCGACATTGTAGAATTTCTTCTCCTTCCTACATATGCAAGCGCAAGCCTTGAGACGACTAGCACGTTTACCAGCCTCGAAACTGTAAGTCTCGAGTATAGCAACAGCGTCATTAGCAATAGAGTTGATCTCAATTACCCATTGTTGAATTCTATGATCTCCACTTTTCTTTTGTTCTGCATCTTTGAGGAATGACTGTATGATAAGTAGCTCAGTTCTCAGCCATCTAATTTCATCTCTGAGATTTGTTCTTAGTGAAACTTGTTGTATGAGGAAATCACCCAATTTTTGAACTGCTAATGACACAAAGGCATCAGCCATCTTTTGGAATACTACTTTTGATTGAAAAAAAGAAGAAGAAGAAGAGGGGTAGATTGAGAGTTTGATAAGTGATGAATATTGTTAACATGGAATTCAGTATTTAAAGCTCAAAAAATCTGACAGGGGAAAAAGTTGTAAAGTAGAAAGATGATAGAGTTTGAGGTTAATGGTAAAGAAAAGTACATATTCTCTACTAACTGCAAGCCAAGAATTTAAAATTGCATCACACAAGTTATGCTCAGTGTATTGGCCAAGCCAAAAGTTGCCGTTCAAGATTTAATATATATGTATGAAAAATAAATTTGTATAATTTTTTATATACAAAGTACTCCCTCTGTCCCAATTTATGTGACTTACTTTCCTTTTTAGCCCGTTCAAAAAAGAATGACACATTTCTATATAAAGTAACAATTTAAATATAAAATATCTATTTTACCCTTAATGAAATGATTTACAGCCACACAAATTTTTATCATTAATTTGGACTACAAGTTTTAAAAGTCTTTCTTTCTTTCTTAAACTTCGTGCCGACTCAAATTACCTCACATAAAATGGGACAGAGAAAGTATAATTTTTCAACGAAGAATTTCCGATAGAACACCCTGAGCTATATGTGGCTACGCCACTGCTTCATTGACACAAGTTGTGTGTTTAGAGAAGAAATTATGTCCCCCAGGGCAAACAACAACAACAAGTAGGGTCTGGAGAGGGCAAAATGTATGCAGACCGTACCACTACCTTGTGGAGGTAAAGGTTGTTTCAGAAAGGCCCTCGGTAATAAGTCCCCTGGGGCAAATATCACGATATTTCTGCACTTTATTTAATAAGACATACTATCATATTAGATTAAATTTTTAATCAGGACTAGAAGATTTTTAAAATACATGATTTTAAAATTTCATGGTATCAATGTGGTTATAAAATCATATTATAAATAGTAAAATGAGAAATTTTAAATTTAGTATGTTCAAATTTTATCTTTAAATACTAGATACCTTTCTTTTCTTTTTAACTATCCTTGTTAGGGGAATCTATAGGAAAAAATATGATGAACATGACTTCTCAATTTGAAGATGCGTTTTGTAACTT
The DNA here is from genome assembly GCF_900185275.1 of Solanum verrucosum. Taxonomy (NCBI): domain Eukaryota; kingdom Viridiplantae; phylum Streptophyta; class Magnoliopsida; order Solanales; family Solanaceae; genus Solanum; species Solanum verrucosum. The sequence continues at coordinate 6,299,861 of NW_026019988.1, forward strand.
TGAAGAGAAGAAATAAAATATTCGACAATTCAGCACAAATTAATTTGAATTCAGCCTTGGAGGTTATTCCATAAAGGTTTTGTAAAAGCTTGAAGGTCAAGATCTCAAAATTGATTTCCTGAAAACAAATTTTGTTTTGAATATTGTTAACATGGAATTCAGTATTTAAAGCTCAAAAAATCCAACAGGGGAAAAAGTTGTAAAGTAGAAAGATGATACAGTTGATGTTAATCATAAAGAAAAGTATATATTCTCTACTAACTGCAAGCCAAGAATTTAAAATTGCATCACACAAGTTATGCTCAGTGTACTGGCCAAGCCAAAAGTTGCCGTTCAAGATTTAATATATATGTATGAAAAATAATTTTTAACTTATATATTTTGTATAATTTTTGGACGAAAGATGTCCGATTAAACACCCTAAGCTATATGTGGCTACGCCACTGCTTCATTTGCACAAGTTGTGTGTTAATATATACAAGAACTTATGTCCCAAGGCACCAAGTCCCCAGGGCAAACAACAACATACCCAATGAAACCCTACAATTGGGGGTCTGAAAACGGTAAAATGTATGCAAATCGTACCACTAACTCGCGAAGGTAAATGTTGTTTCAGAAAGGCCCTCGGCAATAAATCCCCTAGGCAAACATCAAGATATTTCCGTACTTTATACTTTATTTAAAAAGACACATCATATTAGATTAAATTTTATTATTCAGAAGAGTTGGTTTAATTGTTCCTCCACCTATATCACTTTTAGCTAATTAATTATATTCCATTTGCTTTATTTTATCGAAACATATTTGACTAGGTATTTCATCAGGACTAGAAGATTTTTAAAAGATACGGTTTTAAAATTTTCATGATATCAATGTGGTTATAAAATCATATTATTAATGGTAAAATGAGAAATTTTATATTTAGCACATTCAAATTTAATCTTTAAATAATAAATACCTTTCTTTTTCTTTTTAATTATCCTTCATGACTTCTCAATATGAAGATGCGTTTTGTAACTTTGAAGAGAAGAAATAAAATATTCGATAAGTCAGCACAAATTATTTTGAATTCAGCCTTGGAGGTTATTCCATAAAGATTTTGTAAGAGCTTGAAGGTCAAGATCTCAAAATTGATTTGCTGAAAACAAATTTTGTTTTGAATTGGTGATTTCTCAAAAGAACTGAAACGTCGATGAGACTAATAATTTTCCACAAATGAATCCTCTCGATCCTACCTAGCTCCAGTTGGAAAACAAACAAAACGATTTGAAGTTTAGCGACCAATGCTCAAAATACAAGCAATATGCCTTACTTGTTGCATTATCGTACTAGGATTGGAAATAATTAGGTGTCATGCGGAAACTAGCAAAACAAACTTCGAAAGACCACGAGTAAAAAACCAAACGAGAAATATACCAAAAGACACAGATTTAATGTGGTTCAGTCAATCGACCTATATCCACAAAGGATATGAACAATCCACTATCTAAATATGAGATTACAAAATATTGAGAGAAACAACCTCAACCAATTCACTCGAAATACAAGGAGGTTCACAAATTCTCCTCCATAACCGAAACTCTGAAAACCCTAGGACTACATTGTGAATATTGACTAAGTTAGAAGGAACAAACCCTCTATTTATAGAGTCCTAAACCTTTTCCTATAAGAAAAAGATTAGCCAAATATTAAAACATTTTCCTAAAAAGAAAACCGATTCATGGTAAGAAACTCAGGACAATTAATACCCAACACATGTCACGTCTATGTGTAGGCTCGGGATGTCAACACTAAATTAACACAAATTGATCTTGATCAACTAGTACTGATACTTATACTTAACAAAACACATTACCCCATTCCAAACTCTTTTGTCCCATAGAACTAGTATCCCCCACTGCTCCCCCTGAGCTTCTTTCAGTACTGTGGAATTTGGGTTTTTAGGGTTTATGAAAATGCAGAGGTGCTGTTCATCTGCGGGTCGATCTGCGATAGGTAAACGATGGTTTTCTTCATCCAACAATGATAAAATTGTCGCTTCAGTGCTCTTCGAAAGATTACCGGTAGTGGTTCCCAAAATCGATCCTAATGTATATGCTTTTCAAGAATTTTCGTAAGTTTTTCTTTTTCTGTTCAATTGTTGCATGAAATCGAAATGTAATCAAGCCTTTTGTGATCCAATTACAATGATTTAATTTTAGAGCAATAAGTTCATTAGCTTATACGGGTGTACTATCGTTCCTAAATCATATAAATGCTGGTTCGTATAATAAAATGATCAAAACATTTACCAGTGTTGATTTTTTTCGCTTTCCAGAAACTGTGATGGTTAATTAGGGATTAAGGGTACTTTGATATGTTTGCTTGAGAAAAATAGTACTAAAAAACAATAATTATGCTTCAATCCCAAATTAGTCAGGTCAAATTTATGAATCTTCGCTATTTTGTAAGTTTGATAAAGTATATCTAAGAAAGAAAAGAGTTTCTTTTGTCCAAAATTTTGCAGTGGTTTCTAAATGCTAGGAGATAATGTGTAATGAAGTTGAGAATAATGAGGTTATAGAATGGGTTGGTAACTAAGATGTCAGCAAAAGGAGAAAATGAGAAGGATAAAAAAGAGCAAAGGTTCATGAACAAGAGTTGGTGAATGACAATGTATATGATTGTTTAACGTAATCGGTGTTTAGTTGATTGCAGTAATTTTATTATTAATTTCTTTTATAGGTTTCGTTGGAGGCAGCAATATCGGCGAGAGTATCCAGAAAGTTTTCTGAAGAAGTCTGATACCAGGTACATTTCTGTTGCATTGTTTGAATTACACCTTGCCATTTAATACCTTTTCTTGTGAATTATGTATCTTCATTTTTGAAATATTAACTGATGAATGGTATGAAGAGTGTGCATAGGATGCATGGAATAAGTTTAAACATAATAGACCAGTGAAATTGCTTTAGGAGCTGAATAGCATGAAGAGAGCATAAAAGTCGAAAAGTTTTGAAGATTTTCTGAGCATTCTTCTTTACTCTAGAAATAGAGTTTGTCTAAATGAGAGATCTTGGGGTAAATACTGGTGAATTCTGTTCTGCATACAGTGATTAGAAAAGGGTATGAGCAGCATGGGTTGATGCCGTCCACGACAAAGAAAATAACCAAGAAATAAACAATAAGTTCAAAATTTGGATGGGTGATAAATTTTGCAAAATAAATATTAGTAACTCCTTGTTTACTATTGTAGTTTAGTGCTTTTTTGTTTTCCTTAGATTGTTTAAGACTTTAAGTTCTGGAATCCAGCACTACAGGTATTTTGCTAGTTTTCAGAACTCCTGAATTGAAAATCTGGGAAAATATTCTTTCTAGGTCAAGTTCTCTTTTAAACTACCATTAACAGTTAAAAGGAAGGATTTGTACTCACAACTGAATAAAGAAGTGGGTAAAACAGTTGAGGAAAAAGAGCTCATTGCAACAGGCATGGAACCTGTCAGAAATACTAAATAAAACACATTCATTATGTCTCACGAAAACTAATGGCACAATCATGGAGAGATTTCAAGGTTTTCCTTATTTTACCAATATTTTACTCTTGACTATCTAGCTTTCTGAAGTAACTTGGTCTTGCGAAATTGGTTTCTGTAACTTGGAGAATACCCTTTGGTACTGAGCAGTGAGCATTACTATCTTAGACCATTTACAATTTAAAAACTTTACTTTCATTTCAGAAAAAGTACATGATGGTAAAAATGGCCTAATTTGGAGAGTAAACAGCACACATGTTGGAGAGTAAACACTGTCCCTGTTTTAGCAGTATGACCCAACTGATTTTTACTCCTTGGCTTGTGTAGTATTATTGCTTTTTCTTTCATGCATTCTTCCTTATTAGCCATTAATTATGTACATGGTTCTTCTAGAACATGCTATCACATACTGTTCTGTCTAGTGTCAAATGTCACATGGTCCAGTGGCACGGTTACATCTATATTTTACATGCAGGGGAAAAGGTGATTATCAAATTGATTATAAACCAGCTCCTCGAATCTCAGAAGCAGATAAGACTAATGATCAAAGGTACCAAAGGTTGGACTTCTAACTTTTGTCAAACATTATACAAGAATTTGAATATGGACATTGCACTAGAAGATATTTTTCTTTCAGAGTTGCTTTACCTAAATTCAGCAGACTCGTATTTCCTGACAATAGATGATTATTGACTTCTAATTGTTTACCATAACTAAATTTTTGATGTTGAAATGCCTTAATATTGTCTCGAAGTAATTGATGTGTTAGTTACATGAGATTTGTCTAATTGCGCATTGTGTAAGTATTTAATATTAAGAATGGAGAGCTACTGTTGCTTCCCCCCCCCCCCCCCCTTTATATGCCTTCTTCACCCGCTCTACCCCACAAAATAAAGCTTGCGTCTGTTCTTCAACTCCTCACTTGGTCAAAATTCGCTAAAAGGTACTAACCCTATACAAAACCTTTGCATTTTCCTGAACATGAATAATATGTCAACAGATATTCAAAGCTTTTGTTTCCTTCTGCTGGTTAGTATTTCATGTTACTGATTATGAAATTTTGTTGATATGCATAAGGTCATTACATCGAGCATTAGACAGGAGACTCTATCTTCTAGTCCATGGTACCACACAAGGTAGTGGAAAGCCTGTCTGGCATTTCCCTGAAAAAAATTATGATTCTGAAGAGAATTTGCGCAAGGTAAATAGTATTTATTCAGTCCATTTCTTTGGTGATTTAGTAATTATGGTTAGAAAAATGAAATATAAGTTGCAACTATTTGCAGTGTGCTGAGTCTGCCCTAGAATCTTTCATTGGAGATCTTTCACATACATATTTTGTTGGAAATGCCCCTATGGGTCATATGGTCATGCAATCCACTGAAGACAAGAAAATCCCGTCAATCAAGGTTTGTACATTTTAATTATTGAAGTATTGAAGTATTGAAGTATTGAAGAAGAGGACAGTAAGAAATTCTGTCATCCCACAGGGAGTGAGGGACGGATGGAGGGAAATTCCCTGATAGCTTCTGCAAAGTTTGTGCCTCTTATGTATATATTCTATATTTTATTGTGGCAGCGCTTCTTCTTCAAATCCCAAGTTATTGCAGCCAACAAATTTGATATTAGAAAATGTGATGATTTTGTCTGGGTGACCAAAGATGAACTGTTGGAATACTTTCCTGAGCAAGCTGAATTCCTGAACAAGATGATCATCAGCTGATGTTAGTTTCTGCTCAAACTTCAGGCTTAGTAGGATAGCGGAAATAGTTTTGATCTGAAAAATCCATTTCTTCCCGCAAATGTAATGGCTTGGACTGCTGGAGACCAATTTTATGTCTCGATAGTCTTGACTGCAATTTGCCAGTGTGCCATTCATCAAATTTTACAGAATTTTGAACATAGGATACCTAAATTACGATGGCCTTCTGCCTCAGCTATCACCATGAAGCTATGCTCAGAACTCTGAAGTAGTCATGCAATTCAGTATGAATATGCTTGTATATGCATGATTTTGTCCCAACATACCCAACGTAATCCCATAAGTGGGGTCTGAGAAAGGTATGTACCCAGACTTTGTCCTTACCTTGAGAGCTAGAGAAAGTTGTTTCCTAAAGACCCTCAGCAAAAGTAAAAACAGTTTGAGAAAAGAAGACAACTGGAAGTAACCAACTTAAACACAAAATTTGCATAATTTAAAATTCAAAAATCTTAAACCTAGCAACTTGTTATACTAAAGTTTACTGCAGTAACTAAAAACAATTTTCAACAATCTTTCTACAACATCCTGAAATCCAACAAAAATGTCACCCTGATCATCCACATAGGAGGTAGTTTTCCTCAATGTTCTAACCATGGAAGCCTGATTACTTGGACCTTCTCCTGCATTATTATCGATATTTGTAATACCATAAGTCTCTCGTTTGCGAGAAATATCCATGATTCGTTGCTTGAGTGATTGGATCTCCTTGGCATCTTGGCGACATTGTAGAATATATTTCTTGAGACAACTAGCAAATCCAATGTCATCACTTTTACCAACCTCGAAGTTATAAGTCTTGAGTATAGCAACAACATCATTAGCAATAGAGTTGATCTCAAACACCCATTGTTGAACTCTATGATCTCCACATTGCTTTAGTTCTGCATCTTTGAGGAAAGACTGCATGAAGTGTAGCTCATTTCTCAGCCATTTAACTTCATCTCTCAGACTTGTAAGCATGGAAACTTCCTGTATTAGAAAATCACCCAATTTTTGAACTACAAATGACAGAAAGGCATCAGCCATCTCAGGAATACTTCTTTTGATTGAGAATAGTAGTGAGACATAAATGTGAGAGTAAATAGTGTGTCCACTTATATAGAGGCATAATATATAAACATGACCCTTAATTTGACGTCAACTGATAACTATGACCTTTAACTTTGGGTGAGCATAAATAGACAATTAAACTTGTATAAAATTGAATAACTAGACACATTCGTCCTATATGACACTCTACATGGCAATTTTGTGTCCTATATGTATTATGCCATGTAGGATGTCTACTTGTTCAATTTTATACAAGTTTAATTGCCTACTTGTGCACACTCAAAGTTGAAGAATATAGTTGTACGCTGAAACCAAGTTAAGGGTCATGTTTATGTATTATGCCTATATATATATGTGTGTGTGTGAGAGAGAGAGAGAGATTAAAGTTTAGAAAAAACGAAACATGACCATGTGGTTTCTGAGAAAAAAAATTATGACTAGACAAGGCAAGCCATTATCAAAAAGGACAAAGATGCAATCAAAGGGTAAGGTACATTTTTTTTTTTATTCTTGAAATATGTATTAAAGCTTCTTTAACTCGTGGGAAAATATATATGGAGAGAATTAAGTCTACTTTATTATTTTCTTATTAATCTTCGAATTACAACTATATATTTTATGTAATGTGATGCGCACATGTAAGGGTATAATAGATATTTTAAAGATTTAATTAGGATGAAATTTTTTAATTTCATATATCAAGTTTTCTTTCAATATCCTTCTTAATGGTGCGTATTTTACATGAAAATTAACCTTAAAAAAAATTCACAAAAGTATTATATTCCAACTTACCACTCTGAATTTTATATTTAATTTTAAAAAAAGGCATTGAATATTATTTTTTACTATTGCTACTAAACTACTATCTCTGTCCACTTTTAATTATCATAGTTTCCTTTATAGAGTCAAACTATAAAAACTTTGACTAACATTTTATGATGTATTTTTTCATCATATTGATATGCAAAAAATTGCAATTTACAATACTTTTCGTATAGTTTTTTGAATATCTATTTTTTTTAAAAAAAATATTGAATAAATGTAATCTAATTTAACTTTGAAAATTTATCAAATTAACTTTCGAAAAACGCAACATGACAAATAAAAGTGGATGGAGGGAGTAGTTATCATCATCATATATTATATTAAAAGTGAAGATCTACCAAGTGTAAAATTGGATTACCATTTTGCTCCTATACTAAATTAAAATGTAATAAAATAATTACTCTAAACATAAATTAAATATCTAATTAAATAGTATTATTTAAATAACGTAATAGGGGAGTAAATGAGAACTTACTTTAATAGTTCATATTCGTGAATCCTCCAAAACATGCCCAACTTAATTACTCAATCATTATGTGTTGAAACAGCTGAACATAGTATTCTTTTTTAAAAATTAATTCTCCATAAATATTTGTTTTCTTTCTTTTGATGGTAATGAACGAACACTAAACTTCTAATTAAGGGAAATGCTAAATGGTCAGAAAATTTAGTCAGAATTTGGCTAGAAAATTAAAAAAAATTATAATTTTTTTTTAATTTTAAAACAAACTAATTTTTTTTCCATTTTTTAGTTAAAATGTATTAAAGTTAAAAGGGTAAAAATGTTTAAAAAGGTAAAATAACATAGATAAAATATCATTCTGGCTAAATTCTGATCAAATTTTCTGGCCAATTTTTTTTTTCTTTAATTAATATAGAAGTTGCAACGTACTTTGTTAATTATGAGAAGTTCAAGGAATCAAATTAAGTGATTGAGGAATACAAAAGAATTTTACCATCAAATCTTCAAGACTAGACTATATAAACATACCTAATATTAGTCATTCAATATATGCTTCCGTCGGTAAGCTAGTACAAAAGCGTGTCTTCTAATTTTCAGGTACATTCTTATTAAGTCTAGATTTTTCTGTTTAATTTGCTAACTTCATTTGACTGATAATCATCTAATTTATTTAACGGAAAAAGGTAAAAAATGTCCTTAACGTATTGAAAATGGTTCAAAAATGCCCTCCCATCCACCTATTGGATAAAAAATGCCCTCCTATCCACCTATTTGGATTAAAAAAATACCGTTAAGGTTAAGTTTAAGCCTAAAATTATTAACAGAAGCTGATGTGGCATTAAAAATTCTTTTAATTAAATATGTGATATTATTTTATTGGTCCACATGTAAGATCCAATTTCATTCACAAGCATACTCATTGATCCAAACCCATTTCTTAAAAACCCAACACTTTCTTCATCTTCCTTTTCCAAAATGACTTGGTGAATTAATAAAAGCATGAAGATGGCGATGAATTATCAGAAGCATCCCAAGTCAAAAACTGAAAAATCTCAATTGGGTCATCATCATCAGCAAAATCTAACTTGGCGACAAGTTATCACAAGCATCCAAGTGCATACAGAGCAGAAAACAGGTGAATTAGTAACGTTGATGGAGAAAGGGAACTCGAATTAGAAACACTGCTTTACATCTAAAAGCATTTGGTTACATTTTGAGAGCCAGTGGGACAAGTATAATGTCCAAGGCTGTGCTAGAAAACGGGACTGTAGAATATTGAAAACCAAGTAAATTCAACATATCTTGAAAATCAGTACTTTATTAATTCCTCCAAATAATTTTGGAGAAGGAAAATGAAGAAAGTATTGGGTCTTTCATTTAGAAATGAGTTTGGGTTAATGGGTATGATTGTGAATGAAATTGGGTTTAGTTAATTGCATGTGGATAAATAAAAATAATGCCACATATTTAATTTTAAAAAATCATTTATGCCACATCAGCTTTTGTTAAACTTAACCTTAAGGGCATTTTTGATCCAGAATTTTTGATTCAATAGGTGGAAGAAGGACATTTTTTAGCCATTTCCTATACGTTAAGGGTACTTTTGACGTTAAGCCATTTCATTTCACATGTAAAGAAATGAGTGTTGTACATATGTGGTTTGATACTGAAGATGATCAACTCTTTTTGATCCTAAGCATTATAGCCGAAACTTTGGACAACGATGGATACCAAGACCTTTAATCAGAGGCATGTCACTTGTGCCTAAATGCCATCTTTCTAGGTTTGAAAGAATAGCAAGATACATGAACTTTAGTTGACTGAAACTGTTATCACTTCAGGTTATTTCTTTTCCTTTATAAGCTGCGAATAATTTGAGATTCCTTAGGTTTGGCAACAATCCCAAAATATGCATCGGTCGGATCTTTTGACAGTTTTGAACCCCCAAAAATCATCACTGTGATGGAATTTGGAAATAGATGCAGCAGTTTCTCTATTCTCCCTGTTAACCACAATTTATGGAGCTTTTCACAACAATTAATAAGTTCAAGGGATGGTAATGGAGATGCAACACGGTTACACTGCAATCTGAGAGTGCTAAGGTTTTTCAAGCTGCTAATGTTGTTTAGGGAGTAAGATTTGTTAATATAATGCATACTTAATTCTCTAAGATTGACTAAATCAACAGGGTTAACATCTTTCCACTGATCACAACAGATGCCATCAACAACTTGAAGACTGGTGAGTTTGCTTATACCTACCAGAGGCTCTGAATATGGAGCAACTAAATGTCTTAGATTTATTAGGTCAGCTGTCTTGGGGGTTAGTTGGCAATATGATCCGTCCTCATTGACAACGACAAGTGTCTGTAAATTCTTGAGTTTGCCAATGGAGGAGGGAAGATTATCAATACCTCTCAACCTTAACAACTTGAGGTGGTACAAACTCCCTATGGCATTAGGTATAACACCACCTTCTTTAATATACAAGTACAACACATATAGATGTCGAAACACATTTATATGTTGGAACACATTACAAAAATCCTGATCAAAGAACATAATTGACCTCAATTTTAAGTTAGAAAGATCAAGTGAGAGGTACCTTTCTCCTTGACTATGAATGACATGTCTGGTACATAAAGAGGATATGGAGTGGCTTTTAGGATCATAAATGTCAAAGAAGTTTACCTCCAATGCCTTTTGTATGGCAAGATCACGAAGTAAATCATGAACCCTACATACGGTAACTTCTTCCCAAAATGCTCCAGCCATTTGAACCAAGCTTCGTCTTATTAGCTCATTCAAGAAGCCTTCAGCGATATCCTCCATTCTTTCTTCTCCTCTTGGTATGAAACCCTCCGCCATCCACAACAGTATTATGTTTTCAGCCTTGACCACTTGATCTTCTGGAAAAATACCAAAGTACAAAAAACATTGCTTGAGCGCAATTGGCAAATCATTGTAGCTTAATGATAGTATGTTGGAGATTTCAATAGATTTATCGTCTTTAATGTTCTTCCAAAGGTGATCTTTCACCTTTTGCCATTCATCTAGCGCCCCTTTATGCGAAAGAAGTATGCTCAATACAACAATCGCAAGAGGTAAGCCTTCACACTTTTCCACCATATCTCTAGCTAATCTTTCCATTTCTGGAACCATTTCTCGAACATCAAGTAGTTTCCTACAAAAGAGATCCCAACTATCTTCTTGGCTTAGGAAACGAAGTTTATGGACAAAATCTCTGTCGTCTGCTCTTTCAGCGACATCCTCATTGCGCGTGGTAATAATGACTCTGCTGCCATTCTTGCCATCCGGGAATGCTCTTTTTAAAATCTCCCATGCTTCTCTCTGCCATACATCATCAACCACCACAAGGTATTTGCATTCTTTTAAAAGATCACGAAGGTAAATTTTAATATAATGCATACTTAATTATTGAAGATTGACTAAATCAATAGGGTCAACATCTTTCCACTGATCACAACCAATGCCTTTAAGAACTTGAAGACTTGTGAGTTTGCCTATACGTTTCAGAGGTTTTGAATACGGAGCAACCAAATGTCTTAGATTTATTAGGTCAGCTGTCTCGCAGGGTAGTTGGCATGAGTACCCATAGTCATTGACAAGAAGTGTCTGTAAATTCTTGAGGTTGCCAATGGAAGAGGGAATATCATAGATACCTCTCAATCTTAAGAACTTGAGGTGGTACAAACTTCCTATGGCATCAGGTACTATAGACTTATTGTCAACACGAATCTCCAAGTACAACACATAGAGATGTTGGAACACATTATGGAACTTTATAAGACCCATCTTTAAAAAGTTTGGATCAAGGAACATAAGTGACCTCAATTTAAAGTTAGAAAGATCAAGTGAGAGATACCGTTTTCCTTGACTATGAATGGAATGTCTCAGACAAAAGGAGGATATGGAGTGCTTTCTTGGATCATAAATGTCAAAAAAGCTTACCTCCAATGCTTTTTGTACAGCAAGATCGCGAAGTAGATCATGAATCCTACATTTACTAACTTTTTCCCAAAATGTTCTTGCCGCTTGTATTAAGCTTCGTCTTATCAGCTCATTCAAGAAGCCTTCAGCAACATCTTCCATTATTTCTTTACCTGTTGGTACGAATCCTTCAGCCATTCACAACCATAATATGTGATTAACATGGACCACGTGATCTTCTGGAAAAATACCAAAGTACAGGAAACACTGCTTGAGCGCAGTTGACAAACCGTTGTAGCTCAATGATAGTATGCAGGAGACTTCACTAGAGCCGTCTTTAATGTTTTGCCAAAGGTGGTCCTTCACCTTTTGCCATTCTTCGAACCCCCTTTTATGTGAAAGTAGTCCGCTTAGTACAACAATTGCAAGAGGTAAATCTCCACACTTGTCCACCATTTCCTTTGCTAGCCTTTCCATTGCTAAGACATTGCCTGAACATCAAGTTGTTTCCTACAAAAGAGATCCCAACTTTCTTCTTGGCTCAGGAAACGAAGTCTATAGACAAAACCTTTGTTATCTGCTCTTTCAGCGACATCCTCTTTGCGTGTGGTAATAATAACTCTGCTGCCGTTCTTGCTATCTGGAAACGCTCGTTTCAAACTTTCCCATGCCTCTCTATGCCATAAATCATCGACCACCACAAGGTATTTGGGTTCTTTTAAAGGATCATGAAGGTAAATTTCTAGAACTCTCTCTGTCATCTTTTCCAACAAATCTAGAGTTTCCTTGGTGCAACCTTGGATGGATTTTATGATATTCCTAAGGAGATCCATGGTGTTGTACTCTTGAGAAACACATATCCAAGCACGTGTAGAGAAGCTAGAGACTATATTAAGACTGATGGATAGGTTTCTCGCAAGAGTTGTCTTGCCTAATCCGCCCGTACCATAAATGGAGATGACGCTTCTGTGAAGCTCTGCTTTGAGAAGTTCAGCTAGCAATGTTTGTACAACATCCTGAAAGCCAACAAAAATGTGATCCTCATCTACATATGAGGTAGTTCTCCTCAATGTTCTAACCATGTCATACTGATTGTTTGGGCGATTACTTGGCCCTTCTCCTGCATTATTGATATCTCTAATACCATAAGTCTCTCGTTTGCGAGAGATATCCATGATTTGATGCTTTAGTGATTGGATCTCCTTGCTGACGTTGTAGAATTTTGTCTCCTTCTTGCAGATGCAATTGTAAGCTTTTAGACGACTAGCAAATCTAGCGTCGTCACCTTTACTAGCCTCGAAGCTATAAGTCTCGAGTATAGCAACGGCGTCATTTGATCTCAAACACCCATTGTTGAACTCTTTGATCTACAACTTGCTTTTGTTCTGCATCTTTAAGGAAAGACTGCATGAAGAACAGCTCATTTCGCAGCCACCGCACATCCTGTCTGAGACTTGTACGCAGGGAAGCTTCCTGTATGAGAAAATCCCCCAATTTTTGAACTGCGAATGACACAAAGGCATCAACCATCTTTAGGACAAAAGACAAATCAAAGTTAGCTGTTAATTGCTGCCAGAAGAAGTTTGACTCAAGAGTTAAGTATATTTTAGTTTACTTTTCTTCTCTTTGATTAATTAGTAAAAGAATTATATCAAATGTGGAATAATATTAACAAGTACATTATTAGTACACATTCCCAGAAAATTTAAAATTGGTTTGGTTGTAGTGCACATGATATCTTTATAATTTCTATATAGTCAATATTTGACTTTGAATTATTCCATCAGAATAGTGATCTCTCTCACCCCTCCCCCCCCTCCCCCTTTTTTTTTTTTTAGTGTTTCAATAAATCTGAACGATTAATCTGTATAAGAAAAAAAATATTAATATTGTTAAGATATCTATTTAAAGATTTTCATGAAAATTGGAGGTAGAGTGTGCGTACACTCTACCCTCCTCAGATCCCACTTAGTGAGATTTTACTGGATATGCTGTTGTTAGCAGTTCAACAAATCCCTCATCCAACTTACTGTCATCGTCCTCCATTAATTACATACCACCATTTGGCATCTACAACCATTATTTATTAAGAATTATAATAAATATTTTAAAGTACAACATATTTATAAAATATATATAAATATAGTATCGCTTTGGTTTGATTTTGATATGCTTTTTCTTAAGTTATAACTAAACTAAATTAATTATGATGGATTTTTTTTTCTTCAATACTAAACCAAATCCTTGTTTGAGTTTCTTTTTCTTGATTTGATTCAGTCTAATCAACTAGCAAATAAGCACTTCGACTTTGAGAGTGCCTAGATGATCATTTTGTAAGTGAGAGTGCTCAACTCATAGCTCAAATATGAGACTCGATAAATTAAGATACTTAAGGTATATTTTTTACCATCAACTTTTTAATTAACAATAGAACAATATTGATAGTGATGATTAATATAACCGATTGTCAATCGTCAATATTTTTTGGGATTGAGACTTAAGGGTGTGTTTGGTATGAAGGAAAATGTTTTCTTAGAAAATAAGTTGGTTTTTAACTTATTTTCTCATGTTTGGGTGATGGATGAAAAATATTTTCTAGTGTTCAGTTGGTGAATGAAAAACATTTTTCAGAAAAAAAAAAAACTTTTATTTTTGGCTAGAGATTAGAAAATACATTTTAGGAAAATAGTTTCTGATTAGAAAATCAACTCCGATAATTGATCCAAAACCTGATCCCGACACCTGAATTGGGACCTGACCTCGACTCCTGACCTAAGACTCGACATTGACCTTGACCCTGATCTTGAACCCGATGATTGTTTTGGTTCTCGATCTCGACACGAACCCGAGATCTAAACCAAGATTCGACCCCAACACTCGATGTGAGACCTGACCCCGACACTTGAGCCAACTTCCAACTCCGGATCTGATCCCAAATCCCTATCAAGGACTTGACTTTCAAATCAAAATTCAACCACGACACCCGACCCCGACAACCGGTCTGGGACTCAAATTTGACAACTAACCTGAGACTAAACCTCGACTATTGACCCAAACTTGACTCTGACACTCAATTTGGAACCCCACACCGACACCTGACTCGGGAACAAACCCCAACGTCCAATCCAAGATCTGACCTAGAATTTTGATCTGGGACTCGACACCCGAATCAGAATTTGACTCAGACCCATCTCTTGGGTTAGGTCTCGCATCCAGGTTAGGAGTCGTGTCCCGAATCGAGAATTAAGAGTCAGATCCCGAATTAGTATTGATAATAACTCGAGACTTGAGTTAGGGTGGAAAGGTGAGGTGTGAGGTTGAAAAAGAGTTCTGAAAAATGTTTTCCTTACTTTTTGGAGGTAAGTCATTTTTCTTAAATTTGAGGAATATAAGTTGGTATGGAAAATATTTTCCTTCCTACCAAATACATTGTCGGTTGGTTCGAAAACAAGTTATGCTAGCATTAATTATGTTGGCATTAATTTTTATTGCTTCTTTGCTTTGTCATATTCAAAATAATATGCATTGTTTAATTTCTAAGAATAAGTTGTTTGTCTCCACCTTGTTGTTTGCAAGCTTTAGTCATTCATTTTTAAAAATAAAATTTATATCTTATTTAGCTTAAATATTTTTGTGTGTGCATTATATTGCAAAGATGTCTACTGTAGTTCATTATGTCTGGCCTATTGGGGATGATAGACCATCACTATACTTCTCCACAAATTTTCAGAAGATTCAATCTTGCCGTTTGAGAGAAATCAAGTTGCAAAGTTTGACGAAATTCTGTTTTGTATTATAGGGTATAAAATTATACATTATTGTATATGGGTGTATAAATACCTCTTATAATTTTGTATAATATTCATATATAAATTATTGTATATCAAGTTTTACAATATTTTTGTAAAAAAGAAATATAAAAGTTTTGTAATATTATTGTACCAGCTGTATATTATTGTATACTAGATGTATATTAATTAAATAATCACAAAATCATTTTTGCATACAATCCCCCCCCCCCCCCCCCCCCCAAAAAAAAAGAAAAAAAATCTCTTACAATCAATTCCACACACTAATAAAAACGCCAAAAACCAAAAAATCAGTAAAGTGATGGAAACTTGATTGATGCTTGGACAACCCATCTTCATCAACTTGAATGTCTTCGAGTAACAGCTTCATCTCCTGTTTAACACAAACATTATTTATATAAAAAAAGAAAAAAAATGAAGAAAGTTATGTAGGATTGGGATTTGTTTGTATATTTACCTTTCCTATTATCAAAAATAAGAGTTCATATGAGATATATGTTTGAAATGCTTCACGTCTTTCATTCTCTCTGGAATCTCCTTCAGCTTTGAACAACGATGGATAAGAAGATCTTTAATGAGAGGCATGGCACTTGTGCTAAATCCCATCTTTCTAGGTTCCAAAGATAATCAAGAATAAGGAACTCTAGTTGACTGAAGCTGTTATCACTGCACATTATTTCTTTTCCTTCATAAGCTCTAAACAATTGGAGATTCCTTAGGTTTGGCAACATTCCCAAAATAGGCATCGGATCTTCTTTCAGTGTTGAGTTCCAAAGAGCTATCATTGTGATGGAATTTGGAAACAGAGGCAGTTTCTCTATTCCCCCATCTAAACACAATTTCTGGAGCTTTTCACAACAATTAACAAATTCAAGGGATGGTAATGATTCCATATTTAAACAATACAATTTGAGAGTGCTAAGGTTTTTCAAGCTGCTAATGTTGTTTAGTGAGTAAGATTTGGTAATATCATGCATGCTTAATTCTCGAAGATTGACTAAATCAACAGGGTCTACATCTTTCCACTGATCACAACAAACGCCTTGAAGAACTTGAAGACTAGTGAGTTTGCTTATATGTACCAGAGGTTCTGAATACGAAGCAACTAAATGTCTTAAATTTATTAGGTCAGCTGTCTTGAGGGGTAGTTGGCTAAAGTGTCCGCCCTCATTGACACAAAGTGTCTGTAAATTCTTGAGATTGCCAATGGAAGAGGGAAGACGACGGATACCTCTCAATCTTAAGAACTTGAGGTGGTACAAACTCCCTATGGTATCAGGTACTATAGGCATATTCCCAACATGCATATCCAAGTGCAACACATATAAATGTTGGAACATAATTGACCTCAACTTACGAAAATCTGGATCGAAGACCATAATTGACCTCAACTTTAAGTTAGAAAGATCAAGAGAGGGGTACCTTTCTCCTTGACTATGAATGACATGTCTGATACATAAAGAGGATATGGAGTGGCTTTTTGGATCATAAATGTCAAAAAAGTTTACCTCCAATGCCTTTTGTATCACAAGATCATGGAGTAAATCATGCACCCTACATTCAGTAACCCTTTCCCAAAATGTATTAGCCACTTGAACCAAGCTTCGTCTTATCAGCTCATTCAAGAAGCCTTCAGCGACATCCTCCATTCTTTCTTCTCCTCTAGGTATGAAACCCTCGGCCATCCACAACCATGTTATGTTATCAGCCTTGACCACTCGATCTTCTGGAAAAATACCAAAGTAGAGAAAACACTGCTTGAGCGCAGTTGACAAATCATTGTAGCTTAATGATAGTATGTTGGAGATTTCAATAGATTTATCTTCTTTAATATTCTTCCAAAGGTGATCTTTCACCTTTTGCCATTCGTTTAGCCCCTTTTTATGCGAAAGTAGCCCGCTCAATACAACAATTGCAAGAGGTAAGCCTCCACATTTTTCCACCATATCCTTAGCTAGACTTTCCATTTCTGGAACCATTGATCGAACATCAAGTAGTTTCCTACGAAAGAGATCCCAACTTTCTTCTTGACTTAGGAAACGAAGTTTATGAGCAAAACCTCTGTCGTCTGCTCTTTCAGCGACATCCTCTTTGCGCGTGGTAATAATGACTCTGCTGCCATTCTTGCCATCTGGGAATGCTCTTTTCAAACTTTCCCATGCTTCTCTCTGCCATACATCATCAACCACCACAAGGTATTTGCGTTCTTTCAATAGATCACGTAGATAAATTTCAAGATCTCTTTCTGCCATCCTTTCCAACAAATCTAGAGTTTCCTTAGTGCAACCTTGGATGGATTTTATGATATTCCGAAGAAGATCCATTGTGTTGTACTCTTGAGAGACACATATCCAAGCGCGTGTACGGAAGCTATTGCGTATATCAGGACTGTTGTAGAGGTTTCTCGCAAGAGTGGTCTTGCCCAATCCGCCCATGCCATAAATGGAGAGGACACTTCGACCAGGCTCTGCTTTGAGAAGTTCAGCTAGCAATGTTTGTACAACATCCTGATAGCCAACAAAAATGTTATCATCCACATATGAGGTAGTTCTCCTCAATTTTGTAACCTGATTACTTGGACCTTCTCCTGAATTATTATTAATATTTGTAACACCATAAGTCTCTCGCTTGCGAGAGATATCTATGATTCGCTGCTTGAGTGATTGAATCTCCTCGGCAACATTGTAGAATTTCTTCTCCTTCCTACAGATGCAAGCACAAGCCTTGAGACGACTATCACCTTTACCAGCCTCGAAACTGTAAGTCTCGAGTATAGCAACAGCGTCATTAGCAATAGTGTTGATTTCAAACACCCATTGTTGAACTCTGTGATCTACACATTGCTTTAGTTCTGAATCTTTGAGGAAAGACTGCATGAAGAGTAACTCATTTCTCATCCATGTAACTTCATCTCTCAGACTTGTTCTCAGTGAAACTTTTTGTACGAGGAAATCACCCAATTTTTGAACTGCAAATGACACAAAGGCATCAGCCATTTTTAGGGTTGAAAAGAAGAAGAAGAAGTAGTGTGTATGGAAACTAATATTTGAGAGATGAATATTGAGAGTTTGATAAGTGATGAATATTGTTAACATGGAATTCAGTATTTAATGGTTAAAAAAGTTCTAAAAGTATATATTCTCTACTAAGTGCAAGCCAAGAATATAAAATTGCATTACACAAGTTATGCTCAGTGTAGTGGTGAAGCCAAAAGTTGCATGACACAAGTTATGTTCAAGATTTAGTATATATGTATGAAAAATAAGTTTTAAGTTATATATTTTGTATAATTTCTTATATACATAGTATAATTTTTCGACGAAAGATGTCTGATCGAACACCCTAAGCTATATGTGGCTTGGCCACTGCTTCATTGGCACAAGTTGTGTGTTTAGACAAGAAATTATGTCCCAATGCACAAGTCCCCCAGGGTCTGGAAAGGGCAAACAACAACAACAAGTAGGGTCTGGAGAGGGCAAAATGTATGCAGACCGTACCCCTACCTCGTGGAGGTAAATGTTGTTTCAAAAAGGCCCTCGGCAATAAGTCCCCTGGGTCAAATATCACGATATTTCTGTACTTTATACTTTATTTAAAAAGACATACTATCATATTAGATTAAATTTTATTATTCAGAAGAGTTGGTTTAATTGTTCCTCCACCTCAATCACTTTTAGCTAATTAGCTAATTAGTAATATTCCATTTGCTTTATTTTATCGAAACATGTTTGACTAGGTACGCCATTTTAATCAGGACTAGAAGATTTTTAAAATATATGGTTTAAAAATTTTCATGATATCAATATGGTTATAAAATCATATTATTAACAGTAAAATGGGAAATTTTAAATTTAGTACGTTCAAATTTCATCTTTAAATTATAGATACCTTTCTTTTCTTTTTAACTATCCTTGTTAGGGGAATCTATAGGAAAAAATAAAGATGTGTTTTGTAACTTTGAAGAGAAGAAATAAAATATTCTTTAAGTCAGCACAAATTAATTCAAATTCAGCCTTGGAGGTTTTTCCATAAAGATTTTGTAAGAGCTTGAAGGTCAAGATCTCAAAATTGATTTGCTGAAAACGAATTTTGTTTTGAATTGGTGATTTCTCAAAAGAACTGAAACGTCGACGAGACTAATAACATAAAATTTCATATTATTTGGGTAAAATTTGAATTAGTTTTGGGACTGAATTTTTAATTTTAGTTCGTTGAAATTCAAAATTACAGTCGAACTATATAAAAAATCATATGATAATCATGTAATGCTGGGTGAGTTATATGTAAATTGTTTTTTAAGTTTGGTATTTTATTGTAGTTGTATTTTTTTTCTGATCTCCCCCTCGATGTCTGGTACCCGCTAGAGCTCAATTATCTCGAATTTATGCTGCATAGGGCTCATTTGAGGGGAAGCGCTCTCTGACTAAAGCAAATTCCACAGTACTCCTTAATATAAAAAATTGTTTTTTTTACTAATTAATTCAAACAAGCAGAACACTTTATGGTTAATTCTTGCATAAAAATTAGGAAAAAACATTTCAGAAACTCTACTTAGAGCCTGTTTGGAATTGTTGTTGCGAGGTCAAAAGTACTTTTTTTTTTAAAATTAAGTGTTTGACAAATTCTTAAAATTGCTTTTAAATGAAAGCAGAAACAGTTTTTCTACTGTTGGGAAGAAGCTAAAATTAGTTTTTTAAGACTAAAATATCCCTTACATATATACATATTTATCAATATATACCTTATTAATTAACTAGTCTTCGAAACGTGCATTGCACGTTTGACCCCTATTATTATAGTAAATTTATACAGTCCCAACTCATGTTTCTAATATCCTTATCTTATTGTGTGTCACCAAATTCGTCCATTGAGTCCATGTAATGTAAGGCTGGGCACCGGACCGGAATGAGACCACTGGACTGGAACGAACCGGTATCGGACCGGAACGGGACGGTTTGACCGGGTTGTTGACCGGTACCGGGATGAACCGGACCGGAACTACCGGGATGGAGGCTCAGTTCCGTCCCGTCCCACTATATACCGGGATAGAACCGGAACGGAACGGGATGGGATAAACGGGACGGCACATATAGCTCTTTCAAAAAATAATTATTTTTTTTGAGTTATTTTGAATGACGAAAATATGAATGTTTTTTTTATTTTTCTAAGTTATATTAGTTTATAGTATTTAAGTTTTAAAATTTATAATAATTTTACTTAAGTTTATTTTAAAGATATTTTTTTAAATTTTTTTATATAAGTTTGTAAGTTAAGTTTAATAAAGTTTTTTTAAAAAAAGTTTTTGAGCTTATGTAGTTATGTTATAAGTTTTAAAGATTTGAATCTTTTGAAGTTTATAAGTTATTAAGTTATACTTATAACTTGTAAGTTAAATAACTTAAGTTTGTAATTTTAAAAAATTAAATAAACAAAAAAGAAATGCTAATAAAAGTAAATAATGACAAAAATATTATTTTTTATTTTAATTAAAAATGATTTACCGGGACCGGAACGGAACCGGAATGAACCGGTACTGGTATACCGGTACCAAATCATGATACCGTTCTGTTCCGTGTACCGGTTCAATGTATCCCATCCCGTCCCGAATACTACCGGACTGGAAAGGACCGGAACGGTACCGGTACAACCCGTTCCGGTGCCCAGCCTTAATGTAATGTAAGAAATTTTGTAAAAATAAATTATATAAAATAGAGTTAGAAAAACTCTTTTTATAATTCGTGGAAGTGTCATTACAGGTTTATTTCAAAAGCATATAATAAAAGAAAAATATCTTCTTCTTTTTTGGATTGAATACTTGAATGTCACCCATGTCAAGGTATGGACGTATTCAGATCCGGCTCCTCTCCATTTCTTTTCTCTCCATTCCCCCAAGTTCTTGCTTGGTGTGAGAACACATGCCATAGGTAAAAATTAATGACTAAGAATTAATTGATTAAAATAAAATTTTAAATATGATTTAGATAATTAATATTTCATAAGAAAAATAACAATACCATGATTATAATTCATAAGTCATAACAATATAATATCTTGTCCATAAATAAATTATAAAAACTTTTATCATTTCTAATTTTTTTTTTCTACGAATATTTATCTTCTATTTTTTAATTATTTTTTTTGAGTAAGTTTTAGATAGCAACTTTGAACTTGCTCTTTAAAATTATGCCAAAAAAAAAAAAAAGAAGTTATAATGATACATACAAAATATACTGTATTTATTTACTTCTACGTATGGCTTTATTGATGCACATGTAACATTATTTTTTTTCAGAATAATAATTAAGATTATTTATATCTTATAAAAAAAAATAGAAAAGAAAATTATTCTTTATGTAATAAAGAATATCAATGCAACTAAAACGCAAATTAAATCAATTCCATACGTGATGAAGCAGACATACTTTATCAATAACAAATGAAAAAAAACAAACAACTCAGAAAAGAATCTTTATTAAAAGCCTGATAATCAATGGAAGAAGAAGAAATTATTATGAAAAATTACGAGAATCAATTAAGCAAATAAATTTTCTTTATGTATAACTTACATAAATCTCATAGCGTAAAACTTAAATTATCTTCTATCCCTATTATTTTTCTAATTACACAAATCTCATGTTTTTTAGGCATTTCGGATACAAGAATCCGGATACATTATTGTTGATACATTATGTATCAATCTGTTGCACTTATTAAGGAAAAACAAAGCTGAAAAATCAAATTAAGATCTTATAGTATTTATCTGTTGCACTAATTAAGGAAAAAAACTAAAAATTAAATTAAGATCTCATAAATTGTGCTATACTATTCCAAATTATTGTCAAGAATTCAATCATATAGTGTAACTAGCCAAAAAATTCAAAAATTAAATTTCTTCTTCTTGTTCATCGTTCTCTCTGTTTCATAAAAACTTTTGTCGAAATTTTGGATAAGCAAGGTGAGTTATGAAGGATACAAAAGTGATGGAATTGTTGTTGGACAAACAATTTCTTTTGTGAATTTTCAAGTTTATCGATTATCCTTTCGATTTTGATTCAAGATTGTCGAAAATTTTGAGATTCAAAATTCTTCTCCCAGTTCATTGAAGATCCTTTCAATTCTGATTCAAAATTGTTGAAAATTTTGAGTTTCAAAATTATTCTCCAAGTCATTGAAGATCCTTTCAGTTTTGATTCAAAATTATCGAAATTTTTGAGAAGATACATCGTGAAGATCCTTTCTGCTGCCGTTCTTGCCATCCGGGAATGCTCTTTTCAAACTTTCCCATGCTTCTCTCTGCCATACATCATCAACCACCACAAGGTATTTGCGTTCTTTCAATAGATCACGAAGGTGAAATTCTAGATCTCCTTCTCTCATAGTTTCAAAGGATCCACTTGTGTGATTGTTGAAATATGTATTAAAGCTTATTCAACAACCATTATACAACTTGTGGGAAAATATCTACGGAGAAAAGTCTTAAAGTAATAATTATATGTACTATTGTCCAATGGTTCACATAATAAAAAGAAATAATATTGTCAAACATGTCAAACACAAATGTGGATGAATAAGAGAAAATCAAAGTGTTCCCATTTTCAAAAATTAGAGCAATGAAAGTGAAATGTTTTAAGTATATAGCAAACCCTCAGGGATCGTTTGGTGTGATGGACAAGAGGATTTAATCGGTGCATAAAAGTTAAGCCTCGTTCCTTTTTTTGTTGAACGCGCAGGTGTACGACTATTTGTTAGGAGACAATCCACTAAAAATATCATACATGGAGCTAGGTACCCACAGAGGATTCATCACAGGGGATGCTCAATCGCGAACCATCCAGCAAAGATACAATGCAGGTCTGGTTTCAGTGTGATGAATTCACATTCACCAAACCCGAACATACTAGTGGGGGCTGTGGTGGGTGGTCCTGATCAGCACGATCATTTCCCAGATGATCGTTCAGATTACGAGCAATCTGAACCTGCCACTTATCTTGCTCACTCATTTGGCAAACTCTAAGTGTAGAATCAAGAATGAAGCCATATTGGCCTTTTTTTTTCCTAATTGCTTTGTTTCACTAGTAGTAATATAATTCCCCCTTGTTGGGGTATATGTTACCACTATTATTAATATTTCTATAGTGGAAGCTTTCTTGTTTATAACTTTCGTGTTGTGTTCCACTTTTAACATGTAGGTTAACTGTATTTTGAAACACAGAAAAAAGAAAACCAACAAGTTACATTTGTGATTTCCTTGTGTAGATATCACATTGACAGAATCCGACTTTTCATTAGTTTAAAATATGATATGAAGAAGTAAATACACGAAGAAATCAATTCTACCATATATATACATAAAATATATTTATTTTAACAATGTATAAACTATATAATTTTCCACAAATGAATCCTCTCGACCCTACCTAGCTCCAATTGGAAAACAAACAAAATGATTTGAGGTTTAGCGACCAATGCTCAAAATACAAGCAATATGCCTTACTTGTTGCATCATCGTGTTAGGATCGAAAATAATTAGGTGTCATGCGGAAACTAGCAAAGCAAACTTCAAAAGACCACGAGTAAGAAGACAAACGAGAAATATACCAAAAGACACAAAGATTTAATGTGGTTCGGTCAATCAACCTACATCTATATAAATATGAGAGTACAAAATATAGAGAGAAACAACCTCAACCAATTCACTCGGACTACAAGGAGGTTCACAAATTCTCCCCCATAATCGAAACTCTCAAAACCCTAGGACTACATTGTGAATGCTGAGTAAGTTAGAAGGAACAAACTCTATTTATAAAGTCCTAAACCTTTTCCTACAAGAAAAGGATTAGCCAAATATTAAAGGACAAATTACTTAACTACACTCATTTACTTACCTTAATATCCATTTATCCCTACTTATTTCAAAAATCCCTTATTTACCTATGTATCCCGCATGTATCCCGTGCACAACGTTATGTATCCCGCTATGTGGAATGTATCAAACGCTATGTATCTCGTGCACAACGCTATGTATCCCGTGCACAATGCTATGTATCCCGCTATGTGGAATGTATCAAACCTAATGTATCCCGTGCACAACGCTATGTATCCCGCTATGTGGAATGTATCAAACCTAATGTATCCCGTGCACAATGCTATGTATCCCGCAAACATCATTTTTAAGGGATATTTGGTAAATAGAAAACTAGAAGGGATAAGATGTTATTTAGTACTTATAATATGTGGTTCCTATAATTTATACAATATTAAAACCTATTTATGATAAGAAACTCAGGGCAATTAATACCCAACACATGTCACGTCCAGGGTGTAGGCTCGGGGCGTGACACTAAGTGTCAACGCTAGATGGACACAAATTAATCTTGCAAGAAAATCAATTTTGTCATCAATAGAATTAGGGGTGTACATGGCCGGGTTGGTTCGGGTTTTTCAAATATCAAACCAAATCATTTGTGTAAAAAATTTTAATTTATAAACCAAACTAAACTAATAAAATTTAGGTTTTTTCAACCTCGGGTTGGTTCGGGTTTTTCAAATACCAAACCAAACCATTGTGTCGAATTTTTAAATTTATAAATCAAATCAAACTAATAAACCTCAGATTTTTTTTCTTCAGATTTTTCGATTTTTTCGGTAAAGTTTGCATATAAACATATAATTAACTTGTGCTCCAAATATTTCTTTAGTCCAACCAAAATACAATTATCTAAGGTGTTTCTTAAGAAAATAACATATAATATGAGATGAGTACTGATGACACTAAAATATTCAGTAAAAAAATAAGAATGAAATTATCATATAAAATAAATATTGCAAAATCATAATGAAAATGATCATAATTTAAAAGTACTAAATCATGCTAAAATAAGTTTAATAAGTATTAGTTACATTACTAAATATTTAAGGAAAATTAAAATTAGATTATGTATTTAATTGTCTAAACCAATGTATTTTAATCGTCTAAATCAATGTTGAATTGATTTTCTTTTTGCATTAATATTAATTTAATTTTGATTTAAGTTTTATTATAATTATCAACATCTATGAACTATAATCTATATTGGACTATTCTGAATTCTAAGTTTTAAACTTGAAATAATATATTAAAAGATAAAAACTATGAAATAGTATAAGAAATATTTTAAAATTATATCAAAGTAAATATTTTTATTTATAAAATAAAATTTTAAAATTACATATATAATGTCGGGTTGGTTTGGTCTCGGGTTGTTTTTTTTAGTTAAAACCAAACCAACCCAAATATAGTTGAGTTTTTTTTTTCCAATACCAACCAAGTCAAACCAAACCACTAGTCAGGTTTGTTTTCCGGTTTGACTCGGTTTACGATTTGGTTCGGTATTCGATTCGGTTTTGTACACCACTAAATAGGATCAACTAGTATTGACACTTATACTTGACAAAACACATTATCCCCATTCCAAACTCTTTTATCCCATAGAATTAGTATCCCCCACTGCTCCCCTGAGCTTCTTTCTGAATTACCCCCATCCATCTGTTGCTCCATATGCTCTGCAGTATGTTATCAATTGATCTCTTGAGTTTTGTCTCAACTAAAACTATGACATCAACCCCCCATTGATTTACATTCCAAGGAAGAATCTTAACTCTCATTGATGGCTAAGAGATAGAATTCTCCCGCTGGACCTTGGTTCTCCATACTTGAAATTCATATCGAAAAATAAGTTTCTGACCTTTTTCGGAACCATATTGCTTGTATTTATGACCATCTGGCTCTCCCCTAAATAATACATGAACTGAAGGACTGAAAACAACTCAACTGAATTAACAAATAATACATGAATTAATACATGAAATGAAGAACCGAAAGCAACTCAACTGAATCAATACATGAATATGAAGTGAGAACTAATTAAGCTTTACAATAAGATATGTAATAAAAGCAATATGAAAATAATATATACTTCACGCAACAAATGAAAATTTCACCGCCTTTGATCAAGCAATACTAAAATATGATAGAGATACAATAATACAACGATTGATCAAACTAAAATTACTTATAAGCTGAAAAATCAGTACTTAAAGAATAGATAAGTTTAATAATCTTTACTGAAATTTCATACTTCAACCCAAGTCCCAAGCCCATAAATTCCAATCTGAATCCCAAGCCTATAAATTTCAACCCGAGAAATTTCATTTCACTTTCAGTACTTGGAGTTTGGGTTTTTAGGGTTTTTGAAAATGCAGAGGTGCTGTTCATCTGTGGGTCGATCTGCGATAGGTAAACGATGGTTTTCTTCATCCAACAATGATAAAATTGTCGCTTCAGTGCTCTTCGAAAGATTACCGGAAGTGGTTCCCAAAATCGATCCTACTGTATATGCTTTTCAAGAATTTTCGTAAGTTTTTCTTTTTCTGTTCAATTGTTGCACGAAATCGAAATGTAATCAAGCCTTTTGTAATCCAATTACAATGATTTACTTTTAGAGCAATAAGTTCATTAGCTTATACGGGTGTACTATCGTTCCTAAATCATATAAATGCTGGTTCGTATAATAGAATGATCAAAATTATTTTTTTCGCTTTCCAGAAACTGTGATGGTTAATTAGGGATTAAGGGGTACTTTGATATGTTTGCTTGAGAAAAATAGTACTAAAAACAATAATTATGCCTCAATCCCAAATTAGTCAGGTCAACTTCATGAATCTTCTCTATTTTGTAAGTTTGATGAAGTATATCCAAGAAAGAATTGAGTTTCTTTTGTCCAAACTTTTGCAGTGCTTTCTAATGCTAGGAGATAATGTGTATAATGAAGTTGAGAATATGAGGTTATAGAATGGGTTGGTAACTAAGATGTCAGCAAAAGGAGAAAATGAGAAGGATAAAAAAGAGCAAAGGTTCATGAACAAGAGTTGGCGAATGACAATGTAGATGATTGTTTAACGTAATCGGTGTTTAGTTGATTGCAGTAATTTTATTATTAATTTCTTTTATAGGTTTCGTGGGAGGCAGCAATATCGGCGAGAGTATCCAGAAAGTTTTCTGAAGAAGTCTGATACCAGGTACATTTCTGTTGCATTGCTTGAATTACACCTTGCCATTTAATACCTTTTTTTGTGAATTATGTATCTTCATTTATGAAATATTAGCTGATGATGGTATGAAGAGTGTGCATAGGATGCATGAAATAAGTTTAAACATAATAGACCAGTGAAATTGATTTAGGAGTTGAATAGCATGAAGAGATCATAAAAGTCGAAAAGTTTTGTAGATTTTCTGAGCATTCTTCTTTACTCTAGAAATAGAGTTTGTCTAAATGAGAGATCTTGGTGTAAGATGATTCTTCTTCCGAGAAGAATAATCTCTGTTCTGCATACAGTGATTAAAAAAGGGTATGAGCAGCATGGGTTGATGCCGTCCATGATAAAGAAAATAACCAAGAAATAAACCATAAGTTCAAAATTTGGATGGGTGATAAATTTTGCAAAATAAATATTAGTAACTCCTTGTTTACGTTTGTAGTTTAGTGCTTTTTTGTTTTCCTTGGATGGTTTAAGACTTTAAGTTCTGGAATCCAGCACTAGAGGTATTTTGCTAGTTTTCAGAACTCCTGAATTAGAAAATATGGGAAAATATTCTTTCCAGGTCAAGTTCTCTTTTTAAACTACCATTAACAGTTAAAAGGAAGGATTTGTACTCACAACTGAATAAAGAAGTGGGTAAAACAGTTGAGGAAAAAGAGCTCATTGCAACAGGCATGGAACCTGTCAGAAATACTAAATAAAACACATTCATTATGTCCCACGAAAACTAATGGCACAATCATGGAGAGATTTCAAGGTTTTCCTTATTTTACCAATATTTTACTCTTGACTATCTAGCTTTCTGAAGTAACTTGGTTTTGCGAAATTGGTTTCTGTAACTTGGAGAATACCCTTTGGTGCTGAGCAGTGAGCACTACTATCTTAGACCATTTACAATTTAAAAACTTTACTTTCATTTCAGAAAAAGTACATGATGGTAAAAATGGCCTAATTTCATAGATCACGGTTTAAGAAATTGAGATCTCTTCATGCAACAGTACACATGTTGGAGAGTAAACACTGTCCCCTCTTTTAGCAGTATGACCCAATTGATTTTTACTCCTTGGCTTGTGTAGTATTATTGCCTTTTCTTTCATGCATTCTTCCTTATTAGCCATTAATTATGTACATGGTTCTTCTTGAACATGCTATCACATACTGTTCTGTCTAGTGTCAAATGTCACATGGTCCAGTGGCACGGTTACATCTATATTTTACATGCAGGGGAAAAGGTGATTATCAAATTGATTATAAACCAGCTCCTCGAACCTCAGAAGCAGATAAGACTAATGATCAAAGGTACCAAAGCTTGGACTTCTAACTTTTGTCAAACATTAGACAAGAATTTGAATATGGACATTGCACTAGAAGATATTTTTCTTTCAAGAGTTGCTTTACCTAAATTCAGCAGACTCGTATTTCCTGACAATAGATGATAATTGACTTCTAATTGTTTACCATAACTAAATTTTTGATGTTGAAATGCCTTAATATTGTCTCGAAGTAATTGATGTGTTAGTTAAATGAGATTTGTCTAATTGCGCATTGTGTAAGTATTTAATATTAAGAATGGAGAGCTACTGTTGCTCCCCCCCCTCTTTATATGCCTTCTTCACCCGCTTTACCTCACAAAATAAAGGTTGCATCTGTTCTTCAACTTATCACTTGGTCAAAATTCACTAAAAGGTACTAACCCTATACAAAACCTTTGCATATTCCTGAACATGTCAACAGACATTCAAAGCTTTTGTTTCCTTCTGCTGGTTAGTATTTCATGTTACTGATTATGAAATTTTGTTGATATGCATAAGGTCATTACATCGAGCACTAGACAGGAGACTCTATCTTCTAGTCCATGGTACCACACAAGGTAGTGGAAAGCCTGTCTGGCATTTCCCTGAAAAAGTTTATGAGTCTGAAGAGAATTTGCGCAAGGTAAATAGTATTTATTCACTCCATTTCTTTGGTGATTTAGTAATTATGGTTAGAAAAATGAAATATAAGTTGCAACTATTTGCAGTGTGCTGAGTCTGCCCTAGAATCTTTCATTGGAGATCTTTCACATACATATTTTGTTGGAAATGCCCCTATGGGTCATATGGTCATGCAATCCACCGAAGACAAGAAAATCCCGTCAATGAAGGTTTGTACATTTTAATTATTGAATTATTGAAGAAAAGGACAGTAAGAAATTCTGTCATCCCACAGGGAGTGGGGACGAAGGGAGGGAAATTCCCTGATAGCTTCTGCAAAGTTTGTGCTTCTTATGTATATATTCTATATATTTTATTGTGGCAGCGCTTCTTCTTCAAATCCCAAGTTATTGCAGCCAACAAATTTGATATTAGAAAATGTGATGATCCTGTTTGGGTGACCAAAGATGAACTGTCGGAATACTTTCCTGAGCAAGCTGAATTCCTGAACAAGATGATCATCAGCTGATGTTAGTTTCTGCTCAAACTTCAGGCTTAGCAGGATAGCGGAAATAGTTTTGATCTGAAAAATCCATTTCTTTCCGCAAATGTAATGGCTTGGACTGCTGGAGACCCATTTTATGTCTCGACAGTCTGACTGCAATTTGCCAGTGTGCCATTCATCAAGTTTTGCAGAATTTTGAACATAGGATACCTAAATTACGATGACCTTCTGCCTCAGCTATCACCATGAAGCTATGCTCAGAACTCTGTAGTAGTCATGCAATTCAGTATGAATATGCTTGTAGATTCATGATATCATCTCGTGTCATAAAATAAACAAAACAAATTACATGTTGCAGCCTCAATCGAGTTGTGAGCTTTATTACATAGCTGCATTGTGCATAGAGGATATTCTGATTGTCAGTGTCTTTGATTGTTAACTGGATAATCTTAAGATACACTTATTCGACCAAGTACCAAGACATTGACTTTGTAGCCTTATTTGGATCTTGGGATCAAATGAACAACCTTTATAAAGGTATAAAAGCTACGAGCCTATTACAATGACATTTGATTTGGACTAGTGAAAACTTCAACAACAACATACCCAACGTAATCCCATAAGTGGGATCTGAGAAAGGTAGTATGTACCCATATTTTATCTCTACCTTGAGAGATTTGAGAAAAAAAAAAAAACAACTGGAAGTAACCAACTTAAACACAAAATCTGTATAATTTAAAATTCAAAAATCTTAAACCTAGCAACTTATACTAAAGTCTACTGCAGTAACTAAAAACAATTTTCAACAATCTTTCTACAACATCCTGAAATCCAACAAAAATGTCACCCTGATCATCCACGTAGGAGTTAGTTCTCCTCAATGTTGTAACCATGGAAGGCTGATTGCTTGGACCTTCTCCAGCATTATTATCGATATTTGTGATACCATAAGTCTCTCGTCTGCGCGAGATATCCATGATTCGTTGCTTGAGTGATTGGATCTCCTTGGCATCTTGGCGACATTGTAGAATATATTTCTTGAGACAACTAGCAAATCCAATGTCATCACTTTTACCAACCTCGAAGTTATAAGTCTTGAGTATAGCAACAACATCATTAGCAATAGAGTTGATCTCAAACACCCATTGTTGAACTCTTTGATCTCCACATTGCTTTTGTTTTGCATCTTTGAGGAAAGACTGCATGAAGAGTAGCTCATTCTTCAGCCATTTAACTTCATCTCTCAGACTTGTAAGCATGAAAACTTCCTGTATTAGAAGATCACCCAATTTTTGAACTACAAATGACAGAAAGGCATCAGCCATCTTCAGGAATACTACTTTTGATTGAAAATAAGAGGGGGGGGGGGGGGGCTGTATATTGGAATACACTCAGAAGTAGTAAGACATAAATGTGAGAGTATATAGTGTGTCCACTTATGTGATTAAAATTGGGATAAGAGACAAGTACCCCTAGACTATGATCGAAATTATAGAGATATATCTTAATTAAATTAAGATCCTACTACCCAGTCCGGAATTCATTCTTTTTGTAATTTTGTACACTATTTGGCTTAAGTGACACACTCCATGACACCAGACAATTGAGGCACGTGGGATATATTTGGATGCCACGTAAACCAAAAAGGTGTACAAATTACCAAAAAAATGGGTTCAAGGATAATAGGACTTTAATTTAGTTAAAGTGTCTCTGAAATTTCGATCGTAGTCTAGGGGTGCTTGAAACATGACCATGTGGTTTCTGAGAAAAAAATTATGACTAGACAAGGCAAGCCATTATCAAAAAGGACAAAGATGCAAGCCAAGCGAAAGGTACAATTTTTTTTTTGTAATATCTCACTGCTTCTTGATTCTTGAAATATGTATTAAAGCTTCTTTAACTCGTGGGAAAATATATATGGAGAGAATTAAGTCTACCTTATTATTTTCTTATTAATCTTCGAATTACAACTATATATTTTATGTAATGTGATGCACACATGGAACACATCTACACTAAACTAGTTATCTTCAATGTGGATAAACAAGATAACAAACATTGGAACAATTAATTAGGTCATCACAAAATCATTTTTGCATCGAATCCAAAAAAAAAAAGTTCTCTTCGAATCAATTCCACACACTAAAAAAAGCCAAAAAAACAAAAAGAAATTAAACATTATGCTAATTTACTTCATCATAGAACATTATTAGCTTATATACTTAATTAATATTTCTTAATTTTATTTGTCCAAGAGATAATGTTATTCTTGTATGAAAAAATTGTTACATGAATTCAAAAAATAAAATGAAAATATCATGATTTTTAAAGAAGTAAAAAACAAAGTCCACAATGAAAGGGTATAATAGACATTTTAAAGATTTAATTAGGATGAAATTTTTTAATTTCATATATCAAGTTTTCTGTCAATGTCCTTAATGGTGCGTATTTTATTACATGAAAATTAACCTTAAAAAAATTTCACAAAAGTATTATATACTTACAACTCTGAATTATTATATTTAATTTTTAAAAAAGGCCTTGAATTTTATTTTTCACTGTTGCAACACACATATATAATATACTAAACTAGTTATCATCATCATATATTATCAAAAGTGAAAATCTATCACGTGTAAAATTAAATTACCATTTTAATCCTATACTAAATTAAAATGTATTAAATTATTACTCTAAACATAAATTAAATATCTAATTAAATAGTAATATTTAAATTAACATTATAGGGGAGTAAATGAGAACCTACTTTAATAGTTGAAACTTGAAAGGAATCAAATTAAGTGATTGAGGAATACGAAAGAGTTTTTACCATCAAATTTTCAAGACTACACTGTATAAACATATAATAAAATCACACTAAATTAATATGGGTGGGCCAATGAAATATTATTATCTTGTAGAGGTTTATTTAATCGATAAATTAATATTTATTAATTTAAAGAGTGTTTTGTGAAAACGTCATTCATGAATTTGAGGCCATGATCAATGATCCTCGTTACCGCAAAAAAATTAACATCAATAACCTTTTGGATTACTTGGATGAAAGTGATACATGTTCAGAGTCCATTAGTTAGAAGAAATTGTGGATACCATAAAAAAAACAACGTGGATGATGAAGTTGAAGATGATATAATACCTTTGCAACCAGTTACGCGTAAGAAAACACTTATCGCATCTAGAACTCTTCACAATTTTATGGTGTCGTTCGAAAAAACAACACCAGAACTTTTTGATGTAATAAGAAAAGTTAAAGATGACCTTCAACTATAATTAAATTTGGGAAAATGCATAAGTACCCCCTCAGTCTATGCCAAAAATCCCTGAGACACACCTAACCTTTACTAAGGTCCTATTACCCCCCAAACTTATTTTTTAATTAATTTTCTACCCCTTTTCGGCCTACGTGGCACTATCCTTGAAAAAATTGTCAACACACGCTGGACCCACAAGATAGTGCCACGTAGGCCGAAAAGGAGTAGAAAATTATAAATAAAATAAGTTTGGGGGGGGGGGGGTAATAGGACCTTAGTAAAGGTAGGTGTGTCTCGGGGATTTTGGGCATAGGCTGGGGGGGGGGGGTACTTATGCATTTTCCCTTTAAATTTTAACATAAAAAAAAAAACACAATAGAATCACATTTCACTAAATCGTCTTAGATATATTTGTACTTTTAAGGAATTATTAATTTATAATATTGATGGGACCATATATTTATATAGGGGTCTGTTGAAAATATATTATCATATTAACTTATCGAAATGAGTGATTTTTTCTATTGGCCCAAGCCGGGACCCAAAAAAATATTATCTTAGAGAGATTATTAATTTATTGAGTATTAATTTAGTGAGGTTTTACTGTACCTAATATTAGTCATTCAATATATGCTTCTGTCGTTAAGCTAGTACAAAAGTGTGTCTTCTAATTTTCAGGTACATTCTTATTAAGTCTAGATTTTTCTGTTTAATTTGCTAACTTCATTTGAATGATAATCTCCGAATTTATTTAATAGGTGCAAAAAATAGCTTAAACAGTATAATCACATGTGCTTTATAAAATAGCATAAAAAAATGCCGAATGCTGATCAACTCTCTTCGATCCTAAGCATTATAGCTGGAACTATTTTATAATCAAATATTAAAGTGTTCCGAAAAACTAAACATGATAGTTAATTGCTATGATAATAATTTATTATATGCTTTATAAAATAATATTGATTTTATTCAAACAAAAAAAAAATGAATGTTGAAATAATCTAACTTGATTCATGCCAACTTCTTCTCCTGTTTAACCCAAATATTAACACAATATTTGTACAAAAAAAACTTGGTCTCTTCAAGCTTCTTCAAGTCTTTCATTCTCTGTGGAATCTCCTTCAGGTTTGGACATTCATAGATATGAAGAGCTTTAATGAGAGGCATTGTACTTGTGCCTAAATCCCATTTTTCCATGTTTTGAAGATGATCAAGATTAAGGAACTTGAGTTGACTAAAACTGTTATCGCTGCACATCATTTCTTTTCCTTCATAAGCATCTTCTAGTTTGAGATTCCTTAGGTTTGGCAACATTCCCAAAATAGGCATCGGATCTTCTGTCAGTCCCGAGTTCCTCAAAACCATCATTGTGATGGACTTTGGAAACAGATTAGGCAGTTTCTCTATTCTCCCTTTTAACCACAATTTCTGGAGCTTTTCACAACAATTAACAAATTCAAGGGATGGGAATGATTCATCATAATCTTGACAAGACAATCTGAGAGTGCTAAGGTTTTTCAAGCTGCTAATGTTGTTTAGGGAGTAAGAGCTCCTGATACGATCCATGCTTAATTCTCGAAGATTCACTAAATCAACAGGGTCAACATCTTTCCACTGATCACAACGAATGCCTTTAAGAACTTGAAGACTCGTGAGTTTGTTTATACATTTCAGAGGCTCTGAATATTGAACAACTAAATGTCTTAGATTTATTAGGTCAGCTATCTTGCGGGATAGTTGGCAAAATGATGCGTACCCATTTATAACGACAAGTGTCTGTAAATTCTTGAGGTTGCCAATGGAGGAGGGAATATTACAGACACCTGATCTAATGCTTAACAACTTGAGGTAGTACAAACTCCCTAGGACATCAGGTAGAACACCACCATAATCCATATGCAAGTACAACACTTATATATGTCGAAACACATATATATGTTGGAACACATTAGGAAAAACTGGATCGAAGAACATAATTGACCTCAACTTCAAATTAGAAAGATCAAGTGAGTGATACCTTTCTCCTTGACTATGAATGGCAAGTCTGATACATGAAGAGGATATGGAGTGCTTTCTTGGATGATAAATGTCAAAGAGGTTTGTGTCGGATGCCTTTTGTATGGCAAGATCACGGAGTAAATCATGAACCCTACACTTAGTAACTTTTTCCAAAAATATTTTTGCCACTTGAACCAAGCTTCGTCTTATCAGCACATTTAAGAAGTCTTCAGCGACATCGTCCATTCTTTCTTCTCCTCTGGGTATGATGAAACCCTCTGCCATCCACAAACGTATTATGTCATCAGCATCGATCACTTGATCTTCTGGAAAAATACCAATGTACAGAAAACACTGCTTGAGCACAGCTGACAAATCGTTGAAGCTTAATGATAGTATGCTGGAGATTTCAATAGATTTATCTTCAATAATGTTCTTCCAAAGGCAGTCTTTCACCTTTTGCCATTCGTTTAGCCCCTTTTTATGCGAAAGTAGTCCGCTCAATACAACAATTGCAAGAGGTAAGCCTCTACACTTTTCCACCATATCCTTAGCTAGACTTTCCATTGCTGGAATCATTGCTCGAACATCAACTAGTTTCCTACAAAAGAGGTCCCAACTTTCTTCTTGGCTTAGGAAATGAAGTTTATGAACAAAACCTCTTTTGTCTGCTCTTTCAGCGACATCCTCTTTGCGCGTGGTAATAATGACTGCTGCTATTCTTGCTATCCGGGAATGCTCTTTCCAAACTCTCCCATGCTTCTTTCAGCCATACATCATCAACCACCACAAGGTATTTGCGTTCTTTTAATAGATCACGAAGATAAATTTCTAGATCTCCTTCTGTCATCCTTTCCAACAAATCTAGAGTTTCTTTGGTGCGACCTTGGATGGATTTTATGATATTCCTAAGAAGATCCATTGTGTTGTACTCTTGAGAAACACATATCCAAGCGCGTGTAGGGAAACTAAAGGCTATATTAGGACTGATGTAAAGTTTTCTCGCAAGAGTGGTCTTGCCTAAACCCCCCATTCCATAAATGGAGAGGACGCTTCGATGAGGCTCTGCTTTGAGAAGTTGAGCTAGCAATGTTTGTACAACATCCTGAAAGCCAACAAAAATGTAATCCTGGTCATCCACAAAAATGCTAAGGTTTTTCAAGCTGCTAATGTTGTTTAGGGAGTAAGATATGTTAATATTAATCATGCTTAATTCTAGGAGATTGACTAAATCAACATCTTTCCACTGATCACAACAGATGTCTTTAAGAGCTTGAAGACCAGTGAGTTTGCTTATACGTACCAGAGGTTCTGAATACCGAGCAACTAAATGTCTTAGATTTATTAGGCCAGCTGTCTCGGGGGGTAGTTGGCACAACCGTCTGAATTCACTTTTGACACAAAGTGTCTGTAAATTCTTGAGGTTGCCAATGGAGGAGGGAAGATTACCGATACCTCTCAAGCTTAAGAACTTGAGGTGGTACAAACTTCCTATGGCATAAGGTACAGTGCCACCAAGAATATCCTAGTACAACACGTATATATGTTGGAAAACACTACTGAAGTTCATAAGACTCATCTTACGAAAATCGTAATCAAAGAACATAATTGACCTCAGTTTTAAGTTAGAAAGATCAAGTGAGAGGTACCTATCTCCTTGACTATGAATGACATGTCTGATACATAAAGAGGATATGGAGCGCTTTCTTGGATCATAAATGTCAAAGAAGTTTACCTCCAATGCCTTTTGTATCACAAGATCGCGAAGTAAATCATGAACCCTACATACAGTAACTTTTTCCCAAAATGTTCGAGCTGCTTGAACCAGGCTTCGTCTTATCAGCTCATTCAAGAAGCCTTCAGCGACATCCTCCATTCTTTCTTCTCCATTTGGTATGAAACCCTCAGCCATCCACAACCGTATTATGTTTTCAGCCTCGAGCACTTGATCTTCTGGGAAAATACCAAAGTAGAGAAAACACTGCTTGAGTGCAGTTGACAAATCATTGTAACTTAATGATAGTATGTTGGAGATTTCAAAAGAGTCATCTTCAATGTTCTTCCAAAGGCGGTCTTTCACCTTTTGCCATTCGCCTAGCCCCTTTTTATGCGAAAGTAGTCCACTCAATACCACAATTGCAAGAGGTAAGCCTCCACACTTGTCCACCATATCCTTAGCTAGCCTTTCCATTGTGGAGGTCATTGCTCGAACATCAAGTAGTTTCCTACAAAAGAGATCCCAACTTTCTTCTTGGCTTAGGAAACGAAGTTTATGGACAAAACCTTTGTGGTCTGCTCTTTCAGCGACATTCTCTTTGCGCGTGGTGATAATAACTCTACTGCCATTCTTGCTATCCGGGAATGCTCTTTTCAAACCCTCCCATGCTTCTCTCTGCCATACATCATCAACCACCACAAGGTATTTGCATTTTTTTAAAAGATCACGAAGGTAAATTTCTAGATCTCTTTCTGTCATCTTTTCCAACAAATCTAGAGTTTCCTTGGTGCAACCTTGGATGGATTTTATGATATACCGGAGGAGATCCCCGGTGTTGTACTCTTGAGAAACACATATCCAAGCACGTGTACGGAAGCTATTGACTATATTAGGATTGATGTAAAGGTTTCTCGCAAGAGTGGTCTTGCCTAACCCGCCCATGCCATAAATGGAAATGACGCTTCGACAAGGTTCTGCTTTGAGAAGTTCATCTAGTAATGTTTGTACAACATCCTGAAAGCCAACAAAAATGTAATCCTGGTCATCCACATATGAGGTAGTTCTCCTCAATGTTGTAACCATGTCACACTGATTGTATGGCCGATTACTTGGTCCTTCTCCTGCATTATTATTGATATTTGTAATACCATAAGTCTCTCTCTTGCGAGAGATATCCATAATTCGTTGCTTGAGTGATTGGATCTCCTTGGAGACTTTGTAGAATTTGGTCTCTTTCCTACAGATGCAAGCGCAACCCTTGAGACGACTAGCAAATCCATCATCACCTTTACCAGTCTCGAAGATGTAAGTCTCGAGTATAGAGACAGCGTCATTAGCAATAGAGTTGATCTCAAACACCCATTGTTGAACTCTTTGATCTCTACTTTGCTTTTGTTCTGCATCTTTGAGGAATGACTGCATGAAGAGTAGCCCATTTCTCAGCCATGTAATTTCATCCCTGAGACTTGTTAGCAGAGAAACTTCTTGTATGAGGAAATCACATAATTTTTGAAGTGCAAATGACACAAAGGCATCAGCCATCTTCAGGAGTTTTGATTTTTATCTGGAAAAGAGGGGTATGTACAGAATAATACAAGTGATTAAAGTTTAGAAAAAACAAAACATGACCATGTGGTTTTTTAAAAAAGAATTACGATTAGACAACCATTATCAAAAAGGATAAAGATGCAAGCTAAGTGAAAGGCACTTTTTTTTTTTGAAATATGTATTAAAGTTTCTTTTAGAAATATGAAAATTATGTTCCTGTTTCTTCTTCTTCTTCTTCACTATTTTTGAGTTAATAGGCAAGGACAACGAAGAAAGCTAAAGGAAAGGAACATTAGACCTGCTCGATAGGGTAAAAAAAAATTCTATAAAGATGATGGAGTTACGTTGTAGGAAATGGTAAAGAGTAAGTATCATTAGGATATCATCAGTTGGAAATTGTCATTGGCATTGTCGGTTTAGAATATAATGAAGTAAAGAAAATACAAGCTTAAGTCACCTACCGTCCTTTAAAGTTGTCAGTAGAATTCACTTAGCTAGACGCCTCAACTAGGACTAGTATCTATGGAACACCACTTTCCTTCAACATTTGAGCAACTTAAATACTTTTTGCCCAAATGACACTTTGTCTATGATTCACCTCAGATGGACGCGTGAATAGAATTTTTGCAGCTTATGTGGTTCAATGTTAATATTTTCCTCTGCATCTATGAGGAAAGACTGTATGAAGAGCAGCTCATTTCTCAACCATCGCACATCCTCTCTTCGACTTAAAATGCATGTTAACTTCCTGTATGAGTAAATTTCCCAGCTTTTGAACTGCAAATGACACAAAGGCATCAGCCATCTTCAGGCGTTTTGGTTTTTAACTGTTTCCTGTTATTAAAGGTGTCTGCTAATTGCTGCCAGAAAGAGTTATGACTGTATGCTGAATTTCACTGAAGTGATGATTTCTTGGTTTTGCTTTAATGTTTTGTTTAGTTTCCTTCACAGGTATTAAAGGCTGCTTTGTTTAATTTCTGCTCATTATTCATGTATCATGATTCATGAATCATGAGTAGACATATTTTCTCTCTTCTTCCTGTTTTCCTTCATATTTTTATAAATAAATTTATTTGTTCAACAAAATGTAGACAATGAAACAACTTGGTATTGTTCATCTTGTATTCCTAAGATACTTAGAACAAAACTTTGAAGAACTTTGTAAGAAACAACAAAGTTAAAGAATATTTTCAAACTAGAAAAATTAAAACTAGGAGAGAAAAAGAATCAGAAACAAATTAGAAACAATATAAAAATATTTTTCTCAAAGAAAGAAAATCGAGCTCACTGAATGCACAGTGTCCCCTTAAGGAAATTATTCCCCTCAAGTACCCGAGGTTAATGGAATATATCCTCCCAGGATAGAACGATCTTACTCACCGGTGTATCGGTACCTAAAACCACGGTGTCAGCGAACCACTCAACGGCAGTAAAGTACATTTAGAATACTAGATTTAGTAGTAGTAAAAGAAGTCCAGAAATAAATTTTTTCCACTAAAATGAGATGAAATCCCTCAATTTATAGAAAACAAAGGGTAGTGTGAAAAGGTTCTTATTGTGCCTTACCAGAAAGGTCACAAACCTTTGGAAAAGTCACAATCTTTCGGAAAGGTCACCACCTTTCATAAAAGTCACAACTCTTCATAAAAGTCACAACTCTTCATAAAAGTCACAACTTTTCATAAAAGTCGCAACTCTTCATTTTCCATTCACAGCTTTTAAAACCGAACAATCCCCCGCATGAATGGGGAATGACTCCAAGATGAAGAAACGGACAAGTATTTTACAAGCAAGAATTAATTGCATCTGGATAAGTAGATTCCCCTTGGATTTCTCGTAGTGAACATATGTCGGATATACTTGGTCAATCGGTAGATGCGATATCTTTGAACCGTCGAGCTTTGGTGTATACCTAGACAACCATATGTCACACAATGAACCCTTTACCATTTATGGTTCTTACGGTCATGGTTTGTTTGTATATTGATGACATGTTGATCATCAGTAGAGACACTAATGACATAAATGCTACTAAACGTATGCTAGAAAGCAAGTTTGATATGAATGATCTTGGAGTTGCTGATGCGATCTTAGGTATAAGAATCCTTAGAACTCCATAATGTTTAGCATTGTCA
This sequence comes from Solanum verrucosum, assembly GCF_900185275.1. Taxonomy (NCBI): domain Eukaryota; kingdom Viridiplantae; phylum Streptophyta; class Magnoliopsida; order Solanales; family Solanaceae; genus Solanum; species Solanum verrucosum. Next base: position 6,340,398 of record NW_026019988.1, read on the forward strand.
CAGTCTCATTGCATCGAAAAGGTACTTGACTAATTCAAATATTTGGATTTCAATATTGTCAAGACTCCAAGAAATGTGAGCTTTGCATTTCAAATGAGTGAAGGCGGAAGTGACTCACAATTGGATTGTGCTAGAGTATTGGGAAGTATGATGTATATCAAGAAGTGTATGCGATCAGATATATTATGTGTTATTAGTAAACTGAGTCGGTTCACGAGTAATCCCAATCAAACTCATTGGATGGCAATGAAAAGAGTTTTGGGGTATTTAAAACATACTCAAAACTATGTCTTGCATTATAACAATATCCAGCAGTATTGAAAGGATATAGTGATGCAAATTGGATCATCAGGATCAAATGAAGTAAAATCCATGAGTGGATATGTATTTACTCTTGGTAGAGGAGCAGTCTCTTGGAAATCTTCCAAAAAGACATGTATCGTTATCTCTACAATGATCTCTGAGCTAGGTGCTCTAGATAAGGCCGGTGAATAAGTTGAAAGACTCTGGAATTTCTTGATAGATATTCTTTTTTGGTCCAAACCTTTGGCATCAGTATGCATACACTTTGATAGTCAAGATGCAATAGGTAGGGCATGGAGCATGATGTATAGCGGAAAGTCTCATAATATAAGATATAGACATAATACTGTTAGAAAACAACTACTCTCTAGTGGAATTATCACAATTGACTATGTAAAGTCAAAGGATAATCTGTCGGATCCACTTACAAAAAGCCTTCATTCTTTTGAAGGTGACAACACTTGGTCCTCGCAAAATTATGAATGGGAGCTTTGAGACTATCACATACAACAAGGGCTGCGAGAACAAGTCTTGAGCTTCAACAGATGTCGGAGATCTTATTTCTGCAGAATATGTATGTCTTGGTGCATCTTTAGCAAGTAGGTTACTTCTGAAGGTTCTTTTCCATTGAGGTTTGCATTAGTACATGGTCGATGTTGACAATTTAACTTTGATTTTACTTTATCAACCTTGTCACCTAAATACACCTTTGCAAGCAGGATATCTAATGCAATTTTTATTGACGTTTACTCTATACACTCTACTATGGAATCAGCCGTTATTCATACATTTTACATATATGAGCTTTATGTTTTTCCATGTGTTACTTTGCCGTTCTTTTTTGTTCTGCAAATCATAAAAAATTGACCATGGCTCAAAATATAAAATATTGGGGCTCGTGCTCAGCACGGCAATGAGGTTTTTTTTATGCCTATGATACATTAAGTCAAACATAAAAGAAGTGACTTAACATGCACTGAACTACTGAAATTGATATGCCCAACCTATTATTTTGGTGAAATTGATCTATTCACTGCGAAAAAGCATAGTTGAGATAACTTGCATTGTGATTTCCTGTTACGTGAATTTGTGAATAACAATCTGTACTTTGTCAACTGCCTTTTTTGTGAAAAACTGATGTGTGCCATTGTATATTTCCATTTTGTTACTCTGTAGGCGTATTTGGTGTTGTTTCCGACATTCATGCTATGCAATCATGAAGTGAAAATGATCAAAATGCTCCTTAATATACGAGATTTGGTTCCATTTGGTCCGTAATGTATAAACATGATGGACATAGTCTTTAACATATTCCAAAAAAAAAGTTATCACCTATGCCGTATAAGTAAAGACAATCACTACTTTTTCTCTCAAAATTAAATGAGACCTTCGACATCTTCCTCCATACATGGCCCAATAATCGAAGATATTCTATGCTTTCTTCCATACTCTATTGAATATATTTACCATACAATTGCATTTTTTTCAAGCCCTACCCTGCATTGAAAGTTCTCCCATGGCTCTTTCATGTTAGGACTGGGAATTTCGATGTGGTTTCTGAAATCAAATTGAACGCTATGAGAAGGTACCTTTGTTTTGTAGTTTGATAGCTCATTTGCAATGCCCATATCGAGGGGTCACGAATGTTACTACTTAATCCCTAGAAAATTAAGATAGACCAAGTTGCCTATGGCATCGATCAGGTGGAACAATTAATCAAAACATCATAAAATCATTTTTCATAGAATCCCAAAAACAATTCTCTTCAAACCAATTCCACACACTCAAAAAGCTCAAAACAAATACAATTTAAACACTAAAAACACACTCCTGAAACCTGATTAATGCTCCAATCAACAATCCAACTTTAGCCATACCAATCCCTTCAACTGCTTCTTTCTTCCCCTGCTTAACTCAAATTGTAAGACACTATTTAATATTAATATTAACTAGTATTCATCATCAATTAAAGATAAAAGATTATAATGTTCATGACAGTATCAAATGTAAACCAAATGATATATTGCTCATTAAACTCGGGAATAATACATAAACATGCCCTTAAACTTGGCTTCAGCTGATATTAATGCCCTCCAACTTTGAGTGTGCACAAGTAAGAACTTAAACCTAAATAAAATAGAACAGATAGACACATTCGTCCTTGGTGGCGTCCTACACGATAATTTTGTGTCCTATGTGGCATCTTACATGTATTATGCCACAGGACGTGTGTGTCTACTTATTCGATTTTATGCAAGTTTAAGTATCTAGTTGTGCACACCTAGAGTTGGAGGGTATAAATGACAGTTGAAGCTAAAGAGCATATTTATGTATTATTCCTTAAACTCATTATGTTTTTGGTACAATGAAAGTCATTTTCGAGGAAATATTTGTAATCTGCTTACCAAAATAGTTTCATAAAAAAGGGTGAAAGTCATTTTCCATAGAACTGTATTTAGATTCATATTAGTTGCTCAAAACAGTTTTATCCCATGAAAATCCTTTTTCTAGGTACAAAAATGACTTCTGCATACAAGACAAAATCTCAGCCATAATTAGTTTACTTATAAACAATAATTTGTAGTTGACTTTCTTTTAGTAAGTTGATATCGTAAAACAATTAAATTAAACTTAATACTAACATATCTGCAGAAAAGTTGAGTAAAACAAATTAAAGAAATGGTCATTGGGGATTGGGATTAATTACCTCTACGATTATGGAATAGGACATAATATATGCTTGAAAAGCTTCATCGATAAGGAGTTCTCTCCACGTCTTTCATTCTCTCGGGAATCTCCTTTAGCTTTGGACAATCATAGATACCAAGACCTTTAATGAGAGGCATGACACTTGTGCCTAAATGCCATCTTTCTAGCTTCTTAAGACCATCAAGACGAAGGAACTCTAGTTGACTGAAACTGTTATCACTGCAGGTTAATTCATTTCCTTCATAAGCTCTTAATAAATCGAGATTCCTGAGGTTTGGCATCATCCCCAAAATAGGCATCGGATCTTTCATGAGTTTTGAGTCCACAAGAACCATCATGGTGATGGAATTTGGAAATGCGTCTGAAAGAGGCAGTTTCTCTATTTCCCCTTCTAACCACAATTTCTGGAGCTTTTGACAAGAAGTAAGAAATTCAAGGGCTGGGAATGATTCATCATCTTCACAACACAATGTGACAGTGTTAAGGTTATTCAAGCTGCTAATGTTGTTTAGGGAGTAAGATTTGGTAATATCATGCATGCTTAATTCTCGAAGATTGACTAAATCAACAGGGTCAACATTTTTCCACTGATCACAAGCAAGGCCTTTAAGAACTTGAAGACTACTGAGTTTGTTTATACGTTTCAGAGGATTTGAATAAGGAGCATCTAAATATCTTAGATCTATCAGGTCAGCTGTCTTGCTGGGTAGTTGGCATAAGCGCCCGTTTTCATTTACGACACGAAGTGTCTGTAAATTCTTGAGGTTGCAAATGGAGGAGGGAAGACAACGGATACCTGTCAATCTTAAGTACTTGAGGTGGTATAAACTTCCTATGGCATCAGGTATAGTTCCACCAGAAATATCCAAGTATAACACATACATATGTTGGAACACACTACTGAAGTTTATAAGACTCATGTTAAGAAACTCTGGATCGAAGAACATAATTGACCTCAACTTTAAGTTAGAAAGATCAAGTGAGAGGTACTTTTCTCCTTGATCATGAATGGCATGTCTGATACATAAGAAGGATATGGAGTGGTTTCTAGGATCATAAATATCAAAGAAGTTTACCTCCGATGCCTTTTTTATCACAAGATCACGAAGTAAATCATGAACCCTACATAGAATAACTTTTTCCCAAAATATTCCAGCCACTTGAACCAAGCTTCGTCTTATCAGCTCATTTAAGAAGCCTTCAGCGACATCCTCCATTCTTTCTTCTCCTCTTGGTATAAAACCCTCGGCCATCCACAACCGCATTATGTTTTCAGCCTCGAGCTCTTGATCTTCTGGAAAAATCCCAAAGTACAGAAAACACTGCTTGAGTGCAGTTGACAAATCGTTGTAGCTTAATAATAGTATGTAGGAGATCTCAATAGAGTCATCTTTAATGTTCTTCCAAAGATGGTCTTTCACCTTTTTCCATTCATCTAGACCCCTTTTGTGCAAAAGTAGTCCACTCAATACAACAATTGCAAGAGGTAAGCCTCCACACTTGTCCACCATATCTCTAGCTAACCTTTCCATCGCTGGAACCATTGCCCGAACATCAAGTAGTTTCCTACAAAAGAGGTCCCAACTTTCTTCTTGGCTCAGGAAACGAAGTCTATGGACAAAACCTCTGTTGTCTGCTCTTTCAGCGACATCCTCTTTGCGAGTGGTAATAATCACTCTGCTTCCATTCTTGCTATCCAGGAATGCTCTTTTCAAACTCTCCCATGCTTCTCTCTGCCATACATCATCAACGACAACAAGGTATTTGCGTTCTTTTAATAGATCACGAAGGTGAATTTCTAGATCTCTTTCTGTCATCCTCTCCAACAAATCTAGAGTTTCCTTGGTGCAACCTTTGATGGATTTTATGATATTCCTAAGTAGATCCATGGTGTTATACTCTTGAGAAACACATATCCAAGCGCGTGTTGGGAAGCTAGAGACTATAATAGGATTTTTGTAGAGGTTGTTCGCAAGTGCGGTCTTGCCTAAACCGCCCATACCATAAATGGATATGACATTTCGACGAGTCTCTGCTTTGAGAAGTTCAGCTAGCAATGATTCTACAACATCCTGAAATCCAACAAAAATGTGATCCTGATCATCCACATAGGAGGTAGTTCTCCTCAATGTTCTAACCATGGCAGACTGATTACTTGGACCTTCTCCTGCATTATTGATATCTCTAATACCATAAGTATCTCGTTTGCGAGAGATATCCATGATTCGTTGCTTGAGTGATTCAATCTCCTTGTAAACTTTGTAGAATTTGGTCTCCTTCCTACATATGCACGCGCAAGCCTTGAGACGACTAGAAAATCTATCGTCATCACCTTTAGCAATCTCGAAGCTAAAAGTCTCGAGTATAGCAACAGCGTCATTAGCAATAGAGTTGATCTCAAACACCCATTGTTGAATTCTTTGATCTCCACATTGCTTTTGTTCTGCATCTTTAAGGAAAGACTGTATGAAGAGCAGCTCATTTCTCAGCAATCTAACTTCATCTCTAAGAGTTGTAAGCAGGGAAACTTGTTGAATGAGGAAATCACCCAGTTTTTGAACTGCAAATGACAGAAAGGCATCAGCCATTTTTAGGAATAACTACTTTCGATTGAAAAAAAGAGGAGGTTGTATATTGGAATATAAGTTGGAAAATGGGAGAAGAGATCATATTATACCGTTCAGAAGCAATAGACATAAAAGTAAGACCTCAAATAATGTGAATTATGTTTAGAAAAAACGAAATATGACCATGTGGTTTTTTGAAAAAAAAATCAATTATTAGACAAGGACATTACAGTTCCCATTGTCTTAAAAGGACAAAGATGCAAGGTATGCGAAAGGTACAGTTCAATAGAAGCATATTCTTATTCTAACCAATCAAATTCATTCTACACCAATTGATATTATTCTATAAAGATTATGTTGATGATGGAGTTGAAGCAAATGGTGAAGAGATCAAATACACATCGGACACAAATTGTCGTGCAGGATGTCACGTGAAATGCGTTTGTCTATTTGTTTAACTTTATACAAGATTAATTTTCTACTTGTGCACATCTAAGTTGAAAGACATAAATGTGAGGTGAGACCAAATTAAAGGGCATATTTACGCATTAGTCTTAATGTCGTTTAACACATTTATAGGGAACAAAAACCGAACAACAATTTTCAACAACTATATCGAAAAGTGGCAGAATTCAATATTCATTATCATCATTTAAGAGAGATTATCACTTATCACTTATATTACATCGCATGCTCTTCAAATGTAATCTAACCCAATTCGCTCAATCTGGTTAAGTTTGGGTTGGTTTTTGACCCGCCCATTCATTAGCTGAACCTATTTTAACCAAATCCACTCAACCCATTAAAAATTGGGTTGATATGTAACTTAAATTGGCTCATGACAATTCTTGTCAAAATGTTTTTTAAAAACTTTTTTTTCAATTTGATATGTTATATATAGTCATAATAAAGAAAATAAATAAATTTATTAGTACTAAAATAGTTTAAAAGAACAAATAAAACAATTAAGTTTAGTAAAAATTGGATTGGGTTGGGTCTTGACACGATTATTATCTTAACCCTTATGACCCGCCCAAATTTAGTCCAACCCACCCAATTGCTTATTTATTCAATTTTAGATAAGTTTAATGTTTACTTGTGCACAACTAAAATTAAATGTCATAATTGCTAGCTGAAGCCAAGTTAAGTTTATTTTTATGTATTATAATTAAGTAACTAACAAAGATATAATGAGAAAAAAATTAAAGCAATGTGGCAATCCCACCAAATTAGTCATGAGTCATGAAATAAATTAAACTTTTTATTGTTTCACAAGGATGAATTGGGTGAATTACTTCTTTAGGTCACTTGAGAAAAAATTGTAGTTTTTTACCAAGATATTCATCTTTACATATAAGAAAAAAAAAATTTAAAATTATATTTAACAATCGAAACAAATTTGAAATAACAATGACCCAAATTTCATATTGGTTCCAAATACTTTGGGGCCAGAAGAAGAGACAATTGCAGTGGAGAAAAATTGAGATGATGAGATTTCTTCTTAGAAACCTCCATTTCTCAACTATTTGAGGTAAGAATTGAACCCTCAAATTGTGGATTTAGCTTATAATTTTCTTATGAGATCGAATTGTGATATCACAACTTTTGAAAATTGCGGGTTTTCGTTTTAGGCGTATTTTATTGGGTTTTGGTGTCTAATTGATATGCCCCACGAATTATTGCGGTGAAATTGATGTATTCTCTGTGAAAAAGCATAGTTGAGATAATACATAATATATAAATATGCCCTTTAGTTTGACCTGGTTTCATATTTATGTTTTCCAACTTTGGTGTGCATAAGTAGACACTTAAATTTGTATAAGTTGAACAAATAAACACACGTCCTACGTGTCATCCTACATATTGTGTCCTACGTGGTGTCCTATGTGTATTATGACACATAAAGACTTATGTGTCTACTTGTTTAACTTTATATAAGTTTAAGTGTTTACTTGTGCACATCCAAAGTTGAAGGTCATAGATATGAAATGAGGTCAAGTTAAATTAATTTATGTCAAAATTGGCTGGCAAACTCGGGACTTTCTATCTTGGGAATAAGAGCAATACTAGTGGAATTGACTTGCCTTAGAATCTTGCTGGTTTGGAAAAATTCCAACACTGCTCTAGTTACATCTTGCCCTACAATGCCCCATGAAGCAATGCAAAAACTACTTCCAAACCCATCCGGACCTGGGCCTCTATTTCTGTTAATCTTGAACACTGTCTCCTTCACATCATGTGGATCAAAGGGTTGGATCAGCTCCTTTCTGTGCACCTCCGTAAGCAGTGGCCCCTGTTTTTTTATTAATCCATTTGCATGTCTTACTGTTTTACTACCAAGAAGGTCTCATAAAACTGAACAAACATATTAGCAATTGCGGTTGGCTCATTTTGTGAAACTCCTGAACTATCCTTTAGTTGAGTAATAGCATGCCTCAACTTCTTGTGCTTTATGATAGAGTTGAAATACCTTGTGTTGTCATCACCCTATCTAATCAATGTAGCTTTACTGCGTTGTTGCAAGAACACTTCAGCCAAATAGGAAGAATTCCGAAACTTGTGATAAGCCTGGTATTCTAACTGTTGACGTGCCTCATCTGTAGGACAGGAGTGTAGAGCTTCTTGCACTTTCCGTAAAGTATCCCTATCTGTATTGGCTTCAGCAACAATATTTGAAAAAGCTTCTGAATGTAACCCCTTTTGCCTCCGCTTCAAAAGTTTAAGTCTCCTCACCACCTTATACATCATGCAACCCTCAATATGTACACCCCATCCTTCCTTCACAGTTGTCAATAACTGAGGATGTTGTGCCCACACATTACAAAATTGGAAAGATCTTTTAATCGTAAGACTGTCTGATATGATTTTTGCGGGGCAATGATCACTTACGCCCTCAGGAAGGAAGATCATATCGAAAATGATTTGTAGCAGACTAAGGAAAGCAATCTATCATATAGTAGCATCAAATCAATCAGCATTTGTTGAAGGCAGATCTATGATGCATAATGTGCTTCTTTGCCATGACCTATTGAGACACTATAATAGGAGGAATGCTTCTCCAAGATGCCTAATGAAAATAGATTTGAGGAAAGCTTATGACTTGGTTAGTTGGGAGTTCCTAGAGGAGATGCTGATTGGATTTGGGTTTCCTGGGGAGTTTGTCAAATGGATTATGCTATGTGTAACAACTCCAAAATTTTCAGTCAAAGTGAATGGTGGAAATCATGGGTTCTTTGCTGGGAAGAGGGGGCTTAGGCAAGGGGACCCTGTCTCACCATTACTATTTGTGCTAGTGATGGAATATTTGTCTTGAATTCTGAACAGTATGGGGAATTTACCAGACTTTAGATTTCACCCTATGTGTAAGAAATTGAAGCTTACTCATCTTATATTTGCGGATGACTTGATGATTTTTTCAAAGGTAATATGGAGTTTGTGAATAGAGTTATGGAGGCATTGGCACACTTTACAAAAGTGTCTGGGTTGGAAGCAAATATGGAGAAGTCAAGCTTGTTTCTAGCTGGAGTAGATGATGGCATTAGAGACCAACTGTTAATAAGGACTGGGTTCACTATCGGGGAATTTCCTATTAAATATTTGGGTCTACCTCTTTCTCCTAAGAAATGGAAGTTGATGGATTGTCATGCACTCATTGCTAAAATCACTCAAAGGATCACTGTGACTTATTCTAAGCATCTGTCATATGCAGGTAGGCTACAAGTGATAAATACATTCTTGTTTTCTATACAGAGTTTTTGGGGGGCAGTTTTATCCTTCCACAGAGTGTATTGAAAGAAGTGGACAAAATTTGTAGAACCTATCTATGGGGAGGGTCTGAGGATAAAAGAAAGGTTGCACTAGTATCATGGGAACAGGTATGCTTTCCAAAGAGTCAACGAGGATTAAGCATTAAAGGTAGTAGTAATTGGAATGTTGCATCTGTGGGGCAACTTATTTAGCAACTAACAGTCAACAAGGAGTCGTTATGGGTAAAATGGGTACATGACATATATATAAAAGAGGATATCTCTATTTGGCAACACACATCCCCAGTGGACAGTAGTTGGTATTGGCGGAAACTAACTTCTCTCAAGGCACAAATGCATCAATGGTACATTCAAGACAGGTATCAACTCACAAAAGATGGGGAGTATTCTATTACAAGTAGCTACTTGGCAATCATAGGTCAGAGACCAAAATTGAAGAATGCAGAATTAATATGGACCTCAATGGCCTTGCCTAGGCATATATTTTTGGTATGGCTGGCTGTACATGGTAGGCTGCTAACACGAGAGGAAAGTGAGGCTCCACATTCAAGATGATGAGACTGATTGTTGCCTATGTGATGAACAAGTGATGGAGACTAATTCTCACTTGTTTGAGCATTGTAGATGGACTAAAGAAGTATGGCTGGAGATACAGAAATGGAGACGGGTAAGTGTTTCTGCTGGAGGTATACGGCAGGTCCTGGAAAACATCAAGAAGAAGCACTGGAGGAAATTTCAGAAGGAAGTCATAGCAGCTTGCTATGGAGCTGTGCTTTATCATACTTGGCATGCTAGGAATTGGAAGAAATTTAGAAATAAGTATGTACATATTATAGAGACTGTCGCACAGATAAAGAAGGAGATAGGGGAGAGGATACGTTTACTTAGTAAAACTAAGAGAGCACAGAATTGTAGAAGCTTTATTAGAGAACTAGAGATGTAATTCGTTGTTTGTTTTGTTGTAGGCCTCATTTCTGTTAATAGAAATAAGGTGTTCTTTAGCTGTAATTGTTCTTTGGTGGTTATGGTAATCTTTTTACAGTTGTTACCAAAATAAAAAATAAAAAAAATTATGAACCAAAATCTGTACTTTGTCAACTGCCTTTTGTGAAAGTCTGATGTGTGTCATCGTCTGACTTTCGGTTTTGTTACTCTGTAGTGGTGTTTGGTGTTGTTTCTGCCATTGATGATGCAGTGTTGATCTTAATTACTAGCATGGAATGAATGTGGCAGCATTTAAGTAGACGTAAGAGGGCATCATCTGCCATTCATGATGCAGTGATTGGATTATTTTGGTACGCATTGCATCTCTACTTTTGCATTAATAGTGGCGTCTTTTGTAGTTTATAGAATCTGTCTAAAACAGAAACAACGAGGCATCGGATTTTTGAGCTTGTGTGTACAGAATCAGAAAACCCAAAAAATAGGTACTAAAGCTAGTTAGGTAAATGAACTCCTTTGCTATGCAATCATGAAAATGCTCCTTAATATACGAGCTTTGGTTCATTTAGTCCTCAATGTATAAACATAATGGAAATAGTCTTCAAGGTATTCCAAAAGAAGTGATCAATTGGTCCTAATTAAGCCGTATAAATAAACCGAGACACTTGACATCTTCCTCCATACACGGCCTACTTAGGCCTCGAAACAGGGTAGCAACAATGCAAATCCTATAATGCTTTGTGCAAAAATCCATCTAAAGCTCACAATCAGTAGCTGGATGCAAATACACAGCATACTTTTCATTCTTTTTGGAATCTGATGCAACTTCAAATTAAACACTCATGTCTACCCAAACCTTTAATAACAGGCATGGCACTTGTAGCTGAATGCCAACTCACCAAGTTCCGAAGATCAACAAAGACGAACAAACTCCAACTGACCAAAAATGTCTTCAAGTGACAGCTTCTTCTCCTGTTTAACCGGAATATTATTAACACACTATTTATGAAATAAGACTTCATGTATGCTTGAAAAGCTTCACGTCTTTCATTCTCTGGGGAATCTTGTTCAGCTTTTTACAGTGATCAATACGAAGACCTTTAATCAGAAGCATGGCACTTGTGGCTAAATGCCATGTGTCTAGGTTCTCAAGACAAGCAAGACTAAGGAACTCGAGTTGACGGAAGCTATTATCACTGCAGAATATCTCTTTTCCTTGATAAGCTCTAAGAAATTCGAGTTTTCTTAGGTTTGGCAACATTCCCAAAATAGGCATTGGATCTTCCATGAGTTTTGAGTCCAAAAGAACCATCATTGTGATGGAATTTGGTAACAGAGACAGTTTCTCTATTCTCCCATCTAACCACAATTTCTGGAGCTTTTCACAATAATAAAGAAATTCAAGGTCTGGGAATGATTGACCACCTCTACAAAACAATTTGAGAGTGCTAAGGTTTTTCAAGCTGCTAATGTTGTTTAGGGAGTAAGATTTGGTAATATCAATCATGCTTAATTCAAGAAGATTGACTAAATTAACAGGGTCAACATCTTTCCACTGATCACAAGAGATGTCTTTAAGAATTTGAAGACTAGTGAGTTTGCTTATATGTACCAGAGGTTCAGAATACGGAGCAACTAAATGCCTTAGATTTATTAGGTCAGCTGTCTCAGGGGGTAGTTGGCACAAATGTCTAAATTCACTTTTGACACAAAGTGTCTGTAAATTCTTGAGGTTGCCAATGGAGGAGGGAAGATTACCAATACCTCTCAAGCTTAAGAACTTGAGGTGGTACAAACTTCCTATGGCATAAGGTACAGTGCCACCAAGAATATCCAAGTATAACACATATATATGTTGGAACACACTACTGAAGTTTATAAGATTCATGTTCCGAAAATCTGGATCGAAGAATATAATTGACCTCAACTTTAAGTTAGAAAGATCAAGTGAGAGGTACTTTTCTCCGTGATCATGAATGGCATGTCTGATACATAAGGAGGATATGGAGTGGTTTTTTTGAATCATAAATGTCAAAGAAGTTTACCTCCAATGCCTTTTGTATGGCAAGATCACGAAGTAAATCATGAACCTTACATTCAGTAACTTTTTTCCCAAAATGTTCCAGCCACTTGAACCAAGCTTCGTCTTATTAGCTCATTCAAGAAGTCTTCAGCGACATCCTCCATTCTTTCTTCTCCTCTTGGTATAAAACCCTCGGCCATCCACAACCATATTATGTTTTCAGCCTCGAGCACTCGATCTTCTGGAAAAATACCAAAGTACAGAAAACACTGCTTGAGCGCAGTTGACAAATCATTGTAGCTTAATGATAGTATGTAGCAGATTTCAATAGAGTCATCTTCAATGTTCTTCCAAAGGCGGTCTTTCACCTTTTGCCATTTGCCTAACCCCCTTTTATGCGAAAGTAGTCCGCTCAATACAACAATTGCAAGAGGTAAGCCTCCACACTTGTTCACCATATCCTTAGCTAGCCTCTCCATTGGGGAGGTCATTGCTCGAACATCAAGTAGTTTCCTACAAAAGAGATCCCAACTTTCCTCTTGGTTTAGGAAACGAAGTTTATGGACAAAACCTCTGCTGTCTGCTCTTTCAGCAACATCCTCTTTGCGCGTGGTGATAATAACTCTGCTGCCATTCTTGCTATCCGGGAATGCTCTTTTCAAACTCTCCCATGCTTCTCTCTGCCATATATCATCAACCACCACAAGGTATTTACGTTTTTTTAAAAGATCACGAAGGTAAATTTCTAGATCTCTTTCTGTCATCCTTTCCAACAAATCTAGAGTTTCCTTGGTGCAACCTTGGATGGATTTTATGATATACCTGAGGAGATCCACGGTGTTGTACTCTTGAGAAACACATATCCAAGCTCGTGTATGGAAGCTATTGACTATATCAGGACTGATGTAGAGATTTCTTGCAAGAGTGGTCTTGCCTAAACCACCCATGCCATAAATGGAGATGACACTTCGACAAGGCTCTGCTTTGAGAAGTTCAGATAGCAATCTTTCTACAACATCCTGAAATCCAACAAAAATGTGATCCTGACCATCCACATAGGAGGTAGTTCTCCTCAATGTTGGAACCATGGCAGACTGACTGTTTGGCCGATTACTTGGTCCATCTCCTGCATTATTATTGATATTTGTAATACCATAAGTCTCTCGCTTGCGAGAGATATCCATAATTCGTTGCTTGAGTGATTGGATCTCCTTGGAGACTTTGTAGAATTTGGTGTCCTTCTTACAGATGCAAGCGCAAGCCTTGGGACAACTAGCAAATCCATCGTCACCTTTACCAGCCTTGAAGCTGTAAGTCTCTAGTATAGCAACAGCGTCATTTGCAATAGAGTTGATCTCAAACACCCATTGTTGAACTCTTTGATCTCTACTTTGCTTTAGTTCTGCATCTTTGAGGAAAGACTGCATGAAGAGTAGCTCATTTCTCAGCCATCTAACTTCATCTCTGAGATTTGTAAGCAGGGAAACTTCCTGAATGAGGAAATCACCCAATTTTCGAACTGCAAATGTCACAAAGGCATCAGCCATCTTCAGGAATACTACTTTTGATTGAGGAGGCTGAATATTGGAATACAAGTCAGAAAATGAGAGATAGAGATATACACTCAGAAACAGTTGACATTAATAGTGATTAAAATTGAGTAAAAACGAAAGGCATAATACATAAACATGACGCTTAACTTGGTTTCAGCTGACAACTGTGACCTTTAAGTTTGGGTGTGCACAAGTAGATGCTTAAAATTGTATAAAATTGAACAAATAGACATATTCATCCTACATGGCACCTTACATGGAAAATTTGTGTACTATGTGGCATCCTACGTGTATTATGCCATGTAGGACACGTGTGTCTACTTGTTCAATTTTATTTAAGTTTAAGTGTCTACTTGTGCACACTCAAAGTTGGAGAGCATAGTTGTCTGCTGAAGCCAAGTTAAGGGTGAAATATGTATTAAAGCTTCTTTAACAACCATTACACAACTTGTGGGAAAATATATGTATAGATAAAAGTCTAAAAGTAAATAATTAAATGTGTTGTACAATGGTCCACCTAATAAAAAGAATTATGATTGTCAAATATGTCAAACACGAATGTGGAAAATGAACAAGAAAAATTAAAGCAATGAAAGTGAAATGTGACCCATTTGACTGGGCAAGAGAAAATCAAAGTGTTCCCATTTGAAAAAATTAGAGTAATGAAAGTATATATGGAGAAAAGTCTATCAGTAATAATTATGTGTTGTCCAATTTAATGGTCCACCTAATAAATTTGTTTGGGTATGGTGATAATTACATCCACAATTTTGTATTGAATTTAAGTTGTAGAATTGATGATGAATGTAAATATTTAACTAAAAATATTCATTATATCTTAACTTCTTTTTTATTTTTCCTTTTAATAGAAATATTTTCTTGTTATATCTAACCAAATCAAATTCTTTATACACTTTGATATTGCTATAGATTTTTTCTCTCTCCATGGAAAGTTATTTTCTTGTTAAGTTCATAGACAATAACAAATAAGAAAGCTAAGGGAAAGGTACATTATTTCCTTTTAAGGTTAGATTACGTTTGGCGAAAAAGGCATGTCCTTAAATTTGAGTGAGTAAACTAGACTTCTAAGGATTTGATTGTTTTGGTAAGCGTTGCCAGAGGCGTATCTAAGGGGGTCACCGGGTTCACATGAACCCTGATCCCCTCCCGAAATCATATATAGTAGTGTTATAATTTTAAAAAAATATTGAAATATAGATGCGTGAACCCACATTTCAAGTATCACATAATGCGATTATGACTGGGTGCACCTCTCTCCGCGAGGTTAGAAAGTTGAATTTTATATTTATCTTGTTTTATTTTTCTTTCTAAAATTAGATAACACTTCTCTGAGTAGTAATTGGTATATAAGAATTAATTTTAGACCTATAATTTTAAAATTTTAACGGTTTTTAGTAGTAAAAACCTAAATGTCAAACCGATCAAATTTATATCATAGATCAATCTTTATATAACAGTGCACCCATCATCTTAAAATCCTGGATAATTTTGCAGTAAAAGTTGTGTCCTTTTATACCTTGTTGAATCTGTCTGAAACCATAAACCAAAAACTTAAGATACCAAAGCTAGTTAGATAAATGAACTGCTTTGCTATTGAAGGAGGAACAAAAAACACTAAATTGTGGACAAGAGAGTATCATATACTATTTTAAATATCACTTAGCATATAAACCATCATCTTAAATGTTGATAAGCAAGAGAACATACAGTAGAACAATTAACTAAAACATCACAAAATCATTTTTCCATTGACAGCTTCTTCTCCTGTAAAATACAAAAGATTTATCAACTACCTGTTTACTTATAATGTTTAGGACTGTAATTTGCAGCAGAGTGAGTAAAAGGAATTGAAGAAATAATCATTGGGGAATGAGATTTATTACCTCTATGATTATGAAGAGGCTGAAATAGGACATCATATATCCTTGAAAAGCTTCAGCGAAAAGGAGTTCTCTCCACGTCTTTCATTCTCTCGGGAATCTCTTTTAGCTTTGGACTAAAAGACTACATGAAGAAGAGCTCATTCCGCAGCCACTGCACATCTTGTCTGAGACTTAAACGCAGGGAAGCTTCCTGTATGAGAAAATTGTTGCGGAAGCCAAATATATAGAGAATGATGGAATCACAACTGCTATATCTAAAGGTAGCTAATAAATAGTAAATGAGACAACAATAAAAAGAACACCAGGAATTAACGAGGTTCGGCAAACTTTTGTTTTCTTTTGCCT
The DNA here is from genome assembly GCF_900185275.1 of Solanum verrucosum. Taxonomy (NCBI): domain Eukaryota; kingdom Viridiplantae; phylum Streptophyta; class Magnoliopsida; order Solanales; family Solanaceae; genus Solanum; species Solanum verrucosum. The sequence continues at coordinate 6,356,511 of NW_026019988.1, forward strand.
ACTCCTCGGACCCAACTAACCAATATTTATTTCACTCCAAAAGAGTACAAGTGAAATGCTACAAGAGAGAAAGAAGATCAAATGCCTTTGAAGATGAGAAGGCAAGTGAGAGGTGTGTTACAAATGAATTAGCAGCTACCTATTTATAGGAGTGAATTCTTCCTATTGATGTCATCCATGACTTCACAATGTGTCAAAATGTCAAGATTTACCTTGTGAAACCATTTTATGGTTTACCTAATTTTCACCTACAAAAGGTGCTATCTTGACTTTTGTACCAATGAAGAATTATCTTCCTAACTACCAAATCATCACATTAATTCATCTTTGAATCTTGTCAAATTTAACAAATCTCCACCTTGGCAAGATTCTCCATTTTCAACCTTCTTTCAACAACAACTTTTGATTGTGTCTTCAACCTCAATCTTCAATGTTCAACAATGTTGATCAAGTTCAAACAATGTTGAAACTTGACCGCAGTCACCACTTTTGTCAGCATATCGGCAGGATTATCCGTAGTATGAATTTTCTGCACAGTGACTCCACCTTCTTCTATGATGTCTCGTATGAAATGATATCGGACATCAATGTGCTTCGTCCTTGCATGATAAACTTGGTTCTTTGCTAATTGAATAGCACTTTGACTATCACAAAATATTGTGATTCCTTCTTGTCCAATACCAAGCTCTCTAAGCAATCCTTGAAGCCAAATTGCCTCCTTCGCAGCCTCTGTAATTGTCATATACTCTGCCTCAGTGGTAGACAAAGCAACTGTTGACTGCAAAGTAGACTTCCAACTAACTGGTGCGTTTGCAATAGTGAAAACATAACCAGTAGTTGATCTTCGTTTGTCCAAATCACCTGCATAATCTGAGTCACAATATCCAACAAGATATTGACTATCCTTATGCTAAAAAACCAAGCCAACATCTACAGTACTATAAATATACCATAGAATCCATTTTACAGCCTGCCAATGATCCTTCCCAGGATTATGCATGTACCTGCTTACAACTCCAACGGCGTGTGAAATATCTGGCCTTGTGCAAACCATTGCATACATCAAGCTACCAACAACATTCGCATATGGTACTCTTGACATATATTCTCGTGCAACTTCATTCTTTGGCGACATAGCATCACTAAGCTTAAAATGAGAAGCAAGCGGAGTGCTAACCGACTTTGTTTTCTCATTCATGCCAAATCGATTTAGTACCCTCTTCAAATATTCTTTCTGAGATAAAGAAAGCTTCTTTGAATGTCGATCTCTTTTTATCTCCATGCCAAGAATCTTCTTTGCCTCACCCAAATCCTTCATCTCAAACTCCTTTCTTAGTTGAATCTTTAGCTTCTCAATTTTCTCTCGACTTTTAGAAGCGATCAACATATCATCAACATATAGGAGAAGATATATAAAGGAATCGTCTTCAAGCTTGCGCAAATACACACAATGATCGTATTTGCTTCTTATGTACCTTTGTTGCAACATAAACTTGTCAAATTGTTTGTACCATTGTCTAGAAGATTGTTTCAATCCATACAACAATTTTTCAAGTTTGCACACCATATTTTCTTTTCCATCAACTTTGAATCCTTCTGGCTGAATCATGTATATTTCCTCTTCCAAGTCTCCATGTAAAAATGCAGTTTTTACATCCAACTGAACTAGTTCCAAATTCAACTATGCTACCAAAACCAACAAAACTCTAATGGAGGAGTGTTTTACAACTGGAGAAAATACCTCATTATAATCAATTCCCTTCTTTTGAGCATATCCTTTGGCCACCAATCTTGCTTTGTAGCGAACATTTTCTTGGTTAGGAAATCCTTCTTTCTTTGCAAATACCCATTTGCACCCAATTGCTTTCTTGCCCTCCGGGAGATTGGCCAATTTCCACGTATGATTCTGATGAAGGGACTGCATTTCTTCATCCATGTCAATCTTCCACGTATTTTCTTCTAAACTTTGGACTGCATCTTTATAAGTGGTAGGAATGTCAACGGCTGCAATTGAGTCTGCACAAGCCACCATATCTATGAGTCGAGCAGGTTTTCTTATTGTCTTTTTTGGCTTGCCAGTTGCTATTGATTCAAGTTGTGGTTGAGGTTCTTGAGATTGAACCTCCCCTTCGACTGTCTCTTCTTCCAGAGGAAAATCTTCTGTTGTTTCCTCGTTTGATCCCAATGTTGGGAAAATTATTTTTCCCTCAAATTCCACTTGCTTTGAAGCACCATCAATTGTTACCTTATTTGTCAAGGCAGATTCATCAAAGGTAACATCCCTGTTGAAAATATTTTTTCTTGTCTCTGGACACCATAAACGATATCCCTTGACACCAGAAGTAATTCCCATAAATAAAGCTTTGTTTGCTCTTGGGTCCAATTTTGACTCTCTTACATGATAATATGCAATTGAGCCAAATACATATAAAGAGCCATAATCCTCAGCAGGTTTTCCATACCATTTTTCAAATGGTGTCTTCCCACCAATAGCAACAGATGGTAGACGATTAATGAGGTGGCATGCATATGTTATTGCCTCAGCCCAAAATTCTTTGCCCAAGCCAGCATTGGACAACATACACCGAACCTTCTCCAGCAAAGTTCGGTTCATGCGTTCTGCCACTCCATTTTGTTGTGGTGTATTTCTAATGGTGAAATGTCTGACGATGCCATTTCCTCACAAATTTTCTGAAAAAAATCATTTTTGTATTCTCCACCGTTGTCTGTGCGAAGACACTTGATCTTTCTTCCAGTTTGAGTCTCTATCATCACCTTCCATTTGAGAAAAATTCCCAATACTTCATCTTTTGTTTTCATCGTATACACCCACAGTTTTCGGGAAAAGTCATCAACAAAAGTTACAAAATAGTGTTTCCCACCTAATGAAGGTGTTTTGGAAGCACCCCAAACATCTGAATGAACATAATCCAAAATACCTTTAGTATTATGGATAGCTGTTCCAAATTTAACCCTTGTTTGCTTTCCCTTGACACAATGCTCACAAAACTTCAAGTTGCAAGTTTTTACTCTTTTTAGCAATCCTTGATCAGATAAAGTTTTCAAGGATTTTCCTCCTGCATGTCCCAAGCGCATATGCCACAGCCTGGTCATTTCTGCCTCTTTATCGTCATTGGATATTGTTGTCGCTGTCCCAATAACTGTACTACCTTGATAGTGGTACATGTTATTATTTCTTCGAATTGCCTTCATTACCACCAATGCACCGGAGCATATTCTCATTATGCCATTATCTGCAATGACTTTGAGTCCCTTTGACTCTAGGGCTCCTATAGAAATGAGATTTTTCTTCAAATCTGGTACATATCGAACATCTGTTAATGTTCTGATCAATCCATCATGATTTCTTAATCGAATTGAACCAACACCATATGTGGTAAGAGGATTATTATTTGCGGTGTGAATAACTCCACATTCACCTTTTTGTAAATCAACAAACCAGTCCCGATTGGGACACATATGATAGCTACAAGCTGAGTCCATCAACCATACATCAGATAATTTGGATGGATCTGTTGTAACTAGTGAGTAATCAGAGTCATCACAATCAACCATATTTGAATCCATGACAGCCTTCCCATTATTTGGTTTGATCTTTGCTATTCAACTTTGGGCAGTCTTTCTTCCAGTGCCCTTTTTCTTGGCAAAAGGCACATTCATCTTTGCTGAGTCTGGATCTTGACTTAGATCTTCCTTTCTTCGTTCTCATATGATTTTGAGAACGACCTCTTGCAATCAGTGCTTCTGCTTCTCCACCCTTTTGTTTTTCTCTCTTTCTTTGTTCATAACTATATAAGGCAGAACAAACTTCTTTGAGAGATACTTCATCATTCCTATGCAGTAGAGTAGTTTCAAGGTGCTCGAACTCATCGGGAAGTGAACTTAACAACATTAAGGCCATATCTCCATCCGTAAAAGTCACGTCCATATTCCGCAACTCTGTCGCCAACTTATTAAAGCTGGTGATGTGATCATTCATTGTGCTACCAGGAATATAAGTGAAGCTTAACAATCTTCTTTTCATGTAAAGTTTATTTTGACTATTTTTTTTCAAGAATTTCTCCTCCAATGAATTCCACAATTTATTTACGGATGTTTCCTTCGTGCATGGATACGTTTGTTCTCTTGCAAGGTAAGATCAAATGGTACCGCAAGCAACACGGTTGATAATCTTCCAATCTTCTTCTCCTACACCTTCTGGTTTCTTTTCTTCTATGGCAATATCTAGCCCTTGTTGAAAAAGAACATCAAGGACCTCGCCTTGCCATATTCCGAAATGTCCTGACCCGTCAAAAATTTCAACTGCAAATTTCGCATTTGACACAATTCTTGTCATAAGCGAAGATGCCAATGATGACGTATTATTGACACTCGATGTGGACTCATCATTTTTCTTGTCTCCCATTTTTGCTACAAATACTATTTACTAGCTAATAATGCAAAAACCAAAGTAAATCTTTTTCTGGTGTGGAAGTTTAGACTGTGCTACAACCACAGAGCATACTCAGATAATACCTTGGCTCTGATACCAATTGTTGCGGAAGTCGAATATATAGAGAGTGATGGAATCACAACTGCTATATCTAAAGGTAGCTAATAAATAGTAAATGAGACAACAATAAAAAGAACACCAGGAATTAATGAGGTTCGGCAAACTTTTGTTTTCTTTTGCCTACTCCTCGGACACAACCAACCAATATTTATTTCACTCCAAAAGAGTACAAGTGAAATGCTACAAGAGAGAAAGAAGATCAAATGCCTTTGAAGATGAGAAGGCAAGTGAGAGGTGTGTTACAAATGAATTAGGAGCTACCTATTTATAGGAGTGAATTCTTCCTATTGATGTCATCCATGACATCACAATGTGTCAAAATGTCAAAATTTACCTTGTGAAACCATTTTATGGTTTACCTAATTTTCACCTACAAAAGGTGCTATCTTGACTTTTGTACCAATGAAGAATTATCTTCCTAACTATCAAATCTTCACATTAATTCATCCTTGAATCTTGTCAAATTTAACAAAAATCCCCTAGTTTCTTAACCGCAAAAGACACAAAGGCGGCATCAACCATCTTCAGCTATATGTGAGGTGGAAAAACAGGTCTGTATACCAGATATTGGGAGAAAGCTGAAGAATGAAATACAGAGATAGGAAGTTGAAGTAGCTGAATCCTAGACAAATATTGATGATAATGCTTTGTGGAAAAAGAATTAGAGAAATGAAAGTGAAATGTGCCCCATTTGACTGGGCAAGAGAAAATGGAAGTGTCTTCATTTTAAAATATTAGAGCAATGAAAGTGAAATGTGCCCCATTTTTTATATGGAGAATTAAAATGTTCTCAAAAGAAGAAATTAAAGCATCTTTCAACAACCACTACACAACTTGTGGAAGAATTTATATGGAGAAAAGTCTAAAAATAACAATTATATTTATTGTACAATGGTCCACCTAATAAGAAGTATTACTATTGTCCAATATGTCAAACACGAATGTGGAAAATGAACAAGAAAAATTAGAGCAATGAAAGTGAAATGTGGCCCATTTGACTGGGCAAGAGAAATGTGGCCCTAATGCTGTTGATGATGGAGTTCAAGAATATGGTACAGAGTGAGGAAATTGGCAATTGGCATTGTCGGTTGAGAATATAATGAACTAAAGAAAATTATAGGCTTAAGTCATCTGCGACAAAGCTGCAATAAAGAAGTCCTTAAAAATTGTTGTAAATCGGCAAGGACCGAGAACAAATTAAAGCTAAAGGAAAGGAACATTAGACCTGCTCGATATCATCAGTTTGCAGCTTATGTGGTCCAATGTTAATATTTTCCTCTGCAACATTGAGGAAAGAGCAGCTCATTTCTCAACCATTACACATCCTCTCTTCAACTTAAATGCAGGTTAACTTCTTGTATGAGAGGTTAAAGTGTGTGATCGTCTCATCTAAAAACTTAAGCTGTGGATTTAGCTTATAATCTTCTTGTGTATGAAGTGCAGTTGAGTTAGGGATTTAATTGTGATACGATAACTTTGGAAATTGGGTTTGTTGTCTAATTGATATGCCCAACCTAATATTATGGTGAAATTGATGTATTCACCGCGAAAAAGCATAGTTGAGATAACGTGCATTGTGATTTCCTTTAGTTGAATTTATGAACAGCAATCTGTACTTTGTCAACTGCCTTTTTTTGTGAAAAACTGATGTGTGCCATTGTATATTTCTGTTTTGTTACCCTGTAGTGGTATTTGGTGTTGTTTCCGCTATTCATGATGCAATCTTGATCTTTTGGTATGCGTTGCATCTCTAATTTTGCAGTAAAAGTGGTGTCTTTTGTAGTTTGTAGAATCTATCTGAAGTAGAAACAACGAGGCATCAGATTTTTGAGCTTGTTGTACAGAATCAGAAAACCCAAAAATAAGGTACTAAAGCTAGTTAGATAACTGAATTCCTTTACTATGCAATCATGGAGAGAAAATGATCCTTAATATATGAGCTTTGGTTCCATTTTGTCTGTAATGTATAAACATGATGGAAATAGTCTTTAATGTATTCCAAAAAAGTGATTGATTTGGTCGTAAGCCGCATAAGTAAAGACAATCGATACTTCTGCTCTCAAAATAAACTAACCCTCGACATCTTCTTCCATAAACGGCCCAATAATCAAAAATATTCTATGCTTTCTTCCATATTCTATTGAATATATGTTATCACTCCTTAGTCATCCAATAGTTACAACAGTAGTTATTTCTTTTTAGTAGTAGTTATTTTTCCGTGATTCCAGTAATGTTAGGAAGGCATGTCCTAGTTTCTAGGGGTAGTTATCTTATAAGTGTTGTATTTAAACTATTTGTTTGTCTAAGGAGATAGAAGCAGAAAAATTATTTCAGTTTTTGAGTACTTTAACTCAAGAGATTGCAGGTTCTTAACGAACCAACACTATAGGTCATAGGAAGAAAACTTTAGATTTCATCTTGCAACATCCCATAACTAGATCCATAACAGGGACCATAACAATATATTTACCATACAAATGCATTTTTTTCAAGTCCTACCCTGCATCGAAAGTTCTCCCATGGCTCTTTCATGTTAGGACTAGGAATTTCGATGTGGTTTCAGAAATCAAATTGATCGATACAAGAAGGTACCGTTGTTTTGTAGTTTGACAGCTCATTTGCAATGCACATATCGAGGGATCATGAATGTTACTACTTAATGCCTAGAAAATTGAGATAGACCAAGTTGCCTATGGCATCGATCAGGTGGAACAATTAATCAAAGGCATAATACATAAATATGCCCTTTAACTTGGCTTCAAATCACATTTATGCCCTTCAACTTTCGGTGTGCACAAGTAGACACTTAAATTTGTATAAAGTTGAACAAATAGACACACAAGTCCTACATGACATCCTACATGGAATTTTTTATCCTGCGTGGTGTCCTACGCGTATTATGCCATGTAGGACTCATGTGTCTACTTGTTCAACTTTATACAAGTTTAAGTGCCTACTTCTGCATACCCAAAGTTGAAAGACATAAACGTAAAATGAGGTCAAGTTAAAGGGCACATTTATGTATTATGCCTTAATCAAAACAACAGAAAATCACTTTTGCATAGAATCCCAAAAACAATTCTCTTCAAACCAATTCCACACTCAAAAAGCTCAAAACAAATACAATTTAAACACTAAAAACACATTCCTGAAATCTGATTAATGCTCCCTTCAACTGCTTCTTTCTTCCCCCTGCTCATGACAGTATCAAGTGTCAACCAAATGATATATTGCTCATTAAACTCAATGTATGTTTGGTACGATAAAAGTCATTTTCGAGGAAATATTTGTAATTTGCTTACCAAAATAGTTTCATAAAAAAGGGTGAGAGTCATTTTCCATAGAAGTGTATTTAATGTAAAAAAAAAAAGATAGAAAATCAAAACTAATACTAACATATCTTAAGAAATGGTCATTGGGGATTGAGATATATTACCTCTACGATTACGAAACAGGCCAAAAAGGAGTTATCTCCACATCTTGCATTCTCTTGGGAATATGATATAGATGTGGACAGTATTTGATGTCAAGACCTTTAATTGAAGGCATGGCACTTGTGGATAAATGCCATGTTTCTAGCTTGTCAAGATGATGAAGACGAAGGAACTCGAGTTGACTGAAGCTGTTATCACAGCACGCTATTTCTTTTCCTTCATAAGCTTCTTCTAATTCGAGATTCCTTAGGTTTGGCAACATTCCCAAAATAGGCATCGGATCTTCCATGAGTTTTGACTTCCAAAGAACCATCATTGTGATGGAATCTGGAAACAGAGGAAGTTTCTCTATGTTCCCTCTTAACCACAATTTCTGGAGCTTTTGACAAGAATTAACAAATTTAAGAGATGGGAATGATTCATCAGCATAACACAATAATCTGAGAGTGCTAAGGTTTTTCAAGCTGCTAATGTTGTTTAGGGAGTAAGATCTGTTAATACAATCCATGCTTAATTCTCGAAGATTGACTAAATCAACAGGGTCAACATCTTTCCACTGATCACAACGAAAGCCTTTAAGAACTTGAAGATTCGTGAGTTTGTTTATACATTTCAGAGGCTCTGAATATGGAGCAACTAAATGTCTTAGATTTATTAGGTCAGCTGTCTTTTGGGGTAGACGGCTAAACCCTCCATGGTCATTGACAAGAAGTGTCTGTAAATTCTTGAGGTTGCTAATGGAGGAGGGAATATTACAGACACCTCTCAAGCTTAAGAACTTGAGGTAGTACAAACTTCCTATGACATCAGTCATAACATAACCTCCAATATCCAAGTACAATACATATATATGTCGCAACACACTACTGAAGTTTGTAAGATGCATGTTACGAAAATCTGGATCGAAGAACATAATTGACCTCAACTTCAAGTGAGAAAGATCAAGTGAGAGGTACCTTTCTCCTTGACCATGAATGACATGTCTGATACATAAGGAGGATATGGAGTGCTTTTTTGGATCATAAATGTCAAAGAATTTTATATCGAATGCCTTTTGTACGGCAAGATCACGAAGTAAATCATGAACCTTACATACAGTAACTTTTTCCCAAAATGAACGTACCTCTTGTATCAAGCTTCGTCTTATCAGCTCATTCAGGAAGTCTTCAGCGACATCCTCCATTCTTTCTTCTCCATTTGGTATGAGACCCTCAGCCATCCACAACAGTATTATCTTTTCAGCATTGACCTCTTGATCTTCTGGGAAAATACCAAAGTACAGAAAACACTGCTTGAGCGTAGCTGACAAATCGTTGTAGCTCAATGATAGTATGTAGGAGATTTCAATGGAGTCATCTTGAATGTTCTGCCAAAAGTGGTCTTTCACCTTTTGCCATTCGCCTAGCCCCCTTTTATGTGAAAGTAGTCCGCTCAATACAACAATTGCAAGAGGTAAGCCTCTACACTTTTCCACCATATCTCTAGCTATCCTTACCATTTCTGGAACCATTGCCCGAACATCAAGTTGTTTCCTACAAAAGAGGTCCCAACTTTCTTCTCGGGTTAGGAAACGAAGGTTATGGACAAAACCTCTGTTGTCGGCTCTTTCAGCAACATCATGTTTCCGCGTGGTAATAATAACTCTGCTGCCATTCTTGCTATCTGGGAATGCTCTTTTCAAACTCTCCCATGCTTCTCTCTGCCATACATCATCAACCACTACAAGGTATTTGCCTTCTTTCAATAGATCACGAAGGTAAATTTCTAGATCGCTTTCTGTCATCCTTTCCAAAAATTCTAGAGTTCCCTTTGTGCGACCTTGGATGGATTTTATGATATTCTTAAGAAGATCCATTGTGTTGTACTCTTGAGAAACACATATCCAAGCGCGTGTAGGGAAGCTTGACACTATATTAGGACTGTTGTAGAGGTTTCTTGCAAGAGTGGTCTTGCCTAATCCGCCCATGCCATGAATGGAGATGACGCTTCTACGAGGCTCTGCTTTGAGAAGTTCAGCTAGCAATTTTTGTACAACATCCTGAAGTCCAACAAAAATGTTATCCTGGTCATCCACATATGATGTAGTTCTCCTCAATTTTCTAACCTGATTACTTGACCCTTCTCCAGCATTATTGATATTTGTAATACCATAAGTCTCTCGTTTGCGAGAGATATCCATGATTCGTTGCTTGAGTGATTGGATCTCCTCAGCGACATTGTAGAATTTCTTCTCCTTCCTACATATGCAAGCAAAAGCCTTGAGACGACTAGCACGTTTACCAGCCTCGAAGCTGTAAGCCTCGAGTATAGCAACAGCGTCATTAGCAATAGAGTTGATCTCAAACACCCATTGTTGAACTCTTTGATCACCACTTTGCTTTTGTTCTGCCTCTCTGAGGAAAGACTGCATGAAGAGTAGCTCATTTCTCAGTGACTCAACTTCCTTTCTCAGATTTTTACGCAGGGAAACTTGTTGTATGAGGAAATCACCCATTTTTTGAACTGCAAATGACACAAAGGCATCAGTCATCTTTAGGAATACTACTTTTGATTGGAAAAAAATAAATAATGAAGAGGGGGTAGCTGTATGGAAATTAATATTTTTTTTTTGTAAAAGGTAAAGTTTGTATGGAAATTTATATTTTTTTTGCAAAAGGTAAAGTGTGTATGTAAAAAAATAAATATTGGAAGCAGTAGATTGAGAGTTTGATAAAAGATGAATAATATTGTTATTCATGGAATTCAGTATTTAAAGCTTCAAAAATCTGACAGGGGAAAAGTCTTAAAGTAGAAAGATGATAGAGTTGAGGTAAATGATAAAGAGAAGTATATATTCTCTACTAAGTGCAAGGCAAGAATTTAAAATTGCATGACACAAGTTATGCTCTAAAGGCATAAGTTTAGTCACACAAGTTGCCTCTTAAGACAAGAAATTATGTCAGATTTTATCTCAACGAGCACGAGATAAAGAGGTTGTTTCAGAAAGACCCTTGGCAATAAGTTCGATAGGGCAAACATTATTTAAAAAGTTATGTCCATCGAAATTAGATTGTAATTAAGGATATTTTAGTCAACATATTTTGTGGCATAATGCATACATATGTCGTTTAACTTGGCTTCATTTCATATTTATGTCCTTTAATTTTGGGTGTGTGCACAAGTAGACACTTAAACTTTTATAAATTTGATCAAATAGAGACACACATCCTATGTGACATCCTACATGACAATTTATGTTCTACGTGTATTATGTCACATGGGAGTGTACAAAACCGAACCGAAAACCGAACCAAACCGTAAACCGAATCAACCCGAAAAAAAAAACCCGATTAGTGGTTTGGTTTGACTTGGTTTGGTTTTGAAAAAAAAAACCCGACTATATTTGGGTTGGTTTGGTTTTAACTAAAAAAAACCAACCCGAGACCAAACCAACCCGAATTTATATATATAATTTTAAAATTTTATTTTATACATAAAAATATGTACTTTGATATAATTTTTAAATATTTCTTATACTTTTCCATAGTTTTTATCTTTTAATATATTATTTCAAGTTTGAAACTTAAAATTATGAATGGGCCAATAAAGATAATAGCCCATAGATGTTGGTAATTATAATAAAGCTTAAATCAAAATCAAATTAATACTAATGCAAAATGAAAATCAATTCAAAACTAAGAATGATAATAATATTGAATATTTGTTCTTTAGTTTTACATTGGTTTAGACAATTAAAATACATAATCTAATTTTAATTTTCTTTAATATTTAGTCATGTAACTAATACTTATTAAACTTAATTTTAGCATGATTTAGTACTTTTAAATTATGATAATTTTCATTATGACTTGTTAATTTGCAATATTTGTTTTATGCGATTTCATTATTATTATTATTTTTGTTGGATATTTTAGTGTCATTAATCATATTATATTGTGTTATATTTTTAAGAAACATCTTAGATAGTTGTATTTTGGTAGGACTAAAGAAATATTTGAAGTACAAGTAACTTATATGTTTGTATGAATACTTTACCGGAAAAACCCGAAACAACCCGAAAAACCGAAAAACCCGAAAAAACCCGAGGTTGAAAAACCCGAGTTTTATTGGTTTGGTTTGGTTTGGTTTATAAATTTAAAAATCCAACACAAATGGTTTGGTTTGATATTTGAAAAACCCGAACCAACCCGGCCATGTACACCCCTAATGTCACGTAGGACTCAGGTGTCTACTTGTTCAACTTTATAGAAGTTTAAGTGTCTATTTGTGCACACCCAAAATTAGAGGACATAAATATGAAATGAAGCCAAGTTAAACGACATATGTATGTATTATGATTTATGCCTATTTTTATTAAATGAACAATATAAAAAAATTAAAGACAACGAATTTGATAGATAAAAATTAAAACTCACCCCAAAATTAGGGCATTTGTGCTAATGATTTTGGCCTATTTTATACCTTTCCAAAAAATATTGTTTATTTAAAAAGACATCTCATATTAGAATAAAGGCATTTTAATATTGAGATCAGAAGAGTTGGTTTAATTGTTCCTCCACCTAAATTACTTCACCTAATTAATTATACATCTGTTTTATCTTATGGAAAGACTAGTTACGACATTTTAATCAGGAACGAAAGATTTTTAAAATTTTCATGGTATCAATGTGGTTATAAAATCATATTATTAATGGTAAAATGAGAAATTTCAAATTTAATCTTGATAGATACCTTTCTTTTCTTTTTAATTTTCCTTGTTTGGGAAATCTATAGGGAAAAATATGAGCTAACTTAGTAGAGAAGAAATAAAATATTCAATAAGTCAGCACAAATTAATTCGAATTCATCCATGGAGGTTATTCCATAAAAGATTTTGTTAGAACTTGAAGTTCAAGTTCTCAAAATTAATTTGTGGTAAACCATTTTTTTTTTTTAAAAAAGGAGTGATTTTTCAAGAGAAGTGAAATGTCGAGATGAGTTATAATATAAAAATGGAATTATTTGGATTGAATTTTAGTTTTATTTCGTTGGAATTCAAAATTATATTAAAGTTATACGATAATTGTATAATGACTGATGAGTTATATGAAAATTGTGTTGAAGTTTCGTATGTTGTTTGTTATAGTTGTATGAAATTTAAATGAAAGAAAATACCCTTCAAAGAACAATTTTATTCCCTTTAATAAAATTTACTGATCCGTAATTTAATATGTCACCAAAATTTGAAAAAAGCTTCATCTATGTCATTCGTTAAAAGTTTGGCTCATCTATGACATTTTCGTTTGAGAAAAGACTTATTTATGTCAATATTTGTTAAGTAAAATGACTTAGATGAGCCAAACATTTAACGGATGACAAAAATGAGTCTGTTAATGTTCAAGTTTAAGGACTTCTTTTGTTCTGCATCTTTGAGGAATGACTGTATGATAAGTAGCTCAGTTCTCAGCCATGTAATTTCATCTCTGAGATTTGTTCTTAGTGAAACTTGTTGTATAAGGAAATCACCCAATTTTTGAACTGCAAATGACACAAAGGCATCAGCCATCTTTAGGAATACTACTTTTGATTGAAAAAAAGAAGAAGAAGAAGGGGGGTAGATTGAGAGTTTGATAAGTGATGAATATTGTTAACATGGAATTCAGTATTTAAAGCTCAAAAAATCCGACAAGGGAAAAAGTTGTAAAGTAGAAAGATGATACAGTTGATGTTAATCATAAAGAAAAGTATATATTCTCTACTAACTGCAAGCCAAGAATTTAAAATTGCATGACACAAGTTATGCTCTAAGCAATAACTTCAAGTGTAGTGGCAAAACCAAAAATTTCGCTAAGAACATTCAAGTGTCCAGTTATGTGGCAACGCCACTGCTTCAGTTGCACAAGTTGTGTGTTAAGACAAAAAATTATGTCCCAAGGCACAAGTCCCGCGGGGCAAACAACAACATACCTAATGAAATTCCACAAATGGATCTGGAAAGGGAAAAATATATGCAGATTGTACCATTATCCCGTGGAGGCAGATAGACTAGCTATTTCAGAAAGACCCTCAGTAATACGTCCCCTAGAACAAACATTATTTTAAAAGTTCTATCCAACGAAATTAGATTGTAAATAAGGATATTTTAGTCAATAATCTTTGATCTTTAAATAATAGATACCTTTCTTTTCTTTTTAATTTTCCTTGTTTGGGGAATCTATAGGAAAAAATGATGAGCATGGCTTCTCAATTCCATCAAGATTTTGTAAGATCTTGAAGGTCAAGTTCTCAAAATTGATTTGCTAAAAACGAATTTTTTTTTTGAATTGGTGATTTCTCAAAAGAATTGGAAAGTTGAGGAGACTAAAATTATAAAAAATGAGATCATTTGGGTAAAATTCCAATTAGTTTTGGATTAAATTTTTTATTTTAGTTCGTTGACATTCAAAATTATAGACGAATTGTATCCAAAAATCGTATGATAATCATATAATGACGGATGAGTTATATGTAAATTTATATAGTTATATACATATTTCATACCAAATTTATATATCGTTCATACACAAAAAAATTTGAACGAAGTTCTAAGCTCTAAGTGAGATCTATATATTTCATATGATTTTTACACTGTTTTCATCATACACGAAATTTCGTATATGTTTGCAAAAAAAAAAAAAAAAACTCCTGCTATGTTTGAAATTCTTTTGCTACGTTTCGTAAATATGAATTTTATTTTTATATATATAGGGGATTTTTCTACAAACTTTTAGTTTCTTGTATTACTCTAAAAGCAAATTCATAACTCTTTAATATAAAAAAAAAAGTTTTATTTTCTTCTATTACGTTTCTAAAAGCAAATTCCACATTCTTTATTATTAAAAAAAAATTACTTTCTTCTATTAGGTTTTCCTCTAAAAGCAAATTCCACACTGTTTAATGTAAAAGCAAAACAACCAAAAAAAAAAGAACAGAATGTTGAAATAATCCAAGTTGATTGATGGTTGGAGAAGCCAAGTTGATTAAGGTGAATGTCTTCAAGTAACAGCTTCTTCTCTGTTGATTTAACACAAATATTATTTATATGGAGTAAAAGAAAAAAATGAAGTTTAGGGAGTATGATTTCTTAATATCATGCATGCTTAATTCTCGGAGATTGACTAAATCAAAAGGGTCAACATCTTTCCACTGATCACAACCAATGACATCAACAACTTGAAGACTAGTGAGTTTGCTTATACGTACTAGAGGTTCAGAGCACAAGTAGGCACTTAAACTTGTATAAAATTGAACAAGTAGACACACGTGTCCTACATGGCGTAATACACATAGGACGCCACATAGGATACAAATTTCCACATAGGGTGTCATGTAGGACAAATGCGTCTATTTGTTCAATTTTATACAAATTTAAGTGCCTACTTGTGCACACCCCAAGTTAAAGGTCATAGTTGTCAGTAGACGTCAAGTTAAAGGGTCGTGTTTATGTATTATGTCTTATCTTAAATGTGGATAAGTAAGATCGCACATAGAAAAACAATTAACTGAAGGGAAAACGCTCAACTTTGTCATCGAACTATTAGAAATGTCTCATATATGTTATTCGTTAAATGTTTGGCTCATATTTGAAATAATAACATAAATGAGCCTATTTTTTAACGAATGACATAGATGAGTCTTTTCTCAAAGTTCAATGACATATTTGAACGTTTTTTCTTTTAAAAAATAATATAATTAATAACGTGGCCAAATCATAATTGACCAAGTATAACAAACGATTTTGCAAAACCGAAACTATTTTCAGTTAACAAATACTGACATGAATGAGCCTTTTTTCAAACAGAAATGACATAAATGAGCCAATTTGTTAATAGATAGCATATATAAACCTTTTCTCAAAGTTTAATGACATATTTGAACATTTTCCCTTTTTAGATTTTGGTGTCTGTTTGGTTCTTTAACTCTCAAAAGAAGATTAACCAACAAAAACTGTTCAAAAGAAGCCTAATTGATTTTCTCAGTCACTAAATATTTTGATATTATAATGACTATTGATTGTTCAGCTGCTTTAGCTTTCAGCCATTTTGTAAGAATTGCATCAAATGAACCTGTTTTTATAACGCCGATAACATAAATGAGTCATTTCTAATAGTTCAACAGCATATTTGAGCCTTTTCCCTTTATTAAATCATCACAAAATCATTTTAGCATAGAATCCCAAAAAAAATAAAAAATACATCTGTTTGAACCAATTCCACACACTAAAACAAGCCAAAAACAGGAAAAAAGAAACATTGAAAAAAAGAATGTTGAAATAATCGAACTTGATTGATGGTTGGAGAAGCCAAGTTGATGATGGTGAATGTCTTCAAGTGACAGCTTCTTCTCTGTTGATTTCACCCAAATATTAAGACACGATTTATATAAATAAATCAACAAAGTTATATATTTGTTTGTATATTTACCTTTGGTATTGTGAAATAAGACATCATATATGGTTGAAAAGCTTCAGCGCATTTAATTTCTCTTCAATAGGCAATGGTTCCACATCTTTCATTCTCTCAAGAATTTGGTTCAGCTTTAGACAGCGATCGATACGAAGAGCTTTGATCAGAGGCATGGCACTTGTTGCTAAATTCCATCTTTCTAGGTTCCAAAGACAATCAAGACTAAGGAACTTCAGTTGACTAAAACTGTTATCACTGCAGATTATTTCTTTTCCTTGATAAGCTCTAAACAAACAGAGATTCCTTAGGTTTGGCAACATTCCCAAAATAAACATCGGATCTTCCATGAGTTTTGAGTCGACAAGAGTCAGCATTGTGATGGAATTTGGAAACAAAGGCAGTTTCTCTATTCTACCTTCTAACAACAATTTCTTGAGGTTATGACAAGAATTAAGAAATTCAAGAGATGGGAATGATTCATCAGCATAACACAACAACTTGAGAGTGCTAAGGTTTTTCAAGTTGCTAATGTTGTTGAGGGAGTAAGATTTGGTAATACTAATCATGCTTAATTCTTGAAGATTGACTAAATCAACAGGATCAACATCTTTCCACTGATCACAAGAGACGCCTTTGAGAGATTGAAGACTTGTGAGTTTTCTTATACGATTCAGAGGTTCTGAATAGGGAACAGCTAAATATCTTAAATTTATTAGGTCAGCTGTTTCGGGGGGTAGTTGGCAGAATTGTTTGAAATTACATTTGACACAAAGTATTTGTAAATTCTTGAGGCTGCCAATGGAGGAGGGTAAATCATGAATAACACCTGTCAATCTTAAGAACTTGAGGTGGTACAAACTTCCTATGGAATCAGGTAAAGTGCCATCAATAGTATCCATGTACAACACATATACATGTTGGAACACACTACTGAAGTTTATATGACTCATGTTACGAAATCCTAGATTGAAGAACATAATTGACTTCAACTTCAAGTTAGAAAGATCAAGTGAGAGGTACCTTTTTTCTTGACTATGAATGCCATGTCTGATACATGAAGAGGATATGGAGTGGTTTCTTGGATCATAAATGTCAAAGAAGTTTACCTCCAATGCCTTTTGTATCGCAAGATAACGAAGTAAATCATGAACACTACATACTTCAACTTTTTCCCAGAATGTATCTACCACTTGAACCAAGCTTCGTCTTTTCAGCTCATTCAAGAAGCCTTCAGCGACATCCTCCATTCTTTCTTCTCCTCTGGGTATGAAACCTTCTGCCATCCACAACCATATTATGTTTTCAGCCTCGACCACTTGACCTTTTGGAAAAATACCAAAGTACAAAAAACACTGCTTGAGCGCAGTTGACAAATCATTGTAGCTTAATGATAGTATTTTGAGGCTTTCAGTACATTCATCTTCAATAATGTTCTTACAAAGGTGATCTTTCACCTTTTTCCATTCGTCTAGCCCCCTTTTATGCGAAAGGAGTCCGCTCAATACAACAATTGTAAGAGGTAAGCCTCCACACGTTTCCACCATATCTCTAGCTAACCTTTCCATTTTTGGAACCATTGCCTGAACATCGAGTTGTTTCCTACAAAAGAGATCCCAACTTTCTTCTTGGCTTAGGTAACGGAGATAATGGACAAAACCTTCGTCTGCTCTTTCAGCGATATCCTTCATGCGGGTGGTAATAATGACTCTGCTGCCTTTCTTGCCATCTCGGAATGCTTTTTCCAAACTCTCCCACGCTTCTGTATGCCATAGATCATCAACCACAACAAGGTATTTGCGTTTTTTTAAAAGAGCCCGAAGGTAAATTTCTAAATCTCTTTCTGTCATCCTTTCCAACCAATCTAGAATTTCCTTGCTGCAAGATTGGATGGATTTTATGATATTCTTGAGGACATCCACGGTGTTCTTTTCAGGAGCACATATCCAAGCACGCATATGGAAGCTATTGACTATATTAGGATTGATATAGAGGTTTCTCGCAAGTGTAGTCTTGCCTAAACCACCCCTTCCGCAAATGGAGATGACGCTTGGACGAGCCTCTGCTCTGAGAAGTTCATCTAACAATTTTTCTACAACATCCTGAAGTCCAACAAAAACGTAATTCTGGTCATCCACATTTGAGGTAGTTCTCCTCAATGTTGGTAACCTGATTACTTGGCCCTTCTCCTGCATTATAATTGATATTTGTAATACCATAAGTCTCTCGTTTGCAAGAGATATCTATGATTCGCTGCTTGAGTGATTGAATCTCCTCAAGGACATTGTAGAATTTCTTCTCCTTCCTACATATGCAAGGGCAAGCCTTGAGATGACTAACACCTTTACCAGCCTCGAAGCTGTAAGTCTCGAGTATAGCAACAGCGTCATTAGCAATAGAGTTGATTTCAAACAGCCATTGTTGAACTCTATGATCTCCACTTTGCTTTTGTTCTGCATCTCCGAGGTATGACTTTATGATGTGTAGCTCTTTTATCAGCCACTCAACTTCCTCTCTGAGATTTGTTCTCAGGGAAACTTGGTCTCTGAGGAAATCACTCAATTTTTTAACTGCAAATGACACAAAGGCATCCGCCATCTTTAGGAATACTACTTTTGATTGAAAAAAAAATAAAAAAATGGAAATTAATAATTTTTTTGCAAAAGGTAAAGTGTGTATGAAAATTAATATTGGAAGCAGTAGATTGAGAGTTTGATAAGTGATGAATATTGTAATCATGGAATTCAGTATTTAAAGCTTCAAAAAGTTCTAAAGTAGAAAAGTATATATTCTCTACTAAGTGCAAGGCAAGAATTTAAAATTGGTTAACACAAGTTATGCTCTAAGGCATAAGTTCAGTGGCACACGTTTATGTTGATCTTACCACTCCCTCGTATAGATAGAGAGGTTGTTTCAGAAGATCATCGGCAATTCAACACTAAAGAATGACAATAATGTTGAATATTTGTTTTTTAGTTTTACATTGGTTAGGCAATTAAAATACATAATCTAATTTTATTTTTAATATTTAATCAAGCAATTAATACTTATTAGACTTATTTTAGCATGATTTAGTACTTTTAAATTATAATCATTTTTCTAATGACATATTAATTTGCAATATTTGTTTTATGTTATTTCATTATTATTTTTTGTTGAATATTTTAGTGTCATCCCTCATCTCATATTTTGTGTTATTTTCTTAAAAAGTATCTTAGATAGTTGTACTTTGGTGGGATTGAAAAAATATTTGAAGCACAAGTTAATTACATGTTTGCGAATACTTTACAGGAAAAATTTCAAAAAAAAACTAGAGATTGAAAAACTCGAGTTTATTAGTTTGATTTGATTTATAAATTTAAAAATCAAACACAAATGATTTGATTTGATATTTGGAAAATCCGAACTAAGCCGATCACGTACACCCCTAATAGATACCTTTCTTTTCTGTTTAGTTTTCCTTGTTTGGGGAATCTATGAGCATGGCTTCTCAATTTATCGAAGATGCATTTTGTTACTTTGAAGAGAAGAAATAAAATATTCAATAAGTCAGCACAAATTAATTCGAATTCAGCCATGGAGGTTATTCCATAAAAGATTTTGTCAGAACTTTAAGTTCAAGTTCTCAAAATTAATTGCCGTAAATGAATTTTGTTTTGAATGCATGATTTCTCAAAAAAATTGAAATATCGAGATGAGTTATAATATAAATTTGAGATTATTTAGGTAAAATTTGAATTAGTTTTGGATTGAGTTTTAGTATTAGTTAATTGAAATTCAAAATTATGAATTGTATCAAAAATTGTGTGATAATCATACAATGACAGATGAGCTACATGAAAATTGTTTTTATTTTAGGTATGTTATTGTAGTTGTATTTTTCTTCTAGTCTCCCACCTGATGTTCGGCACTTGCATTGAAGCCTGACTATTTCGAATTCACGCCCCGTAGGGTCCCATTTGAGGAGAAGCATTTGCTACTAAAAAAAATTTCATACTCAGGGTTGAATATGAGACTTATAGTTAAGAGAAGAGCAACATCATCCATTGTACCACATCCTTTGGTGGTATTGTAGTTGTATTTAGTTTGATATAAATGTTGTATACAATATTGTTGTAGTTGTTTAAATTTTAAGTAATCTGCATGAACTTCATACAAAATTTATATAGTTATATAAATATTTCATACCAAATTTATATACTTTTCGTACACAAAAATTGTGAACGAAATTCTAAGCTTTAAGTGAGATATATTTATTTCATATGAATTTTACATTGTTTTCATACACGAAATTTCATATATGTTTGGAAAAAAACTCTTGCTATGTTTGAAATTAGTTTGCTACGTTTCGTAAATATGAATTTTAATATATATATATTGGTGATTTTTCTACAAAGTTTTAGTTTTTGTATCATATCATATATTACTAAAAGGAGCGATTTTCCTCTGACACATATTAACGTCGTGTACTCCGTTAAAATAAAATCGCTGCCAGGGCAGCGATTTTTGTCTAATTTTTTTTTTCTTTTTTTTTCACTAAAATCGCTGGCACAACAGCGATTTTTTAACTCTAATTTTTTTCCTCCACCTAATATCGCTGCTATGGCAGCGTTTTCATAGAAAAAAAAATTTGGCAGCTTTTTGTAAAAACTTTTTTTTTGGAAAATCGCTGCCCTGGCAGCGTTTTCCTTAATATTTTTTTTTCGAAAATCTTTTCTTAATTAGACTGCCTTTTCAGCGATTTTTGTTAAAAAAATTATTTTTTAATAAAATCACTGCCTTGTTTTCAAAACGAAAAACAATTTAAAAAAATAAAAATTGAAGAGAAAAGAATTTAAAAAAAAAAAAAAAAAAAATTAACTAAAAATCTGTCAAGGCAGCAATTTTCAACCTTTTGACAGCTTTTTTACAAAAAAATATATATATATATCTTGAAATCGCTGCCTTGGCAGCGATTTTGGTGGAACTAGTTTTTTTTTTTAAAAATCGCTGCCTCAGCAGCGATTTTTGTAGAAATATTCTTTTATTTTATTTTATTTTTTGAAATTTCTGTCAACTAGTCAACATCTGATGGTAAATTTCTTTTATTTTTTTTTTAAATCGCTGCCCATGCAGCGTTTTTGCGATTGTAATAGCAGTGATTTTAATTTTAATTGTTTTAAATAGCAAAAACGCTGCACGGGCAGCGATTTAAAAAAAAAAGAAAAGAAATTTACCATCAGATGTTGACTAGTTGACAGAAATTTCAAAAAATAAAATAAAATAAAAGAATATTTCTACAAGGCAGCGTTTTTTAAAAAAAAAAACTAGTTCCACCAAAATCGCTGCCAAGGCAGTGATTTCAAGATATATATCTATTTTATTTTTTTTTGTAAAAAAGCTGTCAAAAGGCTGAAAATTGCTGCCTTGACAGCTTTTTAGTTAAATTTTTTTCTTTTTTTTAAAAATTTGTTTCTCTTCAATTTTTATTTTTTTAAATTGTTTTTCGTTTTGAAAACAAGGCAGTGTTTTTTTCTAAAAAATAATTTTTTTAACAAAAATCGCTGAAAAGGCAGTCTAATTAAGAAAAGATTTTTGAAAAAAAAAATTAAGGAAAACGCTGCCAGGGCAGCGATTTTCCAAAAAAAAGTTTTTACAAAAAGCTGCCAAATTTGTTTTTTCTATGAAAACGCTGCCATAGCAGCGATATTAGGTGGAGGAAAAAAATTAGAGTTAAAAAATCGCTGTTGTGCCAACGATTTTAGTGAAAAAAAAGAAAAAAAAATTAGACAAAAATCGCTGCCTTGGCAGCGATTTTATTTTAATAGAGTACACGGCGTTAATATGTGTCAGAGGAAAATCGCTCCGGCAGGAGCGATTTTGCCGTTTTGGTTTTAAAAAAATATGATGTGCCCTTTTGGAATTTTTGGCAATTTTTTTTTTGCCCTTTTGGCTCCGGACTCTTACTAAAAGTGGGAAGCTCCAAAGTGTAAAGTTGAAATACCATTTTACCCCTTTACTAATTTTTTTTTAAAATCATATATTATTAGTTATTATATATTAAATATAAATATTATGGGATGCTAAAAATCTACTTTCTTTAATGAAATAGTAAAATGTCTGAAGAATTTGAAAAGTCAGTATATATATTAAATATGAATATTATGGGATGCTAGAAATCTATTTTTTTAATGAAATAGTAAAATGCCCAAGGAATTTGAAAAGTCAGTAATTCATTAAAAACATACTAATAATAATAATAATAATAATATAAAAAAACATAATGATAATAATAATAATGATAATGATAATGATGGTGGTGGTGGTGGTGGTGGTGGTGATGAAGATGATGATGATTAATTAGAGAAATCCCATCTTTTAGTTTAGTTATTACCATTATCCCCTATAAGTTTTACAAATCTCCAAAATCCCTCATTTTCACTCATCAGACTAGTTATCTCGCGCATCAAATTAATGTATCAGCGCGTCAAATTAGTGTATCTCGCGCATCAGATTAGTGTATCATGTATAAAATGTACATCATATTATTGTATCATGTATAAAATGTAATGTATCTTACTTAACGATTAATGTATCTCGCGCATTAGATTAATGTATCTCGCGCATTAGATTAATGTATCAGCGCTTATATTATTGTATCCGTTTGAGGGATTTCTGTAATTATAAACTTTTAAGGGATAAATTATAATTTTGCCTTAAAAGTATGTTATTTTTTTAATTTGCCCTGATGATGATTAATAATAATAATCATAATAATAATATCATCATATATCATATATATTATTAAAAGTGGGAAGAAATTTAGGAAAAAGTTAAATTGTTGTTTTTCCCCTATATTAAATTAAAATGTTATAAAAAAAATTATTATTAATTAAAATGTTATAAAAATATCTAATTTATTAAATATTATATCATTAATTAAGAATATCATATTAAGTTTTACAATAATATGATTAATATGTATTTGAGTATACATAGATGAATTAATTTCCTTGGTACTACCACTTATTTCAATACTCTAGAATGACTTATCATTTTCTCCTACCAATTCAATGTTTTAAAGTTCTTTTCAACTTCTAACAGTAAGCTTTCAGAATTTTATAAATAGTCAGATCAGTGAATCATGCTAGACTAGATCCATTGATGTTCTCCCCCTCCTCTTCTTCTTCTAAATTCATCTTCAATGTGACTAGTAAGGGTTCCATTGATATTTCTCATATGCCGGCTCTCTTAATCATCTATTAACTTATTATTATGCTTGATTATGAATTATTCTTGGGCTGCTAATAATTCTATCACGACATACATAGTTTCTTCCTTTATAATTGGACATAAAATATTAGTCCACTAGACTTTCTTATGAAAATTTTAATTTATCGGTTATTCTTTCTTATTCAGATTAATTTGCTTTGTTTAACCTTTTTCATTTTGTATGCATATGATGACATGTATATTTTATTATTTTTTAAAAGTTAATTGGATTGATTTTACACATGTTTCTATACATAAGTTAGGCCTATATCAATTTTATATAATAATAAGGGAAAATGCATAAGTACCCCCCCAGCCTATACCCGAAATTCCAGAGACACACCTAACCTTTACTAAGGTCCTATTACCCCCCGAACTTATTTTATATGTAATATTCTACCCCTTTTTGGCCTACGTGGCACTGTCTTGTGGGCCCAGTACATGTTGACATTTTTTTCGAGGATAGTGCCACGTAGGCCGAAAAGGGGTAGAATATTATAGATAAATTAAGGTCGGGGAGGTAATAGGACCTTAGTAAAGGTTAGGTGTGTCTCTGGGATTTCGGGCATAGGCTGGGGGGGTACTTATGCATTTTCCCTAATAATAAAGGTCAAACGTGCAAGGCACGTTCTCAAAACTAGTTACTCTAAAAGCAAATTCAGAACTCTTTAATATAAAATAAAAAGTTCTATTTTCTTCTATTACGTTTCTAAAAGCAAATTCCACATTCTTTTATTATAAAAAAAAAAAATTACTTTCTTCTATTAGATTTTCATCTAAAAGCAAATTCCACACTGTTTAATGTAAAAAATAATAAGTTGTTTCTGATATTACCTTTTCCTCAAAAAGAAAATATTTTTCAGAACATCTTCGAAGGAAATGCAAGAGTCAAAGAAGTTGTACTGAAAATATGGTTTCCTATGAATATTTAGTGAAAACTAGAAACAAGTAGCACCAAAAGCATGGAATATTTAATTTGCATTGATGGAGAAACTCGGAAAAAATAGAAGATAGGAAGATATACAATAATAGAGAGGCTAGATACATATATGGATTCAATTTTGAGAATGAAAGTTCTAACCACATTCCTTTTATTTGGAATGTTTTTGTTTAACAGTTTGTGAGAAGTGAACCAAACACCAAAGAGATTAACCATATTTGCAATGTCAATAATGTGTATGATAAGAGTGGTCCATTTGCACTAAGTTTGGCTTATGTTGTTGAAGCATTACAAAATGTGACACCAAATCAGTATTTAAAGCTTAAAAAATCAGACAGGGGAAAAAGTGTTAAAGTAGAAAGACGATAGAGTTTGAGGTTAATGGTAAAGAAAAGTATATATTCTCTGCTAACTGCAAGCCAAGAATTTAAAATTGGATGACACAAGTTATACTCTAGGCATAAATTACACAAGTTATGTCTTAAAGACAGAAATTATGTCCCAAGGCACAAGTCCCCCGGGGCAAACAACAACATTGAAATTCTACAAGTGGGTCTGGAAAGGGAAAAATTAGAGGTGTCAAAATTGAGCCCAATTGTAGGTAATCCGCCCATAATTTTAAGGGTTGGGCTCAAGATAATTTGAATTGGTTTCAATCTCAATTCTCAACTCATTCAAGACCTAATCCATTTTAAGAGAATTCTCAATTGAGCCTAATTTAATCTCCAATTTCAACTCGTTTTAAGACTCTTTATTTACATTGATATAATATATATTACTATATTAAAGACATGAATTACTATGTAT
Source organism: Solanum verrucosum (assembly GCF_900185275.1). Classification (NCBI taxonomy): domain Eukaryota; kingdom Viridiplantae; phylum Streptophyta; class Magnoliopsida; order Solanales; family Solanaceae; genus Solanum; species Solanum verrucosum. The sequence continues at coordinate 6,381,936 of NW_026019988.1, forward strand.
TTTATAAATTTTAGGATTTATCTATACATGTGTAACTTCTTTTTTTAAATTTTATTTAGTTGAAATTCAAATTGTGGTTATAAAACTTAAATAATAATATATTAAAATTATTGAGATTAAGCGGGAGATTGGACGGGTCAAGAATTAACCCATTTTTTAGCCCATTGGAGCCCAACCCATTTGAGCCCAAAGTAAACTTGGGCGGGTCAGGACTCAACCCAATTTCAATTTCAACCCATTTTAATATCTCCAATTTCAATCCAACCCGCCCATTTGACACCCCTAGGAAAAATGTATTCAGACCGTACCATTTTAATAGTTTACTTAAAAGAATGTGTCTTGTGTGATTCAACTTGTAAGATACGTTTCCAACTTATAAAGGAACGAATCGTATTTTATTATTCCATCAAACAATGAGCATAGTTAGAGTTAACTGTGTAGGGTGTGATTGAAGTTTGTTGTTATGAACCAAGTCCGACCCAATATGAATACCAAGGTCACTCAAGTAGTTTTGGGCCGAGAAAAAGCAATAGGGTCAGGTTAATTTGGGATCCGGATCGAGTAGTGAATGTGAGAATGGTTCCATCAAAAGGGGTAGCGGTCACTGATTTAGGGATTATGCATGTTGAAGAAAATGTTTGTCATCTCCTCTTCTTCTAGAGTCTAAGTTTCTCATCTCTATTCTTCTTCTATCTTTAATTACTCGTTATTTCAATATTTCCTTTGCAATTCGATAGTTTGATTATTGCAATTAGAATCTTAAGATTGTAATCGTGTTCCAGTGCTCTTATTAATATAGTGAGGATTTTGGTTTGTTACATTGGTGCTTTCATCTATGTACTCTTACGGAAGTGGTGGTTTAGATCGATTTAGTGGCGACGCTGATCCAGAGGACTGGATTTATAGAGCGGTGCGGTACTTCACTTTCATAGGCTTCTCTGAGGAACACTGGCTGCCTCTTCCTTCCTTCTATCTTGATGGTGAGGCCCTTGAGTGGTTCCATTGGATGTTTCACAACGAACAATTTTTTGATTGGAATCATTTTAAGAAGAAGTTATCCCTGTGTTTTTGGAAACCAACTGATGCAAAGTGCCCTGTGGTGGACGCTCAAATTTCCAGAATTCTTGCCTTGCTGCAGAAGATCGAGGACAAATATTCATTTATATCTGCACAGTATCTAGTAGAAGATGCCGGGATTAGTGCTGCTACAGTCCTTAACAGTGAGATTGCTTCTCCTTTGGCCGAAGAAAACTCAAGTCGTGTTGATAATGTCGAGAGTCATCCAGAATTGTTTGGCACTTCTATCGTTGAACATTCAAGCCTTGGGGACAATCTGTTCGACAAAAAGTCTACCAGAGTTTTCACAAAAGAAGTACAGGAAACTTCTTCCGCCTCTAGATTTGTAGCTGATTTGGAAGATATTCAGCCACTCAAGTCTCTCAACGAATTTTTTCGTAGTTGCTGCCCTAAGGTAGTCGCAGAGGTGCAAACCGAGACTCTAATCAAAAGGCTTGATGAAGAATCTGTAGGCCCTGAACACAGCGAAGTCCAAGTGTTCGATGAATGTTCCCCAAAAGAGATGTCAAAGAGGTACAATACTACTGCTACTTCGCTGGATTATAGCTCTAGTAAACATAAAGCATTTGAGACATTTGGTGACAAATATCTTCCGAAGTTTCCCTTGGAGCTTGAGACTATTAATGATCTATATCTCGATAATTATTTTCTAAAAAATGAGGATAACATTCCACCAAGTAACATGCCTTCGAATGAAATGATGCTTCTTGTGGAGCGTGGAATGTCTACTGAAGAATTCAATGTTCACAATATTTTATGTCAATTTTCATTTAATCCTAATATGATTTCCTCTATTGTTGTTGTTCATGGAACTGTGACGAATCGTTGTGTATGGGATCTGGAAATTAGTTTCAACTTCATGGATCCAACAGGTTATACATATACAACGAACTTGGATCCATTACAGTTGTTGGGATATACTAACAAGTTTTGTTTCATTGCTTATGCTAACTTTCTGACTCAAGTGTGGGATCTCAGACAACAAAGTGTTGCTAAGTGGGATGTTGCAGATGAGATGGTAATGATGGAATCAGAAGTGCATGATATATACTCTGAGGTGAATCGTTTATGTGATGACAGTTCCGTAAGAGTTGCATCACGGGAGATACTTGCACCTTTGGATATTATATGTCTTCCCAAGTTATTTTGATTTCTACAACGACTATTAGCACAACTCACAGGAGGGCTACAAGGCTGCATCAAGTCCATGACGAAGTTGATTGAGCATCTGTTGCGTAATTTCTCTACGCTTGAGGATATCACGATTTTCTTTGGCGCACAGGGCTTACTAGCTAGTTATGCTACAGGTCCTGCCCTTGAATTTGCGCATATTCTTGTTGGATATGGTGCTGATGAATTTATTATTCTGATAATGCATGACACTTTGGAATTGGGTGATAAAACTGTTGACTTCCCTCCCAATTTTCCCTGTATGAATTTGCTGCACTACAAGCTTGTGAAAATAATCATCGGAGTTTGGCTATGATTTATAGTGAGGTTGAGTTGGTTAAAGGTGCTTCAATTGTTGATTGTTATGTTGTTCACAAGTCAGTGCTCGTTGAGAGTAAAAACACTTCTATCTTGGTTAGTTGTGGAAAGTTTAAAACTATAACAAGACTTATGTGTTATCTTGCCCATTTCGGTGGCCATAGAAGTGTTGAAGAGCACACTGTGGCACAACAGATTCAACTTGCAGAGCTTGGAAAAGCATCTGGTGCAGCAATGAGAACCTCTCTCCTCGCAAGCTCTCAAGCCCTTCTTGTTATAATTCTGGAACAGAAACATCATTATATCTTCCTTCTCTGTGAGACACCCATGGAGGTAAACAAGAAGTGTAGATTGAGGGATCCTGAATCATTTTTCTATCTCCAATAATCTTATTGCTATAAAATAGCATGTATTACCTCTGCTCATAACTCGGTTAATATAAAAGAGAGAATGACAATTGTTTGGCTTGGCAAAAGAGAGCAGATGGATTTTTTTTAGAATTGTGGCCTCTGTTATAATTATTGGTAATATGGAATTCTCTGAAGGCAATGAAATTGTTTCCTCAATTCTGCAAGTTGACAGTGTTTGGTTTCAACTTCGCACCACTATCACAGCTCTCTACAAACACTCGAGTCTTGGAAGAATCAATATTATATTGTCCATGTGGCTCTACTCGAACCTTGAGGACAAGGTTCTTATTGAGGACAAGAGTATTGTTATGAACCAAGTCCAACCCAATATAAATACCAAGGTCACACAAGTAGTTATTGGCTGGAAAGAGCTATTGGACCGAGAACAAGCAATAGGGCCAGGTTAATTTGGGATCTGGGTCGAGTAGTGAATGTGAGAATGGTTCCATCAAAAGGGGTAGCGGTCACTGATTTAGGGATTATGCATATTGAAGAAAATGTTTGTCCTCTCCTCTTCTTCTAAAGTCTAAGCTTCTCATCTCCATTCTTCTTCTATCTTTAATTACTCGTTATTTCAATATTTCCTTTGTAATTCGGTAGTTTGATTATTGCAATTAGAATCTTAAGGTTGTAATCTGTCACGTCCTGAGCCTACACCCTGGACTTGGCCGGCACTCGAAGACCATTGTTGGCCCCCAAGCGAACCCTTGGCCTGGCTTTCTTAACTCAGCGGAAACCTAACTCAAAGCAATGCAAGGTTATAAAACAACCCAACTGATAATATCTGGCCAAAAGGCAATTCGAGTCTCAAAATAGAATGTTATATATATACATAGATGAGAGACTCAAAACTAACTGACTGACTGTCTATGAAGCCTCTAAAATACTGAAATGGATGTTGGGACAGACCCCGCAACATCCTAATAAAATAAAACTAAGAGAACAAAATAATCGAGTCCTTCGGAAAGCAAGGAGGCTCACCACTGACTCTGGAGTGCTCAACTGGATCAACGGCGTGCTGGATGTTGATCCTGGGCACCTGCGTCTGCAACATAATAAGATGCAGGCCAACTGGCATCAGTACATGGAATGTACGAGTATGCGAGCTGGGAAGCTAAACCACAACTTAAGCTTGAAAATAGTGCAAGAGAACACTTACCTTGGCTCTGTTCGACTCATGAATGACTAAACTCAATATATAAAGCAATAAGACACATGCAATATATAAAACTTGTAAAACAGTGTAAACAACTTAGCTCGTTAATGATAAAACAATAACAACTCAACTTTACTTATATAAAAGTAATATAAGTTTTGTGGGAGATTCTTTAACCGACAACCACCACTATGAGCCCTAGTGGTGATACAACGTTTTACCTCACGTTGCCCAAGGACCATCCTATATCTTCCCGTGATATAAGACCTTACTTTAACTTAGTGAATCCACTAGCTTAATCTTACGTGATCATCTAAAAAGAATGATCCGTCAAGTCCCATGTTGGCGCATGGTTCTTATGGAGAGTTGAGTTAATATGAACTCGTGTCCCCAATTCAGTGCTCAATACTACTCCCAAAAATACTTTGGCTCATAAGTGTTTTAAACACATCTTTCTTTAGTTGAGGTAATTACTCAAAACTTAGCCCAAAGGCTCTTTTGGAAAACATGGTTTTCCTTTTACTCAAATGTAAACACATTTATAAACTTCTTTGGGAATACTTAGTTCCCTAATAGGTTTTGAGAAATGACCTCAACTTTAAACTCTTGACTTAACTTGAAACTATATACTCTTTACTCAACTTGAAACTTGAGCCTTAAAATGAAGTTAAAACGTTCAATAAAGACTCTTGAAAAACTCTAAAGACTTGACTTTAACTTCACTTGACTTTGATCCGAACTTTCCTCGAATTGGATTATGAATTCAAGGGTAACGATCTCATGTTTATGGATGAGTTCTTGATGTTTAGACGTACTTTGGAGTGTTGGAAACAACTATGAAACATAGGTACAATACCATGGAACATGCATGAGAAGGTGGGGAATGAAAGGGGAAACTTGGCGTCCTTGGCGCTCTGCAAGGCGCGGAGCACCAGCCCTTGAAGATCAGAAGGGGCCTGCTGGCGCTCTGCTAGGCGCGCCGCCCCAAGGGGAAAACCTCAGAGGCCCTTTTGGGGCGCGCTGACAGGCGCGACGCGCCAGCTCTTTTCCCAGAAAATCCGACTTTCCTCCTTAGTTTCTCCAACTCTAAACCCTCCCAATAACAAAGGTTTCAGCCCCAGACATTTAGAAGCACAAAATCCCTCAATATACAAGAGATTTAACTCAACACAACCAAATCATATCCCACATCAACAAGACTTTTCAACAACACAACCAATCCTTTCTTTCAAAATTTAAAACAAGTTTGGTGTTTGGGGGAAAGAACCAACCCCGCACTATGATCTCACATACCTAGTAGGGATCACCCCCGACGATATCCAGGATGATCTTTGACGAAACTTTGTTTGATCTTCTCTTTCTCCTCTTCTTCTCCTCTTCTTTCTCTCTTCTCTCCCAAGCCCTAGCTCTCACTCTTAAAAAAAGCAAAAACTGATCTAAAAATAAGCCTAACACCTCAATATAACCAATAGAAATTATTTGGGAAAAGACCAAAATACCCTTAAAATTTCCGGACGGAATCCCCTATGACAATAGCCCAACTTCCAAAGGGCATATCTCACTCATACAAACTGAGAATCGAGAAAAATTGACGGTGTTGGAAAGATCGTCCCACGAGCTTCGCAAACATAACTGGAACTACACCTAAATCATCCTGAGCTAGGATTTATGACTATTCAAAGTTGGCCAAAAATTCACTTTTTCCCATACTTAACCAAATTTTCCAGATTTTTAAATTCTTTCCAAAAATGACTATTTCCAATTCTAAACCTCTTCATAGTTATTTCTAATTGTCGGATGTTACATAATCGTGTTCCAGTGCTCTTATTAATATAGTGAGGATTTCGGTTTGTTACATTTGTATTAACTAGAGGTAGTTGATATAGTGGGCAATAGAGGTATTGCTTTGGCTCTCTCTGTAATAGGGGTGTTACAGGTTGTAGGATTAAGAATCCTTGCATGTTTGATTGGAATCTGTATTCACTCGTTGCTTGAAGATAGTGAAGACAGTTGAAAAATCATGACAGGTCGTGGTTTTTCTCCCTTGAGCAAGGAGGTTTCCACGTAAAACTCCTTGTTTTTACTCTGCATTTTAGTTTCCTTTTACTGCACTTTAGTGTAACAGCGACCCGGTCCCATAGCACGTGGTGGACTCGTATAAACTAACACTGACCCATTAAAAAAATAACTCACCCGCACTCTACCCATTTTCCTAACCCGACCCATACCCTTACCTTTGATTTCAGAGAAGTTTTAGGTATTTTTTTCTTATTAGTGTAGGGAGATTATCTTTTAAAGCCCTTCTGTTAATGGGCAAGTTTAAGGACTTATTAGATTATGGTGTCTGTTTGGTTCTTTCACTCTCAAAAGAAGATTAAATACCCCCAAAACAGTTCAAAAGATGCCTAATTGATTTTCTTATAGTCACTAAATATATTTTGATGTATAATGACTATTGATTGGTTAGCTGCTTTAGCTTTCAGCTGTTTTGTAACGGCGATGACATAAATTAGTCATTTATAATAGCTTAACGGCATATTTGAGCCTTTTTTCCCTTAATTAAATCATCACAAAATCATTTTAGCATAGAATCCCCAAAAAAAAAAATCTGTTTGAACCAAATTCCACACACTAAAACAAGCCAAAAACAGAAAAAATGAAACATTCGAAAACCAAAACAAAAAAAAGAAGAAGCTGAATTGTTGAAATAATCCAACTTGATTGATGCTTTGACAAACCAACTTGATGCAGGTGAATGTCTTCAAGTGACAGCTTCATCTCCTGTTTAACACAAATATTATTTATATAAAAGAAAAATGAACAAAGATATGTAGGATTGAGATTTGTTAGTATATTTACCTTTCCTATTATAGACCACATATAGGCTTTTGGAAAACTTCACCACGTCTTTCATTCTCTCTGGAATCTCCTTCAGGTGTAGACAATCACAGATATAAAGACCTTTAATCAGAGGCATCGCACTTGTGCCTAAATGCCATTTTTCTAGCCTCCCAAGACTATCAAGACGAAGGAACTCTAGTTGACTGAAGCTGTTATCATTGCAGGTTATATCCTTTCCTTTATAAGCTCCTCTCAATTGGAGATCCCTTAGGTTTGGCAACATTCCCAAATTAGGCATCGGATCTTCTATCAGTTCTGAGTACTCAAGAACCATCATTGTGATGGAATTTGAAAACAGATCAGGCAGTTTCTCTATTCTCCCATATAAGAACAATTTCTGGAGCTTTTCACAACAATTAACAAATTCAAGAGATGGGAATGGTCCATCACCAGGACACGACAATCTGAGAGTGCTAAGGTTTTTCAAGCTGCTAATGTTGTTTAGGGAGTAAAAGTTGCTAATATTAATCATGCTTAATTCTCGAAGATTGACTAAATCAACAGGGTTAACATCTTTCCACTGATCACAATAAATGTCTTTAAGAACTTGAAGACTTGTGAGTTTGCTTATACGTTTCAAAGGTTCTGAATATGGAGCAACTAAATGTCTTAGATTTATTAGGTCAGCTGTTTCGGGAGGTAGGTGGCATGAGAAAAAGTTACTCTTGGCATGAAGTGTCTGTAAATTCTTGAGGTTGCCAATGGAAGGGGGGATATAATAGACACCTCTCAAGTGTAAGAACTTAAGGTGGTACAAACTTCCTATGGCATCAGGTGTAATACCAACTTCAATATCCAAGTACAACACATATAAATGTCGGAACACACTACTGAACTTTATAAGACTCGTGTTAGAAAAATCGTGATCAAAGAACATAATTGACCTCAATTTCAAGTTAGAAAGATCAAGTGAGAGGTACCTTTCTCCTTGACTATGAATGGCATGTCTGATACATGAGGAGGATATGGAGTGGTATCTTGTATCATAAATGTCAAAGAAGTTTACCTCCAATGCCTTTTGTATGGCAAGATCACGAAGTAAATCATGAACCCTACATTCAGTAACTTTTTCCCAAAATGTTTTAGCTACTTGAACCAAGCTTCGTCTTATCAGCTCATTCAAGAAGCCTTCAGCGACATCCTCCATTCTTTCTTCTCCTCTTGGTATGAAACCCTCCGCCATCCACAACCATATTATGTTTTCAGCCTCGAGCACTTTATCTTCTGGAAAAGTACCAAAGTATAAAAAACACTGCTTGAGCGCAGTTGACAAATCATTGTAGCTTAATGATAGTATGTTGGAGATTTCAATAGATTTATCTTCAATAATGTTCTTCCAAAGGTGATCTTTCACCTTTTGCCATTCGTCTAGCCCCCTTTTATGCGAAAGTAGTCCACTCAATACAACAATTGCAAGAGCTAAGCCTCTACACTTCTCCACCATATCCTTAGCTAGACTTTCCATTTCTGGAACCATTGCTCCAACATCAAGAAGTTTCCTACAAAAGAGATCCCAACTTTCTTCTGGGCTTAGGAAACGAAGTTTATGGACAAAACCTCTGTCGTCTGCTCTTTCAGCGACATCCACTTTCCGCGTGGTAATAATAACTCTGCTGCCATTCTTGCTATCCGGGAATGCTCTTTTCAAACTCTCCCATGCTTCTCTCTGCCATACATCATCAACCACCACAAGGTATTTGCGTTCTTTCAATAGATCATGATGGTAAATTTCTAGATCTCTTTCTGTCATCCTTTCCAACAAATCTAGAGTTTCCTTGGTGCGACCTTGGATGGATTTTATGATAGTCTTAAGAAGATCCATTTTGTTGTACTCTTGAGAAACACATATCCAAGTGCGTGTAGGGAAGCTAGAGATTATATTGGGACTTCTGTAGAGATTTCTTGCAAGAGTGGTCTTGCCTAATCCGCCCATGCCATAAATGGAGACGACGCTTCTACGAGGCTCTGCTTTGAGAAGTTGAGCTAGCAATGTTTGTACAACATCCTGAAAGCCAACAAAAATGTGATCCTCATCTACATATGAGGTAGTTCTCCTCAATGTTCTAACCTGATTGCTTGGCCCTTCTCCAGCATTATTATTGATATTTGTAATACCATATGTCTCTCGCCTGCGAGAGATATCTATGATTCTCTGCTTGAGTGATTGAATCTCCTCTGCGACATTGTAGAATTTCTTCTCCTTCCTACATATGCAAGCACAAGCCTTGAGACGACTAGCACCTTTACCAGCCTCGAAACTGTATGTCTCGAGTATAGCGACAGCATCATTCGCAACAGAATTGATTTCAAACACCCATTGTTGAACTCTTTGATCTCCGCATTGCTTTTGTTCTGCATCTCTGAGGAAAGACTGTATGAAGAGTAGCTCATTTCTCAGCCATCTAACTTCATCTCTCAGATTTGTTCTCAGTGAAACTTGTTGTATTAGGAAATCACCCAATTTTTGAACTGCAAATGACACAAAGGCATCAGCCATCTTTAGGAATATGGATACTAATATTTTTTGTAAAAGGTAAACTGTGTATGGAATTAATATTGAGAGTTTGATAAGTGATGAATAATGTTATGATGGAATTCAGTATTTAAAGCTTTAAAAATCCGACAGAGGAAAAAGTGTTAAAGTAGAAAGATGATAGAGTTTGAGGTTAATGGTAAAGAAAAGTATATATTCTCTACTAACTGCAAGCCAAGAATTTCAAATTGTATCACACAAGTTATGCTCTAAACCATAACTTCAATGTAGTGGTGAAGTCAAAAGTTTCGCTAAGAACATTCAAGTGTCCAGTTATGTGGCTACGCCACTGCTTCAGTCGCACAAGTGGTGTTTTTAAGACAAGAAATTATGTCCCAAGGCACAAGTCCTGGGGCAAACAACAACAACATATCCAATGAAATCTCACAAGTGGGGTCTGGAAGGGCAAAAATGTATGCAAACCATTTGATTACCCTTGAAGGTAGAGAGGATGTTTTAGATGATCACAATAAGTCCCCTAGGGCTAGGACAAACATTATTTTAAAAGTTCTATCCAATGAAATTAGATTGCAATTAAGGATATTTTAGTCAATAATCTTTGATCTTTAAATAATAGATACCTTTCTTTTCTTTTTAATTTTCCTTGTTTGGGGAATCTATAGGAAAAAATGATGAGCAAGGCTTCTCAATTCCATAAAGATTTTGTAAGATCTTGAAGGTCAAGTTCTCAAAATTGATTGGCTAAAAACGAAGTTTAATTTGTTTTGAATTTGGTGATTTCTCAAAAGAATTGGAAAGTTGAGGAGACTAATAATATAAAATTTGAGATTACGAACTTGGGTAAAATTCGAATTAGTTTTGGCCTGAATTTTTAATTTTAGTTCGTTTAAATTCAAAATTACAGACGAATTGTATCAAAAATCGTATGATAATCATACAATGACGGATGAGTTATATGTAATTGTTTTTAAGTTTGGTATGTTATTGTAGTTGTACTTTTTTATTCTGGTCTCCCACTCAGTGTTCGGTACCTGCGGGAGCCCAACTATCCCAAATTTGTGCCGGGTAGGGCCCATTTGAGGGGAGTGCTCATTCAAACCCGAGACCTAAGAGAAGCAACTTCATCCACCGCAACATATCTTTTGGTGATATACTTGTATTAGATTTTAAGTAACCAGAGTTTCATACAAAATTTATATAGTTATATATATACATATTTCATACCAAATTTATATACTTTTCATACACAAAAATTATGAACGAAATTCTAAGCTTTAAGTGATATATATATATATATATATTTCATATGAATTTTACATTGGTTTCATACACGAAATTTTGTATATGTTTTAAAAAAACTCCTGCTATCTTCAAAATTGTTCTACTACATTTCATAAATATGAGTTTTATTATCATATCATCATATCATCATATCTTACTAAAAATGAAAAGTTTCAAAGTAAAAAGTTGAATTACCATTTTACCCCTACACTAAATTATATTATTATAAAATATAATTAATTAAATATTCTATCATTAATTAAGAAAATCATTCTATTCAATACAACTCCGGAATGGACACATACGTTGCATATTTAAAGTTTAACAACAATCAATCAAGTATTTGAGTATACAAAGGGGTGGATTAAGTTTCATGCAATTGCCACTTATTGCAGCCTATTCAATATTCTAGAATAACTTTTCATCTTCCTAAATTAATTCAATGTTTGGAAGTTCTTTTCCATTTCCAACTATAGCTTTAAAATTTTATAAATTGTCAGATCAGTGAATCATGGTAAATTCATTGAGGTTTTCTTTCGGAGTTTCAATATAACCAGTCCTTCTCGTCTCTTTCTTCTTTTTCTTTATTTATCTTCAATGTGTCTATTAAGGAGTTCCATTACTATTGTTCATATATGGTCTCTCTTAACCATATGTTTAAGTTATTTATTATGTCTGATTATGAGGGATTCTTGGGCTGCTAATAATTATGTCACGACACAAGGGGTAGCAGATGCAGTTAAAAATGCTACTGACATGAACAAATGAAAAGTATATATGTGCATATCACATAGTGGACGTCTTTTGTTCAACATTTAAGTTGCTAGCTCTTGCTTTTTTTCCTTGTTTTTATTTAGTTAATTAGGTTTGAGTATTACTCCATTGAAATGTTTGATGTTTCTGATTTGAAGAAGAGGAGGAAGTTGTGTTAGTTGCAAGAATGTTATGCATGGCTTGCTAATTTCTTTGATTTTATCTAATAATAATATTTGATTCTCCCGACTTTTTTATCACACTAGCATTATTAATCACGTGAAGTAGGAATCAAAATATATATGTTGATTTCGGTTCATTTGTGGAATTGTTTTTTAAATAACCCTCATGAGTTATATTTATTAAATTACCCTCTTTAATTAGTTCGAGAGAAGAGTATTGTGAAGGATCTAATTTCTTGTAATGACTGTAATTGCATTTATATTATTTTTTAAAATTGTATGTTAAGTCGTACCACATAAATCTAAATCTTTATCTTGTGTGTGCCAAATAGAGGGCATAGTGAAACTTGGATTTTGATTACCAGAAAGTAGAAAATGGAAGAGCTACGAAATTTAGGAGTCGAATAAACAATCGTTTAGCCTTCCAACAACCCCAATAATACCAAATAAAATACAATCTCAATAATACCAACTTCTCATGAAGCATTCACACAAAAACAACATAATTAACAATTGATTAAAAAGACTAAGATGATATATATCATTTCAATTAAAATGTTCATGACTTTTGGACTTACTTGGATTAAATTTTAATTAAATATCTAATTTAATAATATTTATCATCTATCATCTATATGTATGTATGTATATAGTAATAGAAATAATAATAATAATAATAATAATAATAATAATAATAATAATAATAATAATAATAATAATAATAGTAATTGTAATAGTAATAGTAATACTAACAACAAAACAACAACATACCCAGTGAAATCCCACTAGGTGGGGTCTGGGGAGGGTAGAGTGTACGCAGACCTTACCACTTCCTCGTGGAGGTAGAGAGGCTGTTTCCGGGAGACCCTCAACTCAAGAACATCAAATCTAAGTGACAGGAGAGCTATATAGTAATAGTAATACTAATAGTAATAATAATAATACTAATAGTAATACTAATAATAATAATACTAATAGTAATAATAGTTATAATAATAATAATAATAATAATAATAATAATAATAATAATAATTTAAAATTTTCTACATAAATTACTCAACTTTCCCTCTTTCCATAACTCCTCTCATAAATAATATAATTTATGTAGATAAAATATTATCTTTTATGATAAATAAAGAAATTTAGTAGTTTAAAAATGTGCAAATCTACATGGTTTGTTAGCTTTAAATTATTATTTTTCTATTCTTCATTTATTTATTATTATTTTCTTAATTTACTTTAAATATTCACATTCATAAACTCATATCTAATTACCTATTAAAATTTTATACTCTTAATATCCATAACTCTCATCTTTTCATATTCATAACCTTTAAATATTTAATTTAAAACTTTAAGATATCTTTTGGTATTCCTTCATTTCTATTCATATAAATTCAATTCTTTTATTTCATGAAACCCCTACCAAGGTTATCATTTTTATTATATAGCTAAAGTAGATGAAGAAGACTCTTGAATTTTGATAGGATATGGAAGAAGGAGTCGATAAGAACTCAGAAAATTATGTACTTTACTTTTTATTTATTTTTCCATCTATATTATTATTAAATACGCCCTTCATTTGGTGTTCTTCTATTATGTTTCTCTCTAAAAGCAAATTCCACATTCCTTTTATTATAAAAAATTTCAGTTTTTTCTACTAGGTTTTCCTCTAAAAGCAAATTCCACATTGTTTAATGTAAAAAAAATTTAGTTTCTGCTATTATTTTTTCCTCAAACAGAGAATTTCACATTCTCTAAAAGTCATATCAGCGCTCTTTAAAATTCTATATTTTCTAAATAAAAGAAATTAAGGGACATTTAACTAATCGCAAACATGAATTTTGATCAAAAGTAAAACAAGATGATTCTATTTTTCTTCTTTTTCTTCTCAAATAATATATATGAACTACATTTTTTTTTTACTAATTATTAATTCAAACAAGCATAATACTCTATGGTTAATTTTGCATGTAAATCAGGAGAAAAAAAAACTCATTTCAGAAACTCTACTTAGTTATAACAAGCAACAAGCAGTTAGTGAACTAATAACCTAATAAAACTATTCAACATACGTAATTTATTTATAAAAATGATTAGTTAAAGTTGATAATGTACAAGTTTTTTAAAATATCATTTTTATAAAAGTAAAATATTAGTGCAAATGTCAAACAAAACATTTTATCAATCATTTTTACTCATGCAAAACTGCAACAGAGTGATTAAATAATTATTTTTTTATATTTGTAAATTGTAATTTATTCTATATATTTATGGAGCAATTTGATAACACTATGTTTATGGAGTAATCTTATTCATTATTTTCTCGTGGCTTTTATATTTTTATCCTTCTCTCTCTCTCTTCTTTTTTTTTTTAATTATTTATACTATCTAAATAATAATCCTTGCAAATATTAATTGATGATGAAAAAGACTAGTAGGCGTGAATATCCAAATAAAGTAAATGATAATTTTATTTTAAAAATTATCTCAACTATTAGTATATTTTTTGTGTTGTCACATTTCTCAAATAATAATTTATAATATTTTTTCTATATTATCAATAACTTATTTGTGGAATTATTCTAAATTTACTTTTACTTATTTTTTAATAAATAAAATTATAAAATTAACTGGATTCAATAGGATTAATTAATATTAGTAATGTTATTTTAAAATTTTATCAATTAAAAAAATGTATTATAGTTTGTAAGAGTTTTTTTATGTTTACCAGTACCACCGCTCTCTCTCCACTTTGCCCCTTTCGTTTTTTTTTCTTCTGAATCCTTCATATCAATTGTCGATTACTCGTCCGCCATGGAAGAAGGTTCATCGCGACGTGCCAAACGTCCCTTCGTTGAGGACGATGACTCCAATAAAACTCCAGAGTAACTATTTCCTTCTTTCGTTTTATGTTTTTTTTGAAATTTTTCATGTGATTTTGTGCCCTAATTTATTCTGAACATACTTAGGGATTCTGCACAGATGAAAGCTCATATTGTTTTGTGATATCGAGTTCGGAATATAAAATTTGAGCTATAAGTTTGTGATTTCTTAGTAAATAATATTTTGTATATGCTTGAAAACATAGTGCTGAATCACCCAAGGGTGCGGCTTAGTGATTAATGAAGTGGTTGAGAACCCTGAGCTCTCACAAAACTCAGGGGAGACAAAGAAATACCAGGTGATTCTTTCCATCTCTCATAGCCTTGGTGGACAGAGTTATTTGGTACGTGGTGGGAGGTATCCAATGGATTCGGATACCAAGGTCATCAAAAAAACAAAAAACATCTCAAGGTGTGGCTTAGTGGTCAAGGATGTGGGTTGAGGCGTTGAGCATTATGAGGTCTCATGTTCAATTTCTAGAAGAGACAAAAATGCTAGATGATTTTTTTCTATTTGTTCTAGTTTAGGTGGACATAGTTACCTGATATTTGTTAATGGTGGGAGGTGGAATATGTCTCATGGAATTAGTTGAGGTGTGCGAAAGCTGGCGTAACACCACGGTCATAATAAAAACATAGTGCGAAAGGAAACCAATTTATTTTACTTTTGAAATATAATTGATGTCATAAAAAAGTGAATAAGGAAGGGTGTGTCTAGTGGTTAATGAAGTGAGTTGAGAACCATGAGGTCTAATGTTCAAATTCCAACATAGAGAAGAAAGGTGATTTCTTTCTACCTGTCCTAGCCTTGGGGATAGAGTTACCTTATAGCTGTTTCGGTGGGAGTGACAGATATCTATGTAATTAGTTAAGGTGCTCATAAGCTGGTTTGGATACTATGGTTGTCAAAAAAAAGGAAGAAGTGAACTAGGGGGAGTATTTTGTATCAATAGAAAGGTAATAATTGATAAATAAATAAGGAAAGCTCGTTTTTGTTTTTATAACTCAATCAATTCTATTCTATGGGATCTCTACTACCTCCCATCAACACAGGTACCACTTTACCACTTTACTCTGTCAACCAAGGCTTAAATAGATAGGGAGAAGTCACATAGTATTTTTTGCTTCTGTTGGGATTGATTTATTATGTCATTATTGTAAGAATTTTAGGAGCCTCCTAGAGGAGTGTAGGAGTATGTACTTGGATTTGCTTTCTTTCAGCTTCTATCTATGTTTGTTTACAACATGTTTCTGCAAATGCGCCCAAATTCTATTAGCTTGTTTTGTTTTTTTCCTAATGTGAATTACTGTTGATTTCATAATGATGTGAACCTGGAGAAAAAATCTAGTGGGAATGGGCGGATTGTGTATTCTTAGTGCCTAGAGAATGTCTAGTAAAGAAGGGTGTGTTTGGCCTTGAGAGAACTATGTAAGGAAAATACGTTATTTGTTGGAGATTTAAGGAATTATACAGCGACTATGCCTCATGCCCAAACTAATTGGATCAGTTATATGTAATCTCTATATCTATTTACTCTTACTGTGATCATTTCATTCCAGTCCTCAATAGTTTGTCGTTGAAGATAAAGTAGGAGTTTTCTAAAACTAGAGGTACTCTAAATCTCACACTTGTCCCTACAATATCCTACATTTGGTGGGAATTGTGTTGTTGAAAAGGCGTCTCCATCTTGTCTATTGCCACGATGAAGAAATTACTTGGGTGCCCTGTTTATTAATTTTCCTATCACCGAAAACTAAATTAAAATATATTAAGCAGATGAGATGGTTTTCCAGTTTATTTCTTCACTAGCTATTTGTAATCTTATCAATAGGCTGAAGTCTATGTATCTGCCTGAATCAAGAAGGAATAAAATATGATCCCAAATTTGACTGGTTAATTCTTTTTGCTTGTTTCCAGTTTCCACTTCTAATTAGGAGTAGAAGCTGGAATTGCTTTCTTTTTCAGATTAGAGGTTGTATTTTGTTGTTGAGACTGTCATGAGTTTAGTAGGAGAAAAATTAGAATTTTTTTTACCTATTGTTATTTTCCTTGTAAAGATAATGTGTTTCATGAGCCAGCAATAGCAAGTAATACAACTTCAAATAGCGTTTTTTTCAATGTGATATCGTCTGCCATGCTCTATGACAACCTCATTTGTTGGGTTCAAAATTGTTTCATTTTGATGCTGGATTTTAAGGATGTTTGCATTGACATGTTGCTTTCTTCCTCAACATCACAGACAGAAGCGTGTAAGGTTCCCAAAGGGTAAGAAGGTAAAGCAGGCCGATAACACGATTGATGGGCGTGAAGATAAACCTAGTGGGCGAACAGATCCTCGCGCTGCTGCCAAAGAGCGTTCGGCACGGCGGAATCAAATAACAGCGGAGCTCCTTGATGAAGAAAACGAAGGTGAAATAGCTGACATATCGCGGGCAGAAGTAGAATATGAGGTTTGTTCCTTCCAATAGCTGTTATTCCATAATTGTTTGATTGTAGTTAGGTACTTTGTGGATATCTGATGTCTAGTTCATATCTCTTGATAAGGAAGTGATACTAGGATTATTACAAACTTTTTTGGGGCTTGGCATGATTTGTGCTGCATTTTTAGCTAGAACTACTTAGATATGGGTAATCTTCTCAAAAAGAGCTGAGATATGGGTGCTCATTTCATAATTGAAAACCATAAATAATCTTGATTGCTAATTATATTCCCCAAGTAGTAAGTAGTAACATAAGCAAAATAGGGACCATCTGTAACTTCATCAAAAAACCCCACTAATACATACCTATAGAATTTTATATTTCAATCCTTTATGCTCTAGAAACAAAGGTCAAGGAGACAAAATGGTGAACTTTCTTGGCATATAACGGCTCATCAAAAGGAATAGCATAATGTTGCATGCCATGTGTAAATGAATCATCATTAGAATTATAATAACTGTGCGCTTCACTTAATAAAGCATGTGCCTTACTTCTCGCTTTTTCATTTCAAACCTTGCAGACGCTTTTTTGCACTTTTCACTTTTAAATTCACTGAGAATGAATCGTTGTTTGTGTGTCCAATAGACTTGTCTCGTTCTATCTTATGTAGTGTTCTTCCTGGGACTTTATGAACTGTGGGTCTTTGAACTGTACAAATAGAAAATGGGTAAGATTTAAATTCTGCACCTACTTTAATTTGCATAGAGGTGAGAAAAGGAATACAAAGAAGAAAAGAATTTGTCTGAGTTCCCTTGAATAAATTTTTCCTGTTCTTCATACTTCCCTTGCCAATGAAACAATGGAAAGAAAATTTGTAGCTTTACTTCCTTGGTTTCCTTCTGTTTTATTTTCTGAGCATTTTATTTCTTTTATTTAAACTCTCCAAACATAAATGTTAATTAAATTTGATTAATTATGCTTCATGTGCCGTCACATTAAATTCGTGGAGTTAGATTGTTATTTGTTCTTTGGTTCGGCCTATAAAACAAACTAAAGCACTTCTGATTATTTGTATTCTAATTACTCTATGGCTAAACTACGTATTTCTTGTTTGTTTGTATTCCTTTCTGATGTAACTAATGGAATGTCTCTGGTTGCAGGAAAATGAAACATTCATTGATGATGGGATTGCAATAGAGCCTTTTAATCTGAATAAAGAGAGAGAAGAAGGTTATTTTGATGCATCAGGAAACTATGTTGAATATTTAAATCAAAATGAGATAAAGGTGCTAGTCTTACATCAAACATTTTCTACCCCCAGGCCCCATTCCTTGCATCTTTTCCTGATCTTAGTAAGTGTACAGGACGCATGGCTTGATAGTGTTGATACTGAGAAAAGATATTCTGGGAAGAAAGCTATCAAGATATCAAATGAAGATGAGATTCAAGACCTTACATCAGAACAACTAGGAAAGATGAAGAGGCGAATTGCTGATGTGCTCGAACCAGGAGAAACAGTAACTATTCCCACCTCATGTTTTCTAGTTTTTTTTTGTTCATTATTTTTAATGGATAAATACTGTTGATGGCATTTGCTTGTAGATTATTTTCTGATATCTTCAAAATATTTTATGTGCTCTCATTTCTGATTCCTTCCGTGGTGGTTCAACATGAATTTTATCTGCTTTTCCCACATGTATTTATCTCGTAGCTAATGGTTACATATTGATACTGTGTTTGGATGTTACCTTCTGTCTTTGGCAACAGTTGTTGTTTGCATATTATATTTTCTTCGTTGTCCAAGCAAAGTTCTTTGTGGCTTTTTGCTGTTGTTTTCAAATGAGAAATGGAGAGGCTATGGTTGAGCAGTTGAGCTGTTAAGATTTACATTGTTATTTTATAACTTTTTGGCGATTTTTGGTTGAACACAAATGAATGAGTCAAGGCCAAGTCTCTTTAATCATATTAGAATTGGAGGAGTTAAAAAAGAACTAGGTGGATTTTATGGGGCTCATTCCCAAGGCATTTAATAGTTGAATTTAACAGTCGTGCGCAATTGTGCATGTTAGAGCCAATTCCAGAAATGTGTAGGTTGAAACTTTAGAATCACCGCAATATAGTAAATACCTCATTGGCTTTTCTGAAGGAGAAGTTTTGGTGCCCATTAGAATAGCACATCCTTTTGAAAATTTTGCTCACCCTATAGGAGCTATTTTCATCATTAAATTTCATCATGGTAGTTAGACATTGGCACCATCAACTTTGCATCTGTTATTTTGGCAATTCAACTTGTTTCCTCTACAAATACTTCCTCTAAACACAGCCATCCATTCAATAACAAGTAAATTTAACATATTGTTTGCTGTATTGCTCAGTCAGTTACTTGCTTGCTTCCTCTGACAGCTTTCCTCTCTCCAAATATGAATAAGTTAATGACAAGATGCTTTGCATCAGACCAGCATACTGGTAAAGTTGGTGCCACACCATTTATTCTTTCCCCCTTCCCTCCCTTGGTCATCTATCCTTGTCAATCAGGATATTCAAGTGTAAGGCCTTCACCCAAAAGTTCCTGATGCCTGCAGGCAGAGGTATGTCATCTGGCATCCAGTCCATTGGGGGTGTTGGCAGGTCACTCTCTCTATTCTCTACAAAAAATCTGTTAAATTCATAGGTTGCTTTGAGGGTACATGTTATTCAATTAAAGGAAGACGGTAGAAGATTTTGTTTGAGAGAAGGCTTTGCTTATTTGCTTGGAAGGTTAATATCTGAATCTGGTGTGGTGTTTAAGAACACCAGAATACCCTTCTCTTTTACTTTCAATCTTTATCACTCTTTTTGTTATTTTTTACCATGTTTAGCACTTAGGGTATCAGAGCTGTGATCAATCATCTTGTTTTTGATAATTTCTAGAAGCTGGTTGATTTTAATTTTTTTTTGATAATGGTAACTGAGAAGCTGGTTGATTTTTGGCCCTTCATTTCCAACCAAACAAATCATTCTGCCTATTTGCAATTTGCTCACAGTGGATTTGCATTGCTGTGAGTTCTCTCGACATTATTGTTAATTTAGACCATACACCATTCGCTTTTTATTCCTGTATTAGCTGCCTCATATAAATCTGGCAGGCCTTGTACGATAAAGATATCCACTTGTTATGTTTGAGTACTTCTACCAAGAATCTTTGTGCTATGAAGTTGATGTTGTTCTCTATTGCTTTGGGACTCATGGGGAGAACGTTTTACTTCCAACAGGTTTTACGAGGTTTAAGGAGATTGAAAGGTACCTCAAACAATAACAAGGGCAAAATGTCTGTAGAAACTAAGCAGCTGTTTGATCAGCTAATAGCAGATGCTATGAAGCTGATGGAGAATGGAGATTACAGTTAAGTGTGTTTGCATAATAACTGTATTGCAAGGTAATAGTTGAATAGAATACCAAGGACGGTTCTAATCTGTTAGTCTATTTCTTGTTCACAGATGTGTATGAAGAAAAGCAAGAGAGTTTCCAGCGGGAAGCAGGTACTTGTCATTGTGTTATTCCCTCTTTTCTCTGACATTATATCCACCATGATCATAACTCAAGGAAGTGGAAAATATATGATGGCAGTCTTGTCTTTTCCCTAACCAAACTGGTTAAGACTCCCCCCACTTTTTTTTTTTTGGGGGGGGGATGGAGGGGGGAATGTGGACACAGAAAAACAGGAAGTAGTAGATTTTTCCCCTGGTTACTGGCTTTGCTTTTATCTACTATAAGGATGATATTGGTGACTCAAGTTTTATGCTAGGGTTCTGAAGTAAAGAACAATTGACATTTCTCTTGAGCTGCATGAGTGAGGGTATTATCTTATTTGCATTTTGTATTGATCCAGAGGGATATGAGAAGTTAGCTCAGGCAAGACAGGGTAAATCCAGTGAATCGATGCAGCCTAAGCCTGATAGTATCCTCGATGAAGGTTTCCTCCCCAGTGGGTCAACTGCTACTGCAGGAGGACATTCTATGCATAATGCAGACATGGCTTCATCAAATTCATACAACTCAGCTAGCAAGAACGATGATGCACTTGACATGTTTGGTGAAGATGATGAAAATATTCCAGCTAATCCTGCCTCTAATGGAGGTAATTTGATCTCTAAACACGTCTAGAATTGACATTATTGACAAATTTAGTCCATTATTCTATGTGAGAGGAGATTACAAGTTTTTTTTTAGCATATTTCCCCTTTCCACATACGTGACTCCCGCTCAATGTTAACTGTAGGTGATCAGCATGGCGATTATGTCTTCGATGAGTCCTCTGGGTATGTTTTCTACCTTTTAGCTCATTACACTACTTTTCTCCTTCTGCTCATAGTGTGCAGACATCCTAGTAATAAGAAATCAAACCGTGTCATTTTGAAATTCCGCTGATCAACTGGGAGCAGGTTATTGTAGGGTTCTTCCATGTTCAATCAAAGAAATACTCAATGTTGTAATTCTAACGGAAGAGGATCCTATGAAATTTATTTGAACATAGTTCTTTCGGAGTTTTCCGTTCCAATTTATACTCTTTCAACATTCTTTTCAAGCTAATATTGACAGAAGTGTTTCTGTCGGGTTGCCATTTCATTTGTCTGTTTCCGCCTACATACTCATTTTGGAAGTTCATGGTAGTATGCTAGTTCCTTTACATGATATGATATCCATCTTTGTTTTAGCAGTAGCAGGGACTACCAAATAACTATTGGTTTCCTGCTTGTCTAATCTTTCTACATTGACTTGATAAGAGCAGATATGGGATGTCAAGAGTGATATGAAAGGTTCATATGTTCTATCTGTCTAGGAACTTCAATTCCATTGTTTAAGGAACTGTGCCTCCAAAGTTGGAATCTGTCATTTATGTCATAGTGCATTTATTTTTGTATTGCTGTCTCAAACTTAACTTACTCTTTTTTGTATTTTTCATCGATCAGTTATTACTACAGCAGCAGTTTGGGCTACTATTATGATCCATCATCTGGACTGTATTGCCATGCTTCATCAGGACAATGGTAATGACACTCAACTGTTTTAACTGACAGAAAGTCTGGATATTGATCTACCTATTTTCGGTTGGTTACTCGCAATTTGTGTAGACCCGATAGTAGTAGTGTGATTTGAACTGTCAAAAATAGCATTTTTGTTAACTGTTTTTCTTTGATGTATCAAATGTAGGTACTCATATAATGATGAATCGGGTATATACCAAGAGGTGCCACAAGCTACATCCGATGCCAATTGAAAGGGACCGAGTTCTTATACAGGAGGAGTGATGGGCCTGGTGATAGTTTGCTTTGACAGAGGTCGACTGCTTTGCTGCATTTGTCAAACTTACTGATACTTTTCTTCGACGGCTTTGCCGCATTTGTCATACTTACTGAATCTCAGCCTTTGGAAACACATCATATTTGAGAAATGCTTTTTCCACTCTGCCCAGTGCTCACTGCAAACATCATGGTTGGAATGATATATTTTCGTTTACGTACAAGCAGATATACAGTGAATTCATAGCACGTTGAGAAGATAAAACTTGTTTCTTGTATCTTGTGGTGACAGACATTCTCATCGGTTTCTTGTTCTTGTAACTGCCAAATGCTGCTAGTTTTCAGTGCCTCTCGAACTGTAAAATTATTGTCTAGTTTGTTTCTTCAGTTCTTATTGTGATATGACTGGAAAGAAAAGGCAGCGCGGTGCACTAAAGCTTCTGCTGCCGAACTACAAGGGTCTATTGTACGTAGCCTTACAAAATCTCTGCAAGAGGTTGTTTCCTCGGTTTGAACCCTTGACCTCTTGGTCACATGACAACTTTATCAGAAAGTACTTTTGAGCTAGTGCACAAACAACGCTGAAATTTTGAAGTCGGAAACATAATAGTGTTAACCTTTTTCGAATAGTTCACAAGTATTTTAAACCATTTTTCCTTTCTAAAATTGGAAAGAAACAAAGGATTCGTGTAAGTTGTTCTTTGATAAACATGTAATACTTGATTATTTTTTGTAATTATGAAAATTACCTGAGTGTTGACAATAACACTCAAACAATTCAATTTAAGTGGCCTACCCTACTTTTTAGTAGTTTTATTTAATTCTTCCCAAAATTTTGATTTTACTAGTTCACCAGATGAAAAGTGATTAATCATTGGTCGATTGAATATTTTTGTCTCAATAAGAGCAAATGATGATACACCGATAAATAATATTCTATAAGATTAGTTATCTCATATAAAAATAAAAAGTACGATAACATATCTCGTCTATATATAAATAAATTTAGATAAAGTAATTCTACAACTAATTAATTACTTACAACCAAGTGTAAAACAAAATATTATATCTTCCGTTTCAATTTATTTATCATACTTTCCTTTTTTGTTTGTTTAAAAAGAAAATGTCTCTTTCTCCTTTTAGCAATTTTTTAATTTCTATTTTTCATGACAACCTTTAATTTAAGACAATAAAATTCAAAAATCTACTTTACTTTCTTAAACTTCATACCAAATCAAAATAAAACGAAAAAAATATCATATTTTATACTAAAATTATAATCCTTATCCTGTCAACCGACCCCACAATTCTAAAGGTGGGATTATTCCATATCCAATAACTCTTGAATTTAACACAAAAATATTGAGCCACCGGTAAAAAACAAATAATTAACTGACACGTGTCAGTTTCATCCTACGTGGACCAATCAGATTAAAGAAACAGATCACATCTCAACCCTTTTTTCTTGTCCACAAATTTTGAATCTCCCCTTTCCCCACACCCCCTTAAAGCTTTGTCCACCACAAATTAGATCACACTGCCACGTGTCATCCATTCCCCTACGCTTCCTTTTATATATATTTAAAAAAATTCACTAACTTATTCAATTCAAATAATTTATTTAATGCTTTTCATTTTCAAAGCAAATACAGACGTCTCTGAGATTTGTATCAAATTAGGGTTGCATAGCTCAACTGTTCATTATCCGGCGAAGCGAATTCGTTACTTTCCGGCGAGGTACTGTTTTGTTTCAGAGAGTTTTTGCGGTGAGATCTCATATTTAATTTGTTTGTGATTGGTATTATTCTTCTTTGTTGATTAATTGCTTTGTGAATTTGAGGAGGAGTGTTTTCAGCTAATGAACTGATTTTGTTTGTTGTAAAATGAAAGAAAACAAGTAATTTAGGAAGTTGATTTTATTGCTGTATGAATTTATTTGGAAATAACTCCTCCTTTGTTGTTGTTTTATTGCTGTATGGATTTAAGGAGGACTGTTTTCAAGCTAATGAACTGAGTTTTTTTTTTTTTTTTTGCTGTAAAATGAAAAAAAAACACGCATTAGCTTTGGGAATTGATGTTTACTTAAGGTGAGAAGAATTTTCAGCTTATTAACTGATTTTGTTTGCTGAAAATGAAAGAAAAGAAATAACTTTGGAAAATGATTTTTAGTTGAGGAGAAGAGTTTCAGCTTATGAACTGATTTTGTTTGTTGAAAATGAAAGAAAAGAAATAACTTTGGAAATTGATATTTAGTTAAGGAGAAGAGTTTTCAGCTTATGAACTGATTTTGTTTGTTAAAAATACTTTGGAAATTGACCTCCTCAATTTCCTCCTCCTCCTCAATGACTGAGCCTCAGCCTAGACATCGAACTCCTAGGATAAGCAACTTGGGATTCTAGGCAAAGTGCTCTTGGGTAAGAAGGCATGAAGAAGTTCACACCGGAATTGAAGAAGCGGGTTTGATAGCATCAAACTCCTAGGATAAATAATGGAAAAAGTCCCTCTCCGATAATAGGACTTGAAGGCTTTAGGTCCAAAAGTGGATGCGATCGGCCTCAGAGGAGAGGGGAGGCAACTTGGGATTCTAGGCAAAGTGCTCTTGGGTAAGAAGGCAGGAAGAAGTTCACACCAGGATTGAAGAAGCGGGTTTGATAGAACCAGGGTCAGCGAAAGACGATGGAAAAGGCTTTCCCCTGTTCATTTGTCCAACTAACTATGTGATTGAATTAATGTGGTACGTAGGAACATCCATTGTTGTTTCCTCGCTAACCCAATCTCGATCGAGAAGTGATTGAATTAATGTGGTACGTAGGAACATCCATTGTTGTTTCCTCCTCCTCCTCCTCCTCCTCATCGTAGTCGTCATTGAAGGTTGATTTTTACTATTTTCAATCTGATTATATGATTTTGCTGAGATTGATTTACTAATTTCAATTAGTCGGGTCTTTGTAAACTGCCTATTTATTCATTTATGCTTGTTATTACTCACTGTTGTACTGTTGCATGAACATTATGGATATAAGCTTATGACCTGACATATCTCTTTAGTTCTCTTACTATAGTCATTTCATTTTTTCTTATTAATGTGCATTGTACTTGCTTCATCTCTCTCTCTCTCTTTATGTATGTGTGTGTGTGAGAGAGAGAGAGAGAGAGTGTGTGCTTTCGTTTGTTTTTTTATAATATATTTGTCAAATACATTGATCTTAGCTTCTTCCTTTGCTATTACTACTCATACCCTTAAAGAGCAGACTTTTCGTATCTCTTAACAGTGGAAATAATCTACCTTAATCCAAACTATGATGATTTCAATTTGAAGAAATAAATGTTGTGTTCTACTTTTGATTTACTCATTTTAAGGAAGCATCCTCTGCAGTTATTACAGCTAAAATTCTGGAACTGGTGCTACAGCTTCAAGATATAGCTTTGGATGAAGTTTGCCTTAGCGATGATCTTATAGTCCCACGTCCTAGTTGTGAACATTCCAATGAGTTTCTCTCCCGGATTGATAACTGTAAGAAACCCTGGTATGAAGTAATTGGTTTGTTAAGAACCATAGGAGGTCAATCTACTCTTAAATATAATAATCAGCAGAAGGGCAAAGAAGTTCCTCCTTTGAATAAGGACAATGTTGGAGAAGGACTCAGGGGCTGATAGGCTTGATTGCGTGTTCCCTTCTAAACATGATAAGGACTCTGTTGAAGAAGTTTCAAGTTTATCATCTGAGAATACTAGGACATCAAATGATTGCTCCAGAAGTAACAATGTCGACTCCATTAGCAGTGAAGTTTATCCCAATGACCTCACTCTGGATGACAAGAATGCTGCAGTTAGGGAAAACTTGCATAGCTATCCTCTTGGTCCCATTTCTCAGGCAGATGATGATCTCGGTTTTTTTGATAGTAATCATGAGGATAAAAACACTACCGAGCTCTTATATTATAACTTGCCTGAGATGGAAAATTTTGAGGATCTTGACAGGATGTTCAGGTAATTGTTGTCTCTAGAGTTTTTCATATGATTTTCTTTTATTATTCAAAGGAGACTAACCTAATACTTTATGATTGCTCACTGTTTATAATATCTTCCAGAAGTTGTGATTCAACGTTTGGACTTGGAGCTAGTATTGAAGATGACCTTGGTTGGTTTTCGTCATCTGATGTTATTGAAGGATCTGGAGGTGGATTGAGGTCAGATTGTGAGTTTCCCTTCTCAACATCCAGTGCACTTGAAAATATCTCTGGAATGCAGGAAGCTTCCAGGCCAAAGGAAACAGACAGTTCAATTAATGATTCTGGCGCTAAAGATCAACCCTTTAGTCAGACTGGCAGTTCAATGCCATCAGAGGATGAATCAGCCGTTCCGAGTCATCTATCTTTTGCAAATGGCTCAAGTGATTCAGATTTCAAGATAGTGCCCAAAAAGAAGGTAAATTATTAATTTGGTGTACATCGGACCTTTTGTTTAGCCTTTTATTCCGCCTCAGCTTAACCTTTAAGGTGTTCTATTTGAAGAATGTTGAATTCAATGGTGGAATTAGGTTGAGATTATGTCTAACATTCACACATGAACTAGTGATAGAGTGTTACTGGTGTTTAGTTAACGGAGAAGTGTGTGTTCATCTCATTTAAAAGGTTAAGTTGTTAGAGAGAGCACACTTTTATTTACTTAATTATGTCTCCAACACGCCCCTTCACATGTGGGCTTGATTCTTTTTCATGGGCCAAACATATGGAGATTCTTTTTTGTTAATGGGTGGCAATGAATTCCGAACCCAGGACATGTGGCTGCTTTAATACTGTGTTGATTATGTCATCATCTCATCTAAATGTTAGATATAAACACTATTATTACTTAATTATATCTAACATAAGCACTCTTTCTTTTCCAAAATCTTGTCTTAAGCAAAGATGGACATATGTTCATTGATGAGGTTCACTGTCACCGGCAACAATGGTTTTGACTCTATTTTTATGCATAAAGCTTCTCAAGAAACTAATATATGAACGAAGTGTCTCTCCTCTTCTAAGGGGACAACTGGGTGCACTGTTTCAGCTAAAGTATTCTGATAATGAACACAGTTGAAGCAAAATTCTTCATTTCTTCCTCACCTCAGTTGTGGGACCTTCCCGTTTCTCCTGTTCTCTTTTCCTTTAGTTTCTTTTTTGTTTCTGATTCTTCATTGGTTTTTACTCCTCAAAAACAAATCTTTACAGCAAAATTAGGAAAGGATGAGTAGGTGAGCAATGTATAGCACTCTTTTCTATTTTTATTTTTTTGGGAAATGTTAACAATTTAATATATCAGTGCACAAAAATTGTGCCAACAACCATAATTTCAGACATGACAACCTGATCAAATACTATCCTATACACTTACAGATATTCGAAAATCTCTAAGATAGATTCAGTAGCCAGTGTGAATCTTTTTTTACACAAAACAATGAAATAACAAAAGTGAATTTATCTTGATCTTCTGAATCGGACTACCGTTGCTTTCAAAAACTCTCTGATTCCTTTCCCTCCAGACAGACCGCCATATGCAAGGTGGTATCCTTTTCCATCTCCTTTCTGCCTGGGTATAAGATGACTCCTCTGTTCCGACATCGTACTCTGTTTTTTCCCCTACTCTCTTTTCCTCCCCCCCCCCTCCCCTACCCCCCTCCGCGGCACTTTTTCTTCTAGAAATGAATCTTTAGAAGCAAAATCAGGAGTAGGTGAACCAGGGAAAGGTGCTATTTGCAACATTGTATACACAAATTTTCCTTCCTTTTCTTTTCATATATAAATGTTACTCTTCTTTGTTCCATTTTATGGGATGCTGTTTGACAGGGCACAAAATTTGAAAGAGAAAGTAAGACTTTTGAAATTTGTGGTCTAAAACAAGTCTTAGATATTTGTGTGATTGTGGTAAGACGAGAATTTTAAAGTGAAATATAGCAAGACATCATTTCCTTTGGGACAACTAAAAACTAAAAATGCATCATATAATTTGGGACAGGTGGACTAGTTTGGAAAGTTGTAATCCATCTTTGAAGAAATGCATTTTTTTTCTTGTGTTGTTGGTCTGACTATGGTTCCTGCATCGATAATGTAAATTTGTTTCTATAATTGATTAATGAGGTGTGATTCGAACTGAAAACATTCATTTTGCTTGTATTATTGATAAAGATGTGTAATGATGAATTGGCTGTGAATATAGGATATCTCTTAATTAATACAATTTGAACCTTGCAGATATAAAAAAACGAACTGATCGTCCAACTGGTTTATTATCTTCAGATTTGAAAACAATATAAATTGAATAGAATTAACCCAAAATCAATCTAAACATGAATCTAATTATGCCAAAAGCAATAGAATAGAACAAATATATGTCCCTCTTTGAACTTTCTAGGCGTGACCACCATTTTATGTTAAAAGGCAATGGTGCACCTGTCACCTTAAAATCCTAGGTCCAATTCTGGCGTTGAGTAAAGTAAGAGTGTTCTAGAGTTCCTAACTGTCTGGATGTGCACATTCTAGTTGATGCATTCATCCTGATATTAGTGTTCACAATGATTGGCTTCTTTCTAATCTGTTTATGGGGTTACAGATTAATCTTCACCAAATTAACTCTAAGCTCCAGAATCGATCTGAGGGAAAAAGAAAACATGTTTACCTGGAAAATGGGGAGACATTCAACTATATTGATAGCCTTCCAGAAGAGAGAAGGCATCCTACTGCAATCACTGGATCTCAGGCTTTCACATCCACAGGTATTCAGCAGCACAAGCAAGTTGATGGATCTGATTTTGGGTATTTTCAGGATGGCTTTTCTTACTTATCTTCAGATTACAGTCATTCAGATCAGACTACGGTTTGTCCAACCCTATCCACAATTAAATCTAAAAAAACCAGTCTCGTGCCTCTTTCTGCTAAGGACTCCTGTGCGACAAATCAGATGCAGTTGATGGAAAGCTTACCTGATCCTTCTTTTCAGGTGGATGGTATAGGAACAAATGAAAATATGGTGGACAAGCTACTTCACCATTCTGTAATTAAGCATGAAAACAACAGGGATCTTGGAAGTGTCAGCACGGGAATTCCAGCAGAAGTAGGTTCCTCTATTGTAAAGGAGAGCTCTTGCACAAGCTCCGGGTTGAATGAAATTTCTGAGGAGGCAGATAGTTTTCATCAGCTTCAACATGTCATGGAACGGGTATAAAATCTCAATGAAAACTAATATGCATTTTTGATATTGTTTGGTGATGAGTTTCATCAAAGTTTGTTTTAAGTAAGTGATTTGACTAAACAAATTTGGCACACCTTATTTGTGTAGGTCAATAGCTCAAACGACATGTGCAATGCTTTTAGATGGTTCTCATCTGAATTAAGATAGTTTCTTAGTCGAGGGACAATATTAATGACGAACATATTTTACAGATTCCTATATTCTGGAAAGGTTAAAGATTTGCAGCTACACACTCTTGTAGCTTCACACAGGCATTGAGAATTATTCCATTTTGTCAGAGAGTTGTCACACAGCATGCTGTAGCAGTGTGCATACATCTGACTTTTTCAAATTATTCTAAATCAGAAATCTTTGTTATTTAATTGAGTCATGTGAAGATGCTGAGTAAAAAGGAACTCATTTGGTCCTCTTATTCATTATTTATATTTATACAGATCACATATTAAATTAGTTTTTGTGTTAGATTAATTAATATTAGTGATGGCGTTTTACTAAGGCTTATTTAGAAAAATCTTTGTTCATGTAAATAACCTATAGCTATAGCATATAGATATAGAAAAGAGTAGTTGCCTTTCTTAGTGCATGTTTATGTTGCAGATAGCTATGCAGAGAGCTGATTGCTTATTTAGTACAACACACAGCCTTAATATAAAAGCTGTTCCTCATCATCTCGCTGCTTGCTTATTTTAAATTATTTATCAGCTGATGTGCAAAAGCCTTCCAAAGTCTGACTTATCATTCAGTGTCTTGAAACTATCTTTGTGTTAATCCCTGTTAACTTGGGCTAGGAAGGGGCAGTTAGCAGATATGGTATGTGGTTCTTCAAGTTTATACATTTAGTTGGATATAAACTTTCTTTTCAGTACATACATGTTTGTAAGCTCACTCTGTTGAGCTTTCTGGTTTAGTTGGATATAAGAACAAAGCTACGCATAAAGGATAGCTTGTATCGGTTGGCTCAGAGTGCTGAACAAAGGCTTAGACATGCTAATCTCAATAATGGATCTGGTGATGAAAGATGCACAAGCGGAGCATTTGTTGACGATGGAGAGTACAGGTTGGAATCATTTCTTGATGCTTTGGTCTACATGCATACTTCCTACATAGGGCATATCATAGTTTGCATAGATCTTATGAAGCACACTTTTCACCTTTGAGTTTGGAAAGAAAGTAGGTCTAGTCAGTCACACCTTCAATCAGCACTTTTCTTTTCTTGATACCAGTAATCATACTGGTAATGTGATAGATTCTGTTAGCTTCCTTTCTGTGGTCCTAACATCCAATCGTATTTCAGGTGCACAGGATATTTGGACATGGAGACAGACACAAACTCTATAGATCGATCTATTGCTCATTTGCTCTTCCACAGGCCTTCAAACTCATCTGCGATAGCTGATTCTTTGGTTTTGAAGTCACCTTCCATGGTAGGTGTTTCTGCATATGCTTCCAAATTTCATGTTCAACAATCTCTATCTCAAACATACCCTGCAACTTGTCAATGAACAGATTTTCGAGACTTTACTCAGCCCACCAGTGATTGATGAGAACTTGATTTCTGCTGGAGAAAATGCAGCCAAACCAGATAAAGGCATGAAATATTAAAGAGGCCTCGATACAAATGGGTTGTGTTTACTTTCAATTTATGTCGCTTGGACTCGCCTACATGTATGTGTATGTAAGTATCTGCTACGGATACTTATATAGTTTTTGTTGTTTAGTGTAATTCGAAGAATCAGCACAAAGTATGAGAATGAGGGTCTATGTCAAATAGCTTCCAATTACTCGTGTGTTTGTGTATGAGAATTAACAAGAATCTCAAATGAGAAATTATTTCATGTTTGTAACACGCTCGTGTGTTTCATGATTTTGATGTTTTATCCCTTGGCACGTTACATCTTCCTCTGTCAATTCAGTTTTAGTTTCACCTAGCAATTACATTCCAAGACTATGCTACTTGGTGTAATCTTTGCCCTTGCCTTGTGAAGGTTGAGAGACTGTTTTCGATGGACTCTCAGCCTATATCTCTGCTCACATGTAAAGTCAAAATCACAAAGTCATGCATGTTTTGCTAAAAAGTATCTAATTTGGGCCTCATTTCAACTTACATTATTTAGCATGCAAGATGTTCTTAATTATCAGCATTTCAGTAGAAAATGTGAGCTCTTTTGTGCTTTCTCTTCACTTCGACCCTTCCAAAATTAGCCAGAGAGTTCAAAATTTATCCGTTTCAGTATTGTGAACTCTCTGGCATTCCCATTAGGAGAAAGCTAAAGGCAGCAAGACGCGAGGGCAGTCCTTTATCGAGTCAATGGGTGGTGACAACATGACAGATGCGGTTCAACACAGTTTTCTGATCGTTGTTTCCGACTTTCAGAGCAGGTAGAGGGAGGATAGCTTACATGCTTTGAGCAACTCCAGTGACTCAAAGTTTTGTCAGCTGCTGTAAACAGAATAGGCTGTAATGCATTAAGAACTAATTTGATGCATCAAGGGAGAAGTATTTCCCTAAGGGAATAGAAAAAAAGTTACTTTCTCCTTGAAGTAGTTTGACTCGACACATTTTGAATACTTTTAAATCAAATTTAGATTCACAAAGCAGTCAAATTAATGTTTCCGAATATAAAATTGGTTTTTGGTTTTATAAAAATTATGGACCCAATAAGTTGTTTCTCCATAAGAGAGGAATGAACAAGGGGGACTCCAACTTTTGTGAGCTTTTGTTGGTGTATTATTTAAGTTTCCTTTTAAAAATAAACCCCACTTAAATCAATTTTAAAGAATTTCTAAGACGGAAAATTTAGGAAAAGGAAATGGAGAGAAAATGTTTTCTAAGAATCTTGACGAATCAAACATGGAAAAATCGGAAAACATTTTCTGACCATTACCAAACACACCCTTTTTAAGCAGATTCTAAAGTCTTGACTTTGGGGATTGCATCATAATCAACTTAAACTATTTAAAAACATGTTGAGAACAAGTTTTAGCAGATTTTAATTAGGTTGACTTTGGGAATTACGTCATAGTCAACTTGTCTAGAAAAGAAAGACAATTAGTCATTTGTTGACTTTGGGAATTACATCATAGTCAACTGATCAGTAGTTGCCTCAAAATAACAGCATTTATTTTCTATACCAACTTGTCCTTCTTGTGGACTCCTACAAGTTGTTTAGCCGGAGGCAGAGCTAGAATTTTGAGTTTATGGATTCTCGATTTTAAATTATTTTTTTTATTGGATTCTTGATAAAATGTTTATACATATTGAGTGAATTTTTTTAACATAAGTGAGTTACTGAGTTCTGTCAAATCCGTGATCGGCATACTAGCTTAGCCCATATGTGTAGGTTGCTAGCCTCCTCTATATATTCTCAAGTGTTTAGAGGCAAAAACACTACCAAGTTTGTTATGCTTCTGAATTCACATATGGATTCAACATTGTTCTCCTTCAATCTTTTAGTAAACAGTTGTAGTTCTCTTCTATTCTTCATTACATGTTTTCTTTGTTTTTCTATGGCATTGTGTCATGGCAATGACACAGATCAACAAGCACTACTTGCATTCAAGGGATCTATAAATGATCCTTTTGGATATATGAAAACATGGAATGCATCCACACACTTTTGCCATTGGTCTGGAGTAACTTGTGGACGTAAACATGTTAGAGTCATTCAACTAAACGTTGCGAACCAAAAACTAGATGGCCCCTTGTCATCCTTCATTGGGAACATGAGTTTCCTCAGGTCTCTATACCTGTCAAACAATAGCTTCCGTGGTGAAATCCCTTCTGAGATTGGTCGTTTGAGAAGGCTACACCGATTGTATCTTGGTAACAACTCATTTCATGGAGAGATCCCCTCAAATTTATCAAGGTGCTTGAATCTTGTATCTCTTGTCCTTGAAGGTAACAAGTTCGTAGGAAGCCTTCCTCCGGAGCTAGGTGCCTTGTCCAAACTCGAGTACTTGTTACTCACTCGAAACAACTTGACAGGTGAAATCCCTTCTTCTTTTGGAAACTTAACATCATTGATAGGATTCTATGCACCATTGAATAATCTTCAGGGGAAAATCCCTGACTCTTTTGGGCAGCTGAAAAACTTAGAAATTATCGGAGTAGCTGCAAACCATTTGTCAGGTACTATCCCTTCTGAAATCTTCAACATATCTTCCCTCACAACATTTGATGTTGGAATGAACCAAATCCAAGGTACACTTCCTTCAAGTTTGGGAATCACCCTCCCGAATCTTGAATTATTTATCATCGGTGGGAACAATGTTTCTGGATCGATCCCATCTACATTGTCCAATTCATCAAAGCTAGTGTATTTTCTTGCTGGAAGAAATCAACTTACTGGAAGTGTACCAAGTCTTGAGAACCTGAATGGGGTTCAACAGTTGACAATTCCTGGGAATTATCTTGGAACTGGAGAACCAGATGATCTAAGCTTCATCGCCTCTCTGACTAACGTGTCCCGTTTCAGAATTTTGGAGATTCAGTTCAATAGTTTTGGAGGGGTTCTGCCTGCATCCTTCAGAAATCTTTCAACTGAGCTTCAGGTTGTGCAGTTGTCATACAACAGAATACGTGGTAACATACCGGCTGAGATTGGAAATTTCGTCAATGTGGAAGAATTTCAGGTGAGGGAAAACTTACTTACTGGTACTATTCCAATCAATTTTGGTAAAGTTAAGAAACTGCAAATTTTGGATTTGTCTCAGAATAGATTTTCAGGGAATATTCCATCATCTCTAGGAAATCTTAGTGTAGTATCCATCCTTCTTCTGCACGATAATAATCTCACCGGTGAGATCCCAGCAAGTTTAGGAAATTGCAATTACATGATTGAAATATATGTTGCTAAAAATAACCTGTTAGGACAGATACCTAAGGATCTTTTTGCTCTCTCTTCCTTAGTTGCTGTAGACATTTCTGAGAACCATTTAGATGGTTTCATTCCTCTTGAAGTTGGAAATTTGATAAATCTTGAATATCTTAATGTTTCCGTAAATAAGTTGACTGGTAAAATCCCAAGTACTATTGGTAGCTGTGTAACACTAGAAGCCTTAGACATGAAAGGGAACTTCTTTCAAGGGATTATCCCTCCTTCTTTCAGCTCTTTACGAGGTCTCCATGTTTTAGACCTTTCTAGAAATAATTTGACTGGCCAAGTACCAAAATACTTGGAAGATTTCAAGTTTCAACTCTTGAATTTATCGTTCAATGATTTCGAAGGAGCATTACCAAATGAAGGCGTCTTTAAGAATGCAAGTGCAATATCAGTAATTGGAAATCCAAAACTTTGTGGGGGTGTGCCTGACATACATCTTCCGGAATGTGACATCAAAAGATCGAAAAAATTTGGTTCGAGGTTTATCCTCAAGATTGTCATATCTGTTGTCTTTGGTATACTAGGCCTTGGTATGCTTATCACTTTTCTATTTTGTTTCTTGCTAAAGAAACCGAAAAGGTTGCCTGTTTCAAGTTCATTGGGTGAGTCTCTCATAAATGTGTCTTACCGAAGTTTGCTTCAAGCTACTAATGGATTCTCTGAAGACAACTTGATTGGTGCTGGTAGCTATGGATCTGTTTATAAAGGAACTCTCGATGGAGGAATGGTTGTCGCAGTTAAAGTGCTAAACCTCACGCGACATGGAGCTTCCAAAAGCTTTATGGCTGAGTGTGAAGTCTTGAGAAACATTAGACATCGGAATTTGGTCAAGGTTCTCACAGCATGTTCAGGAGTTGACTATTGAGGGAACGATTTCAAGGCTTTGGTTTATGAGTTTATGGTTAATGGAAGTCTCGAAGACTGGTTGCATCCTAGTCCAAGTGAAGATACAAGTCAGGCAGCTGAAACAAAAAAGTTGAATATTCTTCAAAGGCTCAACATTGCTATAGATGTTGCTTCTGCAATCGATTATCTTCATCTCCACTGCAAGACTCCGATAGTTCACTGTGATCTCAAGCCAAGCAACATTCTTCTAGACAACCAATTGGTCGGGCACATTGGTGATTTTGGTTTGGCAAAGTTCCTTCAACCAACTGCACAAAATTCTTCTACTTCAGAAGGAAGCTCTGGTCTTGTTAGAGGAACAATTGGTTACACTGCTCCAGGTAACAATTAATACATAAACAAACACTCGAACGCCCTTTTTTTCTCTCATTTCTTCTATTTTTTCTTGAAAATGATAAATTCATAGCAAAACCACACTGCTTAACCATAACTTTTTTCCACAGAGTTACTTTATCAATATCATAAACCATCTCTTAATTGTTACACACATACTGCCATTACTTTTAGAAAATCAAGTCATACTAAGTTATGTTCCTATTTAGAAAGCTATTGTTCCTTGTTTTTTCTTTTTGTGAATTTTAGAATATGGGATGGGAAGCGAGCTATCGACTTGTGGTGATGTGTACAGCTTCGGGATCCTTTTACTAGAAATGTTCACCGGAAAAAGGCCTACTGATGGAATGTTTAGGGATGGTTTAGACCTTCCAGGTTTCAGTAAACATGCATTGCTTAATGGAGCTATGGAAGTCATAGATCCATCCCTTATTTATGGAAGTGAAGAAGATGAGAAAGGTAAAAGCACAAATATCTACCAGAATAAGGAGTATCTGGTTTCTGTTCTTCGAGTCGGGGTTGCTTGTTCTGCATATTCTGGAGCTGAAAGAATGAACATCACTGAAACTGTTTCCCAATTGTACTCTATCAAGGAAGCTCTTCTGAAATCAGAAAAAAATTCAGGAGCACGTTGAAAATATCGTTTCTCTTCTAGTTATATAATTAACCGCGTCTTTGTAGTAGTTACCTATGAGTATAATAATATTTTTTTTCAAGACTTAGTCCCTATGTTACTCAGATCCTCCAAAAATGTTGTTGCTCGTGTGTCAGATCCTTCAAACATACATAACTTTTGGAGGATCCGACACACACCTTGCATGTTTTTGAAGAGTTCGAGCAACCCATCACCTATTACATGATGTTGAACTACAGAATATCTTGTACTCCCTCCGTTTCAATTTGTTTGTCTTACTTTCTTTTTTTAGTCCGTTTCAGCAAATAAAAGTCTCTTTCTTGTTTTGACAACTCTTTAATTTCGACTTTCCACATGACATGTTGAAGATCACAAGATTAAAGAATATTTTGGTTCATTCTACATATCTTTAGTTTAAGACCACAAGATTCAAAAGTTTTCTTTACTTTCTTAGACTCCGTCCAAGTCAAAACCAGGCAAATAAATTGAAATGGAGGGAGTAATAGGTCTTCAAAGAGCTCCTTTGCAACAGATACAGAAGCAGACTGTATAAAGACAAGAAATGGAACTTTTATTGAATTGAGATTTCACAAGGTGGAAAATTGTTATAATTCTCATTACAATTTTCAAAAAGGAATAAGAATCTACAAACAAGATTAAAAATATATAAATTAAACCACTATTTAGTAGTACTGCTTTATTTTATTTTCATGTTTCATTTCCACTGGTTTGCAACAATGTCAGCAAGATCAACAACCCTCTGTGAGTAACCCCATTCATTGTCATACCAAGCAATAACCTTAACCATGTCATCTCCCATGACCATGGTGAGTGAAGAATCAATGGTTGATGACACGTCACTGCACCGGAAGTCAACTGACACAAGTGGTTCATCGCAGACAGCTAGAATGCCATTGAGTTCCTTATCAGCAGCTTCTCTGAATGCAGCATTCACTTCCTCAGCAAATGTCTTCTTGGTGACTTGAACGACAAGGTCCACAACTGAGACGTTAGGGGTGGGAACACGGAGGGCAATCCCGTTGAGTTTCCCCTTGAGGCTTGGGAGGACAAGAGCCACAGCCTTAGCAGCACCAGTTGAGGTTGGAACTATGTTCAGTGCTGCAGCTCGTGCACGTCTAAGATCCCTGTGGCTTGCATCAAGAAGCCTTTGGTCACCGGTGTAAGAGTGAGTAGTTGTCATTGTTCCCTTGATAATTCCTATGATAAGGAAAGATAATTTATTGATGAGTTTAAGTTATATACACTGACAGTATGCGCTCGTGTATTACTAGATCAAGATGTATTACCAAATTTTTGGTCAAGAACCTTGACAAAAGGAGCAAGGCAGTTGGTGGTGCAAGAGGCATTGCTGATGATAGGTTCATCATGGTTGTAAAGTTCAGCATTGACACCAACAACATAAGTAGGGATGTCACCTTTTCCGGGGGCGGTGATGAGCACCTTCTTGGCTCCGGCCTGGATGTGTTTACCGGCACCTTCTCTGTCGACAAACACTCCGGTACCTTCTATGACCAAGTCAATTCCAAGTTCTCTGAACAAATTACAGAAAACATTTTGAACAATAGTTTAGATGTTTACTAGGTATCTTAAGCTAGTACTATATGTTAGACACCAGCATGAGCTAAATTAATCATGTTTTAATTCAGAGTTAATGTTCGAAAAAACACACTTAAACTATCACTTTTTCGCAAGTTTCATACCCCAACTATCCATTGTTCTCTTTTTGTACCTAAACTATCACTCAAGTTGGCCAAATATTTGTTCTCAATCGATAATAGGCATGTAGGCCAACACAACATCAAGGTATGTTTTAATACAAAGCAAGTGATAGTTGAGGTATGAAACTCGCAAAAAGGTGACAGTTTAGGTATGTAAGTGCTAAGTAGAACAATGGATAGCTGACGTATGAAACTCACGAAAATGTGATAGCTTAGGTTTGTTTGTTACCATTAAGTCTATAATTCATGGCTATTAAAACTTAGAACTACTGTTTCTCTTTAGACAACTGATAATATGAGTTCCCTGTATCATAATACTGAGTTTTAATTAGTCTATTCTACAAATGTATAATGTAAATTTTGTTACACTATATGTGAACATATACAACTTAAATCCGTTTTGTTACATTTCAGTATGATAGAACTTACCCCCATGGGAGGTTCACAGGGTCACGGTTGGAGACGACTTGGATGATTTTTCCATCGACAGAGATTCCATCAGTGCCAACCGGCTTGACGTCAGCATCAAAGATGCCAAGGGTGGAGTCATATTTGAGAAGGTGAGAAGCTTGCTTGACACCACCAGTGTCATTGATGGCAATGACATCAAGAGGTGAGTCTTTTCTACCATGCCAACACCTCAAGAAGTTCCTTCCAATTCTTCCAAATCCATTGATAGCCACTTTCAACTTTGCTTCAGTTACTATCCTCTTGTTCTTCCTTCCTCCAATCTACATTTCATTAAATCCAATTACCACAAGAAACATTGTTGGAAGCTATGTTACTTAGACTCGTCAAAAATGTTGATAGGTGCATGTCGGATACTCCAAAAGTAGTGGATTTTGGAGAATCCGACATGGATGCAGCAAC
Organism: Solanum verrucosum; assembly: GCF_900185275.1. NCBI lineage: Eukaryota > Viridiplantae > Streptophyta > Magnoliopsida > Solanales > Solanaceae > Solanum > Solanum verrucosum. Next base: position 6,420,862 of record NW_026019988.1, read on the forward strand.
AATTTTGGAGAGTCCGAGCAACATAACGTAGGTAGGAAATACAACTTAGATATTTATACAATGTTATCATTCATTTTATAGTGTTTGATCTTCCTTCAAACTTATCAAATTAATGAATTTGCATCAAGATCTTTGTGTGGAGGTTGCTTTCAACATAGAAAAGGTAGCACATACAAGAAAAAAAAAGATCATAGAGCACATCTTGATCACAACTAGACATGAAGGATACATATTCTTCTTTTCCTTAAACTTTTTAAGGATTTAAGTTACATACACCGACAATGTTAAATTATTTACACTATCAATACTAATTAAGGTTATGACCTGATTGCGTATAAATGTTTTACATCGTTAGTGCACAGAACTTAAACTATCTTATAATGCAATAATAGTAGTAGCTGTATAATAATACTCACAGCAGAGGTCTGTAAGCCAGCAACAGAGAACAAATCATCATTTGTTTTCCTTCCAAATGGAACACCTGATGAGGTTCTTAGACCAGAGAATTCAGAGAATCCTTTGTTGTTGACCTGTCCATCAGTTTAAAAAAAAACAACAAATCAACAAACATATTCATAACTACGTCTCAATCCCGAACAAGTCAGGATCAATTTATAATAGATAGAATGCAGGGCGAGTGAATGAGGAACCTTAAGAGAAGTGTTGGCTACTGAGAGAGCAGCCATTGTTCTTTTAGAGAATTACAGCAACAGCAGTACAGTAATGTGTTGATGAAGAAAAATGTGGAAGTATATGAATGAATGAATGGAGGGAAGAAAATGGATGAGATTATGGATGATAGATAGATAGATGGCCTCTCACTCATTGTATGGTTGAGATTTGTCTACTTGTATGTTCCATTTTAATTTCTCTTACTTATGTGCTAGATATTTTGTATTTTTGCATCATATGTTCCTGTTTTCTTTAGGCATAATACATAAACAGATGCTCAATTTGGTCTTAATTGGTAAGTACACTTGACTCTGAATATACATATTTAGACACCTTAACTCGTTTTCATTGTGTCAATGAACACTTTCAACTTACAAAATGATCTAAATACTTCAAATGTTTATGTAATACATTAGCATCGGGTGTCCAAGAGACATAGTAAAAACGAATAATAATTTTACTTGTAAAGTTAATAATATGAAAAATAAGGCAAACAACTAGCGAGAACATATCAAGTACGTCTTAATGGAGGTAGAAAAAACAAGTTTCATAATAAATTTTTATGTTTGTTGTTTTCCCCCATCCTACCCTTGTACCCCACCCCTCCACCCTACTTTTATCCTCATAGTATTTACTTAATGTATATAATATATATATATATATATATATATATATATATATATATATAAATGTGGAAGTTTATGAATGAATGAATGGAGGGAAGAAAATGGATGAGATTATGGATGATAGATAGATGTAGATAGCCTCCCACTCATTGTATGGTTGAGATTTGTCTACTTGTATGTTCCATTTTAATTTTTTTTTACTTATGTCCTAGATTTTTTGTTTTTTTTTTTGCATCATATGTTCCTGTTTTCTTTAGGCATAATACATAAACCAACGCTCAACTTGGCCTTAATTGCTAAGTACACAATTTAACTCTGAATATACATATTTAGACACCTCAACTCATTTTTATTGTGTCAGTGAACACTTTCAACTTACAAAATGATCATCTAAATGCTTCAAATGTTTATGTAATACATCAACATCGGGTGTCCATGAGACATAGTAAGAATGAGTATTAATTTTACTAGTAAAGTTAATAATATGAAAAACAAGGCAAACAACTAACGAGAACTTATTAAGTACATCTTAATAGAGGTAGAAAAAACAAGTTTCATAATAAATTTTTATGTTTGTTGTCTTCCCCCATCCTACCCCTCCGGCCCCACCCCTCCACCTCTACCTTTATCTTCATAGCATTTACTTAATATATAAATTATATTTAAATAATATTTTCTGTTTACTTAGCAAACACAAAAAAAACATTCTAATTATTAAAAGGTAAATTACAGTTTTAATGATCAAGAAAGCAAAATTCTAATTAAATTTTTTCAAAGAGTTTTATTCTTATGTGCAATTTGATTATTCTTTTCTTCTATTAAATATTATGTATAAATTAATGACATGGCAGTTATTTGCTATCCATAAGAAAATTGCCACCTTGTCACTAAGACTCCCTGCCGCCATTGGACAGCCAATAACTAGAAATCCTTTGTCCATATCCAACTTTTTTATATATACCTCACTAGTAAAATTACATGCGCTTCGCGCAGAAATTTAATATCACAAAATATATAAAATAATACTTAAAGTTTATCAGTCACTAAAAGTAAAACACTATATTATCTTACATAAAAGATTAATAATGCAAAGAAAAATGAAAATTATTACATCTTATCATTTATCTTTAATAACATAAGCTTAAATTAATGACTGTAAAAATACATACTAGGATCTGTAACATAAGCAGTGGTGTCACTGAGTCACTCAACATGAGTAAAGTACACAAATATTTAATTGTGAAGAAGAAGAAAAGGTTCAAAATTTTCGTTGTCTTGAAATGAGAGGAAATCCCTCTATTTATAGACAACAAATGGTAGTATGAACAAATGTTATTGTGCCTTATCGGAAAGGTTACAACTATTTGGAAAAGTTGCAATCCTTCATAAAGGCCACAACCTTTAATAAAAGTCATAACTTTTCATAAAAGTCGCAACTCTTCATTAAAGTCGCAACTTTCATAAAAGTCGCAACTTTTCATAAAAGTCGCAACAAATTAAAAGTGAATTCTGGTTTGTGGTGGCGCCACATAGGTGGGCCTAAGGTTCTCTTTTATATATATATATATATATATATATTATAAAAATGTAATTTTTTTTATTTGGTCCAAATTATCTTTATAAGGATTTCAAATTACATTGAAAGAAACATCAACACCTTTGTAAATTTGTGGCTTCAAAAAAATTTCTTCCTTTATATGATATCTACCCTTATCCTTTAGATTTGAAATAGTGGTGTATTTGGTAGGAAGTAAAATATTTTTTTCTATAAAAAATAAGTATTATATCTTATTTGCTTGATCACATTAAGGGTGTGTTTGGGAGGAAGGAAAATATTTTTTGGAAAATGTTTTTCAATTTTCTCATGTTTGGTTGGATTAAATGTTTTGGAAATGTTTTTCAAATCAACTTATTTTTCTCAAATTTAAGAAAAATGACTTCTCTTCAAAAATTAAGGAAAACATTTTCCAAAACTCTCTTCCAACTTCAAATTACAATTTATTTTGTTGAAAAAAATCAATTTATTTTGTCTGTACCCTCACACCCCCCCACCCCCACAAAAATAATAATTTAAAGCTTGTTTTTAAAAAATATTTTAAAATTCAATTTTTTATTTTTTTATCCCACCCTCACCCCTACCCCCCAGCCCCTACCACCCCCCTCCCCCCAAAAAAAATAATTGAAAGTAGCTTTTAAAAGATATTTCCAATTTCATTTTTTTATTTTTTTACCCCACCCCACCCCCTACCCTTGACCTCCCATCAGCTCCCCTCCAAAAAAAAAATTAAGTTTGTTTTAAAAAAATATTTTCTACTTCAAATTTTTATTTTTTCACCCCTACCATCGACCCACCCCCTCCCCCAACCCCCCAAAAAAAATTAAGTTTGTTTTTAAAAAATATTTTCAACTTCAAAATTTTATTTTTTCACCCCTACCCTCGACCTCCCCCCACCTCCCAAAAAAAATTTAATTTTGTTTTTAAAAAATATTTTCAACTCCAAATTTTTATTTTCTCACTCCTATCCTTGACCCCCCCCCCCCCTGGATAGCCCCCCTACTACCCCCTCCCCCCCCAAAAAAAAGTCTTTTCAATTTTAAAAATTATTTTCTACTCTCTAGTAAAAATAAAAGATATTTTTCAAAAACATTTTTCATTCATAAATCAAACACTAAAATCTCTTTTTCGAAAAATATTTTCTACTCATCAACCAAACATGAGAAAATAAGTCAAAAATATATTTGTTTTCCAGGAAAACATTTTTCTTTCATACCAAATACACCCTAAATTGTTATTATTTGATTAAGTGTAAATATTATACCTTTTTCTTTGTACTATCATCTTCCTAAGCTGACTTAGAGTCTAGAAATATTGCAAGGTTCCATTGTTGTTATGATTAACATGAAGTTTGATTAACTCAATTTTATTTATCAACTAATTTCTTTATAAGGAGATCGAATTCATGTCACTGTTGGACGATCTTTTATGAATAACTTTGTTGTTGGACCAAATAAATATAAAGTTTGAGCTTAGTGAGCATAAATTGAAGCTGACATTTATTTGTAGGACAAATGTGGTGGTGACAAATGATCCACATTTCTCCTTATGATGGCATTAAATAGAATGTTCCTTTTCCTCCACTTGTTGGAGAATATATCATAGTGGCTGGTGATTGGTTCACACGACTTTACCACAATTTTAGATAAAATAATTGCGCCTCAATTCCAAACTAATTGATATCGACTATACATAAATACTCGATCGATTACTCGATAATTAGGTTTAAGCGATTAGCGTTTTCATGAAATGCATTATATAAGTTGTCAAAGAAAGATATTATACAATGGTACTCATAATATTTGTAGATGTGTATTTCTAGGTAATTTGATTTCACAATCAAATTTATACAATTCTTCTCAATATTCCTAACTAATTTACAAAATGTGGTCCAAGATTTCTTCATTTGACAATACTAATGAATGTTGCAATTCCCACTAAAGAACAATAAACTTCATAAAATCACTTGAGCCGAGTCAGAATCAGTCTCTCTACCTTCGCAAGGTAAAGGTAAGGCTGCATACACATCACCCTCCGGCCTCCCCAAACCCCACTAGTGAGGTTACACTGAGTATGTCGTTGTTGTTGTAAAATCAAAGTGTTGTTGATGTTCTACTAGTTTTTGTCGCTGGTCGCCACACCCCATTAGTGGTTCTGGCGATTTTCGGAGGATCCTTAAGAGATGTTGTAAGCTGAACTTCCAGTTTTGAAGGGTCCAAAGACAGCATTATGCGGATAAAATCATCTAAATCAAAGCCACTTCCTGTATCTATGTTATTGTCCTTGACATTAGCCGAGGAGGGGGAAGCTGATTCTTCTGTGCTCCCCTCAACGTCGTCTCCAGCAGTAGTATTAGAAGTAGACTCTTTTACCTTGTAATAAGAGTTTTGATCTAAATTCAAGAGCCTCTTTATGCTGTCAATCGCTGGATCAATGACGTCTAAGAAGCCCATAATCCACGACTCATCATCAACAACTTCAGTACGCTGTGTAAAGAAAAAGGTCTAACAATGTAAGGGGGAAGTGCAGCTCTATGGAACACTGATTTAGTTAAACAGTAACAGTAAATATCGAAAATGATGCTTGAAATGTGGTCATTGAAGGAAATGACTTATATACCTGTTGAAAGTAGAGGTTACGAATTTCCTCTGCACGGATAGAGTTGCCTTGATCTTCCTCCAAATTTGCCCATGTCATCCATGTTATATAGCTCTGAGAGTTTATGTTCAGAGACGATCTAAATAATCTTCGAGCAGCTGATAGATTTCCAGCTCTTTGCTCCAAAACACCCCAGGCCTATAAAACAAATTTAAAGAGTAGTAAACAACTCTTTTAGTACATTTCCTATGTGGAAAAGATTACATGTAACCAGAATTCACTACTTGTTGGAACAAAGGACAGATTAAGCTGCACGCCAGAATTACGAATTTGGACTAACCTCCACAATTTGCATCAAAATGTTTTACGAAAAGCAAACTAGAAACTTACTCTATCTATTAGAGATGATCATTACCTGAAGACAGCGCGCAGCACTTTCAGTTGTTGAGTTGATCGATAGAGCTTTCTGGTATAGTTCCCGAGCAGTGGAAATGTTTCCTTCTTTCCACTCCATCCAACCCCAAGCCTACATCAGTACCAAGTTAGGTATGATCAGTTGTTGATTGTTCCTTTTTCATAGTTGTTAAAGTTACAAGTTTTATTATATTAAGACTGTTGAGAAAAAATGGAAAAAGCAGTCATGAGTTCATCAAATGTATTCAGCTCTTTTAGTCTTTCATCTTCTATTAACCATGTCAAGAGCTTGATCGATTCGAGTGAGTCTTTTAGTAAACGAGTCCATTCGATATTCTATTGAAAATTAAGAACTTAGCATTTACTATTAAAAAGAAAGGTCTTACAATCCAAACTGGTTGATGCCTTGGATCCAATTGAGATGCTCTTCGGAATAGAACTCGTGCAAGGTTTGCACTGGAGTTCTTGTATTCTATCAAACCAAGTGACTGGAGAAGAACAGGATCTCTAGGATTCACCATGTGCCCTATTGTCAGAAGTTTCCGTCCTTGGTCAATATTTCCCAGATTAGCTTCAAAAACTCCCCACACATGCCACGCGAACCTATTTTTCGGACTGGCTTGAACTGCTTTCTGCTTTGTCAGGAGTATCAAGTACAAGAAAAATAAATAAAATGAAAATAAAGTAACAAAGGCATCAAATAAAAAGTAAAGGAATAATACATAACCAGACACTCAAACTTGGCCTCTGGCAAGTAAGCACTCAAATTTTGAGAGTGCACATCCAAACACCTCAACTCGTTTCCACTATGTAAGTTGAACACTGTAACTTACAAAATGATAATCTAGACACCTCCAAAACTTATGTGCCACATCAATGTAGGACGAGTTGGAGAGTTTAGTTGTCAGTTAAGACCAGATGTGCACTCTCAAAGGTGGAGTGCTTACTTGCTAGCTTAGCCGAATTCGAGTTAAGCACACCAACTTCAAGTGTTTGTTTATGTATTATGCCAAAAGGAAATGCTCAATGAAGATATCAAATAACAACTTCAGAAATCACAAACCTCAAATAGCTGCCTAGCAGCACGGTTATTCTCTAACTGAGCCTCTAGTTGAGCCCATGCCTACAAAAGATAATACAGAACCACTATAAGGAATCCAGAAACAACATGCGCATAAACCACTCGAAAAGATCTGAGACAGATTAAAGTTTTTGGATAACTCTTACCAGCCAACTAGCACAACTTTTTCGGTTACACCTTGTCGCCTGCTTGAACAAATAGCGGGCTCTTTCGTATCGCTTTGCTTTAGCTTCGAGGAGCGCAAGAGTTTGATATACGTACTCATTACCTCCACAAAACTTGAGGCCTTTGCCAAGAAGATTTCTTGCCTTCTTTATATTCCCTTGCTTTAGCTCTAAAACTGCCCATCCGTGCCAGGCTGCAATATGCTTCTTGTCAGCAACTGTCGCAGCATCAAATAGTTCTCTAGCTCTCCGTAAATTACCCATCCTATTTTCCAGAATAGCCCAACACTAGTCCAAAGGAGTAAGTTTGGTGAACTTTCTGATACAAAAAAGATAAATTGCAAGAAGACATGTAGTATGTCATATTGTTTTCAACAAAGGCACATCATCTGCAAATGGATGTTCTGAACTTGAACCCAATATCTTTATAGTTAGTTCTTTCTTTCCTCTTAAAACATCTAACAGACTCGAGGACCAATCCACTGATACATGTTAAGACACAATCAACGATTACTGATCAAATTCTCTTCTTCGATATCTGAAAATTTGAACTTCATTCAGAGAAGTATTACACATGACCTTAGACCAGATTATTGCCTGTAGGCTGTAGCAAGGTGAATAATAGCAAAAGATCTGTACGCTTAGTATATGAATCAATTGTTCCACATAACCCCAAAACAATTATTATACAGGGTTAAAGATCACTAGGAAACTACACATAATGTACTACTCATAATGATTGTTACTTCATTTGGGAATATGACATCTATTTAGGTTGCCAAATCCTTAGAACTAAATACTATGTGCTTAAACAACAGATTCGATAAACTTGAAAATCAACTTATGCATTATACTATGCTAGTAGAGACACTTTTAACTTACAACAGATTCCTATTCAAGCACGAGATTAATGTGTAGTCCGGAAGCACAGGAGAAGACTAAATACATTCATAGACAATGTAACAACACTAACCTGCCAAATGTAAGGATTTTCTCCTTGTGTTGCCTGGCAGCCTTTTTCGTAAACAGTTCTGGCTTCATTTAGTTTTGATTGCTTACTCAAAATCTTTCCCAAAGCAACATATGATCTCCCATCTTCTGGCCAGACATCAATACACTTCATGTGTAAAAGATCCAGAAATCAGTAACATTATTAAGCGAATAACGAAATCCTCTGAATATCAAGAGAAAAGAACAAGGGAGTTATATTTGTTGGATCAACGAATGACTACCTGTTGCAAAATTTTCTCTGCATCTGCATACTGAAACTTTCGAGCCAAAATCTTTGCCTTATACAGAGCTAAATCTAAATTGACTTTAAGTGGCTTCTCTCCGGAGTCAGATTCCAGCCTACTTGGCTCAAAAATTGGCACTTTTTTTGCAAATTTCTTAAGGCCGGCATCAAGTGGAAATGATGAGGAAGATGGTTGTTCTTCCAGAAGATCATTTCTCTCTTGAGAATCCTCAAAGTTACTCACCGCTTCCCCTTTTTCATCATCATTTGCCACGTTAGGATCCTTCACCGGCCTACGAACAACAAGTAACTCTTCCAAGGACTTCTTTGTAGTGCTGATCTCATCAGCAACTTCATCATTGTAACTTAGTCTATCTTGAGGATCAAACTTAGAAGAAGATTGTGATGTTTCTGGCTTTTCTTCAAGAAGTGGTGATGATGAAGACGGCTCACGGGAACATAAGGGAGGTAAAATAGGATGTGAAGGCGAAGGTTGGGATGTTCTAAAGGGGGCAGAAACATGAAACTTTGAAGGATTATGATTCTGAGAATGATAGAAGAGAGTGAAATTAGAGCTCGAAGAAGAAGTAAACGAAAACTGACTCATTGCTTTTCTTGTATCTATACTTCCTTTGGCAAAACTGTTATATACTATATGAAAGACAATGGTGATTGAATGTCAGTTTCTATCTTCACAGGATATGAAAGAAAAAGCCTATAAAGTTCAAAGATTAACAGAAAGTTGGTGTCGAATAGCTCAAACTTTTCGATAGTTCAACGGATTCCGAGAAGCAAGGCTTATTTCGAGAAAAGATTATCCCCTCAGGCATGTATTTATCTGTTTCCTGTTACTCTGAAACAGAAACAAGACAAAATGAGATCGGAAGAAAGTAATTTTCCTCACTCTAACGGCTTAGACTTTTACTTTTAGATGAAATGATCACTCACTTCAACATGATTTTAGGGCAGACGGAGGTCCTAGATTTGAGTCTCACTGTCACCCATTATCAAAAAGAATTTCTACATGCTAGGCCCATAACAAAGAACTAGGCCACATATTAGGGGCATATTGAAAGTCAATCAAATAAAATATAAATAGAACTGTATTCACCTCTAACAACTTAGCTTTTGGATGAGATGATCAACCTTCAACAACACAGAGTACATATTGTCTTTCTCAAACTAAAATAAAATAAATATGCAAAAGGGCTTAAAAAAGAAACATGATCCACAACTTGAACTTTTGAATGAGATGGTCGGCCTTCAAAAGCCTAATTTCCAAGAACATATCATTAAATATCTCATACCAGTTAAACTAACTTACTTGGATAACCTTCAAAATGTTGTAATTCAACTACTAGAATACAACTGAACTTCAAATATAAAACAAAAATTATGTTATTGCAAATTACTTCCAATTTACCTTTTAAAAAATTGTACCAACAAGTACAGAGGCAGAGCTAGAATTTCAACTTTATCCGTTCTGAATTATAGAATAATGACTTTTATAGCATAACAACAGGGTTCTAAATTTGATACTTTTTAGGTATTTAATAAATCTCGTAAACATAAATACATAATTTGAGCAAAAACTAAAGTATCTGAGCTTCTAGCTCCGCCCTATGACTATCAAGTATCAATATTTGGAAAAAGAAAATGCAAGTAAAATGTGAGACTTACTATTGAATGTAAAAAACAACAACCATAGATCCACTGGTTCCCCACCAAATATAAGTTTCTTGAATTGCACCTGAGATGGGGTTGGTGAATATGCAGAAACAAAAAAAAATTGAAAGAAGAAGAAGTTATTTTTAGTGTTTTTTTGCAGCAAAAGAGCAGAGGGGCAGAAATGGATGAGATTGTTGATGACTTGGAGATTACATTTGGGTCACTCTTTTAACTGAATGGCTGTGGTAGTTTCTGCCTACGTGTATGTACCTTCTCATTTCTTTTTTCTTTTCATTTTCTATTTTATTTATTTTAAAATGATTATTTCAACAATGTTATTTTCAAATTTAAGTTATATCAACGGATAATATAAAAAAAAAATGACTTAATACATAAATATGTTCTTTAATTTGGCTTTAGATTACGTTTCTCCAATTTTGGATGTGCACAAGTAGACAACTCAAACTGGGACAAAATTGAATAAGTAGACACATGCGTCATATGTGGCAATTCACATCGTCCTACGTGTAATATGACACATAGGACGTTTGTTCAATTTTATACAATTTTGAGAGCATACTTTTGTACACTCAAAGTTGGAGGACATAAATGTCAACTGAAATCAAATTAAAGAACGTATTTATATAAGCCTAAGAAAAACTATTATATTGCCCGTATGATTCAAAAATATCATCCGGTGTGTCGGATATTCCATAAATCATGCACTTTTGGAAGATGTATACTGGTATGGCTTCATTTCTCAAAGATCTGATCAGCATAAATTATAGATTTGTTATTATTTTAATTAAGTTATTGGTTAATATTTATTATAAAAAATTACTTATAATTAATTATATTATATATTATATATTATATAATAAGTGTCTTAGGTGTATGAATATTTTTTTTATTAAGTAAGTTATTGATGCATAAAATTATGTTGTAAGCAAAGAGTGGAGTTAGAATTTGAGGCTTGCGGGTTCAAAATTTTAATTATTTTAAGCTATTGAGTTCTATATTAATAATTTATATACTTACAATGAATTTCTTGCTGTAAATTTAGAGTTTGAACTAAAATTACTGAATTCGGCTGAACTCGTAATCAACATACCAGTTACAAAAATTATCTAGATGATTCTTCAGTGCATCAATGACACAAACAACAAACAATATAATTCCACAAGCGAGGTATGAAAGAATAGACCAAAGAGTTATTTCTGACAGATGAATGGCACACTACACCAAGAATCCAAGTGTTGCACACAAAAGTAATTTTTATGGATACTGAGAAATTTAAGAGACTAGCAAGTAATGATGCATTAATTTTTCTTAAGCTAAAAAAAAAAAAAAATTAGTCTCATGCTGTTTAACTTACCACAAATTTAAAAAATACTTTCGAAATTTGTGGCTAAAATATTGTGTGGGTATAAATATATCATTCAGAATAAAATGAGCATTTTAAAATTAAATTGTTATTTAATAGAAAAAAATATGTCATTGTTTTTGTGATTAAGTAAAAAGAAAAACGTGTCACATAAATTGGGACACCCCCCCCCCCCCCGGTTGAAAAACAGTACACATATAAATATTTAAAATATTTGATCAAACATTAATTGCTGTTTAAAGATGTTTTTTTGGATTTTTTAAAATAAGCTAATTTTAAAAACTTGACTAAACAAATCCAAAGATATTAGTTGTCTGTGGGGGTCTTTTGGAATTTTTAATTTTCGATAAAAATGCATCAATGGTGTATGGTTCATTACAAAAGTTAGGCTCAATACATATGTGAGTATGTGACCCCTAAATTTGTCAAAGAAAATTATTTAGACTCCTCGATTAGAGGTGTAACCTATGGAACACATATCATAGTTTTATGTGTCTATTGAACACATATTTGACAAGTCTAAACAAGTTAGGCCTCGTTTGGATATTATTTGAAATTAAAATTTGTTTTAGATATGTAATTTGAATTTCTCTTAAATATGAAAATCTTACCAGTTATGAAAATTATTAAAATTTCTCTACCACTTGTATAATTTTACCAAAATGAGCAAATCATGATTTATAAATAAGATATCAAAATATTTTAAGGCACCAGCCACCGCATTGATAAATCTCATATCTTCTCTTTTTGTAAATAAATATTTGTCGCATTGATAAATCTCATATCTTCTTGTTCCTTTTGTAAACAAATATTTGTGATTACAAACTTTCAAAAACACATAATTTATAAAGATCTACAAGTCAACAATAGTAGTAACTAGTTATTTTATAATATAATCTTTTTACCTGGTACGAACAATCTCTAAACTAAACGCTGAACATGAGTTCTTTTGTTTTTTGCAAAATTTAAAATGATATATTTTTTTAAACAAAATATAAATTTGGATCAAATTTTATATTTTAAAAAAAAAATTATGATTTCAAATTCAAAATCATATTTTTGAAGAATTTGGATATCTTAATAATGTCCCTCTTTATCTTAGAGAAAATCACATGCCATCTTATATAGCTTCACAAGCCCAATCCATATGGACTTGTTTGGATGGAACTATCTAACCAGTTCAAATTAAAGGCCCGTTTCAAAATACCCGCTTACTTTCCTTCTAGCATCCAAACGCACGGCCTCCTCCCCAATAGCTGAATTTCGATCTCCTTCATTGATTTGCAGATTTGTTCTCTCTCCCTCTATCTCCAGCTTTTTTTCATTCGTCTCTGGAACCGGAGTCCCCAACAACCTTCTCAATCATAGCCATGCTATCTCACCAACTCTTGTAACTGAAGGCAGAGGCGTATTCAGGATTTCGAAATAATGGGTGCATTATTACAAAAAAGGTTGATCTAAGATATAAATTTGATCGATTCGACATTTAGGTTTTTATTACTGAAAACCATTCAAATTAATATTATAAGTCCAAAATTAATTAAAATGCCAAAATGTTACCAATAACCATTTAGAGAGGTGTTATCTAATTTTAGAAAGAAAAATAAAACAAGATAAATATAAAATTCAATTTTTTAATTTCACATGGAGAGGTGCATCCAGTCATCATAACATTATATGATACTCCGAATATGGATTCATACATCTATATTTTAATATTTTTAAAAAATATAACACTACTATATATGATCTCTCGAGGGGAGCATGGGTTCACGTGAACCCGATAACCCCTCTTTAACTCTTGGAACCGAAGGAGGCAAGAAGAAGCCTGAACATCGAGAAGTGGTACCTTGCCCCAAAAGCATTGTATTATTTGTGGACTGGAGCTCGTTTACATCCTTCCTCAAAACCAACACATCAGCCATTCAAGGCTGTCAAAACAGTCGACTCACCCTCAGTTTTTTCCATTCATGTCATTAACCATGACGTATCAAATATCACTAGTTTTTTTTTTATTGCAATTTTTGTGGACAGTTAAACCCTTTTATTTATGAATAAACAAACAAAATTACAAAGTGCCAAAGGAAAATACAAAATGAATAAAGTTGCCCAATAAGAAATAAAATATGATGAGAAATAATCAAAGTCTCTTTTATTCTTTCTAATAAATTGGTTTCTTCTAAGGTCTGCACTCCCTAAAAAGAAACCAAAAGTCATCTTCTTCATCATTTCTCAGATCTAGTTGAACGGAGATCTCGAGTCTTTTACAGTTTTGTGAAAATACAATTTCATTTCGTATGGGTATTAATATTTATGATTTCCTATAATTGTTATTTTTTCGAGTTAATTGCAAATTTATTTGTTTTCACATGTGATAATGATTCCAAAGTCGTAAATCAATTTTCTACAAATAATTTCTCTAAAAGAAAGATTAAACATTTTTAGTTTTTTGTTATTCAACTTTCAGCTAGACTGATAAAAAAATAAAAAATCATCGTGACTTTTGTTCGTATGGATATTGTTTGCGACTCAATAGATTAAGTGGTCTAAAGACAAAATTTAAAAAAGAGAGTTAAGTTTATTTATATTTTTAATATATTTTATTCTTATAAATTCTAAAAGAATATTGTAATTGATTATAATTTTAAAATAAGAAATATATATATATATATATATATATATATATATATATATATATATATATATATATAAATATATATATATATTATTGTACGTTACATTTCTACCAAAAAAATAAATAAATAAAAAATTGTTACATAAGCTATCAAAATTATTCTGAAATTGTTTTAAAACAAAATTGACTTCACTTCATTGAATATGTCAATTAAAGTATCTTTTTTTTTATATAATATTTTGTAATACTTTTAATAATCAATATTATTGTGATTATTACTTTAGAAGACATTCAAAGTCAAGATAATATTTTTTAAAATTCAATTATTTGACAATCTAATTGGTTTAAGTTTAAGATAATCTTACAAAGCCAATTTGATTGTCTACAATTTTTAATTATAATTACATCAATAATAAAATTTCAAAAATACGTGCATAATACTCCCATTGTCCTTATTTACTTGTGAAATTTTGATTTGATACACTTATTAAGAAAATAATGATTGATATAACAAGCTTATCATTTTACCTCTATTAATTGATAGATTTTCAAATATAGTTTCTCTTTATACTTTTCAAAGACATTTACTCAATGTTAATAAATTGAGAGTTTATTAAACAAAAGAAATTTGTACTTCCTTGATTAGAAAATATTTGACAAGCAAATAGAAATGATGGAGTAATTAGTAAGTGATTAGCAACAAACTATTAAGAAAATTTTAAATTAATGTTAATAATACATATATATACTAGTAACATTACCCGTGCTTCACGCCGGAATTTAATATCATAGAATTTATAAAATAATATTTAAAACCTATCAGTGAGCCACTCAACAGAACCAAAATACACAAATATTTAATTGTGAAGAAGAAGAAGAGGAAGAGGAGGTTCAGAATTTTCATTGTTTTAAAATGAGAGGAAATCCCTATATTTATAAACAACAATGGGTAGTGTAAACAAATGTTTATTGTGCCTTATCGGAAATGTCATAACTTTTCATAAAAGTCACAACTCTTAGGAAAGGACACAACCTTTCTTAGAAGTCACAACTTTTATAAAAATCAACACTTTTCATTAAAGTCGCAACTTTTCATAAAAGTCACAATTTTTCATAAATTTCACAACTTTTCATGAAAGAGAAGGCTAGTTTTGTAAATAAATAAATTAAAAGGAAATTTTGATTTGTTGTGACGCAACGTAGGCGGATCTAAGATTCTCTTTTATATATATATATATATATATATGATTTTATGGATATTTTGTTTCTTGCCAAGTGTGCTAATGGTTAATACGGTGCTTCTCATAATTAATAGTACTAATATTTTACATCCCCTTCATCAGATCTGGTTGGCTCTTTTCTGTATGTAAATCTCCTTCATCTGTTCTTCGTTTAGTCTTGCCTTTTGGTTGAATTCATTTCTTTTTTGTGCATCTTCGGTATGTTTTCTTTGGAGGCCTAAAGCCGCTGCTGCTTTTGTGGATTTAGGGTTGAGCCGCTCTTGCTTGCGTGCATCTCGATTAATTTATGGGGTAGCTTGTTGTCTAGCTCACAAGTACAGGTTCTGTCTAGTGTTGCTGCTGATATTCGAACTTGGGATTTTTCAGTTTTTTTACTCACTAGGTCATTCCCTTGGGCGGGGTGGATTTATAGGGAAATTTATGGTGTTCGTGAACCTATGGTCTCTCTACCAAATTAGATATTTTATGTACATATTTCACAGAATTAATCTAATATTATCTGTTGGCGTTCATGCTCCTAAAAGATTAAATGGTGCACTTGATTGAATGCTTAATTATTTACCTAAAGGAACAATGATCAATTCTCAGTTGATGCTAAAAAAAATGTTTTTTTCAGTGGTGCACCAATGTTATAGAAATTCTATATCCTTATCTGCCCTTGTGGACTCATGATAGAACTCAATTTCCGAGTCATTTACTAAATGATCCTGATGATCTGTGCTGTAGAATTTGATTTCTAGGATAACTTTTTTATTAAGTTGCCTTATCTAAGTTAGTCTCCAATACAGCCCTTTAGTTGATATTAGTTCGTTAGAGAAAGTGGTAGTTAATTTTCTAATAACTTGTTATTTTTCATGATTATTTAGTAATGGAGTGTTAAATGACAAGTTATCAAGTGTAGTGAAAATGTGCCTGAATCCGGCTAGTTTGGATACGTGTTATGTTGATTGATTGATTGTTGCTTTATTAGAGAGACTAATATCTAAAGCTCTGTACTGACACCAAAATCCCATTGATGATGTTTAAAGAGGAACCGTGAGAGGTTAAGGATTACTATGATATCTAACCTTACATATAGAATAAGAGATTGTATAAAATGATATTGGAGACAAACTGAGAATGATCTTGTGTATAATGCACAACTCTAAGTTGCGTGGACTCTTCACTTTTGATGCCGCATCCGTGTCAGATTCTTCAAAAATACACTACTTTTGGAGAATCCGACACGCACCCATTGACATTTTTGAAGAGTCCGAACAACATAAATGCACATATAGAATCTAAGTTGTGTTATGTGATGTTTTTGTTCCTGAATGGTGCTCGCATAAATTTGCAGGAAATGTCATTCTTAAAGGATATTTTCATTGATTCTGAAGCCCATTTTGTGGTGCTAATTGTACAGAGCTCATCAACATTTTCAGGTTTGGAGTTGAAATTTGAAACATAGCGTATCATGATTTCAAGCCTTTGATGAATCAGATTGAGATCTCATTTTAGTAATTTTAACGAGAGGTTTTGTTTGACTTATTCGCGTGAAATGGCAGAGCTTTTTGGATATACAGCATGCAGACAATTATTGCAAATGTTCATTTCAATTATATTCTTCCATGTTTCCGAGTACATTCTGGCACTTGTCTTTCATGGGAAGTCGAATGTATCTTTTAAGTCGCTTTTGATAAGCAAACATTATGTACTAGCAATGATTTGCTCCTTGATAGAGTACCTTATTGAAATCTATTTCTTTCCCGGCTTAAAGGAATATTGGTGGATAAGTAATTTTGGCCTTGCAATGGTTGTTCTCGGAGAAATCATAAGGAAGTTGGCAATTGTGACAGCAGGCCAAGCCTTCACTCATCTAATAAAGGTTTATCATGAGGAAAATCATCAGTTGGTTACGAATGGGATCTATAGATTTGTCCGTCATCCCGGTTATTGTGGCTTCTTCATCTGGTCTGTTGGTACGCAAATAATGCTCTGTAATCCAATATCAACCGTTGCATTTACAGTTGTTGTGTGGAAATTCTTCTCGGGAAGGATACCTTACGAGGAGTTTTTCCTCAAGCAGTTCTTTGGTTCTGACTACGAAGATTATATGAGAAAAGTTCCTTCTGGTATTCCACTTGTGAGGTGATTATTCAACAAATCCTCTTCAGGGCTCTATATACATGCATAACATCATCTGCTCATCGGTGCTGAGATAACACTGTTTAGGAATTTTATCTTCTTAGACACTTACAGTTTTCATAATGTGAAGTTCGCCAGAAAAAGGTTCCTCCTAGATATAACTTCTGAGGTGATGCTTCTATTAACCCTTGTAGAGCGCGTTTATCTTATTTGTATCATCATGTTTTTGCCGTATCATGTCTTTGTTAAGACTTAGGTAACTAGTCTTATGGGGAGCTGTAAGTCATAACTGTATTTGTAGTTATGGCTGATGGGACAGTGTTTTTATCACACTCTTAAGGAGAAGAAAGGCTTTGTAACATTTTCTTTAATTTGTCAATTCACTTCATCTCAATTATGGTTTTTTTAACAGTTTTAGCTAAGACATGGTGATGAAACAACTTCTAAAGCATTCACCACATTTATATACAGTCATATTTCTACAACGATCATCGTTCTTTATAACAATATTTCATTATAGTAGCCAAGTTTTTTTGGCCTGATAAATTGGACAATCTTAGAGTGAGCTTTGGATAATGGTTTACTTAATGTGAGCCTAATAGATTTCCAGAACTATAAGCCAGGTACATTTAGTGAGAAAACAGTAACTAAATTGATAAAATTCTAACCATGATGTCCTAAAAGAGAAGAAAAAAAGCCATAATGTCTCTTCCTTTTTTTTATTTTTTGGATTTTCAATTTGGTGTTTGATATTCGTATTGAAACTTGATTAACTCGAATTTACATTGGTATGACTTATTTTGGAAAAATACTTCCTAACACGGACTTTTTGTTTAACAGTAATAAAGCCACAATGTCCATTTCATTTTCTATTATGAATTGAAGAAATCATTTGGACCAAGATTTCTGTATGTTTCTACTCGCATTGATTGGACTCGTTAAAAATATTGTTGGATACATAAAATTATTTTTTTTAATAAAGACACTACTTTTGAAAGATCTGATAACACTCTCAGCAACTTTTAAGAATTCAAATCCGATCAATCTATCAACTGAGTTACTAAAATTGAATTTTTCAATTGAGCTACTTATCAAACCAATTGAGCAACTAAGATTTCCGATCAACCCAATTGGCTGGCACTTCTTCTTAAGCATAGCACATAAATCTGTGCTTATTTCTGTTCCATCTGATGTTCTAACAACATGCCCATTAATCAAACTTCCTTAAATCCTATGTCAAATGACAAAAGACACTTCTTTATTCAAAAAACTCATCACTTGGGACCTCTTCTCCCTCTCAAACTCAACTCCCTTTGCCAAGATTCTAGATTCTTACATCAATTCCAAGTCCCAATATGTCATACAAACTGTCCATTGTCGAATTCTCAAGACCCATTTTAGCTCCGAGGTTTTCATAAACAACAAGCTAATCGACGCTTATGGGAAATCTGGGCTGTTAAAGTATGCCAAGAAGGTGTTTGATAAAATGCCTGAGAGAAATACCTTTACTTGGAATTCCATGATGAATGCATATACAACATCAAGATTGGTTTTTGAGGCTGAGGAACTGTTTTATTTAATGCCTGAGCCTGATCAATGCTCGTGGAATTTGATGGTTTCGAGCTTTGCTCAATGTGAATTGTTTGATTCGTCGATAGAGTTTCTTGTGAGAATGCACAAAGAAGATTTTGTTTTGAATGAGTATGGTTATGGAAGTGGTTTAAGTGCTTGTGCAGGGTTGAGGGACTTGAGAATGGGAACTCAACTTCATGCCTCGGTTGCTAAATCGAGATATTCGAGAAGTGTTTACATGGGTTCTGCGCTAATTGACATGTACTCAAAAACGGGTAATGTGGATTGTGCAGCAAAGGTGTTTAATGGGATGTGTGAGCGTAATGTGGTGTCGTGGAATAGTTTACTTTCTTGTTATGAGCAAAATGGGCCAGTGAAGGAGGCTCTTGTGGTATTCTCTAGGATGATGGACTTTGGGTTTAAACCAGATGAGAAGACCTTGGCAAGTGTAGTAAGTGCTTGTGCGAGTTTGTGTGCGATAAGAGAAGGTAAGGAAATTCATGCCCGAATTTTGAAATCGGATAAGCTTAGGGATGACCTTATCATATGCAATGCATTGGTTGATATGTACGCAAAGTTTGGGAGAATTGCTGAAGCTAGATGGATTTTTGATAGGATGCCAGTCAGAAGCGTGGTGTCCGACACCTGTTTGGTAAGTGGTTATGCGAGAGTTGCAAGTGTGAAGACTGCAAGAGCTGTGTTTTTGGGGATGATTGAAAGGAATGTTGTGTCTTGGAATGCTCTTATTGCTGGATATACACAGAATGGGAACAATGAAGAGGCATTAAATCTCTTTCTTATGCTAAAAAGAGAACCTGTTTGGCCAACTCATTATACGTTTGGGAATCTCCTTAACGCATGTGCAAATTTAGCTGATCTGAAACTTGGTAGGCAGGCTCATGCACATATTTTGAAGCATGGATTTCGTTTCCAGAATGGACCCGAGCCTGATGTTTTTGTGGGAAATGCTCTCATAGACATGTATATGAAATGTGGATCAGTTGAAGATGGTAGCTGTGTATTCACAAAAATGCTGGACAGAGACTGGGTTTCATGGAATGCCGTAATAGTTGGATATGCACAAAATGGGCATGCTATGAAAGCTCTTGAAACTTTCAAGGTTATGTTAGTATCCGGAGAGAAGCCAGATCACGTAACTATGATTGGAGTTCTATGTGCATGTAGTCATGCAGGATTGGTTGAGGAGGGGCGTCAATGTTTCTATTCCATGGACACAGAGTACAGGTTGACACCGTTTAAGGACCACTATACATGCATGGTCGATTTACTTGGCAAGGCTGGTTGCTTAGAAGAGGCAAAGGATTTGATTGAATCCATGCCGATGCCACCAGATAGTGTGGTATGGGGGTCTTTGCTCGCTGCATGTAAAATTCACAGGGAAATTGAGCTGGGAAAGTATGTAGCTGAGAAGCTTTTGGAGATTGATCCTACAAATTCTGGCCCTTATGTTCTTTTATCAAACATGTATGCTGAACAAGGAAGATGGCAAGATGTCAAAATGGTCCGAAAACTTATGAGACAACGAGGCGTTGTTAAACAGCCTGGTTGTAGTTGGATTGAAATACAAAGTCAGGTTCATGTTTTCATGGTAAAAGATAGGAGACACGCGCAGAAAAAAGAGATATATTTGATATTGAATACACTAACTAAATTGATGAAGCTTTCTGGCTATGTCCCAAATGCTGGTCATTTGGATGGTGATGAGGAGCAAACCATGTTGGATTTTTCCTCATCTGAAGAGTTTGAAGAACCTGTAATAGCTGCCATTGCATGCTAAGTTGAGCGGACTCGTCACTTTCGATGTCGCACCATGTCGGATTCTCCCAAAATACACTATTTTTGGAGGATCCAACACGCACCCATTGCCATTTTTGAAGAGCCCGAGTAACATAGATTGCACAATGGTAGAGGTGGCTTGTGGAAGTTGCAAGTTCCTGTACTTGTCTAGAAAGAGTAGTTCACTATCTTTTAGGCATAATACATAGACAAACACTTTAACTTGGTCTTCACCGGCAGTTGAACACTCCAACTTTCATTGTGACCATCTAGACACTCCAACTGGACACAAGTGCATTTCACAAACACCTTTAAGAGGGTGCATTCTCAAAGTTGGATGTTTACTGTGCCAATTTAAATCAAATTAAGGTGTCTAGATGTAGATTTCCAATATTGAAATGTTTAGTTGTTAGTTGAAACTACGTTAAAATGTCTATCTATATATTATGTTTATTTTTTCAGGAATCCTCTCTCAATCGCTTAGGAGAACAGAGGCAGAAACACATTAGGAAATGTAATTTTAAAGACATCATTATAATGTATCTCATTTTAACAAATATCACATATACATCTTTATTGGATCGGTTTTTCTCTCACACTTTATTAGTTGGATGGTTGCTATTTCTTGTTTTATAATGTGTAGCATAGCATCGTATTGTATTATTTTAATGAATACACTATTTAGATAGATTGTATCGTTCTCTGTCATACATAATGTCACACATCTATAATTTAAATGATAAACCTACAAAAAAAATAGAATACACGGTAGAGCTACTATAAAAAGATAGGATAAAAAATGAATTTGAATAAGTAGACATATGCGTCCTCTGTGGCATCCTACGTGATCAATTTGCATCCTATGTATATTCTGTCACCTAACACCTATGTATCTATTTGTTTAATTTTATATCAAGTTCAGTTCAATGTATAAAAATATTTGCACAAGGCACAATCATTTATGCACAAGGTATAATATATGAAAAAGCTATATTTCTTAACTTGATCTCAACAAACATCTATGTCTTGTAATTTTGAATACGTACTTTATATAAAATAAGATTTTTCGCCATTAAGGAAACCTAAAGTTAGAGAAATAACCCCTAAAACAAGAAACCAAAACTATTGATCCAAATACGTCCACGCCAATCGCAGATAGGCTTCTTCTTTCTATTTGGAAATAAAAACCAAAATGGTAGTACAACAATAGGCCGAATCCATCTCAATCTTCTTCTGATGAAAATTAAGAATGCTGGGTGGGTCTCGGTGTATATCTCAGCACTGTAATTTTCATTGCAGTGCTCACCAATTTTCCACCATTTTAGCTGCTTCTACACTAACCTCAAATTCTTCCTTCAAGAATTTAAGAATCAGATTGAGGAACAG
The DNA here is from genome assembly GCF_900185275.1 of Solanum verrucosum. NCBI lineage: Eukaryota > Viridiplantae > Streptophyta > Magnoliopsida > Solanales > Solanaceae > Solanum > Solanum verrucosum. Next base: position 6,443,013 of record NW_026019988.1, read on the forward strand.
GAATAGTAGCAGTTCTTGTTTGAGCAATAAAGTTTGTGATTTCGGGGTCAATTGTGTTCCACCCAAATCTTCAGATACTCAAAGCTCTTTGCTTTCTGAAACTTTGAGGTAATTTATTGTAATTTGAGCAGTAAATTTAGTGATTTTGGGTAATTTTGAGGTAGTTATCATAGATTCTTATATGAGCAATGAAGTGAGTGATTTTTTTGGGGTAATTTTGAGGTATTCATCGTAGTTAGTGATTGTGAGGTCAATTGTGTTCGACCCAAATCTTCAGATACCCAAAGCTCTTTACTTCTGAAACTTTGAGGTAATTTATCGAACTAATTTAATGATTTTGGGGATAATTTTGAGGTATTTATCATAGATTCTTGTTTGACTAATGAAATTAGTGATTTTTGGGGTAATTTTGAGGTATTTATCATAGATTCTTGTTTGAGCAATGAAGTTTGTGATTTTTGGGGTCAATTGTGTTCGACCCAAATCTTCAGACACCGAAAGTTCTTTACTTTCTGGAAGTTTGAGGTAATTTATCATACTCTTAAGCAGTAATTTGAGGTACTTATCATACATGTTATTGCTAGAGGTAAAGTTAAGTAATTTTGGGATTGTTTTCATCAATTGTGTACAACCTAAATCTTAGATATCCAAACTCTTTATTTTCTGAAAGTTTGAGGTAATTTATCATAACTGTTCTTCTTTGAGCAGTAAATGTGGTGATTTTTGGGGTAAATTGATCTATTTATCATAGAAGTTCTTGCATGAGCAGTAAAATTTAGTCATTTTAGGATTTTTTTAATCAACAACCTAAATCTTAGATATTCAAAGCTCTTTACTTTTTGTAAGTTTGAGGTAATTTATTAACTTATCTTCTTTGAGCAGTGACTATAGTGATTTTTGGGGTAGTTTGAGATATTTATCATAATGTTCTTGCTTGAGCGGTAAGATGTAGTTATTTTGGGATTCTTTCTGTCAATTGTGTACAACCTAAATCTTGATGCCTAAAGCTCTTAACTTTCTGAAAGTTTGAGGTAATTCAACATGTCAGCTCTTGTTTGAGCAATAAATTGAGTGATTTTGGCCCCCCAGGGCTTTAGTCAAAGTGATAAGAGCCCAACACATGACATCGCGTTAGGTGCACAACACGGGTTAGAGCAGTTCCACAGTCAAAAGCCTGGTATTTAAGTGGGTAAGGGTAGAGGGGCGGACCCGTCATAGGGCGAGTTTCGAACTGTGCACCACTAGCCTTTAGGGATTTCTCGGTTATCAAAAGAACAAAAAATCGAGTGATTCTGGGGGCTTTTTTATCAGTTGTGTTCAACCCGAATATTTAGATTCCAAAGTTCCGTGCATTTTAATAGTTTGAGGTAAATCATTTTTTTCCCCTTAAAACCTTTTGTCATTGAAAAGACAAATGTAGAAAAGGAAGCTCTTTTGTTAAGCCTTGATTTATAAGCTTGTGATTGCTAGAAATTGAATGGGTGAATGGAAGGTTGGAAGCAGACCTTTATAAATGCAATAAGATGAAAGGGAAAATTTAGTTAAAGCTATAAGTTTGGATCACATTTTTGACATAAACAATATGTAAAGTTTATTGGAATATCATATAAGTATGGGCAGGTATGCCTTTGTGCTTAGTAAACTGTGGTGTGGTTGACTTTTTATTGTATATCTAAAATAAATAGATAATGTTATTTCTTTCTTAACTGTTTAAAGTTTTAGATGAGAGGATTCACACACTTTAACTGGGCAACAGAGTAGAGAGCTGACGGCCCCATGTTTGAGTCTTGTTTCCAGTCATCTACAAAAATAGTTCCGCATGCTTGGCTCAATAGAAAGAATCAGGTGCTGCACAAGAAGCGTGTTGTGACCTAAAACAAATAAATAAGAGTGTCTTCCTTTAATAATATAAGTTTTTAGATGAGATGGTTACACATTTCATTTGGGCATAGTATTTGACTATTTGGGGTAGTTTTCATTTTATGTTTAAATGAAGCTTACAAAGGTCTGAGAGCTTTTCATTCCATTGCATTGACATTGTAATGTCATTTTGTATTTAAGTATGACTCTCCTTAGAATCCCAGTGCTAAATTGTAATGTCATTTTGTATTTATGTTTAAATGAAGCATACAAAGGTCTGAGAGCTTTTCATTCCATTGCATTGACATTGTAATGTCATTTTGTATTTAAGTATGACTCTCCTTAGAATCCCAGTGCTAAATGTGTGGTCTATTTCATGTAAAGCCAATCTGGAACAGATGAGGAGCCTCCATCAGAAAGATTGCCCATTCTGACAGGTTTGCTCGTACCCATATACTACTAGTAATAAAATTATCAAACGATATTTCATGTATGCTGAATTTATATTAATACCCATTTTCATTTATTCTAACTCATGAAGTTTTTCCAATGATTAAATGCTACATAGGTGTCTTGTTAGTTGTTGTCAGCCATTCTTTATGTCATAATCTTTGTTGCATTGCTATATTGGCTCTTATGCGTATTCTTTCGTTTTGTAATTTCTTTTATTTTTCTCTTCCTGGTTTCTAAAGAAAATGTAGGAAATAGGTATCAAGATTTGGCCATTTCTTTTAGTGTACATATTTATATGTGTTGCAATCTGTGTACGTCAGTCCTCTGTTATACTGCCAGGTCAAAGAACAGCCCTTAGTATCACAACATAAAAACCCTGTGAAACCCGTTGAAATATGTTCCAATACACGAGTCATCACAAAGAGAAATATTGTCCATTGTCTCATCAATTTGTTTTGTTAATACTTCAGACCTGTTCTTTCGACATACTTTTTACTTTATTTTTGTATAAGAAATAAAGTTTTGATGGGTTTTCAACTCCTATCTCTTCTCTTTCTTTCTTCTTTTTTAAATAAAAACTCCTATCACCTCTCTGAAGTTCAAGTGTTTGATCCTTCTTTTCAGCTGGAGCAATTTAGCCCCTGTAAATGATGTTATTCCTCTTGTAGATTTCATTAGCTCCCTGTCTTTGGCTTAACAGCCAAACCTTTGGTCATTTAGAGAAATAGCTCAATGCTCTATCGGTAGTTTTTTGTATCCAGGAGCTTTCCCTTTTTCTCCTTTGTACTCATTCAGCATCTTCTTGATGCCAGTCAATATGACTTACTTACCAAAAAACTTTACTTTGTATAAGAAGATCAGGGGTAATCTAGCTGTGAATAGTTGAATGGCCAATCTGCAAGTTTGTTCTAAATTTACTTAGGACCTACAATTACTTTCTTCAATTAGTAAGTTTTAGTTCTGATTGTTGCTTATCATCAAAGAAATAAAGAGAGTTTCAATTCCCCTTGTTATAATTGCGTTGTAAATGAGAAGAAAATAGAGGATTTGTGGATATCATTTATGTGTAAATTCTCAATTATTATTTTTCGTTTCAATAGGCGGGATAGTAGCTCTGGGGAAATTTGATGCACTCCATATTGGTCACCGCGAGCTTGCAATTCAAGCAGCAAAGAGAGGAATTCCGTTTCTTCTTTCATTTGTTGGAATGGCGGAAGTACTTGGATGGGAACCGAGGTATAACTTCTGTTGTCTTAGGTTTTTACTCTACTGTCATAGAATGTTAAACAGAGAAATATTATCTCCTCGAAATACCAGAAAAGGAGAAAAGGACGAACTTCGACACGACTCAACTCTCACTGCTTCACCCAATCCTGTAATAGTACCTAGGATCAACTTTAAATTCTGAAAATACAAAAGGAAAGAGGATTATCACATTCAGGGAGTTCTATCTTGCATTCTCTAAGTGTGTGCGGGTCTTAACTTGTAGCAATATTCCACCCTAGCTCCTCTGATTTAGCATAACTCTATGGACCCCGTTGACGCTCTTTCTCCAAAGCACTAGACTTTGTTAAGTAGCATTCTTGAGTTTAGGAATTTCTGTTAATAGAATGATCAATCAGAATATGTGCAAAGAAGGAAGAAAATATATCCATACATTTTAGTTCATTTAAGTTTTAACGAAAAGCATAAAATAGAGAAACCAATCAATCAATCTCCGCATTAGATTTTTTTTTCCAACAGGAAAACTTAAGTTAATGCTCTCTCTTCTTTTTTTCACTGTTTTTAGCGACAAGTGAACGTTTTTGATGATTCCTTATAGTTTTTTTGCAGTATCTTGTCCTTCATCTAAAATTCAAAGGATGTCCTTATCAACATGTTACACAATCTTGATTTGCTCCTTGGAAATAAAATATTTTCAAACTTTATTCTACTCAAGTAGTATATAGGATTAGTCATGGTTTAGAAAATTTGGTGTTTGAAGCTGGAAGGTCAAAGGTGTTTAAAATCTGTTGAATGTATCCTCCTAACCTTACTCAAGCATACTGAGAAGTTCCTTTTTTGGTTAGTGGTCTTTATGAAATGCCACATCATGAAATGAGAAATAATATTTCTGATCATGTGTATATTTTCTAACAGGGCTCCCATTGTTGCTGAATGTGATCGCAAAAGGATTCTTTCGTCTTGGGCTCCTTATTGCGGTAATGTAATGCCAAGGGAACTCCAGATAGATTTTTCAAAAGTTCGATATCTTACGCCTTGTCAGTTTGTAGAGAAGCTTTCCAAAGAGCTGGGAGTACGAGGAGTTGTTGCTGGTATGTTGTAACATCCTAACTCGGTATTGAGATTCCAATATAAACTAACAAAGATAAAAAGATATTGATATGTTGATGACCTCAGGCGAGAACTATCGTTTTGGATATAGAGCTGCTGGTGATGCATCAGACCTTGTGAAGCTTTGTGAAGAGTATGGATTAGAGGCCTATATAATCAATTCTGTCATGGACACAAATCAAATTTCTGGAGCCTTAAACTCTAATGACGGAAAAGAGAGAGGGCAAGTATCATCTACTCGTGTGAGGTATGCCCTTCACAAGGGAGACATGAAATATGTGTCAGAGCTATTAGGTCGGAACCATCGTCTTATTTTAATGATGGAAGACCAAGAAAGGTTTACTAGTGAGAGAAATAGGCTGTCAGCTCCAAAGTCTTGTTTGTTGAATCTTGCACCTAAGGAAGGTCTTTATGAGAATTGTTCAGTTTTGATTGACAAGAATGTTATACCCTGCAGAGTAATAGTTGATACAACAGATATTCATTTGGAATGCTATGAGGTAGATAGGTTTTCCTGTGTTACTTCTCAAGACTTAAAGATATTGGGTATTGACTTTGGTAGTCCAGAGTTAGATGGGGTTCAAATTTTGTAATTCATTCCCTATAATTTTTTAGTGCAACCATTTCTGAATGTCCTTCAGTCTTCAAGTATGAGTATGATTCTTTAAGCGGTACCTTTCTGCTCAATTCACATTCTTTTTACGGGAATATAGCTGAATTTACTGATATTCTAATTTCTAAGAATCTGATAGTATGCATGGAATCTAGATGATAAATGTGCAACAAAATAGCAAATATCATTATGTAATGACTTTTGACCATTACCATACATAATGGATTTTGTTCTATCACTACAAGTAGATTGGTTAACAACTTGGTTACTGTTACTCTTTCCTTGTTTGAGTGTTCTTGTATTTGTTCTAATTAGTGACAATCCCTTGATTATAATCCTGTCGTACTTGATTGGCTATTATCCTTTCCGCCAATATCTTTAGTGCTTGAAGTCCATTTCCTTCAATTCATTTGTAACTGTTGAAATGTGTGAACCATCTCATCTATAACTTTGGACTGTTAAAGGGGGGCACATATTACCTTAAAAACGATGTTTTGTCTCATCTAAAATCTTAAATAAAAAGGGAACACTTTCTTTTTAACAGTAGTGAATGCAATATGTCTATAACCACTGTTGGTGTCCACTTACTTTGAGCATGTTTGAATCCTTATAAAGAGTGCTTCTTGTAGACTTCTGCTCTCTCATTCCTGTTAGAGTGGTTTTACCTGATATTCATTATCATTCTCTTACTGCTTATGAAAATCTTGTTCATCATCATCAAGTAGGTGGTTATCTGGAATGTTTGTTTCACGGATAAGGAAATCTTGCTGTGATATGTAAGAGTGTTCTTTGACAACTGTAGAAGATCAAACTATATAGATTCAGACATGTATAAAGGTGGAACCAATGTCTTAGGCTGTGGCATGTTAACTTAGAGAGAGAGAGAGAGAGATAAATTTGAAGGGGTTGTAGAACATGATGAGTGTTGCTTGGAAGTCTACAGATCATATATTAAATTCAGGAGTGTATAGTTTCAAATTTTTCGTTGAAAGCAGGGATGATCTTGTTGTACAATGGTCCTTGGTTTTTGGGTTCCTGCAGTGACACTTTTGGGTTCCTCTTGTGGGTCTCCCAAGGCATTGTCTACTAAGCTATTGCCATTGAAATTGGTAAATTGTTAGCAGAATGTTACCATGGAGAGATAAGGGAGAAGCTCGGTAGTGGACAACTGTTTCTTCAATGATCTTCGTCCATTTTGTCGGTGCATCAAATTGTATGGTCCAGAAGGAGAAGTGGGGTTCTCCTTCCTCAAGTGCGAACAGTTTCCTGCCGTGTTTCATGTTTCTTTTCTGTTTAACAAATTGTGTTTTATATGTGGTCTTATTGACCATATATTAGAAGCTGCACATTGAAGGATGATTCTTGACCTACTTAATGCAAAAGGATCTTTCTTTGTGTGGCTTGGTTCAGTGTCTGTCTTGATAAATTTAGATTAAAGGTGTTGTGCTGCCATTGTTGGAGATGTATTTCTGGCTCATGCTTTGATTTGAAGCATATGTAGGAACTTTTGATGGGCCTAAAGAGGTCATGAAAGGAAACTCAGCTGCAAATCTTGGGACGATGCAACCCTGAATCTACATACTCGTCGCCTGGGTCCTGTTATCTCATTGCTTCAATCTAAAGATCTTACAAGCAGGTATGAACAATAACTGAAGGCAGATCCAAAAGTTTAAATCAGTATGTATAGATTATAGAATATTAGACTTAGAGACTAAGGTAGTAGATTCGGGCATAGCTAAGAATCCTATTTGACATACTACTACACTAATAATGTACTGGAACCCTATCAGTTATAACTGTTTATTCATGTAACGTTGTGTTGGAAGGATACAACTTGCTATAAGGTCAGAGGGCCTGAGGCTATTGTGCTGCATCGAACTCTACATAATTTGAATGTCATTGAGATCTTATTGAAAGACTACTCCCTGGGCTTTGGTCTAGTGGTAAGATTGCAACACGTAATGGGTAAGTCAGGCACACGTTACAGATTCGGTATTTAAGTGGAGAAGGGTAAGGGGCCCGGCCCCTTGTCCATCCACTTCCGAACTGTGTGCCACTGGCCCTTAGAGATTTCTCAGTTTTTTTCTTAAAGAGATTGTTGAATACTGATGCTAGCTCAACTCATTACTTCTATACCTCTCTGTCCCTCATGATCCAGTGACAAGCTTATGAAGTATTTCAGAGAAGAATGGTATTTAAAATGTACTTCCTGAGGTAAAGTTCTTTCTTTGAAAGATCGGAAGAAATCCTACACACTCGGCTATATCTGGTTAAGAGATGGTGCTGTGGCTAATTCTATATGTGAATTATGCAATGAGATTGTGTTCTCCTGCCCTGTTCTTCAGGTTTTCTCCACCAAAGCTATGATTCTCATGTTGGCCTTCAAGTTGTTCCTAACAAATTAGATCAATAGGAAAGGGCTGTTCTTTCTACTTCCTTATGATCCTTTTGGTGTATAAGGACTCCAGTGATCTTTCAAGGATCTTCTTATAAAGTCTTGAATTTGCTTGATCGTCCGTCATCTATTCACATCTGGTGTTTTTTTTGCTACTTGAATCAAGATTTCAGGTATTCCAGGTAATGTTGTAAGTTGGATTGAGGAACTTCTACTGGCCAGTTTTAGCTAATCTACATGGTGTTGTGATATCCTTAGAGCTGGAATTTATTGTTCCTAGGGAGCAGCATGAGGAATCCTCCAAGTCTCATTACTTCAAAACTTACATTTTGCTAAGATGAATCATTTCTTATTCACCATTAACCAGAGGTCTCGGGTTCGAGTCTTGGGTATGGAGAAAATCATGTGGGGAGCGCTACCCCTGAATGGACCTTGCAGTGCGTGATCCGGATTCGAACCCTGGGTTGGGAGAAAATCATTTCTGCAAATGAAAATCACTCTGAATACTTTGCAGACATGAAAGGGAATAAGATTATGAATATTTGCAGACAATTTTTTGGGGGGAAAGCTTACTTACATTATGGTGTTTACATCAAATTATGAGTATTAAATGTATTAATTTTGTCATTAAGTGACAAGAAGATATGTAAATGATACATATTATGTGTACTTATTATTAAATTGACCTAAACATTTGAGTATGGGACCCTTGTGTCAATTAGTGCCAACAATGTAATTGAGAGTCATTAATCTTAGGATACCAAAGGACAAATAATGAATAATAATTAATAAGATAGTACATAGAATAAAGGGTGTTTAATGCGAATATACTATATGTTAGTTGGAATTTAATCATTTAATCTTGTAGGAGTCGTTTGGTAAGATGTATTGTAACAAAGGCTGAATATAGTGTATTACTAGTAATATTGAGATTAATATTGTTGTTATTAGTTATGTTGATATTATTTTTATCGATGATTTGATTTACTGTATAAAATCAATAAGATGTATTAGGATAAAAATAATATCAAATAAAGTGTATTATTATTAGAATATAAATACTATCCCATATTGTTAATGCCATTATTATTATTATTATGTGTAAGAATAATATTGAACATAATATATTAGTTGAACATAATTTGGAAACACTACTAAATAAAAATTAAATAATATCAAAATTGTTGTATATATATAATTTTCTTTAATAGCTCTTACCAAACGACCCTAATGTTGGTATATATTATGCTTCATAAGTTGGTAACCACCACATTCCAACTACTCCCTCAATTTCAAAATAGTTATAATATTTTGTTTCTCGAGAGTCAATTTAATTAATCTTCAAAGGTAAGTTAAATTATATTAATTTAATATTTTAAAGGTACTAAAAAATTATATGATAAACACTATAAATTGTAATTTTTTTATATTAATATAATAAAAAAGACATCTCATAATATTAATCAAAGACCATCTATCATTTACTTTTAAGTATAAATCATGACAAATATTTTGAAACGAAGGACTATTACTATACAAAAACTTTAGAGCTTTAATCCAACTCATAATTCTTCATGTTCAATTTTCTTATTTAATGCTTACACTAAATCAATAAATATTTAATACTACATAATTTTATCTTGCTAAATCACAGTATAGTTGATTAATACACCATATAGTCCAAAACCCTATAAATAACAAAACAAACACAAAATGAAAAGATAATTCCTCTTTCTTTCCAGTAGGATCAGAACCATAAACTTCTCCGATGGCCGGCGACGATTCTCATCTGCAAAATGACGTCGTTTCAATCTACTGTATAAACGACCGTCTCGGCGACGACGAGCTTCGGGCCGTACTGTCGAGGCTGGGAGACGACAAAGACAAGGAAGTTTTCGGGCAGGTATGTAAGCGGTGGCTTCGTATTCAAAGTACTGAAAGGAAGAAACTTTGTGCTCGGGCCGGGCCTCACATGCTCAGAAGAATCGCGGCCCGATTCACTCGATTACATGAGCTTGATCTATCTCAATCGGTTTCTAGATCTTTCTATCCTGGTGTTACTGATTCTGATCTTTCAGTTATTGCTACTGCTTTCTCTTGCTTACGAATTCTCAATCTTCAGAACTGTAAAGGTCCGTTTTTGTATTTTTTAAAACTTTTGTAGTTTGAAATTTGTTGAATTTGAATGTTCATTGCTGAAGTGAACCTGAGCTACTGCAGGAGTGGCCAAATGCACCAATGAGTTGTAGTATGTGTAGTGATATTTCACATTAAGTGCTGATTTAAAATCTTGAATTCGTCTTTGTGTGGGGTGGTGGAGCTGGGATTTTCACTAAGAGGGTTTGAAATACATAAAACATAATTTTAACCATGTATAACCAGTTCGGATGAACCCCTGGGCCCTTACTAGCTCTGCCCCCCTGTCTGTGGGGTGTTGGGTGTATTGTTTCCAACTTGGACATAAAGGAAATTTTGAGATTTTGACTAAAACCTTTTGTTTGAAATGTTAAAGGTTTTGACCCGATATGGTGAAGACTGGCTCTTCCTCTTTTCTATCTTGTAATAATGGTTTTTATGATAAAAAGGGCGTAATGGGGTTTATGGAGGATTTTAGGTGAATTTATGGTTGGTTTTTTTAAAGATTTGTAGGATTTTGTGTTTCTGTGTAAAGGTTATGTCTTTTTTGCTATGTGGTTTTTGAAGTGGTAGCAAAAGGGAGGATAGTGTAGTTATATCATATGTATTCCAATTTTCAAGAGAAAGTGTAACTTTGTTGCGAATCTAAGGCTCAGATGCTTCCTTGACTTAACTTGCGTGGTTTTCTGGTCCAAATTTACAGGCATAACAGACAAAGGATTGACAGCGATTGGATCAAGTCTCTCTTCTTTACAGTCCTTAGATGTATCCTACTGCAGAAAGATCACAGACAAGGGGCTTTCAGCTGTTGCTGAGGGGTGTCATGACTTGAGAACGTTGCATCTTGCTGGCTGTAGATTTGTCTCAGATTCATTAATGAAAGCTCTCTCCAAGAATTGCCATTATGTAGAAGACCTAGGTTTGCAAGGATGCACCAACATTACCAACTCAGGTCTCTCTGTTTTGGTTGAAGGTTGCCGGAGGATAAAGTATTTGGACATTAACAAATGCAGCAATATTGGTGATATTGGGATATCTAGCGTGTCTGAAGCTTGTTCATTAACACTTAGGACATTGAAGTTGTTGGATTGCTACAAAGTTGGTGATGACTCCATCTTATCCTTGGCCAACTACTGCAAAAATCTTGAGACACTCGTTATTGGTGGTTGCCGTAACATATCAGATGAGCCTATGAAGGCACTGGCAGCTTCTTGTAGTAATAGTCTGAGGAAACTGAGGATGGATTGGTGTTTGAATATTACTGACTCGTCATTGGACTGCATCATTTCCAAATGCAGAGAGCTTGAGGTTCTTGACATTGGCTGCTGTGAGGAGTTGACTGATGCTGCATTTCAACAATTAGGAAGTGAAAACTTTATGTTGGGGATGAAGATTTTGAAGGTCAGTAACTGTCCAAAGATAACTGTTGAAGGAATTAAGAAGCTTATGAAGTCATGTGAATATCTTGAATATCTAGACGTACGGTCTTGTCCCCTAATCACTAAAGCAGGGTGTGAGGAGGCTGGAATTCAGTTTCCTGAATCCTGCAAAATAAACTTCACTGGAAGCTTAGCAGAGCCAGATATGTTACTTTGAGCAGTACTTGATTTAGCAATGTCTTTGAAGGACTGAAGGGGATCATGCAGTGAAATCATCACATTCTTTGCCTAAGACCTAAAATATGACTTTGGAAGCTCCTGCTGTCAGTCCCTTGTTCCCATTAATTTGCCTTTTGTTAAGCATCAAGTTTTTTGTTGTAGATTATTTCCCTGCTTTTCAGTTTGTTTTTTTCCCCTTGCTTTTCAGTTATTTGATATCAAACTCCTGTATATCATCCTTGTAAACTACTAGTAGGCACCATTGTTTGCTGTAGGTGTTTTCAGATTGTGAATGAAATGAGTCCATTGCTGCTAGCTTGAATGTGAACTTATACCAACAATGATGGTTTGATTGATTGCATTTCTTGTACGACCTGTCCAATTATATTTGCCAGTTCAGGTTTCGTGTGTGTGAGACAGTGCTTATCCACGGTTGGATTGTGTTACCTGTAACTGCCTATAGTTTGGATTTTACAGGAGCCATATTTTAACTAATTGTCCAAAGAAGTTTATCAGACTGCAAGATAGGAACCAGTGTTCTGATTGTAAAATGGCTTAATTTATATTTAGTGACAGTATAACATTGTTTTTCCCACGTTGAATCTGTATTTTAGCATGTTATAGTAGGTAAGTTACCTTTACATTGACAGTGTATATTAACGTCTTGTAGCAGGTAACTTGCCCAGATTTTCAGGTTACTAAATCCACCTTTTTTAAATAGTTACCTGTGGTTATCATTTATGTAACTTGATAGTGTAAAATGCAGAGAAGTTAAACACACTGCCAATTTTAGTATTTCAAATTGGCTGGTTCATCATTTTCTGGATGATGATACCAGTTAACTTTTCATGAATGGGTAGCATTCCATTGTGAGAATGGCTACACCTTTTCTTTTCTCAAGGTGTGAGGAAACTACAGACCAGAAAAATGATGATGATCACTTAGATTCTTAAATTGATATAGTGCGGTTTCCGGCCTCAGCATATTGAATTACAACATGGAAATATCCCTCAAACTGACTTCACAATTTGAACTGCAGATTTTATATCTTATTTCATTTTATCCAAAAGATAAATAATTTGAAGACACTATATATCATACTAAAAGAACTTGAAGGCAGCAAAGCTTGTGAATGCAGTATTAAATTTGCATATAAACAATCTAAAATGCTAATCCTATAACTAGCATATTGTTCTTGTTTTCATATCTACCACTTGGGTCATAAAGTCTACTCTAAGGACAAGTAGAAAGCTAAATGAATCTACAAAAAAAACCAATCTATCTGCACAAGTTTTATAATAAATTTATACATTCGTATCTCTTGCTATCTCAAAAAAGAAAATAAGTCTACAAAAGCTACCAGTTTCAAAAAAAAAAAGTCTGTACATTTCCATTAACTCATAAGGGCACAAAGCTTAAACCTAAAAAGCCTCCTTTGAGCAATGGATCTAGTTACAAAGTTTTAACAGATCCCTGAATTTGTTTTTGCATGAACGTTTTACATTGAAGAACGAGCTCATTGGAAAAAAAAAGTGTCTTCACAACTTGCTTGAGCTGGAGATTGCCTGCTGCAGATATCTCAGTGTCTTTTGATGATTGAGGAATCCCATAAACCAGAACTCAAAATCATCCTCTGTAATTACTTGTATATACTTCTGTGATGGCTTTTGCATATTTTTGCTCTCTTTTGCTTTCATTATCTTACTAATTGGGATTGATACCTGCCATTGTGAAGCAGTTAGATTATGCTTTACGTGGTTAGAAAATTAAGAGTTGAAAGACAAATGGAGCAGAGTGGTACCTTATAGTAGATTCTAAGCAACTTTTCAGTTGGAGATAAGAGCTTTATTGATCTCTCACTGCAGAAAGCAATCTTATTGGTAGAGATGAAGAGAAGGCCTGCTATTGGACCAGCTGTAGTTGATAAATAGCATTGACAAACTTTCAATAGCTTTTCATCATCTCTAGCACTGAACTTCTGCCTGAATATTTTCTCCAACCCTCCTACTTGAAGAATTTTTGCTCCAAGGCTCAATTTTCCCTTTAAAGTTTCTGTTAGTTTCGGGCTTAGGCTCACTGCACAATTAGAGCACATTTAAAATCAATGTTTTCTATCATGTATGCATGTGGTTCTTGCATGAATTTTGTACTTTATGATTCACTTCTCTGAGTTCTTTAGATTTACAATAGTGTTTGATCATGACATCACTTGCAAATACTTAAGGTAAAGTTTGTCCATCAGCATTCACAGTTTGTGATTTTAGCATTTGAAAGACAGGTGTAGTATTGAATTAACTTGTCTGAGTAGCATTTTTGAGTGAGATAATTGTTTTCTCTTACAAACTTTTTCTTCAAACAGAATTCATGTCCGGACACAATTTCAATTCCCAAATACTCCTTTCAACTTCAAGTTCAAATACTTATTTTTCGACTTGAACATAATATTATCTTAGTAATATTTTCAATAAATATATTCAGGTTTTTTGTAGCGAACTTAAGTGCTTACCATGCTCACGGATGCTTTGTACAAGACAATCCATCCTTTCTCCCAATTTGTTCATCTTACCAATGACATATTTTCCTGCATATTCAAGAATATTGTTATTTTTGTGATCTCTTCATTCAAGGGTTTGATCAAGTTGATTCTTCATTAAGGGACCAGGGAAATACTCACTTTGCTTAATTTGAGACAAGTTCTTTGAAGTTGCATATGGAACAATATGGTCTTCGCAAGCAGATAGGGCAAGTAGTATTTTCGGCTGCCTTCCAAGTGAACATACTGCTGAACTCATGGGAATACCCACCAAATTTCCACGGAGTAAGTTCTTCATTGTCATTCTGATTTGAGGTGGAGTATTACTGTATTTTGAAGGTATGTGAGAAATATTTAAGTTTGGTTGATGGTTTAAAAGCAGTCCATGTAGCATTATATATAGGTGCTTGTAGAGGAGTTGGTGAATCTTTTAACTGATTGTTCCATGAGTCAGCTATGGGTCATCTGAAATAACCAAAAAAGGTCATGCATATGCTTTTTCAGAATTTTCTTTTGTATCAAGAAGAAAAAGGTTGTCTTCAATAATCTTTTTGTTGATTGAAATTTGAAATATTCTAAAAACAATCAAAGTGCAGTGCATGTTCAACCACTCCCTTTATTTTCTAAATTCCTTTTATAACTTTTTCTCTTTGCGCGTAAGGTATTGAAAGTGTCTTCTTTTAGCTGTCTGGTCAATTACAGTAAGCTAATATGAGGCTGACTCATTTTGTCATTAAGATTTGTGTGCACATGTGTATTTTTTTTTTTTTAAACTTTAGATTAGTTGACAGATTTGCTCTATGATGCTGCCTTCTTTTGTAAGTTGAGCCAAAGTAAGAGAGTTTCACATACTGAAGTTATCTCTTCAGAATTAGTAAGGTAGTTTAATTAGGCTTAATTGACTCAACTTCTTTCCCACGAAATTAACTGGTTATTTTGTAGGTAATTCTTTATGATTAAGCATTTGTTTAACTAAAAACAATAGTTTTTAATCTCAAGAGGGAGATTGTTGAGAATCATATTGTTACTATTAGGCTAGCCGTCATATACTTTCGAATTTATCTCAAGTTAGTTTTACCAGTCTTGTATGTTAAAGTTGACAAGATGAAAAATTTGAATTTATAACATTACTAGTAAAAATATCCGCGCTTCGCGCGGGAATTTAATATCACGAAATTTATAAAATAATACTTAAAACCTATCAAGCATTAAAACTAAAACACTATATTATCTTACATACAAGATTACGTAGTAACAAACATTAATAATGTAAAGGAAAATGAAAATCATTACATCTTATCATTTAGCCTTAATAGTATAAGCATAAATTATAAATTAATGATTGTAAAAATATATACCAGGATTTGTAACATAAGCAATAGTGTTAGTGAGCCACTCAACATGAACAAAGTATACAAATATTTAATTGTGAAGAAGAAGAAGAGGAAGAGGCGGTTCAGAATTTTCGTTGTGCTAAAATGAGAGGAAATCCCTCTATTTATGGACAACAAAGGGTAGTATGAACAAATGTTTATTGTGCCTTATCAGAAAGGTTATAACTATTTAGAAAAGTTGCAGCCCTTCGAAAAGGTCACAACCTTTCATAAAAGTTATAACTTTTCATAAAAAAGGCGCAACTCTTCATAAAAGTCACAACTTTTCATTAAAGTAGCAACTCTTCATTAAAGTAGCAACTCTTCATTAAAATCACAACTTTTCATAGAAGTCACAACTTTTCATGAAAGGGAAGGCTAATTTTGTAAATAAATTAATTAAAAGGGAATTCTGGTTTGTGATGGCGCCACATAGGTGGGCCTAAGGTTCTCTTTTATATATATATACTAGGTAAATTACCCGTGCTTCGCACGGGATTGAACTATTTTATTAAGCTTACATATGATCATTCAGTAATATTCGTATTTTCGATACATACACTACATTTTCAAGAACAGTTTGTCTTAAGGTAAAGCAGTCCTCCGAAATCTTAAAGTGCTATATTTTTTTTAATTTTCGTCTTTTTGTTATACATATGAGTCGTAGAGAGATTTTGAAGTATAAGAAAAAGTCTAAGAAAATCTCCATGGAAATAGTTGGTCAGAAGTAATCAAATTTTCTAAATTCCAAAAAGTTATACAGAACAACATCAGAGTTAAAGAAGAGACAAAAAACCATAATTAACTAAATTCAAAGAAAGGACCTTCGGCTCTTTTCTTATGAACCTCCATCAATCTCTTTTTTATTATAGTATGCCGTATCATGTAAATGTTTAAAATGACCCTAAAATTGTTAGCATCACAAATATTTTTCCTCATTGTCTCAGAATAGTCATTACTATTGCTTAGGTTTCATATCACTGGCCCCAACTTATTTGAATTGAACCATATTTATTGTTATGGTTATAGTATTCAATTACAAAGAATTAATGCAATTATCAACCAAGTAATGGTGATATCTCAATGGAACTGTTCACAACTGGATATTCTAAACCAAAATTTTGACACATAACATATTAAAATCTCAGAGCATGATTTTGTGAGCACTTGAACTCACAAATATCCTAATAATCAAGAAGAAAAAGGCATGTTGCTTAACATATTTTTCAAAAGTTGTATCCAAGTTTAGAGTTCACAAATTTAATTGAAAGAAGTCAAAAGAAAGAGTTATTACTTCTTTATAAAAAAAACAAAAAACTATATCAAAAGAAAGAGTTATCACTAAAGCAAAAATGATCTTTAACGAAAATTAATAGTTTAATTGTCGCTAAATATGTATTTTCAGAGGCAATTGGTACTCTCTATAAGTGTCTCTAAAGTCTATAGCAACATTGAATCTAATGAGAATTAATTAATGTCGGTAAAGTCTCTAGTACTCTTCGTTAATGTACATATTTACTACCAATAAAAAATATTTTTGTTATAATGTATTTTGGACATTTGTTAGGTTCAAGAAAACTTGATCTCTTATTATGCACAAAAAGAAGTGACAAAGAAGTATGACTAATTAGTTAACTTGCGTTAAAAGAAGTGTACTAATTGTCTCTCTACTAATATTATAGGAAGAGTGCAATGACATATAAAATGTTTCTACCTTAGAAAAAACAATCAAAATAATATACTAATTGTGGCAAGCAAGAGAGCAATCCTTTTGGTTCTTTTAACAAACTTCATCATTGATTTCGTATTAGTTATCACATATTTGTTGTTGTGTGCTATAAAATATAGCACAACCCACAAGCAATTTTCCCAAAAAGTATATGAAGAACCCTGTAAAAAGGGACAAAAGAGAAGATAAATTTTCAAACATCCTCACTGAATTTTTAACAGAGTTCAAAAAAAGTCACAAAAATAACAAAAAGTTATTGCAATAGATACATGAATCAGTATGACTTATAGTAAAAGATTAATTTTCATGAAATAGGAGGAAGAAAGCTTTGAGGAATGAAAAGCACTTCATAAGAAGCTTAATTAATGTATTTGAATTCAACTCCCCTATAGCAAAAAAAACCTACAAATAATAGTGGCAGCAATAAAAATTTGGTTTACTAAAGAACCAAATGTAATGAATTCAACCATTTCAGCAGCATTATGAGTTGTGGACTGAGAGGTGCAAGAGTAGTAATGTCGCTTTGTAATTGAAATCAAATTTCTTTGTTTATATGAAGAAACATGTGGAAAGGGACAAAAGAGAAGATCAATTTTCAATCAGCCTTGCTGAAATTTTTAACGGAATTAAAAAAAAGTCACCAAAATAGTAAAAAGAAATTGTCATAGTTACATGAATACCTATGACTTATAGTAAAGATTAAGCTCCATGAAAGAGGAGGAAGAAAACTTTGAGGAGTGAAACAAGCTTCATAAAAAGCTTAATTAATGTATTTGAATTCGACTACCCTAGAGTGGAAAAAAACCTACAAATAATAGTGGCAGAAAATTTCTCTATTTATAGACAACAAAGAGTAGTGTGAACAAATCCTTATTGTGCCTTGTTGGAAAGGTCACAACTCTTTGAAAAAGTTACAATTTTTTGGAAAGGGCACAACCTTTCATAAAAGTCATAATTTTTCATAAAAGTCACAATTCTTCATAAAAGTCACAACTTTTCATAGAAGTCACAACTTTTCATAAAAGTCACAACTTTTCATGAAAGAGGAAGATTAGTTTTGGAAATAAATAAATTAAAAGAGAATTCTGGTTTATGATGGCGCTACGTAGACGGGCCTAGGGTTCTTTGTTATATAAATATATGATGATATATGATATGATATGATATATGATATATGAGTGTACAGTAGTGATGATTCATATCCACCACTTGCCTGTCCCCTTAGGAACATGTGTGGGTCATCCTTGAAGTGTTACTTAATTAGGCAAGTTCAAAGATCTCAATCTGACATGTAAGATCTATAATACATGTGCTTGTCTGGATTGTATGTATTGCCTTCTCTTACAAGGCAGTTATTCTTATCTTGCTTTATTTTTCTCCATCTCATCATGATGTGTATAGGCTGGTTATGTAGGCATTCATGCTGATCCTATGTGGAACGCAACACGCAGACATGATTTAGAACTTTCTGGTAAACAACTTATCTTTTCCCTAGTTTGACCATCTTTTATCTTTGGACAACAATCCTTTGAAAAATCTAAAGAAATAAAAGTATTTAACAATGAAGCATAAGAAGATAATAATATTTTTTGATTCATTTTTCATGTGTATCTTTCAAACTACTTATCTAGTTATTAAGAAATTATTTGTAATACTCTTTAATACTCCCTCTATTACATATTATATGTCATTGTTCTTATTAGTCCATTCCAAAAGAATGATACCTTTTATTTGGAAATATTTCATTTAAATTTTTTCATTTTACCCCTAATGTCATACTTTTTTAGTCACAAGAATCTCATGGTAAGTTCAAGGCCATAAGTCCAAAAGTTCTTTTCTTAAACTTCGTGTTGAGTTGAATTCCACCACATAAATTGACCCGGAGAGAATAATATTTTAAGAGTGTTGTAATGTCTTTGCATTCGTTTTTCAATTATATTATCTAGCAAGCTAGTTGGTCAATTTTTGTTGGAAAATGAGTTCAGTTACGCAAAGCTTAAATAAAATGAGCACCCAAGGGTGTGGAGTTGTGATCAATGAAGTGGGTTTGAGAACCATGAGGTCTGAGGTTCAAATTCCAGCTGATATTTTTCCATTTGTCTAAGCCATGTTGGATTGAGTTACCTGGCACTTGTGTTGGTAGGAGGTAACAAGTATTCTTGTGGAATTAAGCGAGGTGCGCAAAGTGGTCAGACACCACAATTATATAAAAAAAATCAAAATGAATTAAGCCTCTATCATATGCAAAACGAGAAGAGCAATTAGTGTTACCGAAAATATCTCAAGAAAGTTAGTTATAACTATAAATCAAGATATGAGAAGTCTTGTGCCTTCTTTTGGATTGTAGAGTTTAGGGGTATGATACCCTACTATCATGGTTTATCTATGGTACTCAGACTCTTCGAAATTCCTACCACACACGTGTCAACACGACATAAGTGTGGGTGTGAGATCCACACCGGATTTTGATCACTTACTTAGGGTGCTTTGACTACATCTATGATCGAGGAGTATAGATTGATTGTATTTGGTTTGTTTTTTGGGTTTATGTCATAAATATGTAGTTATATGAAGTTTGAGAATGCTTTGCTATTACACTAGATATCAACAACAAACCAAGTGTAATCCCTCAAGTAGGGTTTGGGGAGGGTAGAGTGTACGCAAACCTTACCCCTACCTTGAAGGTAAAGAGGTTGTTTCCGATAGACCTTCTGCTGAACGAATGATGAAGAAGAGGCAGCACTAACAAGCGGAAACAACAAGAAAATAAAATATCGAGACTAAAGGATAACAGGTAGTAATAGAAATTTAAAGATAAGGAAAAACAAGAAGAAGCATACTAATACACTTTGAATGGAAAAAAAAAATATGCCCGCGTTCCTACTAACCGTCTACCCTAATCTTCGACCTCCACACCCTTCTATCAAGGGTCATATCCTCGGTGAGCTGAAGTTGTGCAATATCCTACCTAATCACCCCACCCCAATACTTGTTAGGCCTACCTCTACCCTTCTCAGGCCCACAACGGCCAACCTCTCACACCTCCTAACCGGAACATCTCTACATCTCCTCTTTATATGCCCGAACCATCTCAGTCTCACTTCCCGCATCTTGTCCTCCACAGGGGCCACTCCCACCTTGTCTTGAATAACTTCATTCCTATATCGTGTGAATAAAATATTAGGTGTTTTTAAAGAATTAAATTTTATTGCTTTTAGTTTAGTAACTTCAATTAAAATTGAATATTTACTTTATAGTTTATATGTCGTAATATACAGTTATTGATCGTACCCCAGCACGAGCATCCATACTCGGATCCATGCCTCTGAATCCTAAAATGGAGATGATGAGGAATCCAACCTCTTGATCTGTACCCATATCAGATACCCCCGCTCGAATCCTAGCAACATAGGATATTATGAACATGTTAGATACTATATGAGAAGTGCGTGAATCAGTGAGAATTCAATCTGATGACTTGATTTGATTGAGATTGTTAGCTAATTGTTATTACTTCATCAGGATGTTATTATTTTACCGAGGATATTATAATGAACTTGTTTCTTTTTTTATCCATGTATATGCATTTAACTAATGCCTATGATGTTCCAAAGTGTTAATTATACTTGTTGAAAATTGTGTCTGTCTATGTTTGAGGCATGTTGGAAGCATGCTTAGGACTAAATTGAGTTAGTTGTATGATGTGGGTATTTGCTTATTTTCTACGAGGATCAAAATGGATTGTGGTTTAGAAAAGGGGAAACACCTGTTATTATGAACTGGTGCTATGATAGCAATAAGGGGGCCGTGATCACAACATTAGTGATTTCTGCATGGTAACAAAGGAGGTTGTAAGCACAATACATGCCTCACCTCAACAAGGCACAGTCCGGGAGGCAGTAGGCCAAGCTCAAAAATCGCTATTGTGAGTCCGGTGGCTTCAATCGCCACTCTGTGGGGCTGCTGAGGTACTATGGAACATGTTATAATAACGCATGATTTACCTCTCTTACCTATTTGACCAAATTTTACTCAAGAACTAGGGCTTGAACTATTGAGGTAGTTTGAGATATTTGACACTACCCAACTTTTAGGTAGAGTCTATATAGCGTATGGGTGGTGTGATTATGCTATGGGGATATGAATAAAGACTCACTGTCAATGTCCTGAAAATGGCTGGATAGTCCAAAAGATGAATTAGCCTCCTGTTTGCATTAGTTTTACAATAAGTCTATACATTCGTATTAACAACTAAGGCTTAAAGCCTAAAAAATCTAAAACCTCCTTTAAGCAATGGAGCTAGTTACAAGTTTGAACAGATCTGCAAATTTGTTTTTTGCATCAACATTTTACATTGATGAATGGGTGTATTAGGAAACAAAATAAAAAAAAAAAGTTATCTTCTTAGCTGATTGAAGTTCTTGAAAGTTGAAATTGCCTGCTGCAGATATCTTAGAGTTTTTTGATTATTAAAGAACCCCATAAACCAGAACTCATAATCGTCCTCTGTAACTAACTGTATATACTTCTGTGATGGCTTCTCCATATTTTCACACTCTTTTGCTTTATTAATCTTACTTATTGGGATCGATACCTTATATCGAATTCTAAGTGACTTCCCGGTTGGAGATGAGAGCTTTATTGATCTCTTACTGCAGAAAGCAATCTTATCAGTAGAGATGAAGAGAAGGCCTGCTATTGGCCCAGCTGTAGTTGATAAATAGCATTGAGAAACCTTCAATAGCTTTTCATCATCTCTAACACTAAACTTCTGCTTGAATATCTTCTCCAACCCTCCTACTCGAAGAATTTTTTCTCCAAGGCTCAATTTCCCCTTCACAGTTTCTGTTAGCTTCGGGCTTAGGCTCACTGCATAATTAGAAGTGGCGACGTTAATGACATTAGAATCAATACTTTGTATTGTATATACATGTAATTAGTGCTTTTTTGCATGAGTTTTAGTACTTCATGACTCACTTATATGTGTTCTTTAGGTTTACAATTGTGTTTGGCCGTGACTTCACTTTCAAATACTAAATTCATTATTTGCAAGTTGAAGTTTGAGGATTATTTGGTTTTCAATCACAAAATCTCAACTGTTTATTACCAAAGGAAAAAAAAAAAAACTCTTTTTCGATTTCTAACTTCAAATGTGTGTGCTTACTATGCTCACAGATGCCTTATGCAAGACAGTCTATCCTTTCTCCCAGTTTGTTCAATCACATATTTTCATGCATATTCAAAAATTAATTTTCAATCTTAATGATCTTTTCTTTTGAAGGGTCATTAAGTAATACTCTTTAGAACTACTACAGTATCAAGTTGATTATTCATCAAAAGACGGGAAAAAAATACTCACGTTGCTTTAATTTAGATAAGATCTTTGATGTTGGAGATGGAATATGGTCTTGGCAAGAAGATAGGGATAGTAGTCTTTTAGGCTGCCTTTCAAATGAACATACTGCTGAACTCATGGGAACACCCACCACGTTTCCACTGATTAAGTCCTTCATTGTGACTTCTGATCTTGAAGAGGATTGCTATATTGTTAAGATAACTGAGATATTATTATGTTTTGGTTGATGGTTTTAAGAACATTGCTTGTAGCACTATATATATAAGTTGATGATAACTGTTTCATGAGTCAGCTATTGGTCATCAGAAATAAGCAAAAAAGATCTTGCTTTTTTTTTTTAGAATTTTCTTTATCAAAGTGCAGTGCATGTTCAACCACTGCTTTCTCTTCTTTGTTTTTTCCTTTTGCTTTCAGTCTATTAATTTATTAATTTATGTTGGTGGGTATAAATCATGGGAAAGCAGAGTACAAAGTTAGGGATTTCTTCCTATCTGCCTAAGCTATGATGGACAAAATTAGAGAAAATGACCAAAATAGTCCTTAATATATAAGGAGAACTTTATTTTGGTCCTTAATATATTTCACATGATCTATATAGTTCTTAGGGGTTGTTTGGTAGGAGGTATTAAGAGAAATAATCCATGTATTATGTATGGTATTATTTAGTACTATGTTTGGTAGAATTTTTGGGCCTAAGTATAACTAATCCATGGATTAGTTATACACCCTACATGGTACTATAGGAGGTATTACTAATACCTTTCATGTGGAGGGTATTAGTAATACATTGGATTTAATACCATGGGATTATCTATGTAAAGACAAAAATATCCCTCAAATCATTTTATTTATTTTCTTGATTTTATGTTTTATATTTGTAATAGTAAATTTATTTTAATAAATTAGCTTACAAATTTTATTATTTAGAGAGAGTTGTTTGTTAATAAATAAATGTCAATACATATCAATACAATATTTAAAATGTGAGTTGTTTAACATTTATTAATTGAAAAGGCAAATATATCACCACATGACGTTTGTGATCTTAATTGAATACTAGTTTTTCGACACGTGCGTTGCACGTGATTATCAATTTAGAAAATTTAAACGAATATTTGAATAATAAGTTTTGCACAAAATAATATTGCAATTTTTTTTGTGAATATTCAATGTGGATCGTCATATAAATCTCTAATTCATAGGAACCTATGAAGATGGCCAATAATTTTTTTTTAGTTAATTGCAATAATGTAAATATTTATTTCAATTTGATGATGTTCAATCATATAATTAGTCGTATCTCTCTAATATTACGTTATAGACAATATTTGTTGAGTATTTTTCTTGTCATCTAACCAGATGTGCTTTGCATATGTATTCCACTTAATATGTTTAGATGTCATATTAACATGTGGAGAACAACTATATTTTATTTTTTTTAGAACTATTTTTGTATACTGTCTATAGTTAATTGAGAAAGGTTTCCTTTTTTTTTTTTTACCGAAAAACTAAAAATAAAAATTAAAGAATATATTCTATCTATGAAATCATATATACTGTGTATATAGATTCTATCTATGAAATCATATAAGAATAAGCTATGATGGACATAATTACCCAATACTTGTGCTGGTAGAAGGTAGTAGCAGTGATAGATTCACGAAGACTGAAAAGTGATAGTTGAACACCCTTCGTCAAAAAATTATACTGTGTATATAGATTTTTTTTTTTTTTTGTGTATATAGAAAATATAACTGCATGTATAGTCAAAAAGTTACTTATTATACATATATTTTAAACGGATCAAAAATACCCTTAAACTATCGGAAATAACTCATATTTACCCTTAAACTATATTTCGGCTCAAATCTACCCTTCCCGTCAAACTATTCGGTCAAAAGTACCCTTCTTATTAACGGAAGTTGTTAAATACCGTGTGGATGCCACATTGCATACCACATAAGCGCCAATAGGTTCCACTGCCACGTAGACTAATAATTTTCCCCTAATATTTAATTTTCCCCTCAATACGATTTCACCCATTGCCCCATATTTTCCCCTCATTTATCCATTTCTCTTAGAAACGATTTCACCTCACCCCTTTCCCCTCATTTCGCGGCTAGGGTAAGAAACGATTTCACAGGTTTCTTCATTTCGCGGCTGGGTTTCGAAGTTGACATAGATTTCGAAACAATGTCGGAATCTTCACTTGAAAAATCGTATGCAAGATTTTTCAAGTGAAGATTCCAACATTGTTTTGATTTTTGTAAGTGAAGACTCCGACAAGATTCATCATCACTAGACTTATCATTATCACAATGACATCTTCTTGCATACGATTTTTCAAGTGAAGATTCTGACATTGTTTCAAAATCTTTGTCAACTTCAAAACCCAGCCGTGAAATGAAGAAATCTGTGAAATCGTTTCTTACCCTAGCCGCGAAATGAGGGGAAAGGGGTGAGGTGAAATCGTTTCTAAGGGAAATGGAGAAATGAGGGGAAAATTAGGGGAAATGGGTGAAATCGTATTGAGGGGAAAATTAGATATTAGGAGAAAATTAGTAGTCTATGTGGCAGTGGAACCCTATTGGCGCTTATGTGGCATGACATTTAATAACTTTCGTTAATAAGAAGGGTACTTTTGACCCAATTGTTTGACGGGAAGGGTAGATTTGAGCCGAAATATAGTTTAAGGTAAATATGAGCTATTTCGGACAGTTTAAGGGTATTTTTGACCCTTTCCGTTTTTTAAATCTTGTTAAAAAACATTACTTCATATATAGGTAAAAAAATAATTTTTATACATATATTTAATCTTGAATATATACTTGGTGGATTAGCACAAGCTGAGCTGGACAATACCTTCATAAAAAATAGTATATTCCTCAATTTGCTGCAAAGGTCTTGAAACATGATCCTTTTAGCTTTATTTTCAATTACAGTAAACTAAATCTCATATTGCCTTATTTTATTATGAAGATTTGTGTGCATATGTGGTGTTTTCAACTTTTGTGTTGGCAGATCTGCTTTGTGATGTAACCTACTTTTACTAGTTGAGTAAAAGTAAGGGAAAGCTTTCCATTTTGAAGTCATCTTGTCATAACTAGTAAGGTAGTTTAATTCACCCTCAATGACCTTTTTTCCTTTTCTATGCAAATCGACTCGTAAATTCCATTCCTGGCCATGCTTCTCTACAGTCACATATGGTTTATTTTTTTTCCATAATCTTATTTGGTTTCTTCTAAACTTCAAGTTTCAATTGGTATATTATCATATGCTTCTATAAATTTTATGGTTTCAAGTTGATAATCGATATAGATACCTCATTACCCCCTAAACTTGGCATGGTTTATTCAGTGCACTCCTAAACTTTTCGTAGTTCTAATTACCCCTAAATTCTTTTCACAGGCTTTTAATGCATATTAAAATTATCCTAAGTTAGGTTTCTTAGGTTTGTATGAGTTAAGGTTGACAAGATAACGATAAGAATTATGACATTAAAGTTAAGTGGTGATCAACCACCACCACTGGATTGTCCCCTTTGGAACATGAATGAGTCATCCATGATCTTTGATTTGCTGCTCAATAAAACAAGCAAAGGGAAAAAAGTAGCCATTCAAATATTTCAATCTGTTACATAGGGCCAACAGTTCTAGATTATATTAACTTCTCTTTTAAGGTAGTTACCTTATCTTACTTTTTTTGTTATCTCATCTTGAGGTGTAAAGGCAGGATTTGTAGGCCATCTATGCTGATTTTATGTGGAACACACCATACATGGATGACAAATGATTTAATTTTTTTTGAGTAAACTAACATATTTTCTTGTTGACCATCTTTTGCCTTTGAAAAATCTTGAGAGAAATGTCCAGTATATTTAAAAGGTAATTTAAGCACAGAAAGTAATTGTATTTACTATTAGAATAATAGGAAACAACACTGAAGAAGGAAGAGTTTGACATGTCAAATTTACTGTGCTTGTAGAGATACTTGCCATGTATTCTTTAGGGGAATCCAAGGATATTGCAAGCTAACTTACACTACTTCAAGAGAGGCCTTATATTTATAGGACTTGAGAGATTACTTTTAAAAATTGTCGTTTTCTCTCACGAACAAATGTGTCTATTCAATTTAAGCCATCCACATGTTAGAAACTAACTCGAATGACATTTTGTGTGGACAAGAGACACTCAAACATGTTTTCCCTGTACTACATAGTCTGAGCCAAGCACAAGAAGCAACAATGGCAGAATTATGGACAGGACAAGGGTGGAACCTGTCTCTGATAAGGAAACTAAATGATTGGGAAATGACAACCATAGCAAAATTTCTTGACACAATGAATATGACTACCATTCTGATAGGAGAGGAAGATAGACTAAAATGGAAGGGGGAGAGAAGGGGAGAATTCACTGTAAAATCTGCATACAGAGAACTCAGTTCGTCTGAGGTACAGCAAGCAGGAAAGCCCTGGAGGATGATTTGGGGAACAGAAGTTCCTACAAGATGAATTACATCACATGGCTTTTGGCAAAGGAGGCAATCTTGACACGTGAGAACTTGAACAAGAGGAAATTCAATCTATGTTCTAGATGCTATCTATGTGAAGAATGGGTGGAGACGACTCCATCTCTTTTTACACTGCAATAGATGTTCATTCATAAGAGGAAGATCAAATGGATAAAGCCTGGGAGAATTATAGAAGTCCCACAATGCTGAACAAGGATGGAAATGCAGGAAAAAAGGAGAAGAGATGGAGGATTGTCCCAGCTTGCATTTGGTGGACAATTTGGAAGGAAAGGAATCAAAGATGTTTTGAAGGAAACAGAACAATATTCATAAGATAAAGACAAACTGCCTAGGGCTTCACTATTGGTGTAAACAAGTAGTGATAGGAGATACTGAAGATGTGTTGAATGTTATTGATTGGCTGTAACTAGAAGATCTTAGGAACGATGTAAGTAAAACTTTTTGGAGGGGGACTACACTTTGATATAGTATACCTGTGGATATATAGAAGTAAATGTTACCTTTCTCAAGAAAAAAAAACACAATCCCCCAATAATTTGTAATATATCTTATAAAATCATACATACCAGAAAGTATCTTATATAGATTTGAACTTTCCATTAGTGTAAAACTTTTAAAGTTTGACAAAGTAGATGGTATCCTAAGATTTGAATGTTTTATTATGTCAAGCTGGGAGTACCACACACGTAATAATATTTAGTAGCGAACTAACCAGTATTTGCTCTTGGCACTTTTAAGACCATCTACTCAATCTTGATCCCGTTAATATTTACAAGACCAACCTTTTAGATCTTATTTGAAGCGGCATTACTTCAATCTTTATATAAGTGGAATTAGTTACTATGTCCGCTGCTACTCTAGACATTTACTAATCCCTTTAAGAATTTATCCAACTTTTTCTGGTAACAGTTTGCATTATAGAGTTTGTCACTGTTTCCTGTTATATCAGATATTTAACAATACCTTAGCTCCTCAGGGAGTAATATCCATTACAGTCATTTTCTATAAGAGGGATAAGTGCTTTAACAACTCAAAGTACCTTGTTATTACGCATTGAACTTGTTATGTTAGAATGTACACTACCTCAAATTTGGGTTCCCGTAACGATCTGCTACTCAAACGGTCAAATAGGAAGTGATGACTATGCCAAGTCCCAAAAGATGAATCTGACTGCATTAATTTTACAATAAATTTATACATTTGTGTTGACAGCTACGGCTCAAAGCCTAAAAAACTCTAAAGCCTCAATTGAGGAATGGAGCTAGTTACATGTTTGAAGAAATCTGTACATTCATTGATGAATGGGCGTATTAGGAAAAAAAAATGAAAAAAATGTTTTATCTTCTTAGCTGCTTGAAGTACTTGAAATTGCGTGGTGCAGATATCTCAGAGTCTTTTGATGATTAAGGAATCCCATAAACCAGAACTCAAAATCATCTTCTGTAATTACTTGTACATACTTCTGTGATGGTTTTTCCCTATTTTCACTCTCTTTTGCTTTCATTGTCTTACTTATTGGGATCGATACCTGCAATTGTGATCTGGCTTATTAGATTATGCTTTACGTGGATACAAATTAAGAGTTAGAAGAAAAACAGAGAAAATTGGTACCTTATAGTAGATTCTAAGCAACTTTCCAGTTGGAGATAAGAACTTTATTGATCTATCACTGCAGAAAGCAATCTTATCGGTAGAGATGAAGAGAAGGCCTGCTATTGGACCAGCTGTAGTTGATAAATAGCATTGAGAAACATTCAATAGCTCTTCATCATCTTTAACACTAAACTTCTGCTTGAATATTTTCTCCAACCCTCCTACTTGAAGAATTTTTGCTCCAAGGCTCAATTTTCCCTTCAAAGTTTCCGTTAGCTTCGGACTAAGGCTCACTGCAAAATTAAAGTTGAAAATTAAGGACTTTATAATCAGTACTTTCTGTCATACATCTTTATAGTGCTTATTGCACAAAATTTTGTACATCTTGGCTCTCTTTATCTGTTGATGTTTAGATTACCACCTGTGTTTGGCCATGATTTCACTTGCAAATACTGATGTCACTATTTGCAAGTTGATGTTTGGCGCCATATTTATAAATATTGAACTTCAGTATATGAAATAGTGGTAAAATTATTTAAAAACTTGTTGTAGGAATTTTTCTAGTGGGATGATGGTTTTCATTCAGAATGCTTCAACCTTTACTTTTCGAAGTAAATTCATGTCCGCACACAATTTCAACTTCGAAATACTAGTTTTAAACTTAAATAAAATATTGTCTTGGTAAATTTTTGATTTTTCTTTTTAAGTTTTCATCATGAATATAAGTGCTCACCATGCTCGCGGATACCTTGTGCAAGACAGTCCATCCTTTCTCCAAGTTTGTTCATCTTTCTAATTACAGATTTTCCTGCATATTCAAGAATATTTGATTTTAATGATCTCTTCTTCGAGGGTCATTAATATTCTTTATAACTAATACAAGAACAGGTCGATTATTCTTAGAGGAAAATACTCACTTTGCTTTATTTTAGGCAAGTGTTTTGAAGTTGCAGATGGAAGATGGTCTTGGCAAGCAGATAGAGACAGTAGTCTTTTTGGTTGCCGTTCAAATGAGTATACTGCTGAACTCATGGGAACACTCACTTCATTTCTACCGAGTAAGTTCTTCATTGTGACTTCTGATTTTGGAGAGAATGGCTATATTGTGAAGGTAACTGAGATATTATTATGTTTTGGTTGATGGTTTAAGAACATTCCTTGCAGTACTATATATATACGCAGCAGTTTGGGAGAAGTTGATGAATCTTTTAACTACTAACTGTTGCATGAGTCAGCATGGGTCATCAAAATAGAATATTTTTCAATTTGCTGCAAAGGTTTTGAAAATGTCTTCTTTTATCTGTCTTTCTAATTACAGTAAGCTATCTCATGCTGTCTTATTTTATTATCAAGATTTGTGTGCACATGTGGTGTTGTCAAGTTTTGAGTTGGCAGATTTGCTTTCTGATGTAAGCTGCTTTTACAAGTTGAGTAAAAGTAAGAGAAGCTTTTGGTGCATAGTAAAATTATCTCAAGTTAGCTTTATTAGTCTTGTATGATCAAGGTTGACATGATAATGACACGGATTTATATAGGACATTAAAGTTAAGTAGTGGTTGTTGATCATGATTCATGAATGAGTCATCCATGAACTTTGATTTATTGCCCAATAAATCAGGCAAGAGGGAAAAAGTAACCATTCAAATATTTCAACTTGTTACCTTATCTTACCTTTTGTGTCATCTCATCTTGAGGTGTAAAGGCAGGATTTGTAGGCAATTTCTGACTTTATGTGGAGCATACCATACATGCCTGACAAATGATATAATTCTTTTTTACAGTACTGGCGAGGGAGGCTTAGGTGGTGTCATAAGGAACCACAAAGGGGATTGGGTAGTGGGCTTCTGTGCTAAGGAAGCCCATACTACCCCCTTGCAAGCTGAACTCATAGCCCTTAGACAAGGCCTCATTATGGCCATCTCCAACAATCTTGTTCCCCTAGACATTAATCTAGACTCTCTCGAAGCGATAAACATGCTCCATGCAGGAAGCTCCCTCTATAACAACCTAATTTTTGAATGCAGGTCTCTGATGGGAAAACTGGAAGCAGCTCCACCAGCCCACATATTCAGGGAGCAAAACAAAGTTGCTGATATGCTAAGCAAAGAAGGCCTGAAGTGCACTGCTTTTGGAAAACCCAAGTTTTTGATAGTTCCTCCTATGTATGCGAATAATGCTGTTTGGAATGACATCCTAGGAACTACTTTTGTAAGGGGGGAACTAGTGTTTGTAATTTTGTTAATTTTGGGCAACTACTAACCCAAACTGCTACTAATCACGTTGCTTGCAACGGGCCTTCTGTAACTTGATTATATATATATATATATATATATATATATATATTAACTACTAGGTAATTTACCCGCGCTTCGCACGGACATATATAATATTTCTAAGCTTTTGAACAACCTTTCCAATAATCGATTTATATAAGAAAAAAAGAAGTAAATTTTAGTAGGTTTTTAGAACATTTCAATAGAAATAAATGATTTGACATTATCACATATCTCAAGAATTATAAATATATAATTAATGATTAAAAATATCTTGATATCTAATCATTTTTATCTTTTACATATTTTATCATAATATATGTATGATGATATAATTGTCTTGTTAAAATTGAGTGATGTTCGAATGTAGCGATTAAATATCACTTTTTCTATTTTTTTGGAACATGGAAAATATAGAATCTGATAACTTTATGGATAGAATAACTCCATGTGACAAAAAATTTATGTGAAAGTTTTCGACAATCAATATTAGTTATAAATAAGTTAAGACTGTTAAAAAGTGTACACAACAACATAAATAATTTTTTTTAGAAACAATCTACTTGTTTGAGGTCAAATGTTCACCATTTTTCGTTATTGTTACTTTGTTACTCTAACAAAATTTATAGAAGGAGAAAAATAAATTTGAAACAACAACAAAATAATATTGTTGACCCTTTTAGAAATTCATTCTTCAATAAACTGATGCTCTGAAGGCCCTTCTAGATGCTTCATCAATGCAACTTTACGACTTGTTCAGAAATATGTATGTATAATTGTTGCATTATGAAAGTACAAGTAGATAAAAATTTTGGTTTGTAGACTCATTTTAAAGAGATATTCTCGAACAGTAAAAAATTAAAAATGAGTCTAACCTAGATAACTCAAACGCTCAGCAATGACTTGGGACATGAAGGACAACAAATCTATGTTTATAGACTTATCTTTTGTAGTTTAAGATAGTACTTTTATTTAGAGTAGATTTTGTTACATATTCTTCAATGAAGTTTGTCGAAAATAGTCATAACTCACACCAATAATATTTAGAAGAGTTGAATGAGAAGGAAAAAAAAGAAAAAAACATTAAAAGGATGAAATTTTTTGTCCAAGTGAGGTAATATGTCACGCCCCGAGCCTACACCCTGGACGTGGCCGGCACTCGAAGACCATTGCTGGCCCCCAAGCGAACCCTTGGCCTGGCTTTCTTAACTCAGCGAAAACCTAACTCCACAGAATAACTCAATGCAATGAAAGGTCTTAAAACAACCCAACTGATAAAATTTGGCCAAAAAGGCAACTTGAGTCTCAAAATAGAATATTTATACATATATACACAAATGAGAGACTCAATACTAACTGACTGACTGTCTATGAAGCCTCTAAAAATACTGAGATGGATGTTGGGACAGACCCCGTGTAACACCCCAGAAAATTTTCGAACTAAGACCCGAACCTTTATTCGTAGTGGGTGAGATTTTTGCAAGGAATTAAATATTTATTAAGTGTTAAGGTCATTAGATGTAGCACCTTGAGTTCCAAAAAGAATTAAATTGGAAATAACAAAATCTGAAATTTTGTAAGTTAAGCTAAGTATGAGTTTTGGGTCGACTTCAAACGACCATAACTCATAGCTCAGGATGATTTAGGTGTACTACCATATACCGTAGGAAATATATTTGAATTATCTTTCCAACGCCGCCGAGTTTGCTAAGTTTCGAGGTCAGATGAGGGAGATATGACCTTTTGAAGATCGGCTGTCCAGTTAAGGAAAGTTAGCCGAAAATAAAGAGGGGTATTTTGGTCTTTTCCTTACCCAACCAGATTTAATTCATTTTTAGTAATATTTTAAGGGTCTAATACTATTAGGTTCAGTTTTATAATCCTAAAATTGGCCTAGGGTTTTAGTTGAGAGTTCAAGAAGAGAAAAGAAGAGAGAAGAGGAGAAAAGAGGAGAGGATCAAGCGTTCGTCGAGATTCTTGCGTGTTGTAGCAGATTTTCGCCATGAGTTTGATCCCTAAGAGGTATGTAAGCTTCCATAGTGTTGGGTTCTTTCACCCACACGCCAATCATGATTTATTCAGCGTAATTTCGTTCTTGAAATTTAAAGATTAGAGTTCTTGATGAGTTCTTGAAGTTTATTAAGTTTTGAAGTAAGATTCTGCTTAGGTCAACTTTAAACGACCATATCTCTTAGAATATTAAGAGTTACGTGAGCCGTAACCTATCCAATTAAAGGTAATTGAATCTACTTTCCAACCCCACCAATTTCACGTCAATCCAATATCTGAGTAAAAAGTTATGACTATTTTAGTAACCTATACAGTGCTGTTACGAATTAGCCGACGGGAAAATATTGAAAATAATCGGTTTTTGTCTTTTTACCTCCAAGAAAGCCATCAACGAGTTTCTTGACTAATTAAAAAGCTCAAAACAATCAGATTTTCATCTTCCCTCATGAAAATCATAATTTTTGGCTATAGAGATTTTAAGAAACTAACTCGAGAATCTCAAGAAAGGTCTTCATGATTGTTTACCTTCAAGCTAGGGTTTCAAGGCTTCTAATCAAGTTCTTCTTCAAGATTCTTCAAGAATCTTGTTCTTCTAGGTATGTAAGGCTATCATAGTGTTGTACTAGTTCATCCTCACGCCCTACATCTACTTTCAAATCAGAAAAAGAGTAATATAGGATACTTTCTCTAGATTTGAGTATTCTTGAGATAAGTTGATTTTGAGTTCTTGAATTCATATTTCTTTTAAAAGTTCTATTCCTAATTATCGAATAGCTATATTATTACTGAGATCCTTCATATCATGAATCATAACTCTTGAATTCATAATTCAAATTCAAGAGAGAGTTAAGAGTAGAGTTCAAGAAAGCCTTTGAGTTCAATTGTGAACCCTTTGAGATCAACTATCGATTTGAACTAAGTTTTGAGGAAGTAAGTCATAGAATGAGAAGAGTCACATACATGAGTTTCATAATGTTATTTAGACCATCGAGTGGAGTTGTTTCATGCCCATAATTTCCGCATGAACTTCGTAAGCTGAGTGTCTTTGAGAGGAGTAGTATCTTCAAGTCCTAAGTCTTGAGTATTGAGTTCCTAATCCCCTTTGAGATTATATTTCTAAGCATGGGACTATTACATGTTACCCATAAAGTCTTTGAGTTGAATTGTTCATGCCCATAATTCCGCATGAATCCTATAAGTCAAGCAGTCTTGAGAAGAGAAGTATCGAGTCCTTGAGTTGAGTCGTTCATGGTCATAATTCCGCATGAACCCTCTGAGTTGAACATTCTTGAAATGAGTAGTATTATTGAAGTTCTTGAGTTCCAAGTATTTAAGTTTTATCTGTGGTTATTGAAAACCTTGCATTGAGTCATTCATGTCCATCATTCGACATGAACCACATTTTAAGAAGTCTTTTACAAATGTTTTACCTTTGTTTTAAGACTTAAGTTTTGAGTTCAGTAAAGAGTGAAGAGTAAAGTTTGAAGTCCTTTTCTTCAAAAGTATATGGGGACTAAGTATTCCCAAAGAGTTTATAAATGTTTTCACATTTAAATAAGAGCGGAAACTGAGATTTCCAAAGGGCCTTCAGGCTAGTTTTCAGAAAAGAGTAATAGCTTTCTAAATGAAGCAAGCAGGGAAACTGAGATTTCCAAGATAGCCTTTGAGCTAAGTTTTTGAGCAATTATCTCAAATCAGCAGAAAAAAGTATGTTTTTAAAACATAAGAGCTAGTATATTTTGGGAGTAGTATTGAGCACCGATATGGGGGAGAGTTCAGACAACTCACAGCCCCCATAAACCATGTAGCCATCATGGGTAGAAAAGGGTCATACTTTTTAGATGAATCCTTTTCACATAGACTAGTGGATCCATTAGTAGTTCAGGTCCTATACCTTTGGCCGGGTATAGGATGCGCTGGCAGCGTGAGGTAGATCGCTGTATCATCACTATAGCTCTTATGTGATGGTTGTCGGTTAGAGAAACTCCCACAAAAGTTATTGTATTTTTATATACATCAGTTTATTGTATTTTTATATACATTTCAGAGTTATGTTGTATCCTTGCATACACACAGATTTGACAACATGTTTTTAAACAGTTTGTTTCTTTATATTGCACTTGTTTTAAATTGCTTATATTGAAATGAGTTCAGTCATATTTAGTTGATTATTCAAATTTGAATATCCAGAGTTGAGTATCCAGAGTCGAATATCATATATTTGAGTCGAATATCATATCCTTGAGTTGAGTATCTAATCTCTGAGTTGAGTATCTTATCCTTGAGTACTTCTGAGTTGAGTAAGATTGAAAACAGGCAAGTATGTTTCCTTTTTATCAAGTTTCAAGCTTATGTTTATGTTTTAGAATTCCCCTTACATGCTCGTACATTCCACGTACTGAGCCATTTGGCCTGCATCTTTTCATGATGCAGACACAGGTATTCAGGATCATCAACAGGAGCTTCGTTGATACATCCAAGAGTTCGAGTTAGCTATGGTTAGCCTCCTTGCTTTCGGAGGATTTCATTTACCTTTCAGTTATATCAGTTGTTAGGATGTCGTGGGTCTTGTCCCGACTTCCATCTTTATCAGTTAGAGGCTTCATAGATAGTCAGTACAGTTGAGAAGTCTGTATCATTTATTTTATTAAATGTTTTAAAGACTAAAGTTGCCTTTTTATGGCGAGTTGTATATATTTTATTATACAGAGTTTTCTCTGGACTTAAAGTTTATATATAAGTTTTATGAACTTTTATTTCAGTTTTTAAGCTTTGTATGCTTGAATCAGTTTTCCGCTTGTAGTCAGCCAGGATGAGGGTTCGCTTGGGGACCAGCAATGGTCTTCGAGTGCCGGCCACGTCCAGGGTGTAGGCTCGGGTCGTGACACCCCGCAACATCCTAATAAAACTAAAACTAAGAGAACAAAATAACCGAGTCCTCCGGAGAGCAAAGAGGCACACCACTGACTCTGGAGTACTCAACTGGATCAACGGCGTGCTGGATGTTGATTATGGGTACCTGCGTCTGCATCATAATAAGATGCAGGCCAACTGGCATCAGTATATGGAATGTACGAGTATGCGAGCTGAAAAGCTAAACCACAAGTTAAACTTGAAAGGAGTACAAGAGAACACTTACCTTGGCTTTGTTCGACTCATGAATAACCGAACTCAATATAAAGCAATAAGACACATGCAATATATAAATAGCTTGTAAAATAGTGTAAACAACTTAGCTCGTTAATGATAAAACAATAACAACTCAACTTTGTTTATATAAAAGTAATATAACTTTTGTGGGAGATTCTTTAACTGACAACTACCACTATGAGCCCTAGTGATGATACAACGTTTTACCTCATGTTGCCCAAGGACCATCCTATACCTTGCCGTGATATAGGACCTTACTTTACTTAGTGGATCCACTAGCTTAATCTTACGTGATCATCTAAAAAGAATGACCCGTCAAGTCCCATGTTGGCTACATGGTTCTTATGGAGAGTTGAGTTAATATGAACTCGCTTCCCCAATTCGGTGCTCAATACTACTCCCAAAAATACTTTGGCTCATATGTGTTTTAAACACATCTTTCTTTAGTTGAGATAATTACTCAAAATCTAGCCCAAAGGCTCTTTTGGAAACCATTGTTCCTTCTTACTCAAATGTGAAAACATTTATAAACTTCTTTGGGAATACTTAGTTCCCTAATAACTTTTGAGAAATGAACTCAACTTTATACTTTTGACTTAACTTGAAACTTGAGACTCTTTACTTAACTTGAAACTTGAGCTTTAAAATGAAGTTAAAACGTTCAATAAAGACTCTTGAAACACTTTAAAGACTTGCTTTGACTTGCTTCTTAACTTCTAAACTTGACTCTTAACTTCACTTGACTTTGATCCTAACTTCCCTCGAATTGGATTATGGATTCAAGGGTAATGATCTCATGTTTATGGATGAGTTCTTGACGTTTAGATGTACCTTGGAGTGTTGAAAACAACTAGAAAACATAGGTACATTATTACGGAACACATACGAAAAAGAGGGGAGAGAATGGGGAGAACTGGCGTCCTTGGCACTCTGAGAGGCGCGGGGCGCCAACCCTCGAAGCTCAGAAGGCCTGGTGGGGTACGCTGGCAGGCGTGACGCGCCACCCCTTTCCCCTGAAAACTCGACTTTTCTCCTTTGTTTTTCCAACTCTAAACCTTCCCAACTTCTAAGTTTCCTGCCCCAAACACTTAATATCATAAAACCCCTCAACATACACTAGATTCAACTCGAAATCACAACCGGAAACATACACCAAACCAACAAGAGGCTTCAACAAACACAACCACAAACTTCAACAACACAATCAATCTTTTCTCGGAATTAAAACGAGTTTGGCGTGAGGGGGATTGAACCAACCCAACACTATGAACTCACATACCTGAATAGGGATCACCCCCGACGAAAACCACGACGAAATCCTTGCTTGTTCTTCTCTTTCTCCTCTTCTTCTCCTCTTCACTCACAAACCCTCACTCTCACTCTTTTAAAAAGGGAAAAACTGATCTAAAAACCAGTCTAACACATTAATATAACCAAAAGAATTGGTTAGGGAAAAGACCAAAATACCCTTAAAATTTCGGGTGAACTTTCCTTACCAACAGGCCAACTTCGAAAGGGAATAACTCACTCATACGAACTCGGAATTGAGCAAACTCAGCGGAGTTGGAAAGATCATTCCACTAGCTTCACAAACATAACTGGAACTACACCTAAATCATCCTGAGCTAGGAGTTATGACTGTTCAAAGTTGACCAAAAACTCACTTTTGCCCATACTTAAATCAAATTTCTAGATTTTGAATTCATTCCAAAAATGACTTTCAATTTCCAGCTTCTTCATAGTTATATCAACTTACACGATGTTACATAATATACATACCAAACAAAAAATAATCAATATAAGTTTAAGGAAACAACAAAATAGCGAGAAAAAATAAACATTAAAGGGAGTAAACTATGAGATATCCAATGATGATAACAAATTATTCTAACCAGAAAAGTTCCTATGTTTTGGAATAACATACCACAAAAAAATTGACTAACAGTTCAATCAACTTTCAATCCTTAAAGTACTCATAATATCCACTGATAAAATTTTAAAAAAATAAATAACAACATAAAAACCAAAAGATATGGGCATGCAAAGTTATTAACTCTCAGAGGATTTTTTAAAGAACACAAAATTGCATCCTTGTATGTGAAGGAATGATGTTGTTGATGAAGAAATTATAGATTTGTAAGGGCTCTTTTTATTTTACCTTCTACAATTTCAGTAGAGAAAACTTGCTTGAATACCCAAATAACGTTTGTTATTTAATCTATAGTAACAAATACTTGTAAGAATAACTTTGCATAAACATAAGCAACAAAGTTTAAAGCATGTACTCAAAAACAACAATTAATAATATAAGCATAAATTAATGAATGTAAAAAACATACTAGGATCTTCAAAAATAGAAGGCATAATACATAAAGAGGACCTTTAACTTGGCATCAATTCACAACTATGACCCTAAACTTTGCCAGTGCACAAGTAGGCACTTTAACTATCACAAATTTAAACAATTAAACACTCGTATATCCCAGGCAAAGTGCGTGATATACAAATGCTTCTACGTGGCTGCCAACTAATTAAAATAAATACACGTGGATTTTTCAATTAAAAAACTGAAAATAAAAACAAAATAAATAGGCATAATACATAAAAAGGACCTTTAACTTGGCATCAATTCACAACTATGACCCTAAACTTTGCCAATGCACAAATAGGCACTTTAACTATCACAAATTTAAACAATTAAACACTCGTATATCCCAGGCAAAGTGCGTGATATACAAATGCTTCTACATGGCTACCAACTAATTAAAATAAATACACGTGAATTTTTCAATTAAAAAACTGAAAATAAAAACAAAATAAATATCAATTAACAACTCTGACCCTATGCTTTAATGGAGAACAACGTTTTCCTCTTTCTTCTCTACAAAATCCTAACCTAAGTTCCTACATTTCATCCTTCGAATCAAAGGTAAAATTGTTCAAGAAATTGTGAAGAAAGGGAGGAAAATGGCAAAAAGCTGTTGAAGAAATTAGAAAGAAGAGAGTAAAGTGAGATATATATATATATATGAAAGAGATTCATTAAGGGTAGAAGAGTCATTTAGCCTTCTTTTTACTATTGGGGGCCTCTATTTTTATCACTGACGCGCCTAATTGAAGTGTGTTTCATGCACTTTGCCATGTAGGATTAGAGTGTTTAATTGTTAAATTTTTGGATAGTTGAAGTGCCTACTTGTGCACTAGCAAACTTTAAGGTCATAGTTGTGAATTGATGCCAAGTTAAAGGTCCTCTTTATGTATTATGCCAAAATAGAATGAAACAAAATGGTAAAAATCGAGCCCATTGAATGCACATTGTCCCTTTAAGTAAATTATTCCCTTCTAGTACCCGATGTTTAAAGGAATAGAACCTCTCAAGATAGAACGATTCTATTCACAGTGTATTGATACAAAAACAATGGTGTCAGTGAGCCATTCAACAGGAGCAAACTACACAAATATTTAATTGTCCAGAAGAAGAAGAAGTTCAAAATTTTCGTTGTTTTAAAATGAGAGGTAAGTCCTCTGTTTATAGACAACAAAGAGTAGTGTAAACAAATGATTATTGTCTCTTATCGGAAAGGTTACAACTCTTTGAAAAAGTTACAACCCTTCGGAAAGGTCACAACCTTTCATAAAAGTGACAAATCTTCATAAAAGTCACATCTTTTCGGAAAGGTTACAATTCTTTGGAAAAGTTACAACCCTTCGGAAAAGTCACAACCTTTCATAAAAGGCACAACTTTTCATAAAAGTGGCAACTCTTCATAAAAGTCACAACTTTTCAAGAAAGGGGAAGGCTAGTTTTGGGAATAAAATAAATTAAAAAGGAATCTTGGTTTGTGATGGCGCCACGTAGGCGGGATTAGGGTTCTCTTTTATATATATATATATGATCCTTTTGACAAAAAAAAATGATATAATTATTTTTTTGAGTGATTTAACTTATTTTCTTCTTGACCAACTTTTTCCTTCGAAAAATCATGAGAGAAATGTCAAGTATTTTTAGAAGGTAATTTAAGAACAAAAAGTGATTGTATTTTCTGTTAGAAAAATAGGAAACAACATGGAAAAAGAAAGAGTGCCTAGTATATTGCAAGCTATCTTATGCTAACTTTTCGGAGAAGTCAATATTCTTCTCAGACAGATGTTTGTTCAATTTAAGCCCTCCAAATATTACAAACTTACTCAGAAACCATTCTTCTTGTGAGTTTACTGGTGGATAAGTACAAAGAATGGTAAAGGGACTTACATATGGTGTCTGCTGACTTAGAAAAGACGTAAGATATAGTCTCGAGGGAAGTCCTATGTAGATGTTGGGAGGCCAAAAGTGTAAGTGGCTTATATTAGGTGATGAAAGACATAAATAATAGAGCCAAGACTCGGGTAAGAATAGTGGGAGCAGACTCAGAGCACTTTCTAGTCGAGATGGTGTTGCACCAGGGATCAACACTTAACTCGTTTCTATTTTCCTTGGTGATTGATGAATTGATGCAGCATATTCATGGTGAGGTGTGATGATGTATATTATTGGTATATGACATAGTACTGATTGATGAGACTCATGGCCGAGTAAACATTTGGTTGGAGGTGTAGAGACAAACTCTAGAGTCTAAGGGGTCCATGTTAAATTGGAACAAAATAGAATATTTGGGGTGCAAATTCAGTGATGCAGTGCATGAGGTAAGCACGGAACTAAGGCTTGATATACAGACTATCCCCAAGAGAGAAATTTTAAGTATTTTGGGTCTTTTATCTAAGGAAATGGGGAGATCAACAATGATGTCACACATCATATTGGTGCGATGGGGAAGATATCGAGGCTTGCCTCCAGAGTCTTGTGTGATGAAAAGGTACTATCAAAACTTAAAGGTAAGTTCTATAGAGGGGTGGTTAGACTGACTTTGTTGTATGAGTAGCGTTTTGGTTAGTCAAGAACTCTCATGCTAAGAAGATGCAAGTTGCGAAAATGAGAATGTTGAGATGGATGTGTGGGCATACTATGAGCGATAAATTAGGAATGAGGATATCAGGGACAAGGTGGGAGTGACCTCAATGGTGAAGAAGATGAGGGAAACAAGACTAAGATAGTTTGGACATGTGAAAAGGAGATGTGTATATGCCCCAGTGAAGAGGTGTGAGAAGTTGGATATAGTGGGTTCGAGGAGAGGTATAGGTAGACCAAAGAAGTATTGGGGAGAGCTGATCAGATAGGACATAGTGCAACTCCAACTTACTGAAGACATGACCTTAGATAGGAGGGTATGAAGGTCGCAAATTAGGGTAGAATGTTAGTAGGTTGTAGAGCATTATCTTGCTTCTCGATAGGATTAGGCTGGTGGTAGTCTGAAGCACCATGTCCGTCGTATTAGTCTTATTCATGTAGATTGTTGCTTTTGTTATCAGTTACCAATTACCATCTGTTATTTATTGTGTTTCTATTATCAAGGGGCTCTCCCATTGTTGGGAACTTGCCATAATATTTTAAATATTTCTTTCGAGGAGCATTATGATCTGCTAGGAAGTGATGACTATGCCAAGTACCAAAAGATAAATTAACCTTCTGACTGCATTACTTTTACAATAAGTCTATACATTCGTGTTAACAGCTACGGCTCAAAGACTAAGAAACCTAAAATCTCCATTGAACAATGGAGCTAATTACAAGTTTGAAGAGATCTGTACATTCATTTTGCATCAACATTTTACATTGATGAATGGGTGTAATAAGAAAAAAAATGAAAAAAGAAAGGAAAATATTTTGTCTTCTTAGCTGCTTGAAGTACTTGAAATTGC
Organism: Solanum verrucosum; assembly: GCF_900185275.1. Classification (NCBI taxonomy): domain Eukaryota; kingdom Viridiplantae; phylum Streptophyta; class Magnoliopsida; order Solanales; family Solanaceae; genus Solanum; species Solanum verrucosum. The sequence continues at coordinate 6,484,745 of NW_026019988.1, forward strand.
CTGGTGCAGATATCTCAGAGTCTTTTGATGATTAAGGAATCCCATAAACCAGAACTCAAAATCATCCTCTGTAATTACTTGTATATACTTCTGTGATGGTTTTTCCCTATTTTCACTCTCTTTTGCTTTCATTGTCTTACTTATTGGGATCGATACCTGCAATTGTGAACCGGCTTATTAGATTATGCTTTACGTGGATACAAATTTAAGAGTCGGAAGAAAAAACGAGAAAAGTGGTACCTTATAGTAGATTCTAAGCAACTTTCCAGTTGGAGATAAGAACTTTATTAATCTCTCACTGCAGAAAGCAATCTTATCGGTAGAGATGAAGAGGAGGCCTGCTATTGGACCATCTGTCGTTGATAAATAGCATTGAGAAACATTCAATAGCTCTTCATCATCTTTAACTCTAAACTTCTGCTTGAATATTTTCTCCAACCCTCCTACTTGAAGAATTTTTGCTCCAAGGCTCAATTTTCCCTTCACAGTTTCCGTTAGCTTCGGGCTAAGGCTCACTGCACATTTAAAGTTGAAATATTAAGGACTTCACACCAGTACTTTCTGTCATGCATGTAAATAGTGCTTATTGCACAAAATTTTGTACATCTTGACTCCCTTTATCTGTTGTCATGAGACTTACACTTATGTATTGCCATTATTGACTTGCAAAAACTGTTGTCATTATTTGCAAGTTGATGTTTGGCGCCATATTTATAAATATTGAATATCAGTGTTTGAAATAGTCATAAAATTATTTTAAAACTTATTTTAGGAATTTTTCTAGTGAGATGATTGTTTTCAATCACAATACTTCAACTTTGTCGTTTCTAAGTAAACTCATGTCTGCACACAATTTCAACTTCGAAATACTAGTTTTTAACTTAAATAAATATAAGTGCTCACCATACTCGCGGATGCCTTGTGCAAGACAGTCCATCCTTTCTCCAAGTTTGTTCATCTTACTAATTACAGATTTTCCTGCATATTCAAGAATATTTAATTTTAATGATCTATTCTTAGAGGTTCATTAATACTCTTTATAACTTATAAAAGAACAAGTTGATTATTCTTCGAGGGAAAATACTCACTTTTCTTTATTTTAGGAAAGTGTTTTGAAGTTGCAGATGAAAGATGGTCTTGGCAGGCAGAGAGAGACAGTAATCTTTTTTGCTGCCGTTCAAATGAGCATACTGCTGAACTCATGGGAACACCAACCTCATTTCCACTGAGAAAGTTCTTCATTGTGACTTCTGATTTTGAAGAGATTTGCTATATTGTGAAGGTAACTGAGATATTATTATGTTTTTGTTGATGGTTTAAGAACATTCCTTGCAGCACTATATATATACACAGCAGTTTGGGACAAGTTGATGAATCTTTTAACTACTAGTGGTGCATGAGTCAGCTAGGGTCATCAAAGTAGAATATTTCTCAATTTAAAATGTCTTCTTTTATCTGTCTTTTTAATTACAGTAAACTATCTCATGCTGTCTTAGTTTATTATCAAGATTTGTGTGCACATGTGGTATTGTCAACTTTTGAGTTGGAAGATTTTCTTTATGATGTAAGCTGCTTTTACAAGTTGAGTAAAAGTAAGAGAAGGCTGTTGGTGCATAGTAAAATTATTAGTCTTGTATGACTAAGGTTGACAAGATAATGACACGGATTTATATATGACATTACAGTTAAGTGGTGGTTGTGGGTCATGAATGAGTCATCCATGAACGTTGATTTGTTGCTTAATAAATCAGGCAAAGGAAAAAGAGGATCCATTCAAATATTTCAATCTGTTACATAGGGCCAACAGTTCTAGATTATATTAGCTTCTCTTAAAAGGCAGTTACCTTATCTTGCCCTTTTTATCATCTCATCTTGATGTGTAAAGGCAGGATTTGTAGGCCATTTCTGACTTTATGTGGAACATACCATACATGCATGACAAATGATATTATAGTTTTTGAGTAATCTTCTTGACCAACTTTTGCTTTTGAAAAATCATGAGAGAAATGCCAAGTATTTTTAGAAGGTAATTTAAGAACAAAAAGTGATTGTATTTTCTGTTAGGAAAATAGGGAAAAACATTGAAAAAGAAAGAGTGCCTAGTATATTGCAAGCTATCTTACGCTTACTTTTCAGGGAAGTCTTTCTCTGTTACAAACAGATGTGTGTTCAATTTAATCCCTTCACATATTACCAACTTACTCAGAAGCCATTCATCTTGTGAGATAACTACAGGGAGGAGAAGTTTAGGAATGGAAGAGGGACTTACATATCGTCCCAAGGGAAGTCCTATGTAGATGTCGGGAGGCTAAAGGTGTCTTGGGGGCTTACATTAAGACAATGGAGGACATGTATAATAGAGCCCTGACTCGGGTAAGAAAAGTGGGAGACATGTGGCTTAAAGATGAGTTTCCGAGCTTTTATGGGATATCTTGTCAAATGGAGCCTCTCAACTGGGGGGAATGCTTTCTATTCGGCCTTTGATTCGATGATGCCTGTCTCATTGTGGTAGAATAGTACTCCACCATCCGATCTGTGTCCCTGTCAGTGACAGCGGCTGATTGCTTAATCTTATCGGGGTTTTTTACTTCCCTTCCTCTCCCCTGTTCTGTAGAGCGGTTTATCCCTGACTATCTGAAGGGAAGATTTTTCTCTTCTCTATAAAGACACTCGGAACGCAGTTTGATCACAATCAATGGGAATAATATAACATGAAGATAGGACACATTAATATTCACAAACAAAGACAATACTGAAAGGGCACCTCTGTTGCGCTGTACTGATTGCTTTGAAACCTATTCGGATGGTACGAGATATGATACACTTTGCTTTCTTGTTGTGTGAAAGTGCTTGAGTGACTGTCGGGAAAGTTTTTAGCGGGGAGTGGTAGTCCAACAGATGTCCCCGGGGACACAAGGGGAAGTAGCGTTTTAGGATTTGAGGTTCAGGAGAGCTTTCCAGTATTGGGAGGTGAATGAGTTTGAAAGGATGTTACTGTTACTGCATCAGCATTGCGAGGCAGTTGACAGGCCCCATCCGACGAGATGAAAGTTGGGAAACGATGGTGTTTTTTCTGTCAAGCCTTCTATTAGAAGCTTTTATTGAGAGTTGAGGAGGGTTTTCCTGTTAAGTCTATTCGGATTCCCAAGGTTCCGAGGAAGGTGTGCTTTTTCACTTTGTTAGCTGCTAGAGGGGTGATCTTGACGTCGAAGAGCCTTAGGAAAACAAAAGTTATTTGCATCAGCTGGTATTACTTATGCAAGGAGGCGGGCGAAGACGTAAATCATCTTCTGCTACATTGTAGCTACGCCACGAGACTGTGGTGGGACATGTTCAGCTGGTTTGTAATGTCATGGGCAATTCCAAGAATTGTGAAAGATTTGTTGTTTTACTGGAAATCTGGAAGAAGCAGGAGAAAGTGCAGGGCATAGAATGTTGTTCCTACGGCATTAATCGAGTTTTTGGCTGTTGAGGAGTAGTCTCCGATCCCTTATTTGTTTTTTTTTTGCACCCATGTAGTTACGGGCTGTATAGAGCATTGGGTGTCTTTTGTATAGAACCATATCTTTGTGTAGGTCCTTCACTGGTAGGTATACCTCTTGTATATGGCCTTTTTGGCCTTGTTAATAATGAAAATTTTTACCAGATAAAAATAAATAAATAAATTATATCAAATCACAAGGTTCTCATGATCTCTAAGAGATTGATTAGACTTTAAGAGATTGATTAGATTCTATATAAAGGAGAAAAACATATTTATCCCCCAATTCGACTACCCATCCAAGAGCATTTGGATAATCTCTTTTGACAGCTCAATCCTCACAGTATTAATTATGCGAATTAGACCTAAGAAATTCTTGAGGTGAAAAATATCAAGGGGGCTCCCCTTGTTGGAAACTTTCCATAATATCTTAATATGTCTTTCGAGAAACAGTGCGATTTGCTAGGAAGTGATCATGATGCGAAGTCCCAAAAGATGAATTAGCCTTCTGACTGCATTACTTTCACAATAAGTCTATACATTTGTGTTAACAGCTCAAAGCCTAAAACACCGAAAATCTCCTTTGAGCGAAGGAGCTAACTACAAGTTTGAACAGATCTGTACATTCGTTTTGCATCAACATTTTATATTGATGAATGCAAGTAAGAAGAAAAAAAAAGAAAAAAAAAAGAAAAGAGAATGGAAAATATGTTGTCTTCTTAGCTGCTTGAAGTACTTGAAATTGCCTGGTGCAGATATCTCAGAGTCCTTTGATGATTAAGGAATCCCATAAACCAGAACTCAAAATCATCCTCTGTAATTATTTCTATATACTTCTGTGATGGCTTTTCCCTATTTTCACTCTCTTTTGCTTTCATTGTCTTACTTATTGGGATCGATACCTGCAATTGTGAACCGGCTTATTAGATTATGCTTTACGTGGATACAAAATTAAGAGTTAGAAGAAAAACGGAGCAGAGTGGTACCTTATAGTAGATTCTAAGCAACTTTCCAGTTGGAGATAAGAGCTTTATTGATCTCTCACTGCAGAAAGCAATCTTATCGGTAGAGATGAAGAGAAGGCCTGCTATTGGACCAGCTGTCGTTGATAAATAGCATTGAGAAACATTCAATAGCTCTTCATCATCTTTAACTGTAAACTTCTGCTTGAATATTTTCTCCAACCCTCCTACTTGAAGAATTTTTGCTCCAAGGCTCAATTTTCCCTTCACAGTGTCCGTTAGCTTCGGACTAAGGCTCACTGCACAATTAAAGTTGAAACATTAAGGGCTTCACATCAGAACTTTCTTTCATACATGTATTAGTGCTTATTGCACAAAATTTTGTATATCTTGACTCCCTTTATCTGTTATTCATTAGATTTACACTAGTGTATTGCCATGATTTGTCTTGCAAAAACTGATGTCATTATTTGCAAGTTGATGTTTGGCGCCATATTTATAAATATTGAACTTCAGTATTTGAAATAGTCATTAAACTATTTAAGAACTTGTTTTAGGAATTTTTCTTGTGAGGTGATGGTTTTCATTCACAATACTTCAACTTTGTCTTTTCTAAGTAAACTCATGTCCGCACACAATTTCAACTTCGAAATACTAGTTTTTAACTTAAATAAAATATTGTAAATTTTCGATTGTTCATTTTAAGTTTTCATCATGAATATAAGTGCTCACCATGCTCGCGGATGCCTTGTGCAAGACAGTCCATCCTTTCTCCAAGTTTGTTCACCTTACTAATTACAGATTTTCCTGCATATTCAAGAATATTTGATTTTAATGATCTCTTCTTCGAGGGTCATTAATACTCTTTATAACTAATACAAGAACAAGTCGATTATTCTTCGAGGGAAAATACTCACTTTGCTTTATTTTAGGCAAGTGTTTTGAAGTTGCAGATGGAAGATGGTCTTGGCAAGCAGATAGAGACAGTAGTCTTTTTTGCTGCCGTTCAAATGAGTATACTGCTGAACTCATGGGAACACCCACCTCATTTCTACCGAGTAAGTTCTTCATTGTGACTTCTGATTTTGAAGAGAATTGATATATTATGAAGGTAACTGAGATATTATTATGTTTTGGTTAATGGTTTGATAACATTCCTTGCAGCACTATATATATAGACAGCAGTTTGGGCAAAGTTGATGAATCTTTTAACTACTAACTGTTGCATGAGTCAGCTATGGGTCATCAAAATAGAATATTTAAAATGTCTTCTTTTACCTGTCTTTTTAATTACAGTAAACTATCTCATGTTGTCTTATTTTATTATCAAGATTTGTGTTGCACATGTGGTGTTGTCAACTTTTGAGTTGGAAGATTTGCTTTATGATGTAAGCTGCTTTTACAAAGTTGAGTAAAAGTAAGACAAGGCTTTTGGTGCATAGTAAAATTATTAGTCTTGTATGACAAAGGTTAACAAGATGATGACACGGATTTATATATGACATTAAAGTTAAGTAGTGGTTGTGGATCATGAATGAGTCATCCATGAACTTTGATTTGTTGCTTACTAAATCAGGCAAAGGAAAAAGAGGATCCATTCAAATATTTCAATCTGTTACATAGGGCCAACAGTTCTAGATTATATTAGCTTCTCTTATAAGGCAGTTACCTTATCTTACCTTTTTTGTCATCTCATTGTGCTTATAGTGCTAACCAACGGCGAGGGCTGCTGGGTTGACATTGACATTGAGAGTTTCCGATAACGAATGCCATCTTCTTCTGCCTTTCCTCCCAACTCTTTTGTCTTAAGAACACTGGTTTTATGAATGAGTCATTACCCTTCTCCAACCCTGACTGCCCAACCTGAGAGTTGACAGCTAATGCGTTCCACTTATTTAAATGGGTTCAATGGTCGGTCCATGATCCCTGGATGCCGAAGGCGTCCTTGGGGTGATCTCATAGTTCCTACACTGTGGAGATGATGGGGTCGGTCTATGGATATTCCTTCCTTTTCTTTTGCTGCATTCGCTCAAAGGGTTGAAGGGAGATAGTGCATCAAGCTTTTCACAAGGGACAACTTGATCTTCTTTACACGGGTACAAGGACCGTAATCACAACTTTCTTCCTTGGCTATCAAATCTTTAGTGTTGCGATTGCTGCACAAGGCCTGCGGTCGCAACACAGGTATCTCAGATACACAACTATAATTTTTTTTCACTTCTCTAGATTCTCTGTGCAAGAAGATGTATCTCCCTCATTTCTTCCCGTCGTCAAGGTAAGTCATTTTAACTTGATTGAAGCTACACCTAATATAATAACACATGATCTAACTCTCAAATCTTAGATTTTCGGTTGGATTTCCTATTCAGCCAAAACTTCATTCCCGACTTGAGATTTGAACTATTGAGGCAATTGGAGATATTTGACAGTACCAAACGGTTAAGACGCTCTTTATAACTTATGAGCAGTGTGAATATGCTATGGAGATGATATGAAGGGGATGGATGAAAGAGGCTTAAGCATGTTAAGTTCATGCATGTAGAGTAGTGGAGTATTTTTCTCGTTACTGTTCCAATGTTCAGCCGAATACTTTAGCTGAAGATGGAAATCTCCTTGAGTTTCAATTGGTGCTAAGGGTTAGATGCTAAGTGCTTTTCCAATGGCGTAATTGAATTGATCAACGCCCTCTTATATATTCTGATGAATTACAACAACAACGTTAACATACCCGGTGTGATCCCACCTGTGGGGTCTGGGGAGGTTGGGGTGTACGTAGACCTTACTCCTACCTTGTGTGAGGTAGGGTGACTGTTTCCAATAAATATTTTGAATTGACAAAGGTATTATATTTTACAGAGAGATTCTCAAGCAGAACTTGGGCTAGACTTGGTATTAATTATGCAAATTTTGCCTAAATGTTTCTCCAGGTGAAAAGGAAAATGAAGGGGAGCTCCCTTTGTTTGAACTTTAGCATAATATTTTAAATGTGTCTCTCGAGGAGCATTGCGATCTGCTACTCAAATGTTCACTTAGGAAGTGATGACTATGTCAAGTCCCGGAAGGTGAATTAGCCTTCTGACTGCATTAGTTTTACAATAAGTTTATACATTTGTGTTGACAGCTACAGCTCAAAGCCTAAAGCCTCCTTTAATGGAGCTAATGACAAGTTCGAAAAGATCTGTACATTCATTTTTGAATCAACATATTACATTGATGAATGGGCTTATTAGGAAACAAAATGAAATAAAAAAAGAAAAAATTATCTTCTTCTGTAAGTACTGGTATATACTTAAGGAATCCCATAAACCAGAACTCAAAATCATCTTCTGTGGTGGCTTTTCCCTATTTTCACTTTCTTTTGCTTTCATTATCTTACTTATTGGGATCGATACCTGCAATTGTGAACCGGCCTATTAGATTATGCTTTACGTGGCTAGAAAATTAAGAGTTGAAGGAAAAATGGAACAGAGTGGTACCTTGTAGTAGATTCTAAGCAACTTTCTTGTTGGAGATATGAGCTTTATTGATCTCACTGCAGAAAGCAATCTTATCGGTAGGGATGAAGAGAAGGCCTGCTATTAGACCAGCTGTAGTTGATAAAATAGGATTGAGAAACCTTTAATAACTTTTCATCATTTCTAACACTAAACTTCTGCTTGAATATCTTCTCCAACTTGAAGAATTTTCGCTCCGAGGCTCAATTTTCCCTTCACAGTTTCCGTTAGCTTCGGGCTAAGGCTCACTGCACCATGGAAGTTGAGACATTAATGACTTTAGAATTGATTCTTTCTATCATATATACATGTAAATTGTGATTCTTGCATGAATTGTGGGACTTCATGACTAACTTCTCTGTATTCTTTAGGCTTACGATGAATTCTGGAGTAGTGACTTTTATGAAAAAGATATGACTTTTATGAAACGTTGTGACCTTTCTGAAGAGTTGTAACTTTTCCAATGAGTTGTGACCCTTTCGACAAGGCACAATAAGAATTTGTTCACACTACCATTTGTTGTCTATAATTAGAGGGATCCTGTCACTATTATTTGTAGGGTTTTTTTTCCGTTATAGGGTAGTCAAATTCAAATTCATTAATTAAGCTTCTTATGAAGTTTGTTTCATTCTTCAAAGTTTTCTTCCTCCAATTTCATGGAGTTTAATCTTTACTATAAGTCATAGTGATTCATGTAACATTGGTAATTCCTTTTTTCTATCTTGGTGACTTTCTTTTACCTCTGTTAAAAAATTTCAGCAAGGATGATTGAAAATTGATCTTCTCTTTTGTCCCTTTCTACAAGTTTCTTCATATAAACAATGAAAATTGATTTTCATTGTAATGCGACATTACTACTCTTGGACCTCTCCGCCCACAACTCATAACGCTTTTGAAATGGTTGAATTCATTGCATTTGGTTCTTTAGTAAACAAATCTTTTATTTCTGCCACTATTATTTGTAGATTTTTTTTCAATAAGGCAGTCAAATACATATACATTTATTAAGTTTCTTATGAAGTGTGTTCCATTTCTCAAAGCTTTCTTCCTCCTATTTTATGAAGCTTAATCTTTTACCGTAAGTCATAGTGATTCATGTATCCCTTGCAATTTCTTTTTGCTATTTTTGTAACTTTTTTTTTGAACTCTGTTAAAAATTCCAATGAGAATGATTGAAGATTTATCTTCTCTTTTGTCCCTTTTTACAGGTTTCTTCATACACTTTTCGGGTAAATTGCTTGTGGATTGTGTTATATTTGATAGCATACAACAATAAATATGTGATTACTAATATGGAACCAATGATGATGTTTGTTAAAAGAACCAAACAGATTGATCTCTTGCTTGTCACAGTTAGTATATTATTTTGATTGTTTTTTCTTAGGTACAAACATTTTGTATGGATTGAGGTATACATATTATCGTCTCTATTGAAGAAAATTACTGAATTTTTTCCAGCAGATAATGAAAAAAAAAAAAAAAAAAAAACAAAAGCTCAAAAAAAAAAACTCATAAAAAAAACTTGGTTTATTATCAGTTCCTTCCAAGACTCTCCAAGTAAAAGGTTTTTCTCCTATTTCTTCACTTCTCAATCCTAGCAATAGTAATGACTATTCTGAGACAATGAGGAAAAACATTTATGATACTCATAATTTTATGGTCATTTTTAACATATACATAATACAACGTACTATAATAAAAAAGAGATTGATGGAGGTTCATATGAAAGGAGTCGAAGGTCTCCATTTGAATTTAGTTAATTATGTTCTTGTATGCACGTGATGTTCCACTATACTTGAGAGTATTGTTGTTCGAGGCTTTTTGGTCTCTTCTTTAATGTCTGATGTTGTTCTTTATAACTTCTTAGAATTTATAAAATTTCATTATTTTTGACCAACTATTTCCATGGAGATTTTCTTAGACTTTTTTCTTATACTTAAAATCTCTCTATGACTCATAATTTTTGTATAACAAAAACAAAAATTAAATAAAATATTGCACTTTAAGATTTCAGAAGAATGCTTTACCTTAAGATAAAATGTTCTTGACAATGTAGTGTATGTATCGAAAATACGAATATTGCCGAATGACCATATGTAAGCTTAGTAAAATAGTTCAATCCCGTGCGAAGCACGGATAATTTGCCTAGTATATATATATAAAAGAGAATCCAATGCCCGCTTACGTGGCGCCACCACAAACAAGGATTCCCTTTTAATTTATTTATTTCTAAAATTAACCTTTTCCTTTCATGAAAAGTTGTGACTTTTATTAAAAAGTTGTGACTTTTATTAAAAGTTATGACTTTTATGAAAAATTATGATTTTTATTGAAAAGTTGTGACTTTTATTAAAAGTTGTGATTTTTCTGAAAAGTTGTGACTTTTATGAATAATTGCGACTTTTATGAAAGGTTTTAATATTTATGAAAGGTTGTGACCTTTTCGAAGAATTGTGACATTTCCAAAGAGTTGTGACATTTCCGGTAAGGCACAATAAACATTTGTTCACACTACCCTTTGTTGTCTATAAATAGAGGGATTTCCTCTCATTTTAAATTTTAAAACTACGAAAATTCTGAACTTTTTCTTCTTCTTCTTTTGCACAATTAAATATTTGATTCTGAACTTCTTCTTCTTTCTCTGCACAATTAAATATTTGTGTACTTTGCTCCTGTTGAGTGGCTCACTGACACTATTGTTTTTGTATCATTACACTGGTGAATAAAATCGTTTCATCCTGAGAGGATTTATTTCTTTAAACCTCGGGTACTAGAGGAAATGATTTTCTTAAGGAGATATTGTGCATTTAGCAGGCTCGATTTTTCCTTTCTGTTTCATTCTATTGTTACATATACTGATATGTTTTTTACAGTCATTAATTTATGCTTATGATATTAATTGTTGTTTTTGAGTACATGTTTTAAACTTTGTTGTTTATGTTTCTGTAAAGTTATTGTGGTAAGTATTTGTTAGTACAGACTCTATGTAAATTTAACTACTGCAGATTCATAAATAACTTTTTACAGAATACATTTGTTTATAACATTCTCCAAAGAAATCTTTTCTTCTCCAAGAAATCAAGCCTAAAAATTTATATGTTTTTTTGTTGTTGTCATAATAATGTTAATATTAATAGGAGTAAAAAAATTAGAAAGTCAAATGATAGAATTAAAACTAGCAATTAATTACAATTATATGATACACAATGATGACTATTCTCTCACACCAAAGTACTTCTTTGAACTTTTTTCCCATTATCTCTTACTTCTCTTTCATCCTTTTCAAGGATCCTTAATGTTTTGTTTGTGCACAACTTCAATTCCAAAAAACTATCATAAATATATTACATATGAAATTTGGATTTTGGAAGATTGCATTTTAATTTTAAAACACATAATGACTACATATTACTTATTGGTATATCATATGATTATGGAACCTTTGCTCTTGATAAACACATTAGTTATATATATATTAAAAAAATATTTAATATTTTGAAAGTAATTGACAGTGTTATATACTAGCGAAATTTGCAAACAAGAAAATTGAGAAAAATATTTATTTGACTCTCTAATAAAAGACACTATGTAACCATTCATATAGATGATAAAAATAAACTAACCATTATAAAATTTCAAAAACAAATTAATGAATCTATAAAATGAAATTATGTAAACTAGGAGAAAATAATGTTATGTTTTGTACTTTTGACTTTTTTTTTAATAAAACAAACGGTAAACTACAATTGAATAACCACTGTACACTTAAAATAAATTAATATAAAAATACTATAACATCAAAATACAAGAAAAATTCTATTCTAATAAATTTTTAAGAAGAATGTTTTAACCGCGCGAATCGCGGGCCCATTTACTTGTAATAGTAAAAGATTGGATCTTTCTTAATTTGCTGTAAAGGTTTTGAAATTTCTTCTTTTGGCTGTTTGGTCAATTACAGTAAGCTAATCTCATGCTGACTTGTTTTATCATCAAGATTTGTGTGCACATGTAGTGTTTTCAACTTTTGAGTTGGCAGATTTGCTGTCTCATCAATAGTAAACCTACTTTTACAAGTTGAGAAAAAAGTAAGAGAAAAAGCTAACCATTTTGATGTCATTTTGTCAAGTTTTTGAACCATATAGTAAAATTGACACATCAACTCCAGAAAAAGGACTTTGGCCTTTCGAAAACAATAACTATCCTTTAATTGGTCGTCACAAATTAAATCACAAAATTTGTGTACAAACTATGTTAGTCACACATAATTCAAAAAATGTATAAACTAATTATACATAAAAAAAATATAAATTTTTTGACTTCATATCTAGTGACACAAATAAACTCCATAAAAGTGTCATACTTTAAAAAAGGGAATAATAAGTATCATTCAATAAGTTGCCATCAATAGGCTCATAAAATTTGAGTCAGTCATACATATTTTAGAAATTTATGAACTAATACACACAAAACACCAAAATGATCCTAATTCTTGTTTAGTAACACATACATGAAATCTAAAAGGCGGCATACAGTTATAAAAAATAATGGATATCATTTAATAGGTCGTCAATAATAGTCAATAGATCGACCCTTAAAACTTGAGATTAATCTAAGTCGGTCACACATGCATATTTCAGAAAAGTAATGAACTAATACAAAAAAATAAATAGATGATGCTAAATTCTTATTTCGTGACATATAAACTCTCATCAAAAGGTGGCGTGCACCTTACAAAATCAATGAGTATCATACAATATATAGATCGACACCAATGGACCCATAAATTTTGAGCTCAAACAAAGTTGAACACATATTCATTAAAAAATCATAAACTAATACAAACGAAAATTGAATAATTTTGAAATTATGTTTCTTCATACAAATAAACTCCAAAAAAGAGGCTTCCCCTTTTCAAAAACAATGATATCATTCAATAGGTAGTTACCAATGGACTTACAAAATTTGAGCTCAATCAAAGTATGTTACACATTCTAAAAAATTAATGGACTGATACATAAGAAAATATGAGAGAAACCTAAATTATTGTTTCGTGACATACAAATTCAAAAAAAAGCCATAGGTTCCTTTCAATAATAATAAGTATTATTTAATAGATATCGTTATCAGTGAACCCACAAAATTTGAACTCAAACATAAACGATCACACTTAATTCAAAAATTTATGAACTTATACACCCGACAAATTAAATAGAGATAAACCTAAATTATTGTTCCATGACACATAACTTTCAAAGAAAGCTGTCATTCGCTTTTTAAAAATAATAATGTGTTTCATTTAATAAAATATGAGTATCATTTAATAGGTATTTACCAATAAATCTACAAAATTTGAGATCAAACAAATTTGATCACATATATTCCAAATATTCATAAACTAATACACATAATACATGAGTTGCTAATATATGTCTTCCTCTTATACCAAATTCATACCCATGAAAAAAAAGGGAAAATTTGGGATATCAATCATAGTGAGATTTTATGTAATTACAAAATATAATGATTATTAGCGCACATAATAAGTGTATTTGTACATATTAATAGTAAAATATATTATATTAAGCGTTCTTTAAGTGTATTACGATAAATATAATATCTTTATAGTAAATACATTATATCTTATAATTGTATGTAACAATAATGAAATTCATTGTATTCATGTGCTTAAAAAATATATATCAACACGTATATACATCTTGCCTAACTATATTCACATGCATCTCCTATAGAACTCCAAACTCTCATTAAATTATGTAATTCTTTTAAACTATTGGTATTTCAAATAAATATAATACCTAATTTTCCGTGTCACATATTTTTTCCTAAAAAGAGACATGTCCACTGTATATATGTAGAAAAAATGCATGTGGAATATATCAAGGAAATGATTTCCAAAACTCTACTATAAAGGCTAGAAATTTAAAAAATGTATGTTTATATTATAGTACAAGGGATAAATTAAAGTACCCTAGATCTATAATCGAAATCTCAGAGACACACCTCAATTAAACTAAGGTCGTGTTGCCTCCTGAACTCATTTTTTTGATAATTTTATATATATCTTTTGACTTACGTGACACACTTTATGACTCCATGTAGTTGAGGCGTATGGGAAATGTCTGAATATCACGTAAACCAAAAAAGTGTACAAAATTACAAAAACAAAAAGGCTTCAGAGGTGATAGACCTTAATTTAGTTATGTTGTGTCTCTGAGATTTTGGTCATAGTCTAGCTACTTCTCTATTATCCCTGTGTACAACAAACATGTCAATTTCTCACACTATAGACTTCGATTTTATTTTTTTTTGAAAACTAAATAATGATTGACTTGTTGAGTCAGCAGGCTTCTCCTTATCTTTCCATCATTGGCCAGCTATATTTTGTATGATGAAAGACCAAAACAAGACCACATAATAAAATATTATTTTATATTATATATGAATAATATTTGATCTAATATTCTCTTATAAAAAAAAAAAATATACATGTGACCTGTCTCGTAGATTAGAAACAACAGATCAATAAAAGAAGAAAAATAAAGAAAAAGAAACAGCCAAACCAAAGAGGTATTTCTTTTTCTAATTTTTCTTGTTCTATGCTAAACGATTATTCTTATTATTTTGCTACCTCAAGTTAAATAACATGATTTACATAATATTTTCTAGTGTAAAGGGAAAATTGAATGAGAATATATTTTTTTTTGGAAGAAAAACATTTTATTAATTTTGCTAAAAATAGAGCTTTTTTCTGCCGCACATCAATGGGAATTTTGCTTTATAAAACATAAACTTTTTCCACTTATTTTCCAATGAACCAGCTTACTGTAAAAACACATATGGTAGGAAACAAATTCTCACTAAAATCTTGACAAAATTCCTAAATTTTATGCGTTAAAAAAACTAATACTATTTTTTCTTTTCACATTGATTCAATCAAAATATTTGTGAGAATAACCACTGAATATTTTGCAGTAAAAAATTCCAATGGGAAAATAGTGACTTTTTAGTAGTGTTTCTGTTTTGTTTGTCCGTTTTTGATTTGATACAAAAAGTAAAAAGAGTTTTGAATCTTATAATTTTAAACTGAAATATATAATATGTACCAAAGTGTTCTTTAATCTTTTGATCGTAAACATGTCTTGTGAAACGTTAAAATTAGCAAGTTACCAGAAAATGAAAGAGACATCCGAATCTTTTATTTTTACTTAGATCAAATTATTTTTTTTTTCTAGAAGTTTTGGCAACACATAGTAAAGTTATTTTCATATAGTAACATTAGAGTTGATGTTATATAATTTCCCTTTTAATTGCTGTCTTTTATTTTCATATCAATTTGTGCAATGAATAGATTGCTTTGAATTAATAATAATATGAATTTGACATTCTTTTGTAGGAATTAGAGTTGAAGAAAGAGGGATGGCATACTCCATTGAGATTACCTCAATAGATAATCAAATTCCACTACTTCTTCAAACTGAAAAAAATGAGGTATCTCTCAACTTTACAAATTAGTTTTCGATTTGATTAAAATACATAAACAGTTAATTGATATCATCTATACAAAAAAATAATAATAAAATTGTACCTTAATTTTTAGCTATCATGAATTCAAGAGATTACTAAATCACCTTCTTCGTAATTTTAGGTCTACCTCATTGTCCTAACATGTTCACTAACCATAGTTTTACACCTACAAATCGGTGCATTTCAAGAGTTTTTTTATCTTTTTTTTTCCTTTTGTCCAAATTTTGGGGCAATATATATCATAAGCCAAACGGAATATATAGAGGGGGACAAAAGACTTTGAAAGTTAAGAATTTTAAGCATATGAAGAAAAACTTTGAAAGGTAACTTGTTATGCAAAATTTTAACCATCACTCTTTTCCATTACAGATAGAAGAAAGGAGGAAAGTGGATCATATAATCGAGATAAAGGAAACAAATGGTCAAGATCCATTGGGTCACAAACAATGAATTCTGTAAATCAAATCTTTGATGAAATGCTTGAGGATTTGAACAATTTGTCTATTAAATCGTGTACGATATTCAAAGTAAATGTGGGGCTACGTGAATCAAATCCAGATGCTTATACACCAAAGATGATCTCTATCGGTCCTTACCATAAGAAAAATCCTCAACTTCGTCCAATGGAAAAGTACAAACAATTGTACCTACAACGATTTCTTCAACGAAAAGAGGGACTTGGTGTGGAAAGTTGCATCAATGAATTGGAGATACTAAAGAAGGAAACAATCAAGTGTTATGATGATATAGAAGATCAATGTGATGATAGTTGGGGCACTAGTCAATTTTTGCAAATGTTGTTGCTTGATGGTTGTTTTGTGGTTGAGTTTATTCGGGAGTGTACTAAAAAGTATCCAGAAGAAGAAGACAACATCATCAATTTTGTTGATTGCATATATAATCAAATACTTCGAGACTTGATGTTACTAGAAAACCAACTTCCTTTCTTTGTTCTCAATCAACTTCATGACATGACAAAGCAAGATGATGAATTACCATTGGCAATACTGACGAATAATTTGTTTACCTTTTTTCTTGACTATCCAAAAATGACCCCTGAATCCTTTAGAAAGACAAAATGTATGAAGAAAATATCAAACATTTACTTCATGCAATACACATATTTTCATGTCATGGCCAAAATCTCATGAAAAAGTCAAAAAATGACATAATGACGCATAAGGTCATGCCAAAAGCAACAAAGCTTTCTGAAGTTGGAGTTAGCTTCGTTGAAGTTGGATATTTTAATAGATTATTGGGCGAAGACAACCTTGGGGATGACATAAGTTTATTTGATATAAATTTCAACAATGGATTTATGACAATCCCTTGTTTTCAAGTCGATGATGATACAGAAACCATCTTGTGAAATCTCATTGCTTATGAGCAACAATTATCTGATGTACGACCTAAATATTTCAGTGATTATGCTACTTTCATGGATCATCTTATCGACTTAGAAAAATATATTAATTTGCTTCGCCAAAAAGGAATCATAGTGAACTTGACGGGAGACGACAAAAATGTGGCTAACCTCTTCAACAAAATCGGAAATGGGGTCACAATGTATCCCAACTTCTATTACAATGAGGAATTCGAACAAGCAATTGAATATAGTGAAAAACCATGGAACAGAATGAAGGCAAATTTGAAGCACAATTATTTTAGTAGTCCTTGGGTAGGAGCTTCAACTGTGGCAGCCATCATACTCCTCATACTCACAACTATACAGACTATTCTAGCTTTCACAGGTTCCGTTAAGTAATTAGTATATGTCTCAATTGTAGTGTTGATGGGCCTGTTTTCCCATTTTGCTAGCTTGTTGTAACTGATTATATACTTTTAATTGTACGCAATCTTGGCTAAACCATCTGCTACTTGGTTTGCCTCCCTGTCCCAAGCTTTGTATTGTGTCTTCAATGATTTGAGTGAACTTCTTGTTATCATCAGACTTGAGATTTTTTGTCCTAGTAGATCTGGGAAAGGAATATATCATCCTTTTAGGATAGGGAAGACTTTTTCCTTATAGGTTTGGGACTGTTTGGGTTCTATATAGTTGGAGATACTAAAGTATTGTGCTGGATTTACAATATAGTCTTAAGAGCTTGAAAGTATTGTACACTTTCTTCTTTTCTTTTATATGAGAAAATTCTCTTTGCTTTTGCTTGAATGATTAGCCTAGCCAAACCTAGTTAATCCACAATATTTCCGCAATAATAACAGATTGATCAATTCTTCCAAATTATATCCTCTTACCGGAGTTCATATCTTCCAAATTATTCCTAATTATTAAATTGCTATATGTTATGCATTAAGATTCTTGAGTTGATTCGTTATGTCTATATTTAACATGAACCCTATGAATTGAGTAATTTTTTGATGAGTAGTATCATTGAGTTCTGAGTTTTGTGTTCTTGAGTTCCAAGTATTAAGTTTCCACATTGCTATTAAGATCCCTGAGTTGAGTCGTTCATGTCCATAATTCCACATGAACCCTAAGATTTGAGTTATAAATTTTGAAAAGTTTTTTAAAGCCAACACTTGAGTTCTTAAACTGAGTTTTGAGAAAAGAGTTTCTAAAACATGATTAGTATAACAATCGAGCATGTCATCAATGTATGAGCAGTATGGTATCTAGATATACCATCAATGTTTATGCGGTATGACTTCTCGAGTCATCAATGATCATATTAAAATATGATTTTGATATGTTTCTGAGAAAGACTTTTCAAGTATGAATTGAGTAAGAGTGTAAGGGAACTATGTATTCCCAGAGGTATCAATTTTTACATTGATAAAAGTGAAACTGAGATTTCTAAATGAGTTATTAGTTCAAAAGATATTTCAAGAGCAGTTACCTCTTTTAAGAGGGTAGTTTGAGCAATTATCTCAAACCAGAGGAAGAGTATGTTTTTAAACATATGAGCATGGGTATATATTATTGAGAGTAGTATTGAGCACCGCTATTGGGATGAGTTCAGACAACTCAAAGTCATTATAAACCATATATGCCAATATGGGTAAAGGGTCATACTTTTTAGATGATTCCCTATTACTTTTTAAGCATAGCTTAGTGGATCCACTTAGTTGAGGATGTCCTATATCCCGGCAAGGTATAGGACAGTTCTAGCAGCATGGGCGAGACGATGTATCATCATGTAGCTCATAATGATAGTTGTCGGTTAGAGAATCTCCCAATAAAGTTAAAGTGTAGTTTTATATATCACTTATTATGTTGAGTTCGGAGATGAGAAAGTATTTTGTAAAACATTAAATGATTTACTCTTTTATTTCTTTACATCCAGCTTGAGTTCATTATTATCTATTGCAGTCACTTCTTTCAGTTATTTATTATTCAGCTATATTACATACTCGTAAATTTAATGTACTAATGCCATTTGACCTGCATCTTTTAATGATGTAGATACAGGTTCTTAGGATCCTTAACAAAAATCTGTTGAGATTATTTCATCCGCTCGTCTGCTTATGAGTGAGACCTCCTTGTATTTAGATCGAGGACTCCAGTTTTTATGAGTTGTTACTAGTAATTCTTTTGAGGAGTCGTGGGTCTTTTTTCGACACTCATCTTTATACAGTAGTGTCACGCCTCGAGCTACACCCTGGGAGGGACTGGCACTCGAGAACTATTGCTGGCCCCAAGTGAACCCTTGACCTAGCTTACTTACTCAGCGGAAGACTTAAACATAGGAAACATATCTCATGCAATAACTTAAGAGATAATAACTTAGCCAAAATGACAACTCAAGTCTTAAACGTATACTACTGAAATGAATAAGACTAAAGAAATATACTATCCATCTATTGTCACTCCCCGAGCCTACACCCTAGACTTGGCCGGCACTCGAAGACCATTGATAGTCCCCAAGCGAACCCTTGGCCTAGCTTTCTTAACTCAGCGGAACCTAATTCAACAGAATAACTCAATGCAAGGAAAGGTCATAAAACAACTCAACTGATAAAATCTGGCCAAAAAGCAACTCGAGTCTCAAAATAGAATATTTATATATATACACAGATGAGAGACTCAACACTAATTGATTGACTGTCTATGAAGCCTCTATAATACTGAGATGGATGTTGGGACAGACCCCGCAACATCCTAATAAAACAAAATTAAGAGAACAAAATAATTAAGTCCTCCGGAAAGTAAGGAGGCTCACCACTGACTCTGGAGTGCTCAACTGGATCAACGGCGTGCTGGATGCTGATCCTGGGTACCTACGTCTGCATCATAATAAGATGCAGGCCAACTGGCTTCAGTACATGGAATGTACGAGTATGCGAGCTGGAAAGCTAAACCACAACTCAAGCTTGAAAGGAGTACATGAGAACACTTACCTTGGCTCTATTCGACTCATGAATAACCGAACTCAATATAAAGCAATAAGACACATGCAATATATAATAGCTTGTAAAACAGTGTAAACAACTTAGCTCGTTAATGATAAAACAATAACAAACTCAACTTTACTTATATAAAAGTAATATAACTTTTGTGGGAGATTCTTTAACCGACAACCACCACTATGAGCCCTAGTGATGATACAACATTTTACCTCACGTTGCCCAAGGACCATCCTATACCTTGCCGTGATATAGGACCTTACTTTACTTAGTGGATCCACTAGCTTAATCTTACATGATCATCTAAAAAGAATGACCCGTCAAGTCCCATGTTGGCTTCATGATTCTTATGGAGAGTTGAGTTAATATGAACTCGTGTCCCCAATTCGGTGCTCAATACTACTCCAAAAATACTTTGGCTCATAAGTGTCTTTAAACACATCTTTCTTTAGTTGAGATAACTACTCAAAACTTAGCCCAAAGGCTCTTTTGGAAAACATGGTTCCCTGCTTACTTAAATGTAAAAACATTTATAAACTTCTTTGGGAATACTTAGTTCCCTAATAGCTTTTGAGAAATGAACTCAACTTTATACTCTTGACTTAACTTGAAACTTGAGACTCTTTACTTAGCTTGAAACTCTATACTCTTTACTTGACTTGAAACTTGAGCCTTAAAATGAAGTTAAAACGTTCAATAAAGACTCTTTGGAAAACTTTAAAGACTTGCTTTGACTTGCTTCTTAACCTCTAGACTTGACTCTTAACTTCACTTTGACTTGATCCTAACTCGCTTTGAATTGGATTATGGATTCAAGGTATATGATCACATGTTTATGGATGAGTTCTTGACGTTTAGACGTACCTTGGAGTGTTGGAAACAACTATGAAACATAGGTACATTACCAAGGAACATGCATGAAAAAGTGGGAAATGAATGGGAAGGATTGGCGTCCTTGGTGCTCTGAGAGGCGCGGGGCGCCAGCCTTCAAACCTCAGAGGGGCCTGCTGGGCGCTCTGCCAGGCGCGCCGCCCCAAGGGCTGGACTTCAGTGTCCCTTTTGGGGCGCGCTGGCTGGAGCGACGCCCCAGCCCTTTTTCCCCAAAAAGTTCGACTTTTCTCCTTAGTTTCTCCAACTCTAAACCTTCTAAACTTCCAAGTTTCCAGCCCCAAACACTTAAAATCATAACTCCCCTTAATATACAGTGGATTCAACTCGAAATCACAACCGGAAACATGTACCACGACAACAAGGAACTTCAACAACACAACCAACAACTTCAACAAACACAACCAATCTTTTCTCGGAATTAAAACGAGTTTAGCGTGTGGGGGAAAGAACCAACCCAACACTATGAACTCACATACCTAGTAGGGATCACCCTCGACGATATCCACGATGATCTTTGACGAAACCTTGCTTGATCTTCTCTTTCTCCTCTTCTTCTCCTCTTCACTCACAAACCCTTACTATAACTTTTTTTTAAAAGGGAAAAACTGATCTAAAAAAATCTGTCTAAACCCCTAATATAACCAAAAGAATTGGTTAGGGAAAAGACCAAAATACCTTTACAAATTCGGGCTGACTTCCCTGCACCAACAACCCAACTTTCGAAGGGCATAACTCACTCATACGAACTCGAAATCGAGCAAAATCAGTGGCATTGGAAAGATCATTCCACGAGCTTCGCAAAAGTAACTAGAACTACACTTAACTCATCCTGAGCTAGGAGTTATGACTGTTCAAAGTTGGCCAAAAACTCACTTTTTCCCATGCTTAACCAAGTTTCCAGATTTTTAAATTCTTTCAAAAAATGACTATTTCCAATTCTAAGTGTAACATCCGACAATTTGAAATAGCTAAGAAGAGGCTTGGAATTTGAAAATTTTCATTTTTGGAAAGGATTTGAAAATCTGGAATTTGGCTAAGTGTGGAAATCAGTGAGTTTTTGGCCAACTTTGAGCAGTCATAACTTCCAGCTCAGGATGAGTCAGGAGTAGTTCCAGTTATGGTTGTGACTCTTGTGGAATGACCTTTCCAACGCCACTGAGTTCGCTCAATTCCGAGTTCGTATGAGCGAGTTATGCCATTTAGAAGTTGGGCAGTTGGCAGGGAAATCTGTCCGGGAAATTAAGGGCATTTTGGTCTTTTTCCCTAGCCATTTCTTTTGGGATTATATGGTGTGTTAGGCTGGTTTTGGATCATTTTTATTCCATTTTAAAGAGAGGAAGTTAGGGTTCTTGAGTGTAACATCCGACAATTTAAAATGAATATGAAGAAGCTTGAATTTGGAAATAGTCATTTTTTTGAAAAATTTAAAATCTGGAAATTTGGCAATCCAGAATCTGGAAATTTGGCCAAGTGTGGAAATCAGTGATTTTTGGCCAACTTTGAGCAGTCGTAACTCCTAGCTCAGGATGATTTAGGAGTAGTTCCAGTTATGGTTTCGAAGCTTGTGGAATGATCTTTCCAACGCCACTGAGTTTGCTCAATTCCGAGTTCGTATGAGCGAGTTATGCCCTTTGAAAGTTGGGGCAGTTGGCAAGGAGTCCGTCCGGAAATTTAAGGGCATTTTAGTCTTTTCACAAATAATTTCTTTTGAGGTTATATTGTTGTATTAGGCTGATCTTTGGATCATTTTGTCCCATTTTGAAAGAGAAAGAGTTAGGGTTCTTGAGAGTGAAGAAGAGAAGAAGAAGAGAAGAAGGAGAAGAAGAAGAGAAGAAAGAGGAGATCAACAAGATTCGTCAAGATCATTGTGGATTTTCGTCGGGGGTGATCCCTATCAAGGTATGTGAGTTCTTTAGTGTGGGTTGATCCTTTCCCCCACTCACCAAGATCATTTTATGATTTGAGAAAAGATTGGATTTGTTGTTGAAGTTGTTGAAGTTAGTTGTTGTTGATGTTGTTAGTTGTGTTGTTGAAGTTATTGTTGGTTGTGGGACAGGATTGGGCTGTGTATTTGAGTTGTGATCTATTGTATGTTGAGAGATTGATGATCCTTAGTGTTGGTTGGTTCATACCCCCACACACCAACTCGTTTTTAATCCCAAGAGAAGATTTATTGGTTGTTGAAGTTGTAGTGGTGTTGTGTTGAAGTTCTTGCTGGTTTAGTACAGATTTCCGGCTGTGATTTTTGAGTTGAATCTATTGTATAATAAGGGTCTTTATGATTCTAAGTGTTGCTGCTGAAACCTTGAGGTTGAGAGGGTTTAGAATTGGAAAGAAACAAGGGGAAAAAGTCGGATTCTTCAGGAAAAAGGGGCTGGGCTGTCGCACCTCTCCTAGTGCCAAGGACACCAATCCTTCCCTTTCATTCACCATTTTTTTTCCATACATGTTCCTAGGTATTATACCTATGTTTCCTAGTTGTTTCCAACACTCCAAGGTACTTCTAAAAGTCAAGTGAAGTTAGTTTCCAATTCAAGTGAAGTTAGTTTCCAAGTCAAGTGAAGTTAGTTTCCAATTCAAGTGAAGTTAGTTTCCAAGTCAAGTGAAGTCAAGCTTAGAAGTAAGTAAGTCAAAACAAGTCTTTAAGGTTTTCCAAGAGTCTTCATTGAACGTTTTAACTTCATTCTAAGGCTCAAGTTCCAAGTTAAGTATTGAGTTTCAAGTCAAGTCAAAAGTTAAGAGTTTCATGTTAAGTTAAGAGTTTCATGTTAAGTTAAGAGTTTCACATCAAGCCAAGAGTTCAAGTAAAGTAAAGAGTTTAAAGTTGAGTTCTTTTCTCAAAGTTATTAGGGAACTATGTATTCCCAAAGAAGTTTTAAGGAAATGTTTTTACATTTAAACAAGGTTGGAAACTGAGATTTCCAAAAGAGCCTTCGGGCTAGTTTTTGAGTAATTATCTCATATCAGCAGGAAGAAATGTGTTTTAAAAACATAAGAGCCAGTACATTTTTGGGAGTAGTATCGAGCACCGAATTGGGGGAGCGTTCAAAGAACCCACAGCCCCCATAGAACCATGTTAGCCACCATGGGTAGAAAAGGATCATACTTTTTAGATGAATCCTTTTCAGATTAGACTAGTGGATCCATTAGGCAGTTCAGGTCTTATACCTTTGGCCGGGTATAAGATGCTCTGGCAGCGTGAGGTCGATCGATGTATCATCACTGTAGCTCTTATGTGATGGTTGTCGGTTAGAGAAACTCCCACAGCAGTTATTGTATTTTCATACACAGAGATTATTGTATTTTTATATACATCAGTTCATTGTATTTCTATATACATTTCAGGCTTATTGTATATTTGTATACACACAGAGTTTATAGCATGTTTTAAACAGTCTTTCTTTATATAGCACTTGTTTTAAATTGCCTTATATTGAAAGAAGTCAGTCAGGTTGAGTTAAGTTGAGCCAGGTAAGCTATTCAGTTTCTTCCAGATTTCCTTCTAGCCTTTGTTGTTTAGTTTTCCAGCTTGCATACTCGTACATTCCATGTACTAATGCCAGTTGGCCTGCATCGTTTGATGATGCAGATTCAGGTACCCCGGATCAGCATCATGCACGTCGTTGATCCAGCTGAGCACTCTAGAGTCAGTGGTGAGCCTCCTTGCATTCCGGAGGACTCAATTATTTTGTGTTAGTTTTTGTTTTATTAGGATGTTGCGGGGTCTGTCCCAACATCCATCTCAGTATTTTAGAGGCTTCATAGACAGACAGTCAGTCAGTTAGTTTTGAGTCTCTCATCTATATATATATGTAAATATTCTATTTTGAGATTCGAGTTGCCTTTATGGCCATATTTTATAAGTTAAGTTGTTTTGTAATATTGCATTGGATCGAGTTATTCTGTTGAGGTTTCCGCTGAGTTAAGAAAGCCAGGCCAAGGGTTCGCTTGGGGCCAGAAATGGTCTCTGGGTGTCGGTTCCGCCCAGGGTGTAGGCTCGGGGCGTGACATTGAGAGTGAAGAAGAGAAGAAGAAGAGAAGAAGGAGAAGAAGAAGAGAAGAAAGAGGAGATCAACAAGATTCGTCAAGATCATTGTGGATTTTCGTCGGGGGTGATCCCTATCAAGGTATGTGAGTCCTTAGTGTGGGTTGATCCTTTCCCCCACACACCAAGCTCATTTTATGATTTGAGAAAAGGATTGGAATTGTTGTTGAAGTTGTTAGTTGTTGTTGATGTTGATGTTGTTACTTGTGTTGTTGAAGTTGTTGTTGGTTGTGAGACATGATTGGGTTGTGTTTTGAGTTGTAATCCATGGTATGTTGAGGGATATGATGATCCTTAGTGTTTGGGGTTAGATCCTTTGAAGTAAGGATGGTTTAGAGTTGAAGAAAAAGGGGAGAAAAGTCGAGTTTCTGAGCAAAGGGGTCGGCGTGTCGCGCCTGCCAGCGCGCCCCAAAAGGGGCTCTGAGGTTTTTCCCTTGGGGCGCCGCGCCTCTCAGAGCGCCAGCAGGTGACCTCTGACCTTCGAGGGCTGGCGCTCCGCGCCTTGCAGAGCGCCAAGGTCGCCATGTTCCCTCTTTCTTTCCATGCTTTCTCATGTATGTTCGTAGGTGTCATACCTATGTTCCCTAGTTGTTTCCAACACCCCAAAGTGTTTCTAAACATCCCGAACTCATCCAAATACGTGTGATCATATACCTTGAATCCATAGTTCAATTCAAGGCAAGTTAGTATCAAGTTAAAGAGAAGTTAGAGTCAAGTCAAGCCATGTTAAGAAGTAAGTTCAAGCAAGTCCTCCAAGCTTTTCAAGAGTCTTCATTGAACGTTTTAACTTCATTTTTAGACTCAAGTTTCAAGTCAAGTAAAGAGCTTAGAGTTTCAAGCTAAGTAAGGAGTCTCAAGACTCAAGTTAAGTCAATAGTGTAAGTTGAGTTCATTTTTCAAAAGCTATTAGGGAACTATGTATTCCTAAAGAAGTTTCTAAATGTTTTTACATTTGAGTAAGAAAGGAACTATGATTCCAAAAGAGCCTTAGGGCTAGTTTTCAAGAAAAGGAACATCGTTTCCAAGTGAGCCTTTGGGCTAGATTTTGAGTAATTATCTCATTTAAAGAAAGATGTGTTTAAAACACTTATGAACTAAAAGCATTTTGGGAGTAGTATCGAGCACCGATTTGGGGACGCGAGTTTGTATTAAACTCAACTCTCCATAAGAACCATGTAGCCAACATGGGAGTTAACGGGTCATACTTTTTAGATGAACCCGTAAGATTAAGCTAGTGGATCCACTTAGTAAAGTTAGCTTCCTATACCAAGACCAGGTATAGGATGGTCCTCAGGCAACGTGAGGTAAAACGTTGTATCATTAGCTTCCTATATCATGGCAAGGTATATGATGGTCCTCGGGCAACGTGAGGTAAAACGTTGTATCACCACTCATATTCATAGTGGTGGTTTGTCAGTTAGAGAAGCTCCCATAGTAGAAAGAGCATGGTTCCTCGAGGGTTCTGCTTAGTATGGATGGGGGTATGTGACTTCATTCTTACATTGAACAAGTAGACCTTGAGAGGAAGCATGGTATTTTCATGATATTATAATATGATTTTTATGTCATGTTTTAAGAGTTTTACAAGCTTTATATATTGCATGTGTCTTATTGCTTTATATATTGAGTTTAGTTATTCATGAGTGAACAGAGCCAAGGTAAGTGTTCTTTTGTACTCGTTTCAAGCTTAAGTTGTGGTTTAGCTTTCCAGCTCGCATACTCGTACATTCAATGTACTGATGCCAGTTGGCCTGCATCTTATGACGATGCAGACACAGGTACCCCAGATCAGCATCCTACATGTCGTTGATCCAGCTGAGCACTCCAGAGTCAGTGGTGAGCCTCCTTACTTTTCGGAGGACTCAATTATTTTGTGTTCTTAGTTTTGTTTTGTTAGGATGTTGCGGGGTCTATCCCAACATCCATCTCAGTATGTGTAGAGGCTTCATAGACAGTCAGTCAGTTAGTTTTGAGTCTCTCTTCTATGTATATATGTAAATATTCTATTTTGAGACTCAAGGTGCCTTGTGGGCCAGATTTGTATCAGTTAAGTTGTCTTATGACTTTGCTTTGCATGAAGTTATTCTGTTGAGTTAGGTTTCCGCTGAGTTAAGAAAGCCAGGCCAAGGGTTCGCTTGGGGCCAACAATGGTCTCCGAGTGCCGGTCCCGCCCAGGGTGTAGGCTCGAGGCGTGACACTAAGCCTCTTCATAGTTATTTCAAATTGCCAGATGTTACATCTATGAAGCCTCTAAAACAAAGAGGGATGTCGGGACAAGACCCCCGATCATTCAAACAACTGAAATACAAAAAGCAAAGTAAAAGAAGTCCTCCGAAATGCAAGGAGGCTCACCAATTGACTATGAGTGCTCAACCGGATCAACGGGGCCTTGGATGCTGATCCTAATTACATGTGTCTGCATCATAAAACGATGCAGGCCAAATGACATCAGTACATTGAATGTACGAGTATGCAAGGGGAATACTAAACATAACATAAGCTTGAAAGGAATTTGAATAAACACTTACCTTGGCTTTATTGAACTCATGAACAACTTAACTCAATATAAAGCAATAAAACACATGCAATATATAGAAAACCTTTAAAACAGTAGAAAATAACTTAGTTCGTTAAAGAAAATGCAATAACAAACTCAACTTTACTCATTTAATAAAGTAATATAGTTTCTGTGGGAGTTTTTCTAACCGACAACCACCACTATAAGCCTAGGTGGTGACACGGCGTCTTGCCAATGCTGCCAGAATTGTCCTATACTTTGCTGTCATATAGGACGCCTTAACTAAGTGGATCCACTAGTCTATGCTTAAAAGCACTTAAGGGATCATCTAAAAAGTATGATCATTTACTACCCATGATGGCTATATGGTTTATGGAGACTTGAGTTATTATGAACTCGCGTCCCCATATTGGTGTTCAATATTACTGTCACGCCCCGAGACTACACCCTAGACGTGGCCGGCACTCGAAGACCATTGCTGGTCCCCAAGCGAACCCTCATCCTGGCTGACTCCAAGCGGAATACTAACTTAAGCATACAAGAGCTTAAAACTGAAAAAAAAGTTTATAAACTCAACTTTACAAATCTTTAACTCAAAAGAAAACTCTGATAATAGAATATATATACAACTCGCCATAAAAGGAAACTTTAGTCTTCAAAACATTTAACAAAATAAATGAAGAGACTTTTGAAACTCTATTGTCTATCTATGAAGCCTCTAACTGATAAAGATGGAAGCCGGGACAAGACCCACGACCTCCTAACAACTGATACAACTGAAAGGTAAATGAAATCCTCCGGAAGCAAAGAGGCTTGTCATAGCTAACTGGAACTCCCGGATGTATCAACGAATCTCCTGTTGATGATCTTGAATACCTGTGTCTGCATCATAAAAAGATGCAGGCCAAATGGCTCAGTACGTGGAATGTACGAGTATGTAAGCTGGAAATCTAAACAACATAGGCTAGAAGAAACACTGGAATAAACTGAATAACTTACCTCTTTTTCAAACTTTCTCAACTCAAGGAATACTCAAAACTACTCAAACTTACTCAACTCAAAAGATAGATACTGGACTCAAAGACATATACTCAACTCAAAGATATATACTCAACTCAAGATATATACTTAACTCAAAGATACTTAACTCAAGGATACTCGACTCTTGAATAACTGAACTCAACCTGACTGACTTCTTTCAATATAAGGTAATTTAAAACAAGTGCGATATAAAGAAAGACTGTTTAAAACATGCTATAAACTCTGTGTGTATACAAGGATACAATAAGCCTGAGATGTATATAGAAATACAAATGAACTGATGTATATAAAATACAATAATTTCTGTGTATAAAAATACAATAACTGCTGTGGGAGTTTCTCTAACCGACAACCATCACATAAGAGCTATAGTGATGATACAACGATCGACCTCACGCTGCCAGAGCATCTTATACCCGGCCAAAGGTATAAGACCTGAACTGCCTAATGGATCCACTAGTGTCTAATCTGAAAAGGATTCATCTAAAAAGTATGATCCTTTTCTACCCATGGTGGCTAACATGGTTCTATGGGGGCTGTGGGTTCTTTGAACGCTCCCCCAATTCGGTGCTCGATACTACTCCCAAAAATGTACTGGCTCTTATGTTTTTAAAACATATTTATTCCTGCTGATATGAGATAATTACTCAAAAACTAGCCCGAAGGCTCTTTGGAAATCTCAATTTCCAACCTTGTTTAGATGTAAAGACATTTCTTTAAAACTCCTTTGGGAATACATAGTTCCCTAATAACTTTGAGAAATGAACTCAACTTTAAACTCTTGACTCTTTACTCTTTACTTGACTTGAAACTCTTTACTTTACTTGAACTCTTGGCTTGATGTGAAACTCTTAACTTAACATGAAATTCTTAACTTTGACTTGACTTGAAACTCTTGACTCAGAACTCTTCATTCTTTACTTAACTTGAGCCTTAAAATGAAGTTAAAACGATCAATGAAGACTCTTGGAAAACCTTAAAGACTTGTTTTGACTTACCTACTTCTAAGCTTGACTTCACTTGACTTGGAAACTAACTTCACTTGATTTTGAAACTAACTTCACTTGACTTGGAAACTAACTTCACTTGAATTGGAATTATGAATTCAAGGGTAATGATTTGTGTTTGGAAAGACCCCATGATGATTAGGAATAATTTAGGACAGCTAGACTTAAGAAAAAAATTCGAAATTTAATTCTAAAAACAGAACAGATTCTGTTCACAGAGGTAAACACAGCTGCAACGCAGACTTGCTTCAGGCAAGCTGCCCAACTTTTCTCCTTCATGTTGCCAACTCTAAACCCTCTCAACCTCAAAGGTTCTTTTCCCAAAAACTTGGGGTCATAAACCCCTCAACATACAGTGGATTCCACTCAAAAATGCAACCAGATCCTATCCCAAATCAGCAAGAACTTCAACAACACAACCAACAACTTCAACAACCAAAATACATCTTTTCTTGGAATTAAAAACGAGTTGGTGTGTGGGGGTATGAACCAACCAACACTAAGGATCATAAAATCCCTCAATATACAATAGATTTCAGCTTAAGAACACAACCAAATCATGTCCCACAACCAACAATAACTTCCACAACACAACTAACAACATCAACAACAACTAACAACTTCAACAACTTCAACAACAAATCCAATCTTTTCTCAAATCATAAAATGAGCTTGGTGTGTGGGGGGAAAGGATCAACCCACACTAAAGAACTCACATACCTGATTAGGGATCACCCCCGACGAAAATCCACGACGATCCTTAGCTTCTTCTTCTCTTTCTCCTCTTCTTTTCCTCTTCTTTCTCTCTAAAACCCTCACTCTCACTCTTTTAAAAAGGGACAAAAATGATCCAAACATCAGTCTAACACCTTAATATAACCCAAAGAAATGATTAGGGAAAAGACCAAAATACCCTTAAATTTTCGGACTAAACAAACTGCACTGTGCGACTGTGCGATTGTGCCAACAGCCCAACTTCCAAAGGGCATAAGTCACTCATACGAACTCGGAATCAAGAAAACTCGGTGGCGTTGGAAAGATCATTCCAAGGTCTTTCCAGACATAACTGGAAATTCACCTAAATCATTTTGAGCTAGGAGTTACAACTGCTCAAAGTTGACCAAAAACTCCTTTTTTTCCATAGCCAAATTTTCCAGATTCTTTCCAAAATGACTATTTCCAATTCAACTCTTCTTGGAACTCAATGTGCTATACCTAGGGACCTTAACTCAACACTCAAGAAATTTTATTCCTCGGTAAAATCTCACTCCACATGAAGGACGGCTCGAGTCTTAGTTCGAAAAAATTCTCTGGGGTGTTACAATATCTCCCCCTTGGAATCATTCGTCCTCGAATGACGGCTAGTCTTGGTATGGAAAGGTCTACTCTTACTAAGGTCTGCGTCTAATGGTCTGCTCTTACCATATTCAAGCTTAACCCAAATCCTTAGGTTCGGATTCTATACTCTCTATAGGGAATCTTATCCCAAGACTATGACTCTTTAACACCACATTAAAGCTTAGTATTCTAACAACTCCATGGACTCTTACTAACCACTCCTTTAGATCCAACTAAGGGCTCTCATTTGAATATTTCTCATAGTAAAACCTCATCCTTTTCTTCCTCATTGTTAAAAAACCTTAAATGGAACTATCCACCATCACAACACGATAAGAACATCAACTTCCTCTTTTTAACACCACTCCATTTCTAAAATGACCTCTGAAAAGATATCTCGCAAACTCTTTGAATTC
Organism: Solanum verrucosum; assembly: GCF_900185275.1. NCBI lineage: Eukaryota > Viridiplantae > Streptophyta > Magnoliopsida > Solanales > Solanaceae > Solanum > Solanum verrucosum. The sequence goes on from NW_026019988.1 coordinate 6,515,848, forward strand.
ATTACCATCTTAATCTAAACACTTGACTCCATTTCTCATCTTGACATCTCCCCCTTAGGTCTAAAGCTAACACTTGAAAGCTATGGACCTATTCCACATCTTTAACTTGTTTACCTCTTCTTTTAATCTAACACTTGGGAGAAATTTATCTCATGCCTACCAAACTCTCTATAAGCGGTGCTAAGACCTCTTTCAAAGGTGTTTCCTTTAACTTCTTCTGGTTACATACACTCTCGGTACACCTCTTAACGCTTTTGTTACTCTGGTGACTTAATCACACTTCATTGCCCTTATCTAAAGGTTAGGGTCTCTCACTGTACCACTCATATTTATTGCAACTAATCACCTTAATTCCTCACCTACTCTATGTCAAGTCTACTGGATCAAATCTCAAGACTAGCATCATCACTCTCATGTTGTCATTTCTTTGTCATGACACTCATCTCAAATTCAAGCTTAAGGTTTATGACTAAACCCGAATATTAATATGATTGCTCGCTTACTATACTAACTTACAAATACTAGGTACAAATTCAGAAACTCTCGTCCACTAGGACCTTATGGCCAATAGTCAAACCTCACCTCTTAGTATTCATACTCACAATTTACTATCATATTTCCCTTCACAACTTGAGTACCATTCACTCATTCACTATACATCAATGCCCAATAATTCTATACCACTTTGAATGTTATGGGACCTCTCTCAAAATCATAAGCCTAGCTTAGATCTAACACCTCATGAATACTCTACTTTCTTTTTCAACACTCTCACTTGGTCATTTTCTACACAATAACACTTCATCACTAACTCTTTCTAGCTACAACACACTCTTCCTCTTATGATGTAATCTTCACAACTCATCACTTCTTAGTCTACCCATAAGGGACAACTCCTCATTCATAACTTACTGGGTGCATGACTACAATAACATAACTTGCCTCATCACTATCTCCCTTACTTAAATTACTAAACTTCTGTATATTTTTCTCTCTAACTCTGGCTCTTTCTCTACTACTGCTCATGATCTCGTAACTCATGCTACTCTTTCAGGTGAAAATCATACCCAAGCTCTAAACGTACCTCCTCGTAAGGATCTCAGCTGAAACAATACTTAGAGAAGAAAGTACAACTCACTTTTATCTCAAATGCACGATTCACATGAAGGCATTACTCCGAAACTGAACACTTAACTTACTCTTGGGCTTCTCTTAAGCCCCTCAGAATTCTCATGACTTTCTCAAGACACTTGCTAAGAACAACTCATCGACAAAGAACTGACTCTGCTTTTCAACCACCTCTAGTATGATGGGTAGTCGAAAGATTCTGGGAACGCACGAGTTAGAATAGATCTCTATGACTTAGCTCTATTGCACGATTAAGAGTGTGAAAGATGGGAGACTTTTTGATAAATGTCATGTAGTCCCTCATTTATAGAAGTGGGTCCCTCACAACCATAAACAAGATCTTACTGACACGGCTTCATAGACACCCTAGGACACTTGAACTCTGTGCTCTGATACCAAGTTTGTCACGCCCCGAGACTACACCCTAGACGTGGCCGGCACTCGAAGACCATTGCTGGTCCCCAAGCGAACCCTCATCCTGGCTGACTCCAAGCGAATACTAACTTAAGCATACAAGAGCTTAAAACTGAAAAAAAAGTTTATAAACTCAACTTTACAAATCTTTAACTCAAAAGAAAACTCTGATAATAGAATATATATACAACTCGCCATAAAAGGAAACTTTAGTCTTCAAAACATTTAACAAAATAAATGAAGAGACTTTTGAAACTCTATTGTCTATCTATGAAGCCTCTAACTGATAAAGATGGAAGCCGGGACAAGACCCACGACCTCCTAACAACTGATACAACTGAAAGGTAAATGAAATCCTCCGGAAGCAAAGAGGCTTGTCATAGCTAACTGGAACTCCCGGATGTATCAACGAATCTCCTGTTGATGATCTTGAATACCTGTGTCTGCATCATAAAAAGATGCAGGCCAAATGGCTCAGTACGTGGAATGTACGAGTATGTAAGCTGGAAATCTAAACAACATAGGCTAGAAGAAACACTGGAATAAACTGAATAACTTACCTCTTTTTCAAACTTTCTCAACTCAAGGAATACTCAAAACTACTCAAACTTACTCAACTCAAAAGATAGATACTGGACTCAAAGACATATACTCAACTCAAAGATATATACTCAACTCAAGATATATACTTAACTCAAAGATACTTAACTCAAGGATACTCGACTCTTGAATAACTGAACTCAACCTGACTGACTTCTTTCAATATAAGGTAATTTAAAACAAGTGCGATATAAAGAAAGACTGTTTAAAACATGCTTATAAACTCTGTGTGTATACAAGGATACAATAAGCCTGAGATGTATATAGAAATACAAATGAACTGATGTATATAAAATACAATAATTTCTGTGTATAAAAATACAATAACTGCTGTGGGAGTTTCTCTAACCGACAACCATCACATAAGAGCTATAGTGATGATACAACGATCGACCTCACGCTGCCAGAGCATCTTATACCCGGCCAAAGGTATAAGACCTGAACTGCCTAATGGATCCACTAGTGTCTAATCTGAAAAGGATTCATCTAAAAAGTATGATCCTTTTCTACCCATGGTGGCTAACATGGTTCTATGGGGGCTGTGGGTTCTTTGAACGCTCCCCCAATTCGGTGCTCGATACTACTCCCAAAAATGTACTGGCTCTTATGTTTTTAAAACATATTTATTCCTGCTGATATGAGATAATTACTCAAAAACTAGCCCGAAGGCTCTTTGGAAATCTCAATTTCCAACCTTGTTTAGATGTAAAGACATTTCTTTAAAACTCCTTTGGGAATACATAGTTCCCTAATAACTTTGAGAAATGAACTCAACTTTAAACTCTTGACTCTTTACTCTTTACTTGACTTGAAACTCTTTACTTTACTTGAACTCTTGGCTTGATGTGAAACTCTTAACTTAACATGAAATTCTTAACTTTGACTTGACTTGAAACTCTTGACTCAGAACTCTTCATTCTTTACTTAACTTGAGCCTTAAAATGAAGTTAAAACGATCAATGAAGACTCTTGGAAAACCTTAAAGACTTGTTTTGACTTACTACTTCTAAGCTTGACTTCACTTGACTTGGAAACTAACTTCACTTGATTTTGAAACTAACTTCACTTGACTTGGAAACTAACTTCACTTGAATTGGAATTATGAATTCAAGGGTAATGATTTGTGTTTGGAAAGACCCCATGATGATTAGGAATAATTTAGGACAGCTAGACTTAAGAAAAAAATTCGAAATTTAATTCTAAAAACAGAACAGATTCTGTTCACAGAGGTAAACACAGCTGCAACGCAGACTTGCTTCAGGCAAGCTGCCCAACTTTTCTCCTTCATGTTGCCAACTCTAAACCCTCTCAACCTCAAAGGTTCTTTTCCCAAAAACTTGGGGTCATAAACCCCTCAACATACAGTGGATTCCACTCAAAAAATGCAACCAGATCCTATCCCAAATCAGCAAGAACTTCAACAACACAACCAACAACTTCAACAACCAAAATACATCTTTTCTTGGAATTAAAACGAGTTGGTGTGTGGGGGTATGAACCAACCAACACTAAGGATCATAAAATCCCTCAATATACAATAGATTTCAGCTTAAGAACACAACCAAATCATGTCCCACAACCAACAATAACTTCCACAACACAACTAACAACATCAACAACAACTAACAACTTCAACAACTTCAACAACAAATCCAATCTTTTCTCAAATCATAAAATGAGCTTGGTGTGTGGGGGAAAGGATCAACCCACACTAAAGAACTCACATACCTGATTAGGGATCACCCCCGACGAAAATCCACGACGATCCTTAGCTTCTTCTTCTCTTCTCCTCTTCTTTTCCTCTTCTTTCTCTCTAAAACCCTCACTCTCACTCTTTTAAAAAGGGACAAAAATGATCCAAACATCAGTCTAACACCTTAATATAACCCAAAGAAATGATTAGGGAAAAGACCAAAATACCCTTAAAATTTTCGGACTAAACAAACTGCACTGTGCGACTGTGCGATGTGCCAACAGCCCAACTTCCAAAGGGCATAAGTCACTCATACGAACTCGGAATCAAGAAAACTCGGTGGCGTTGGAAAGATCATTCCAAGGTCTTTCCAGACATAACTGGAAATTCACCTAAATCATTTTGAGCTAGGAGTTACAACTGCTCAAAGTTGACCAAAAACTCCTTTTTTTCCATAGCCAAATTTTCCAGATTCTTTCCAAAATGACTATTTCCAATTCAACTCTTCTTGGAACTCAATGTGCTATACCTAGGGACCTTAACTCAACACTCAAGAAATTTTATTCCTCGGTAAAATCTCACTCCACATGAAGGACGGCTCGAGTCTTAGTTCGAAAAAATTCTCTGGGGTGTTACAATATCTCCCCCTTGGAATCATTCGTCCTCGAATGACGGCTAGTCTTGGTATGGAAAGGTCTACTCTTACTAAGGTCTGCGTCTAATGGTCTGCTCTTACCATATTCAAGCTTAACCCAAATCCTTAGGTTCGGATTCTATACCTCTCTATAGGGAATCTTATCCCAAGACTATGACTCTTTAACACCACATTAAAGCTTAGTATTCTAACAACTCCATGGACTCTTACTAACCACTCCTTTAGATCCAACTAAGGGCTCTCATTTGAATATTTCTCATAGTAAAACCTCATCCTTTTCTTCCTCATTGTTAAAAAACCTTAAATGGAACTATCCCACCATCACAACACGATAAGAACATCAACTTCCTCTTTTTAACACCACTCCATTTCTAAAATGACCTCTGAAAAGATATCTCGCAAACTCTTTGAATTCATTACCATCTTAATCTAAAACACTTGACTCCATTTCTCATCTTGACATCTCCCCCTTAGGTCTAAAGCTAACACTTGAAAGCTATGGACCTATTCCACATCTTTAACTTGTTTACCTCTTCTTTTAATCTAACACTTGGGAGAAATTTATCTCATGCCTACCAAACTCTCTATAAGCGGTGCTAAGACCTCTTTCAAAGGTGTTTCCTTTAACTTCTTCTGGTTACATACACTCTCGGTACACCTCTTAACGCTTTTGTTACTCTGGTGACTTAATCACACTTCATTGCCCTTATCTAAAGGTTAGGGTCTCTCACTTGTACCACTCATATTTATTGCAACTAATCACCTTAATTCCTCACCTACTCTATGTCAAGTCTACTGGATCAAATCTCAAGACTAGCATCATCACTCTCATGTTGTCATTTCTTTGGTCATGACACTCATCTCAAATTCAAGCTTAAGGTTTATGACTAAACCCGAATATTAATATGATTGCTCGCTTACTATACTAACTTACAAATACTAGGTACAAATTCAGAAACTCTCGTCCACTAGGACCTTATGGCCAATAGTCAAACCTCACCTCTTAGTATTCATACTCACAATTTACTATCAATTTCCCTTCACAACTTGAGTACCATTCACTCATTCACTATACATCAATGCCCAATAATTCTATACCACTTTGAATGTTATGGGACCTCTCTCAAAATCATAAGCCTAGCTTAGATCTAACACCTCATGAATACTCTACTTTCTTTTTCAACACTCTCACTTGGTCATTTTCTACACAATAACACTTCATCACTAACTCCTTTCTAGCTACAACACACTCTTCCTCTTATGATGTAATCTTCACAACTCATCACTTCTTAGTCTACCCATAAGGGACAACTCCTCATTCATAACTTACTGGGTGCATGACTACAATAACATAACTTGCCTCATCACTATCTCCCTTACTTAAATTACTAAACTTCTGTATATTTTTCTCTCTAACTCTGGGCTCTTTCTCTACTACTGCTCATGATCTCGTAACTCATGCTACTCTTTCAGGTGAAAATCATACCCAAGCTCTAAACGTACCTCCTCGTAAGGATCTCAGCTGAAACAATACTTAGAGAAGAAAGTACAACTCACTTTTATCTCAAATGCACGATTCACATGAAGGCATTACTCCGAAACTGAACACTTAACTTACTCTTGGGCTTCTCTTAAGCCCCTCAGAATTCTCATGACTTTCTCAAGACACTTGCTAAGAACAACTCATCGACAAAGAACTGACTCTGCTTTTCAACCACCTCTAGTATGATGGGTAGTCGAAAGATTCTGGGAACGCACGAGTTAGAATAGATCTCTATGACTTAGCTCTATTGCACGATTAAGAGTGTGAAAGATGGGAGACTTTTTGATAAATGTATGTAGTCCCTCATTTATAGAAGTGGGTCCCTCACAACCATAAACAAGATCTTACTGACACGGCTTCATAGACACCCTAGGACACTTGAACTCTGTGCTCTGATACCAAGTTTGTCACGCCCCGAGACTACACCCTAGACGTGGCCGGCACTCGAAGACCATTGCTGGTCCCCAAGCGAACCCTCATCCTGGCTGACTCCAAGCGGAATACTAACTTAAGCATACAAGAGCTTAAAACTGAAAAAAAAGTTTATAAACTCAACTTTACAAATCTTTAACTCAAAAGAAAACTCTGATAATAGAATATATATACAACTCGCCATAAAAGGAAACTTTAGTCTTCAAAACATTTAACAAAATAAATGAAGAGACTTTTGAAACTCTATTGTCTATCTATGAAGCCTCTAACTGATAAAGATGGAAGCCGGGACAAGACCCACGACCTCCTAACAACTGATACAACTGAAAGGTAAATGAAATCCTCCGGAAGCAAAGAGGCTTGTCATAGCTAACTGGAACTCCGGATGTATCAACGAATCTCCTGTTGATGATCTTGAATACCTGTGTCTGCATCATAAAAAGATGCAGGCCAAATGGCTCAGTACGTGGAATGTACGAGTATGTAAGCTGGAAATCTAAACAACATAGGCTAGAAGAAACACTGGAATAAACTGAATAACTTACCTCTTTTTCAAACTTTCTCAACTCAAGGAATACTCAAAACTACTCAAACTTACTCAACTCAAAAGATAGATACTGGACTCAAAGACATATACTCAACTCAAAGATATATACTCAACTCAAGATATATACTTAACTCAAAGATACTTAACTCAAGGATACTCGACTCTTGAATAACTGAACTCAACCTGACTGACTTCTTTCAATATAAGGTAATTTAAAACAAGTGCGATATAAAGAAAGACTGTTTAAAACATGCTATAAACTCTGTGTGTATACAAGGATACAATAAGCCTGAGATGTATATAGAAATACAAATGAACTGATGTATATAAAATACAATAATTTCTGTGTATAAAAATACAATAACTGCTGTGGGAGTTTCTCTAACCGACAACCATCACATAAGAGCTATAGTGATGATACAACGATCGACCTCACGCTGCCAGAGCATCTTATACCCGGCCAAAGGTATAAGACCTGAACTGCCTAATGGATCCACTAGTGTCTAATCTGAAAAGGATTCATCTAAAAAGTATGATCCTTTTCTACCCATGGTGGCTAACATGGTTCTATGGGGGCTGTGGGTTCTTTGAACGCTCCCCCAATTCGGTGCTCGATACTACTCCCAAAAATGTACTGGCTCTTATGTTTTTAAAACATATTTATTCCTGCTGATATGAGATAATTACTCAAAAACTAGCCCGAAGGCTCTTTGGAAATCTCAATTTCCAACCTTGTTTAGATGTAAAGACATTTCTTTAAAACTCCTTTGGGAATACATAGTTCCCTAATAACTTTGAGAAATGAACTCAACTTTAAACTCTTGACTCTTTACTCTTTACTTGACTTGAAACTCTTTACTTTACTTGAACTCTTGGCTTGATGTGAAACTCTTAACTTAACATGAAATTCTTAACTTTGACTTGACTTGAAACTCTTGACTCAGAACTCTTCATTCTTTACTTAACTTGAGCCTTAAAATGAAGTTAAAACGATCAATGAAGACTCTTGGAAAACCTTAAAGACTTGTTTTGACTTACCTACTTCTAAGCTTGACTTCACTTGACTTGGAAACTAACTTCACTTGATTTTGAAACTAACTTCACTTGACTTGGAAACTAACTTCACTTGAATTGGAATTATGAATTCAAGGGTAATGATTTGTGTTTGGAAAGACCCCATGATGATTAGGAATAATTTAGGACAGCTAGACTTAAGAAAAAAATTCGAAATTTAATTCTAAAAACAGAACAGATTCTGTTCACAGAGGTAAACACAGCTGCAACGCAGACTTGCTTCAGGCAAGCTGCCCCAACTTTTCTCCTTCATGTTGCCAACTCTAAACCCTCTCAACCTCAAAGGTTCTTTTCCCAAAAACTTGGGGTCATAAACCCCTCAACATACAGTGGATTCCACTCAAAAATGCAACCAGATCCTATCCCAAATCAGCAAGAACTTCAACAACACAACCAACAACTTCAACAACCAAATACATCTTTTCTTGGAATTAAAAACGAGTTGGTGTGTGGGGGTATGAACCAACCAACACTAAGGATCATAAAATCCCTCAATATACAATAGATTTCAGCTTAAGAACACAACCAAATCATGTCCCACAACCAACAATAACTTCCACAAACAACTAACAACATCAACAACAACTAACAACTTCAACAACTTCAACAACAAATCCAATCTTTTCTCAAATCATAAAATGAGCTTGGTGTGTGGGGGAAAGGATCAACCCACACTAAAGAACTCACATACCTGATTAGGGATCACCCCCGACGAAAATCCACGACGATCCTTAGCTTCTTCTTCTCTTTCTCCTCTTCTTTTCCTCTTCTTTCTCTCTAAAACCCTCACTCTCACTCTTTTAAAAAGGGACAAAAATGATCCAAACATCAGTCTAACACCTTAATATAACCCAAAGAAATGATTAGGGAAAAGACCAAAATACCCTTAAAATTTTCGGACTAAACAAACTGCACTGTGCGACTGTGCGATTGTGCCAACAGCCCAACTTCCAAAGGGCATAAGTCACTCATACGAACTCGGAATCAAGAAAACTCGGTGGCGTTGGAAGATCATTCCAAGGTCTTTCCAGACATAACTGGAAATTCACCTAAATCATTTTGAGCTAGGAGTTACAACTGCTCAAAGTTGACCAAAAACTCCTTTTTTTCCATAGCCAAATTTTCCAGATTCTTTCCAAAATGACTATTTCCAATTCAACTCTTCTTGGAACTCAATGTGCTATACCTAGGGACCTTAACTCAACACTCAAGAAATTTTATTCCTCGGTAAAATCTCACTCCACATGAAGGACGGCTCGAGTCTTAGTTCGAAAAAATTCTCTGGGGTGTTACAATATCTCCCCCTTGGAATCATTCGTCCTCGAATGACGGCTAGTCTTGGTATGGAAAGGTCTACTCTTACTAAGGTCTGCGTCTAATGGTCTGCTCTTACCATATTCAAGCTTAACCCAAATCCTTAGGTTCGGATTCTATACCTCTCTATAGGGAATCTTATCCCAAGACTATGACTCTTTAACACCACATTAAAGCTTAGTATTCTAACAACTCCATGGACTCTTACTAACCACTCCTTTAGATCCAACTAAGGGCTCTCATTTGAATATTTCTCATAGTAAAACCTCATCCTTTTCTTCCTCATTGTTAAAAAACCTTAAATGGAACTATCCCACCATCACAACACGATAAGAACATCAACTTCCTCTTTTTAACACCACTCCATTTCTAAAATGACCTCTGAAAAGATATCTCGCAAACTCTTTGAATTCATTACCATCTTAATCTAAAACACTTGACTCCATTTCTCATCTTGACATCTCCCCCTTAGGTCTAAAGCTAACACTTGAAAGCTATGGACCTATTCCACATCTTTAACTTGTTTACCTCTTCTTTTAATCTAACACTTGGGAGAAATTTATCTCATGCCTACCAAACTCTCTATAAGCGGTGCTAAGACCTCTTTCAAAGGTGTTTCCTTTAACTTCTTCTGGTTACATACACTCTCGGTACACCTCTTAACGCTTTTGTTACTCTGGTGACTTAATCACACTTCATTGCCCTTATCTAAAGGTTAGGGTCTCTCACTTGTACCACTCATATTTATTGCAACTAATCACCTTAATTCCTCACCTACTCTATGTCAAGTCTACTGGATCAAATCTCAAGACTAGCATCATCACTCTCATGTTGTCATTTCTTTGGTCATGACACTCATCTCAAATTCAAGCTTAAGGTTTATGACTAAACCCGAATATTAATATGATTGCTCGCTTACTATAACTAACTTACAAATACTAGGTACAAATTCAGAAACTCTCGTCCACTAGGACCTTATGGCCAATAGTCAAACCTCACCTCTTAGTATTCATACTCACAATTTACTATCATATTTCCCTTCACAACTTGAGTACCATTCACTCATTCACTATACATCAATGCCCAATAATTCTATACCACTTTGAATGTTATGGGACCTCTCTCAAAATCATAAGCCTAGCTTAGATCTAACACCTCATGAATACTCTACTTTCTTTTTCAACACTCTCACTTGGTCATTTTCTACACAATAACACTTCATCACTAACTCCTTTCTAGCTACAACACACTCTTCCTCTTATGATGTAATCTTCACAACTCATCACTTCTTAGTCTACCCATAAGGGACAACTCCTCATTCATAACTTACTGGGTGCATGACTACAATAACATAACTTGCCTCATCACTATCTCCCTTACTTAAATTACTAAACTTCTGTATATTTTTCTCTCTAACTCTGGGCTCTTTCTCTACTACTGCTCATGATCTCGTAACTCATGCTACTCTTTCAGGTGAAAATCATACCCAAGCTCTAAACGTACCTCCTCGTAAGGATCTCAGCTGAAACAATACTTAGAGAAGAAAGTACAACTCACTTTTATCTCAAATGCACGATTCACATGAAGGCATTACTCCGAAACTGAACACTTAACTTACTCTTGGGCTTCTCTTAAGCCCCTCAGAATTCTCATGACTTTCTCAAGACACTTGCTAAGAACAACTCATCGACAAAGAACTGACTCTGCTTTTCAACCACCTCTAGTATGATGGGTAGTCGAAAGATTCTGGGAACGCACGAGTTAGAATAGATCTCTATGACTTAGCTCTATTGCACGATTAAGAGTGTGAAAGATGGGAGACTTTTTGATAAATGTATGTAGTCCCTCATTTATAGAAGTGGGTCCCTCACAACCATAAACAAGATCTTACTGACACGGCTTCATAGACACCCTAGGACACTTGAACTCTGTGCTCTGATACCAAGTTTGTCACGCCCCGAGACTACACCCTAGACGTGGCCGGCACTCGAAGACCATTGCTGGTCCCCAAGCGAACCCTCATCCTGGCTGACTCCAAGCGGAATACTAACTTAAGCATACAAGAGCTTAAAACTGAAAAAAAAGTTTATAAACTCAACTTTACAAATCTTTAACTCAAAAGAAAACTCTGATAATAGAATATATATACAACTCGCCATAAAAGGAAACTTTAGTCTTCAAAACATTTAACAAAATAAATGAAGAGACTTTTGAAACTCTATTGTCTATCTATGAAGCCTCTAACTGATAAAGATGGAAGCCGGGACAAGACCCACGACCTCCTAACAACTGATACAACTGAAAGGTAAATGAAATCCTCCGGAAGCAAAGAGGCTTGTCATAGCTAACTGGAACTCCCGGATGTATCAACGAATCTCCTGTTGATGATCTTGAATACCTGTGTCTGCATCATAAAAAGATGCAGGCCAAATGGCTCAGTACGTGGAATGTACGAGTATGTAAGCTGGAAATCTAAACAACATAGGCTAGAAGAAACACTGGAATAAACTGAATAACTTACCTCTTTTTCAAACTTTCTCAACTCAAGGAATACTCAAAACTACTCAAACTTACTCAACTCAAAAGATAGATACTGGACTCAAAGACATATACTCAACTCAAAGATATATACTCAACTCAAGATATATACTTAACTCAAAGATACTTAACTCAAGGATACTCGACTCTTGAATAACTGAACTCAACCTGACTGACTTCTTTCAATATAAGGTAATTTAAAACAAGTGCGATATAAAGAAAGACTGTTTAAAACATGCTATAAACTCTGTGTGTATACAAGGATACAATAAGCCTGAGATGTATATAGAAATACAAATGAACTGATGTATATAAAATACAATAATTTCTGTGTATAAAAATACAATAACTGCTGTGGGAGTTTCTCTAACCGACAACCATCACATAAGAGCTATAGTGATGATACAACGATCGACCTCACGCTGCCAGAGCATCTTATACCCGGCCAAAGGTATAAGACCTGAACTGCCTAATGGATCCACTAGTGTCTAATCTGAAAAGGATTCATCTAAAAAGTATGATCCTTTTCTACCCATGGTGGCTAACATGGTTCTATGGGGGCTGTGGGTTCTTTGAACGCTCCCCCAATTCGGTGCTCGATACTACTCCCAAAAATGTACTGGCTCTTATGTTTTTTAAAACATATTTATTCCTGCTGATATGAGATAATTACTCAAAAACTAGCCCGAAGGCTCTTTGGAAATCTCAATTTCCAACCTTGTTTAGATGTAAAGACATTTCTTTAAAACTCCTTTGGGAATACATAGTTCCCTAATAACTTTGAGAAATGAACTCAACTTTAAACTCTTGACTCCTTACTCTTTACTTGACTTGAAACTCTTTACTTTACTTGAACTCTTGGCTTGATGTGAAACTCTTAACTTAACATGAAATTCTTAACTTTGACTTGACTTGAAACTCTTGACTCAGAACTCTTCATTCTTTACTTAACTTGAGCCTTAAAATGAAGTTAAAACGATCAATGAAGACTCTTGGAAAACCTTAAAGAATTGTTTTGACTTACCTACTTCTAAGCTTGACTTCACTTGACTTGGAAACTAACTTCACTTGATTTTGAAACTAACTTCACTTGACTTGGAAACTAACTTCACTTGAATTGGAATTATGAATTCAAGGGTAATGATTTGTGTTTGGAAAGACCCCATGATGATTAGGAATAATTTAGGACAGCTAGACTTAAGAAAAAAATTCGAAATTTAATTCTAAAAACAGAACAGATTCTGTTCACAGAGGTAAACACAGCTGCAACGCAGACTTGCTTCAGGCAAGCTGCCCAACTTTTCTCCTTCATGTTGCCAACTCTAAACCCTCTCAACCTCAAAGGTTCTTTTCCCAAACACTTGGGGTCATAAACCCCTCAACATACAGTGGATTCCACTCAAAAACGCAACCAGATCCTATCCCAAATCAGCAAGAACTTCAACAACACAACCAACAACTTCAACAACCAAAATACATCTTTTCTTAGAATTAAAAACGAGTTGGTGTGTGGGGGTATGAACCAACCAACACTAAGGACCATAAAATCCCTCAATATACAATAGATTTCAGCTTAAGAACACAACCAAATCATGTCCCACAACCAACAATAACTTCCACAACACAACTAACAACATCAACAACAACTAACAACTTCAACAACTTCAACAACAAATCCAATCTTTTCTCAAATCATAAAATGAGCTTGGTGTGTGGGGGAAAGGATCAACCCACACTAAATAACTCACATACCTGATTAGGGATCACCCCCGACGAAAATCCACGACGATCCTTAGCTTCTTCTTCTCTTTCTCCTCTTCTTTTCCTCTTCTTTCTCTCTAAAACCCTCACTCTCACTCTTTTAAAAAGGGACAAAAATGATCCAAACATCAGTCTAACACCTTAATATAACCCAAAGAAATGATTAGGGAAAAGACCAAAATACCCTTAAAATTTTCGGACTAAACAAACTGCACTGTGCGACTGTGCGACTGTGCCAACAGCCCAACTTCCAAAGGGCATAAGTCACTCATACGAACTCGGAATCAAGAAAACTCGGTGGCGTTGGAAAGATCATTCCAAGGTCTTTCCAGACATAACTGGAAATTCACCTAAATCATTTTGAGATAGGAGTTACAACTGCTCAAAGTTGACCAAAAACTCCTTTTTTTCCATAGCCAAATTTTCCAGATTCTTTCCAAAATGACTATTTCCAATTCAACTCTTCTTGGAACTCAATGTGCTATACCTAGGGACCTTAACTCAACACTCAAGAAATTTTATTCCTCGGTAAAATCTCACTCCACATGAAGGACGGCTCGAGTCTTAGTTCGAAAAAATTCTCTGGGGTGTTACAATTACTCCCATAATGTACTTAGCCCATATGTTTTTAAAACAACTTCTTTCTTTGGTTTGAGATAATTACTCAAAACTTAGCTTAAAAGCTCTCTTGGAATCGTTGTTCCCTTTCTTGCTCAAATGTGAAAACATTTTAAACTCTTTGGGAATACATAGTCCCTTATACTTCTTTGAAGAAATAAACTTCAATCTTTACTCTTTACTTAACTTGAACTTTAAGTCTTAAAACAAAGTTAAAACGTTTGCGAAAGACTTTTGAAAACTTTAAGAACTTCTCTTCACTTGCTTTTTAACTTCTAGACTTGACTCTTAACTTTCCTTGAATTGAATTATGGATTCAAGGTTCATGATCTCATATTTATGGATGATTTCATGATGTTTAGACGTACCTTAGAGTGTTGGAATCAACTAGAAAACATAGGTACGTTGCTAAGGAACTAGTACGGAAATAAGGGGGAATATGGGGTGAACTAGCGTCCTTGGCACTCTGAGAGGTGTGGGGCACCAGAGCCCAAAGTTAAGAGACCCCTACTTGGGGATCTGAGAGAGGAGATGCCCCAAAGCCAAAAGATCAGAGAATTTTTCTTGGGGCTATGAGAGGGGCGACACCCCAGGTGCCTTCGACTTTTCTTCTTCGTTTTTTAACTCTAAACCCCCTATTTTCACTTGGTTCTTTCCCCAAACACTTATAAACAACTAATTCATCAATATATGCAAAATCTAACTCAAATTCACACCTAAATACATGAATCAATCTCAAGAAACTTCAACAACAAGAACCCACAAGATTTCAATCGAATTATCATCGATAACTCATAGGATTTACTGTCAAAACTATATAACTTCGCTGAATTGAATCATGATTGGCGCATGGGTGAACTAACCCAACGCTATGTAATCTCACATACCTCGTAGGATTGAATCCTTGGCAAAATCCACAACCAAACTCAAACGTTCTTGACGATTCTTGATTTCTCTTCTCCTTTCTCCTCTTTTCTCTTTTCTCCAAGCCCTAGCGTGAACTTCAACTTTTCTAAACTGACTAAAATCTGATTTTACCCCAATTAAACTCCTAAAAATGAAGTAAAACAATTGGGTAAGGAAAATACTAAAATACCCTTCCAAAAATCTGGTTTTAGACTTTCTTTATTTGAACAGCCCAACTTCAAATGGTCATATCTCACTTACGAACTCAGAATCGCGCAACCTCGGCGGTGTTGGAAAGATTATTCCAAGATCTTTCCTACGATACCTAGAAACACACCTAACTCATCCTGATCTAGGAGTTATGGTTGCTTGAAGTTGACCAAAAACTCAACTTAACATACTTAACAAATTTTCCAGATTTTTATATTCTTTCCAAAAATGGCTATTTCCAATTCTTAACTTCTTCCTAGTTATTTCAACTTGTGAGATGTTTCAAGTAAAGGATTCATAGATAGACAGTTTTGAGGAGTCTTTCAGTTTGAGATGTTTTATTTAAAACTTATATTTCATACTCCGTATATTTAGTGAAGCTTTGAAATTCAGTAAACTGTTTTTAAACGTTTCTTTCAATTTGATGCTTATCTATTCTTGAGTTAGTTTTCCGCTTGTAGCCAGCCAGGATGAGGGTTCACTTGGGGTTAGCAATGATTTTCGAGTGCCGGCCACGTCCAGGGTGTAGGCACAGGTCGTGACAATTAACCCATTTTTCTTTTGGCAATTAAATATTTTAAAAATTGCTAGAGATTGTAATTTTTTTTTAGAGTGGTTCTCTTTTATGTAATTTTAGGTCTATCTCATAGTCCTTACACACTCACTAACCATGATTTTACACCTTTTGAATTATTTTTTATTTGAGTCGAGTCTGAAGGGTTAAAGAAAATTGTTGAAATACTTTTTTAAGCTATGTTGTATTTAAATATTAAAAATCAATTTTAATTTTCTTTCTAAATCATTCTATGAGCGAAAAAGATAAATATGCATCATTTATTAAATGATGATGGTATATATGTGCCCATTTTTTTAACAAAGTTATATTCAATCTGGATCGCAAAGTTGAGGCATGAGGGATATAGTTACTTTTTTCCCTAAACAAAATAAAAACTTTAAAAAAATACATAATTGTTTGCTTATTGCATAGTGCTTCTAATAAACATTTTAAAATTTGTTACTCTTTTCTATTATTGATAGAGATAGAAATAGAAATAGAAGTAGAGAGGGAAGTAAATCATTTAATCGACATAGAGGAAATAAATGAAAGAATTGATGAAAGGCTTAAGGATTATAACAATTCATCTATTAAATCTCGTACCATATTTAAGTGTATGGTTACGTAAATCAAATCCAGATGCTTATACACCAAAGATGGTCTCTATTGGTCCTTACCATAAGAAAAATCTTCTACTTGATCCAATGGAAAAGTACAATTTGTTGTACCCACAACGATTTCATAAACGAAAAGAGGGTCTTGATGTGAGAAGTTATCTCAGTGAATTGTGGAAACTGAAGAAGGAAGCACTAAAGTGTTACGACGATATAGAAGAGCTTGCTAATAATAGTCAATTTTGTAAAATGTTGTTGCTTGATGGTTGTTTTGTGGTTGAGTTTATTTGAGAGCGTTGTCAAATATGTCCAGATGGAGAAGACAAAATTATCAATATTAATGATAGTTACATATTGAGAGATTTGATGTTACTAGAAAACCAACTTCCTTTCTTTATCCTCAACAAACTTCATGACATGACAAAACAACATGATGAATTACCATTGGCCATAATGGCGAATAATTTGTTTACCTTTTTTGTTGAATTGCCAAAAATAACCTTTAGAGAGAGAGAGAGAGAATGTAACACAACAAATATCAAACATTTACTTCATCTAGTACACATATTTTCATGTCACGGGAATCCCATGAAAAAGTTAAACAATAGCATAAAGTGTCAAAGGGTGATGCCAAATGCAACAGAGCTTTTAGAAGCTGGAGTTAGCTTTGCAAAGGTAAAAAATGTGACAAGTTGAAGCTAACTGAAATTGACATGAGAATTGTGGATATTCATCCACATTGATAGATTTCTTGTTAATTAACATAACAAGAAGTATGATGACTGTCACAGTTGAAGCTTGTGTCCAAGGACTCTCAAAATAGTTATACCTCAAACTTGCCTTTATTTGACTCCATGGTTTTTCATAATTTTGAATCAATAGTAGTTGTCTGAAACGGCGACCCCTTGCCCAATTTTGTTAAAGAACCTGGCCACTTCTTTGTCCTCTCCTATCTTGCGAAGCAAACTCACATCTTTGTTTGGGTCAATGATAATCCATGAAAACTGTAAAATCACTGAAATATCTAAGACATACATCAGAAGATTATTGTTCATAAGCAATAAGAATATTTCGCATGAGAGTTTCAATGTCATCAATGACTTGAAAACAAGGGATTGTCATCAATCCATTCTCAAACTTTATATCAAATAAACTTTTCTTATCCCCACTCTTATTGTCATTGACTTTGACGTACAATGATCTCTAAAAATATTTCCAACATTTGAATTGAGGGTTTCAGGGTCATATATATGATTTTTATAAACATAATGAATTGGTTTGTACAGTTGAGCGCTATATTTATACAACTTTAACTCTTACACTTATCCTATAGAAATTTTGAATACCCCTATATATCAATGTCACGACCCAGACCGTTGTGATTGGCACCCACACTGACACTCCGGTGGGAGAACCACTACTACAATCCAAACCAAGCAACTAAGGCATTTAACACAGGAAAACAGAAATAAATGCTAAACGAAAGTTCTCATAACTTCAACAAAAGATCTAATAACTAACAACGCAGAAGAAATAACCTAGAACCTAAAAGTCAATGTACCAAAACATCTAAGCAAATGATCCAAGTCTAAACAAGAAGGGATACATCCCCAAACTAATGAACTAATCAACTATCTAGAACAAATATCTAAGTCAGGAATAGATGGACATAGATGAAATAGAATTCCATGGCAGCCCGGAAGAATTGGCTCACCCTTGAATTTGAAGTGACGATCATTGATCTTCTAAGCGAGGTCTGTCAATAGTCGCGTGAAGATGCCTTGTACTCAACAAAAATAAGAGCAAGTGTAGTATCAGTACACATCCACCGTTTACTGGTAGGATCACACGGCTATCCCACTAGTGCGACATAAACAAGTCAACAACATTATAAACACATGCATATATATCAACATATACAACATTATCAACATGAAGAATCAACAACACATTTCACATATTACATCACCTCATTGGTCCTCTCATGGAACCCAAACCCAAGTAGTTAGCTTATTGAAATGTGGCAATCCGATACCATATTGAACGTGGAAACCGATCCTATAATTATGTCGGAACGTGGCAATCCGATCCAATAGTTATGCTAGAGCGTGGCAATCCGATCTATGTTAGTTATGCCGGAACGTGGCAACCGATCCCATTCACACACCACAATCACAATCACCAGTACATCAATCAAGATCATACAATTAAGTCATGATTTCATGGCAATGATAAATAATCTATCTCATTTACAACAAGTGTGATCAGCATTGCAACATTTATACATATACAACTATCATAATGAACTAAGAATAAGCATACATCACACAGTTGTAGAATCACAACCATCACATACCTCGAAACAAGCTTGAAACCCTAAGAAACTTGATCCTTCCCTTTCCAGATTTGTTTCGCTTGTTCTTGGTCTACAAACAATCACAATAACACGGAAATCAACAAACAATCGCTAATTACCCGAAACTATAACAATTATATGAACCCTATATCAAACCCATGATCCCTATCACCCAAATTAGGGTTGGTTCCTCCATAGAATCTATCACAAAACCCTTCCCCATCAATATTCACCGATTCTATTACGTTCTACGGATCGAATAACAGATTTGGGGAGTGAAAATCTTACATTTAGCCTCAAGAATGGTGAAAAACGAGTAGAAATTGCGTGGGGGTCGTTCCTTAGCTCTAAAAGTCAAAAAGTTCCAAATAAGGTCATTTAGGGGTTTATTAATGACATTAAGTTGCTGTAGTGGCAGCGCCAGAGCGACCCAAATGCCTACCAATGCGGCATTTTTGAACCAGTGACTATTCGTCTTTCACCTACGATTTAAGGTCTTGTCGTACCCACTGCAGCGCCCCATATCCCGCTGTAGTGGCCTCGCCAAAGCGGCCACACTCCTGCCAAGGCGGCACAAATGGAACCATAGAGCTAATTAAAAGAATTCCAATGCCCCAACTCACAACACACCTCTAACCCTCGACGATTAGAAAATGCCCTTTACGCTAAGATCGATTTCGGAAGTTCTACTTACCCGAATTCAATTTCGTAAAGTCGTTCGGATTCCTTAATGAGTTATCTAACTATTCATGCAATCAAAACCATAATTAATCCACCCGATTGTTACCAGATTTCCCTACACCTTAGAGATCCCGATTTCGTTAAAGTTTGGACTAGGTTGGGAAAATTCGAGTACTACGAAAAAGTTTTTCCGGCCCTAAACTTTTCTCCATTGGCATTTCTATAATGACGGAACCCGATCGTTACAATAGATACCAATTTATCCATCACTCGTCCTCGAGTGACAAAACGTAGGAAAAGTAGGCTAAGGAAAGAATGAAGTAGTACCTTAATCAACGAACAATTGGGGATACTTCTCTTACATGACCCTTTCGGTTTCCCAAGTAGCTTCCTCAACTGAACTATGCTTCTGTTGAACTTTCACGGACTTAATCTCCTTGGTCCTTAACTTACGCACCTCACGATCAAGAATAACAATCGGTTCCTCCTCCTATTAGAGGTCTTTGTCTAGCACTATTGAGTCCCACTTAATGATATAATCTATGTCACCATGATATCTCTTTAACATAGACACATAAAATATCGGATAAATAATTGATAAATTAGGGGGTAAGGCCAATCTATACGCCACCGGCCCTACACATTCAAGAACCTCAAAGGGAACAGTATATCGCGGACTCAACTTACCCTTCTTACCAAATCTCATCACCCTTTTCATGGGTGATACTTTAAGAAGAACATTCTCACCAGTCTGAAATTTCATGTCTCTTACCTTATGATCCTCATACTTCTTCTATCTACTCTGGGCTGCTAGAAGTTTAGCTTGAATACTCCTCATCTTCTCTTGAGTAGCCTTCACTAAATCAACCCCCAAAGGTTTCACATCTCCAGCCTCAAACCAACCTATGGGTGATCTACATCCCCTCCCATAGAGTGCCTCAAATGGTGTCATATCTATGCTGGAGTGATAACTATTGTTATAAGAAAATTCACACAAAGGTAAGAACTTATCCCAATGTCCTCCAAAATCAATCACACATGCGCTCAACATGTCTTCCAATACTTAAATAGTCCTCTCCAATTGTCCATCTATTTGTGGATGAAAGGTTGTACTAAAAGTGAGTTATGTGCCCAATTCCTCATGCAACTTCCTCCAAAACCTAGATGTGAATTGGGTACCACGATCTGAGATGATAGAGAGGGGCACCCCATGCAGCCTCACTATCTTCTTCACATACACTTTAGCCAATTATTCAGCATTATAATCTATTCTTACCGAAATAAAATGGGTTGACTTAGTCAATCTATCAACCACAACCCATATCGAATCAAACTTCCCCAAGGTCTTGGGAAGACCAACCATAAAATCCATGGCTATTCTTTCCCACTTCCATTTTGGAAATGGCATTCTTTGAAGTACACCCGTAGGCCTTTGATGTTCATATTTCCTTTGTTGACAGGTTCGACACTTTGCCATAAACTCCGCTATGTTTTTCTTTATGCTCGGCCACCAATAAATTTGCTTCATATCTCTATACATCTTGGTCACACCCGCATGAATGGACTAGCGCGAACCATGTGACTCTACCAATAATTGTTGAATCAAGTCATTAACTCGAAGAACACAAATCCTCCCCTTAACACTGAGTACATCATCCGCATCAAGAGTGACCTCTTGTGCTTTACTAATCACCATCTTCTCCTTGAGTTCGTTCAAAATTTCATCCTCAAATTGTTTGGCCTTGATCTCCTCAATGCACGTGGCCTTAACTTCAATGCTATCTAACACCCCACCTCTTTCAGAGATGCCCAACTGCATGAATTTGGACTCTTAAGGTCTGAATTTCTCTGGCCAAAGGTCGCTTGGTTACACTCAAGTAAGCTAAGTTACCCATCCTTGCCACTTTTCGACTCAAAACGTCTGCCACAATATTAGCCTTACCCGAATGGTATTAAATGGTCACATTATAATCCTTGAGTAACTCCATCCATTTTCGCTGTCTCAAATTCAGATCCTTTTGAGTGAACACATGCTGCAAACTACGATGATCAATAAACACTTTACACTTCACACCATAAAGGTAATGTCACCAGATCTTAAGAGCAAACACTACCGCTGCCAATTCTAAATCATGTGTTGCGTGATTCCTCTTATGCACCTTCAATTGACGCGAGACATAAGCTATAATGTTCTTATCCTGCATCATCACAACACCCAAACCAGAATGTTAAGCACAATACACAATAAAATCTTTACCTTCAACCGGTAATGCTAGGATGGGCGGGGTGGTCAAGAGAGTCTTGAGCTTTTGAAAGATCTCTTCACATTTTTCAGTCCATTTAAATGATATCTCCTTTTTGGTCAAGTTAGTCAAGTAAGTAGCAATTGAAGCAAAATTCTTAACAAATCGACGACAATAGCTAGCGAGTCCCACAAAACTCCTAACTTCTATCACAGAGCTAGGCCTAACCCAATTCTCAACCGCTTCAATATTTTGAGGATCTACCATTACACCTTATTTGGAGACTACATACCCCAAAAATGCAACCGATTTCAACCAAAATTCGCACTTCAAAAATTTAGCATATAACTTTTGCTTCCCAAGAACACCCAAAACAGTACGAAGATGGTTGACATGCTCTTCCTCACTTTTTGAGTAAACCAAGATATCATCAATAAACACTATAACGAACGAATCAATAAGTGGCTTGAACACCCCATTCATCAAACTATGAAAGCTACAGGTGCACTGGACAAACCAAAAGACATAACCAAAAAATCATAGTGTCCATAACGTGTTCTAAACGCTATCTTAGGCACATCTTCCGATCTAATTTTTAATTGATGGTAACCAGAACTTAGATCAGTCTTAGAGAAAACCGCTGCCTCTTGCAATTGGTCAAAAAGATCATCTATTCAAGGCAATGGATACTTGTTTCGAATAGTGACTTTATTTAATTGCCGGTAATCTATACACAATCTCATACTACTATCATTTTTCTTAACAAATAATACAGGAGCACCCCAAGGGGAAGCACTAGGACAAATAAATATCTTATTAAGAAGCTCTTGGATTTAAGCCTTAATTAAGCTCTCTCAATTCTGCCGGAGCCATGCGATATGAAGGGATAGAAATAGGGCACGTACCAGGCTCTAAATCAATGCAAAAATCTATATCTCTATCCCGAGGCATACCAGGCAAATCATTTGGAAACACTTCACTAAACTCAGATACCACAAGAATAGACCCAATGGATGGACCTCAATCTCAACATCCCTAACATGAGCCCAATAAGTCAAATAACCCTACTCTACCAATTTACTAGCCCGAATGGAGGATATAATCTTAGCTTGCTTAGCCTTGTACACCCCTTCCCACTTTAATTTTTTCCTTCTCGGAATTTCTAGAGTTAGAGACTTGGTATTACAATTAAGCACAACATAATAGGGGGACAACCAAGTCATGCCTAAGATTATATCAAAGTCAATCATATCCAGAATCACCAAATCAGCCCAAGTCTGAAAACCCATAAACAAAATAGGACAAACACGATAGACATGAGTGACTATGACTAACTCTCCAATAGGGGTAGAAACACGAATTGGGGCATCAAGTACATCACAAATCATATCAAACTCAGAGGCAAATCGCACAGATACATAAGAATAGGTAGAATTCGGATCAAATAACATATTAGCCATCCGATTACAGACAAGAATAGTACCAGTGATCACTGCGTCAAACGCCTCTACCTCATTCTTGCCCGAAAAAGCATAACATTGAGCTATATCATCAAGACGAGCCACCTCCTTGCCTAGTTGCGCATTACCCTACCTCCGTTACCATTCCCATTTCCTCTAACTCCACGACCTCGCTGATGACGTTCTCGCCCACCTTGTGGACGTCCTCTACCATTATTACAATTCCCCACCAGTACAACTGCTTTAGAAGGTTGTTGCGCGATCACAAACACACGCGGATGGGGACAATCTCTCTTCATATGCTGTAATGACCCGAAAGGTCATTTTGGTGATTTTTCATGGAAATGACTATTTTTCCCTTTCGGTAGTTGCCCCGAGTCCCATGTTTTGTAGTTGTAAAGTTGGTTTGAGGAAAAGTTGGTAAAAAGTTGAGTTTTTTATAAGTTAAAGTTGGTTAAAAAGTGCTTTTTGGAGTCATTTGGAGTTTCGGGACTCGGATCAAATTTCCATCGATTCCGATAGTTTTAGAATGTCGAAACGGGTCTGTGTGAAGTTACGGAGTTGAATTTGGAGTTGAAACGAAGAATTGAGGTCCTAAGTTGCTAAAGTTGTGAAATTTTGATAAAGAGTTGACTTTGGTCAACATATGAGGTTCCGAGGCTCAGATTGAAATTCTGAGAGTACCGTTGGTTTTGGGAGGCGATTCTAAGTCTAGAATGAGTCTTGGTTGAATTTTTAGACGCTCCGTTTGAGTTTCGAATTTTTTTGGCGTTAAACTAATTTCTTGGCATCTTATTGAATTTCGGGTCAAGGAGTCCTCGAATTCAAATTCCGACGGTTTCATTGAGTCCGGAACGTCGAATTTAGTGGGGGTACATATTTAGTTTGTGTGCACGATATTCTGAACGAATTCCGAGGGTCCAACAGGGACTTAAACTTTGGGGTTATTGTTGTGTTTCAGCTGCAATAGCAGCCCTTTTTTTAGTCAAAAATCAGTAGCTATTTTCCCACAACTTGAAAATACCCATTTCTCCATTTTTAGACTTGGAGAGCTCGAAAATAGGCGATTTCAAGTGGTTTTTCGCAAGGAATTCATTGGGTAAGTTATTTCCAACTTATATCTTTGATTTCTATCGATTATTTATGGATTTTAACATCAAAATTTGAGATCTCAACTGTAAAATTTGGGGGTTTTTGCCTAATCCGAATTTAATAGAAAATTTGAGTTTGTGAACTCATTTCAACTTCTTTTTCGAAACGGTTTTCACTATTGGATTCAAAATTTCTTGGGGAACATTTTTCACTAAAAATTTCCAAATTTCGAGAATATTTTCCAGAACGAGATTTTTTTGACCATTTTACCCTTTTTCTCCTAATTTCACGATATTGATGTTGTTAGATTCGTTTTGATTGTGGGATTCCATTTATGAATAGATTGTGGTGATTTGGAGCGTGCTCGGAAGGGTAAAACTCAAATTTGAGTTACTAGTTGAAGTGTTTTGAGGCAAGTAACTTCTAAACTTTGTTAAACTCTTAGAATACACATGACTACTTTCCTAATTGTGTTGGGGAGTAATGGGGATTGAGGATGGGTTTTATTTGTCGATTGAGATTGTTGTAATTGAAAGATGAGGAATAAAACGAGCTAAATGTGTTATATGTGACTTGAATTTGTTGAATAAGTCATGTGATAACTGATATTGAGGGGATAGAAGAGCATGAGTAGGCTATGATTGATATAGACATTGATGTTGAGACAAATGATGTGTAATACTATGATGTGGTCGTGATATGGTTGTGTTGAGACAGACGATGTGTAATACTATGATTGTGGTGTACGATGATGTGGTCGTGATATGGTTGTGATTGAGACAGATGATGTGTAATACTATGATGTGATGGTGATATGATTGTGATTGATGACATGTGCATATTCATTATTCATCCCATGTGTGAACTATCTGTTGCATGAGTTCTGAGACACTGATATGAGGATGGATGGATATGAGACACGGTTGAGACTAGCTTCGGATAGAGATAAATGAGATGGACTAGCTCCGGCTAGCGATTTGGATGCCGATGGGATCTGGTTCCGGCGGTGATACATGGTCCATGTGTGGCCCCCATGGGTTCTGATTTGAGTATTCAGCGCGGTCTGATTATGTCAACAGATGTGTATCTTAGGACAGACATATATCACGACTACATGACATTATTATTGCATTTGCATCGCATTTGACTTCATCTTTGTCTGTGGTGTATGGATTTTACCCATTTGCCCCTCTTCATGTGATATATGATCTATTTGCTCTTATATGAGGATATGAGGTTAATGTTGAGACACTGTTGGATATATCTGTTGATTATGAATTGTAAAGTATAGGTTGTTGGTTCGCTGTTAGAATGAAGTTTCGGTGGTTCGGTTGGGATTGAAAGGAGTTGTTTGTAGCTGCTAGTTTAGCTTAGTTTAGTGTTACTTGCGAGTACCTGTTGCTTTTGGTACTCACCCTTGCTTCTACACAGTTGTGTAGGTTGACAGCTCTATCAGATCCGGCTTATTACTCATCTTCAGATTAGAGCTTCCAGACTTACTTGAGAGGTAGTGGTTCATTCCAGACGTGCCCTCAAGTTATCTATATTTACTGTTCTGTTCTATTCTAGAACTTTACTATGAGACTTGTATATTTTATTCAGATTCCGTATTAGAGGTTTGTACATGTGACAACCAATTCTGGGGTTATGTTGAGTTTATTTAAAGACTTTCGCTTATCTTTCTATCTTATTCTTGTTTTATTAATTTCGTATTGTCGGGTTTTTGGGTGTTAGGCTGACGTGTCCGGTGGGGTTTGGGCACGTGCCATCACATCCGATTTTGGGGTGTGTCATATGGCCAGGTTCTCCACAATTGTAGCAAGTACAATTAAAAGATTGTAACACCCCAGAGAATTTTTTGAACTAAGACTCGAGCCGTCCTCCATGTGGAGTGAGATTTTACCGAGGAATAAAGATTTCTTGAGTGTTAAGTTAAGGTCCCTAGATGTAGCACATTGAGTTCCAAGAAGAGTTGAATTGGAAATAGTCATTTTTGGAAAGAATTCAAAAATCTGGAAAATTTGGCTAAGTATGGATAAAAGGTGAGTTTTTGGTCAACTTTGAGCAGTCGTAACTACTAGCTCAGAATGAATTAGGCAAATTTCCAGTTATGTATGGAAAGCCCTTGGAATGATTTTTCCAACTCCGCTGAGTTTTCTTGATTCCGAGTTCGTATGAGTGAGTTATGCCCCTTGGAAGTTGGGCTGTTGGCACAGTCGCACAGGGCAGTTTGTTTAGTCCGAAAATTTTAAGCGTATTTTGGTCTTTTCCCTAATCATTTCTTTGGGTTATATTGAGGTGTTAGAATGATGTTTGGATCATTTTTGTCCCATTTTAAAGAGTGAGAGTAAGAGTGAGAGTTAGGGCTTGGAAGATAAGAGAGAAAGAAGAGGAGAAAAAGAGGAGAAAGGGAAGATCAAGCAAGGATCATCGTGGATTTCGTCAGGGGTGATCCCTATCAGGTATGTGAGTTCATAGTGTTGGGTGATTCTTTTCCCCACACGCCAAACTCGTTTTATTATTGAAAAAAAAGATTGGTTGTGTTGTTGTTGAAGTTGTTGGTTGTGTTGTTGTTGAAGTTGTGGGTTGTGTTGTTGATGTTGTTGATTGTGTTGTTGAAGTTCTTGCTGATTTGGGACAGGATTTGGTTGTGTTTTTGAGTGGAATCCACTGTATGTTGAGGGGTTTATGATCCCAAGTGTTTGGGAAAAGAACCTTTGAAGTTAAGAGGGTTTAGAGTTGGCAACATGAAGGAGAAAAGTCAGGCTGCTTTCAGGAAACAAGTCTGCGTCACGGCTGTGTTCCCTCTGTGAACAAAATCTGCTCTGTTTTCAGAATTTAATTTCGTAATTCTTCTTAATTTTAGCTGTCCTAAATTATTCCTAAACATCATGGGGTCCTTCCAAACACAAATCATTACCCTTGAATTCATAATCCAATTCAAGGAGAGTTAGTTCCAAGTCAAGTAAAGTTAGAAGTCAAGTGAAGTTAAGAGTTAAGCTTAGAAGTGAAGTAAGTCAAAGCAAGTTTTCAAAGTTGTTCAAGAGTCTTTAGTGAATGTTTTAGCTTCATTTTTAAGACTCAAGTTTCAAGTCAAGTAAAAGGGTATAGAGTTTCAAGTCAAGTAAAGGGTATAGAGTTTCAAGCCAAGTGAAGAGTCTCAAGTTTCAAGTTAAGTCAAGAGCATAAAGTCGAGTCCATTTCTCAAAAGTTATTAGGGAACTATGTATTTCCCAAAGAAGTTTCTAAATGTTTTTACATTTAAGTAAGAAAGGAACATCGATTCCAAAAGAGCCTTTGGGCTAGATTTTGAGTAATTATCTCAAGTTAAAGAAAGATGTGTTTAAAACACTTATGAGCCAAAGTATTTTTGGGAGTAGTATTGAACACCGAATTGGGGACACGAGTTCATATTAACTCAACTCTCCATAAGAACCATGCGCCAACATGGGATTTCTCGGGTCATACTTTTTAGATGATCACGAAAGTTAAGCTAGTGAATCCACTTAGTAAAGTTAGCTTCCTATATTGATGGCAAGGTATAGGATGGTCCTTGGGCAACGTGAGGTAAAACGTTGTATCATCACTAAGGCTCATAGTGGTGGTTGTCGGTTAAAGAACCTCCCACAAAAGTTATATCACTTTATATAAGCAAAGTTGAGTTTATTATCATTTTATCCTTAACGAACTAAGTCGTTGATACTGTTTTACCAGTTATATATATATATATTGCATGTGTCTTATTGCTTTATATTGTGTTCAGTTATTCATGAGTCGAGTATCCTTGAGTTAAGTATCTTTGAGTTAAGTATCTATCTTTGAGTTGAGTATATATCTTTGAGTTGAGTATCTGTCTCTGAGTCCAGTATCTATCTTCTGAGTTGAGTAAGTTTGAGTAGTTTTGAGTATTCCTTGAGTTGAGAAAGTTTGAAAAGAGTTAAGTTATTCAGTTTATTCCAGTTTTTCTTCTAGCTTATGTTGTTTAGCTTTCTAGCTTACATACTCGTACATTCCACGTACTGAGCCATTTGGCCTGCATCTTCTTATGATGCAGACACAGGTATTCAGGATCATCAACAGGAGTTGATACATCCGGGAGTTCCAGTTAGCTATGACAAGTCTCCTTGCTTCCGGAGGATTTCATTTATCTTTCAGTTGTATCAGTTGTTAGGAGGTTGTGGGTCTTGTCCCGGCTTCCATCTTTATCAGTTAGAGGCTTCATAGATAGACATTAGAGTTTCAGAAGTCTTTTCATTTAGTTAAATGTTTTGAAGACTAAAGTTGCCTTTTATGGCGAGTTGTATATATATTATGTTATACAGAGTTTTCTTTTGAGTTAAAGATTTGTAAAGTTGAGTTTATAAACTCTTATTCAGTTTTAAGCTCTTGTATGCTTAAGTTAGTCTTCCGCTTGGAGTCAGCCAGGATGAGGGTTCGCTTGGGGACCAGCAATGGTCTTCGAGTGCCGGCCACGTCCAGGGTGTAGGCTCGGGGTGTGACAAAGATGGTCTACTGCCCATCGCAGGCACAACACTTTAACTATCCTAAAAATTATGAGATGAAGTTCCCGAGTAGTTACCTGTAGAGCGGCCCTGCCAGAGCGGCCACACTCTCGCCAAGGCGGTACAAACGAAACCAGAGAGCTAATTAAAAGAATTCCAAAGCCCCAACTCACAACACACCTCTAACCCTCGACAATCAAAAAATGCCCTTTACGCTAAGATCGATTTTGGGAGTTCTACTCACTTGAATTCAATTCCGTAAAGTCGTATGGATTCCTTAACGAGTTATCTAACTATTCATGCAATCAAAACCATAATTAGTCCATCCGATTGTTACCAGATTTTCCTACACCTTAGAGACCCCAATTTCGTCCAAATCTGGACTAGGTTGGGAAAATCCAAGTACTACGAAAAAGTTTTTCCAACCCCAAATTTCCCCCCGTTGGCATTTCTATAATGACGGAACCCGGTCGTTACAATCAACCCCAATGTCCTCACCCCCACCAACCTCACATCCTTAACCCCCAATGTCGACCTTAATTGTGCTTGCTTAGATTTTATACAAATATTATTTTCAAAATATTTTATTCAACTTATTTATTAAACATTAAAAATAAATAAGAAACTCACATATTTAAAAAAAAAAAAAAAAAAGCAATCTTCCATCATAAGTACACCCTAAAAGTGTTGTTCTTCAATTATACTTGGTATCAAATTTTAGAATAAATAGTGGCTTGATCACACTCAAAGTGTTATTCTATGATATGTTTTCTTAAACGTAATGTCTATATACACTTTATTCTATGATACTAAAACTTTATTTATTCTATGATACTTTTCTCAAAATGCACACTATTTCGTGTAAGTAATATAGGCAGGTTTGCAATTAATCTATATATAGTATAGCCATATAGAATTTAATATTCACCATCTCTCATATTCCTTCACCTTCATAAAAGCCAGAGCAAAAGAATTTAAGAAGAAACTCAAGTACACTCCAACTAGTCCATTTTGAATCAGGTAATTTTTAAATGTCTTAGGCGTACAACATCCCATCCTATACACTATAATAAATAAATAATTTTGTGAGAATACTATAATTGTCATTATATTATATTTAGCGATAATAATATAATATAAGTATTTAATAACCAGCATTCTAGATAAATGTAGTTAAGTAAGCAGTAATTGTCTCAATTGTACCTAAAGTTCCATCTCCTAAACCTACTAATATGCTACTTATATTGATTACAAGGCATTTTATTAATTTGAGTAGTAAGTTGTAAGATATTAGATATCTTTCTTTTAATAAATGATTTAAATTTCTCTTATTGGATGTATTTTAGTAAACCCAGTTCTTCAGCCCCTCCGTTTCAATTAGTTTAACTCCATATTTTTACATCACTCCATGTAAAATAATGGGATAGAACTTTATTATTGTCGTCTTTCATGTTTCTTGATTCATCACTTTTTTAATTTGTAAAAGCGTCTAGATAGCTTTTATCAAATTAAAATTCTACGAAAGTATACTTAGTATCGTGTTCTAACTTCTACTTGTGACCTTACATAACAACAACACAACATATCAAGTGTAGTCCTACAAAGTGGGATCTGGGAGGTAGAGTGTACAGAGACCTTGCCTCTACCTCAGAGTTGAGATAAAGAGGCTATTTTCGATATATTTTCAATAGTATAGCAGAACTCTACTACAATAAATAATATTATAATTGAACTACATGAAATCATAGATAGCAACAAAAATCGAAGAATAATTAAGAAACTACAAGACTGTACAGTCCTATGACTACGAGCAAGGGTAACAAGAAAACGTAGTCCTACTTACTAGTATGGTCGCACTCTTACCTACTAATATTCTACCCTAATTTATGTCCTACACATCTTTCTATCATAACGTTTTAACCAAAAAAAAATTAAAAATTAACTAAACCACAAATTATAAAGTAAAATAAAATAATCAAAAATTGATATGATATAAATTTTATAAAATAAGCGATCGAACCTAACATTGACAGTACCCCTACCCTACACGTATCTAGATATTATCTTCAATTATCTGCGTCTCTTCTCTCTCTTTTTTCTCTTTAAAAAAATATTTTTGAGAAATATTTCAAATTTCAAATTTTTTAATTTTTTAATTTCGTACCTTCAAAGATATGTATACACAAAAAAAAAAGAAAAAGAAAAAAAGTGGACTTTAATAATCATAATATGAGTAAGTGATTATTGGTAAACACAAAAAATAGGATCATCTGTGGAAAAAAATGACGAGGATAATTCAAATTTATAATGGACTTCCGGAAATTATATAGAAAGACTTGGCTTTAATAATTCAAATTTATAATAAACTTTAACTAATCTATTTCAGATCATGACTTTGATAAACTAATTGAAAGTTCACATTTGCAGTCTAACAATAATAATGCTTTTGCTGACTCAATTTTCTCAATATAAGTGTTGTAAATCTGCAACAAGACAAACTACCATTTGAGAGGAATTATAAGCTTGGAAGTAATTAAAGAAAAAAGGTTTAATATTTTTCTACTTTTCTTTTTCTATTTCATTTTACATGTATTTTTGTGATTCATTTGATTTGAAAGAAACATACATAATAAGAAGTAGAAAAATGGTTTATATTTTTTACTTAATAATTATAGAATGTATATATAAGTTGGATGATCTCATAATTAACCATTATTTTTCTTCACTTGGTAATTATTCAAACCCACAATCTTAGGATTGGAGTCGAGGATGCTTATCGTTACAAGCAACTCCTGACATTAAATATATATAGTAGTTGAAAGAATCTATTTCCTCGCTTCTAGATCGGTCTCTAACCCTCTTCCCTTTCCTTTTTTAACTATTTTTCATTTTTCTCATGTTTAATAAGTAAGAAACTCGCATATTTTCCTTTATACCAATCACACCCATATAGGGTCCAAGCTTGTAAAGGGAGATTAATTAAGGTCTCTAATAATGATATACAAAGAAGACATTTTAACGTAGAGTTTATGTAGATATAGATCTTAGTTGGCTCTACATTTAAGATCTTAATATATCATGATTCCGGGAAATACTTTTAACATGGGGTGTGTGTTCAATACGGAGGAAATAGATACTTTTCAATTTTCTCATGTTTGATTGCTTAATTTTTTTAGAAAATATATCGAACACAAAAAAATAAAAAAATAAACCCACTTATTAGCTTTAAAAATATATATTTAAAAAAAAAAAAAAAAACCATTTTCAGAAAATGATTTCCTTCTACCAAACACACCCATGGTTTGTGTAAATTTAGATCTTGTCTCTATAGTGCTCTCTCTATTTCGTTTAACTGAAATTTTTAGGCTTTTTTAGGCATTTTTCATTGTTCAAAATAATTGAATTGTTCAAAGTTCAAGATAGATGTTTTTCATTTATTGAAGTTTTATATTTTCTAGGAGATAAATTACATTACTTACAAAGTTATATTTATGATTTCACAAAGGGCAATAGTGGAAAGTATGATTTTAAATTATGTCTTTGAATGTTTTTCTTAACTAGTTTCTGGTGACATGTGTTGCACGTTTGTTCTTTATTATTATGATATTAATTTTTTTTTTATCTATAATAGTTTTGAGTTATAAAATGAAAATATTGGTGGAGTCAGGAGTGAAAATTTTTAACCACTAACTAATAATCTCTTTTACTGCTTATATATTATATTCGAATTCAATTTCTATTAGTTACTTTTTAGTAGTGTATGTTCCAAAGTGTTTGTCTAATTATTGACTTGAGGTAGAGGTTAAGAAAGTAAAGAGCTTTTTGAATCTTATATAGTGTGAAACTAAAAATGTGTAAAATGTACCATAGTGCCCTTTAATATTTTGGTTGTAAATATATCATGTGAAAACTTAAAACTAAAGAATCACCAAAAAATGAAAGAAACGTTCTTCTTAAAATGGACTAAAAAAAGAAAGTAAAACAAATGAATAAAAAGGAGAATATAAGTGTTTTCCATTGAATTAAGGTATAATACATAATTATATTCTTTAACTTGGCCTCATCTGGAATCTAGGCTCTTCCATTTTGGGTTTGCACAAGTAGATACTTAAACTTTCATAAATCTAAATAAGTAGACACATATATCTTACGTGGCATAATACATATAGGACGCCACGTAAGATGCAGCGTATGATGTGAATTGCCAAGTAGGATGTGTGTGTCTACTTGCTCAATTCCATAAAAGTTTTAAGTATTGTCTATTCGTACACACACAAAGTTGTAATGCATAAATGCCAAAAAAAAAACTAAATTAAAAGGTATATTTATATATTATGTCTTAAATTAATAAGTGTATTCCTTCCTGCTTTTGTTATTTTTCATAGATCAATTTAGTTTCTTTTTTCTACAGGATAACATGAGAGTTGATGCTATATATAGTTTTCTGTTTATTGCTTTGTCTTTTCCTTTCAAATAAAATTTGGCAATGAATATATTGCTTTGGATTAATAGTAAATGAATTGAAATTAAAAGAATGTGTTTTATATATATATATATATATAGGAATTACAATTGAAGAAAGAGAGATGACACACTCCACTGAGATGACCCCAACAGATGACCAAAGTCCACTTATTCCTCAAATTAATAATGTTAAGGTCTGTCTTTCTCACAACTATATAAATTTGTTTTTGATTTCATTACCCTACTAATTTTTGGCAATTAAATATTTAATTTCTTTTTGTACCCTATATTTTGCTAGTGCATGAATTTCAAGAGATTGTAGAATTTTTTAGATTATTTTTTTCATATAATTTTAGGTCTACCTCATGGTCCTAACACGTTCACTAACCACAGTTTTGGTGTAAACCTTGTCTACTTCTTTTCTAATCAGTTTTCCCACTCAAACTTGTGGAATTCACCTCAGAAATATCCTCTCAAAATTACCATCTTTACTGAAAAAGAAAAAGTAAATATATTTGTTTGATACAAAAATATTATTTCTTACTATTTTTTTAGTGTTTATATAAGTAAGCATATTTTATTGTTCTAATAGAGCTGTAGAGTCTGGGCAAACACTATAAGGGTGGGGTTCATGGGGAGGGAGTGGGAGTAAGGGGTGGATGGTGGGAGGGGGAAGGGGATAGGTGGGTAGGGGAGGTGAGTAGGGGTGTGTAAAAGTCGAACCGATCAATAAATTAAATAGAAAAAATATTATTGGTTTATTGCTATTAGTTACTGTATTTGCCTTTTAGCCTTCAATTCACACTTTACAGTGACTTTGAGTTCACGACATTACATTATATAAAACATCAAAATCTAAAGTAAGAACTCTGTTCCTCTTAATTTCTCTTTGTGTTGCACATCTATAGCTCATTTCATGTTAGCTACTATTGTTTCTCTTTGTGTTGCATATCTATAGCTCATTTCATGTTAGCTACTATTGTTTCTATTTTATGAGTGTTCTATAAAGTTACATTATTGTCTTGTTGCGTCAAATATTCGATAATAAGCCGTATATTTGTTTTATAAGTATATTTTTATTGATTAAATCGAAAAACCGAACCGTTAAGCACCTAAATCAAAAATTGATAAAAATATCTTATTGGTTTAGCGTGTTTAAAAATCAAAACTGATAAACGAACTGATAATACATAAAACTGAACCAAACCAACCGATGCACAACCCTAGAATTGAGAGTGTTTTGGGAAAAAAAGACAATTAATTAATGCAGAATGCCACTTATAAAAATTTTAGAAATATTATTTTATTTTATTTCTTAAAGACAATTATTATGATTCTTTTCCACTAATTACAGATAGATGAAGAGAGGAAAGAGGATCATCCTGAAACAAATGTTTTACTGTTACAAACAAAGAGTTCCACAAATCAAATATTTAATGAAAGATTTAAGCATTTGGACGCTACATGCATCAACTTTGCGACCATATTCAAAGTAAATGTGGGGCTACAGAAATCAAATCCAGGTGCTTATACACCAATGTTGATCTCCATTGGTCCTTACCACAAGAAAAATCCTCAACTTGGCTCCATGGAAAAGTACAAACTGTTGCATTACTGAAATTGATAAACTGAAATATGAAGCACTAAAGTGTTATGGCGAAAACCTTGACGGTGATATTGTTGACAAATTTTCAGAAATGTTGTTGCTTGATGGTTGTTTTGTGGTTGAATTTATTCGAGAGTGCTGGAAAGATGAGGAAAAAGAAAACAACATCATCAAATTGGAATGGATGAAGTGTCAAGTATGTAGAGACATGGTGTTACTAGAAAACCAACTCCCTTTCTTTGTGCTTGTCATACTTTATCGCATGACACCACTTCCTAATGAAGAGAACTTGTTGTATATGGTGAGAGACACCTTACTCAATACTTTTCCAAAGGTGAAATTTATACCAAAATCAGAAATTCAAGGTATAACAAAACGATTCGACCATTTACTTGATGTGGTACACATGTTTTGTCGCCCTTCAGGTGAGAAAGTTGAACAAAACATGGATGCTAACACGCAAAACCAGTGTTGCAAGATAAGTTTTTGTGGCAACATGAGTTTGCAATTAGCAAAAGAAATGCCCCCTCATCTTAAAATTTGGCAGTGCTATCATATTCCAACTGCAAGAGAGCTTTTTGACACTGGAGTTAGCTTCTTAAAAATAGGATCTGTGGAAGAAAATAACGAGGATAAAACATCATTATTTGATATCACTTTCGAGAAGGGATTAATGAAAATCCCGTGTTTCACGATTGACGATACTATGGAAACCTTCATGAGAAATATGATAGCTTTTGAGCAACATACTTCAAAAGAACTATATCCTTATTTCTCGAATTATGCACATTTAATGACTCAACTTATTGGCTCACATAGAGATGTTAATTTTCTTCGCCAAAACAAAATCATCCTTAAGGGCATGGGAGATGACAAAGAAGTGGCCAGCATCTTCAAGAAACTTTCAGATGGGGTGGCAATCCCAGACTTTTATTACATACAAGAGTGCAGTAAATTGATTCAACATTGTGAGAAGCCATGGAGTCAAAAGGCAAGTTTGAGGCACAACTATTTTCAGAGTCCTTGGGCAGGAGCTTCAACTGTGGCAGCTATTACACTTCTTGTGCTCACAGTTATACAGACTGTTCTGGCTTTTACCGGTTATGTTAATAAGTAATCTTTGTTGTAGCTGTGTAACACAACTATTGACTCATCGAGTGATTCCTCATTATGCAATTTTTTGTGTGTTGATGAGCTTAATATTGTGTCTCGCCTCCATTATGGGGTAGGACTAAAGCTAATAATTTCAGCTCATATTTATAAAATTATCATATTTAATCCATATTTTTATTTGAGGTAATTTTTTATTTTATTTTTTGCATTAATAGCATATTTGAGGTAAACTTGCTTGTGATTTGAGGCAAATTTTAAATCTTTAGGGCTCGTTTGGTTGGAAATAAGTTATCCTGGGGTTAGCTATCCTGACAGGGGCAGATTTACCTATATGGAATGTGTATCACGTGACACGACTTTGTCGAAATTTTTTACGAAATATACCTGTAAAACAAAAAAATAAAAAAAAATAAAAAATAAAAGATGCTAAAAGATAAAATAATTCAAAGGACACCCTTGTTACTGATTGCGCTTGGCTCAGGTGGCAGACGCGCTGCACGCAAAGGGCAGCGTCACGAGTTCGATTCCGAGGTGTGTATTTTTACTCTAGTTTATTCGAGTTTTTTTTTTTTTTCACGTTTGAATTTTTTCCTTTTTAAAATTTATTAAAATTTTGTTTTAAATTCAAAACAATAGGTCCCCTTTATTGAAAACCTATCGACCCAGTCTAATTCATTCAAAATCTAACTACTTTTTTTTTATTTTTAGAATTAATATAAAACTCAAAATCTTTGAGTCCTTTATCAATTAGAATTATAGTTAAATACAAATAGTGTTGACTCCTTAAATCCTTGTATTTGTATATTTCTGACTTGTGAGTTTGTTCAATTTTCTTTCTGTTCTTGGTGAAGCCTCACAAGTCACATGTTGTATAAAACTTTATTTAATAATATGAAAATGTGAATGGTTTAATTTAAAATTTTAAAATATTATCTAACTAAAAGAGGCCTCAAATTTTTGGAGGCCTAAAGCAAAACCTTCTTTTATTTTCTTCTTGAGTCATTTTTGTCTCTTTAATGGTGACACCGCTTAGAAAAAATCATGCGTACGCCACTGTATCCTGGGATAACTTATCCCATCACTATGATATACATGGTGGGATAAGTTATCCCAAACATGGCAATCAAACAACATAAATTTTTTTATCCCATCACTATTATATTTAATCCCTCACACCAAACAAGCCCTTAGTTTGTTCTCAAAGTATGTAATAAGATACATTTCGCGAATAAAAAAGGCCTATGCATATAAGGGAGTAGAGCATTTTTCTCATTATTGTTCCAATGTTCAGATAGAGCCCTACTAGGGGCAGTCTAGAATCGACTAGCTGAAGATAGGAAATTTCCTTGAGTTTCAATTGGTGCTAAGTTATTTTCCA
Source organism: Solanum verrucosum (assembly GCF_900185275.1). Classification (NCBI taxonomy): domain Eukaryota; kingdom Viridiplantae; phylum Streptophyta; class Magnoliopsida; order Solanales; family Solanaceae; genus Solanum; species Solanum verrucosum. The sequence goes on from NW_026019988.1 coordinate 6,553,346, forward strand.
ATGGCTGGGGTGGGTGGGGGGGGGGGGCTGGGGTGGGGGGTGACTCATTTATGTCATCTGTTAATAGTTGGCTAAATCATGGCACTGCCTTTATGTCTAGATCCATTCGTGCCATTATTTTTTAACGATTTGGATTTTTTCCACGTGCGTCTTTTATTAGAGATCCATATCACCAAAACAACTAGTCAAAAAAAGTTCAAATATGTCATCGAACATTGAAAAAAAGTTCATCCATGCGATCTATTAATAATTGAGCTCAACCATGCCATTGTCGTAACAGAAAGACCCATTCGTGCTATTTTTTAATGGTCGAATTTCATGGTTTTGCAAAATCTTTTTTTCCATGTGACCTCTTGTCAGAGGTCCACGTGCCAAAATAAAAACTGATCTAATTTAATTAAATTTGAAATTAAACCTGACTCATTAACACCATATTCGACCCACCCTAACCCGTTTCCTTTTTATTTCTTCCCAGACCCTTAGGTCGATCAAATGGCAAGAAACTGACAGATGAATAAATCATTATACATTGTAGAAGAAGAAATTGAAAGATTAGGGCTTGTAAATACTGAGCTTTTGAAGCTTTTGCTGAGGAGTCAAAACATTAAAATGAGAGAAAATTTAGATCTAAGGATTTGGAGGAGAAATAAAAGGGAAACGGGTTAGGGTGGCTCATGTATGTTGTTAATGTAGAATTCTCAAGTAAATGAATAAGAGAAATCAAAGATTGTATTAATAAATAAAATTGTCAAGTACATGCTCCTTATATAGGAGCTGTTACAGAGTTTTTAGAGCCCTAGGCTAGCTACACTTGGAGTTATACTACAATATAAATACAATTACAAGAGTAGAGGTGGACTACTACTACGACTATAACTCTTTAACAAAACACAATAGCCTAGTCGCACTCAGCTAACACAGTAGCCTCGTCCTAGTGCAACTTTAAGTACTCTTTAACCAGAGGCGTATCTAGAGGGGGTGCCGTGGGTTCACGTGAACCCATGCTCCCCTCTCTAGATCATATATAGTAGTGTTATATTTTTTAAAAAATATTTAAATATAGATGTGTGAACCCATGTTCAAAGTATCATATAATAATGCGATGATGATTGGGTGCACTTTTCTAAGTGAGAGATAGAAATTTAAATCTTATATCTATCTTGTCTCTTTGAGTAACCCTTTTCCAAGTGGTTATCAGTTACACTTTTGTCATTTCAACTAATTTTTCTTTTGTTTTTTTCCTTTATTCTTTCATAATTTTCAAGTGTGTTACATTGAGAATTCCTAAAAAATTTAGCATTGTAAATTTTTTATATAATTAAATCAAATGTGTGTATTAAAATTTAAAACTAGTAGTATTATATATTTTGGACCTATAATTTTTAAACTTTAATGGTTCCTATTACAAACTAAACGTCAAATCGATCAAATTTACATTTAAGATACATTTTTTCGTAATTGTGCACCCATCTAGCCGAAATCCTGGATACGCCTCTGTTTTTAACAACTAACGTTGATTGTACCACGTTGTTCAACATGTTCCTTATCTTCAACACTTCCTCTCAAGCTAGTGAGTGAAGGAACAATTTCTCCTAGCTTGCTTCTAAAACCAGCAAAGACTTGCTTTGTCAATGCTTTTGTATGGATGCTTGTTGCAAATATCTCAGTCTCTTTTGATGATTAAGGAATTCCATACACCAGAACTCAAAATCATCCTCAGTAATTACTTGTACATACTTCTTTGATGGCTTTTTCCTATTTTTTAGAAAATTAGAGTTGAAAGAAAAATAGAGCAGAGGGGTACGTTACAGTAAATTCTAAGAAACTTTCCAGTTAAAGATAAAGAGCTTTATTGATCTCTCACTGCAATAATATTTTTCCTAAAAAAATTCCAAACATCTCAACCTATGCTTTCTGTTCTTAGTTTGTTATCTTTGCCTTATCAGTCCATTAATTAATTTATGTCAGAGTTCAAATTCCAGTAAAAACAAAATAAACCAAAGTTTGGGGTGTTATCCTATCCGCTTATGTTATGGCAGACAAAATTATCTAATATTTGTGTTGATTTGAGGAAACAACTGTTTTATTTAGAAAAGAAAACGACGAGTTTTTAAAGTCAGTCATTTAATTTTTAAAGTAGAATTAAGAAAACTATTATTTTTCAAAAGATTAAAACAGAAACCAATTGAAAATATCTAAAGGGTTCGGGGTTCATATTAATGTTCTAGAAAGGGTTTTAAAGCACCTAGAACATCCGCTAACATGCGGTTATTCAATAACTAACTATTTGGCTAATTAATTTAAGAAAAATATGCATACTTGGTTTGAAGAAATAACAACTTAAGACTTAAATTGTTTTTAAAGGGAAGAGAGATGATATAAGGATATTACTTAAGTACTAGATATTATAAAGTCAAATAAAATATACTTGTTTGATTTTAAAAGATACGATTGGTTCATTTTCTGAGGAATTGAATTAAAGAAAAACATTAGAATTAACTAGCAAATAAACTATTAAACAAATACGAAACAAATAAAACAGGAGAGGGAGAGAGTCTTAGGCCCAAGTCTGATTTATGTCCGTTTGGGCCGATACTTGGGCCTAATTTCGCCTTTTGGGCCTTTGGCCCACTTTGTACCTGTCCTACAACTTTTACATATAGCAAACACAAAAATTATATTTGTATGTTATAACTATGGTTTGCATAATTGCACTCTATAACAAACATAAATATGTATAAATTAAAACGATATACATATACAAAAGAAAGCAGTTGTCTATAATATGTTTCTGTTTCGGTATACATATACAAAAGATCAATTGTATAATATGTGTTTGTATAAAGCGAGAAAGAGAGAAAGGCAAAAGAGAATTGGGCAGGAGAGTATTTGTATAGTAAATTATAAGTGTATAGGACAAAGATATATGTATTTGCATGTGTATATACAATTTTCTCTCGTTTTATACAAACAGAAACGTAATTTATACATTTCTGTTTGTATAAGCGAGAAAGGCGAGGAAGAGACTGGCGAGCGAGATATGGGAGAGTAGTGAGCGAGATCTGGGAGAGGGGAACGAAAATATATGTATATATACAATTTTCTCTCGCTTTATACAGATTTAAAGACACGAAAGGAGAGCCATCATTACATTCGCAAGCAAGCCACGAAGCAAGCGGTAATGCGACCAAATATTCTTAACATGAATGCAACTTAAAGATAGACGGCGACACGAAGCTAAAACAAATTATGGAAACAAATTGTCGAACTTATGATTAGAATATAAGCAAGCCGTATTTTCCTAATTACAATTAAAACTAGGATAACCACACTTGAAATTAACCCAACAGATTTATGCTTTTAGTGAAGCTATGCATCAGATATTTGAAGAGAAAAAGGAAAAAAATTGATAAGGAGGGAGGGGCTTAAAGAAGGCAGCCTTGAAGTGAACAGGGGATTGGGACGTCAAGATATATTGAATTCACAACAAACAGAGGCAAACCAAGACTAGTGGAAAAGTTTGAAACCAAATGAGATAAAATTCGGAAGCTAAAGAAAAACAAGCATAATATCGAATTATAAACTTGAAATCGATTTGAAGAGAAAAATAAAAATAAAAATATGATCAACTTTAAGATTCACACACCCGTACAAATCATATTCAAAACTAAGTAAGCCGAGACCAAAATTTCAACCAAAACAAAGAACTCTAATCTTCATACAACTATCGCCATCAAACAATCAACTAAGCAATGAGAGACTTAAAGAAAACTGAAGTTATTTATCATTTTCGAGGAAGCGAACTGGAACAACGAGCTCTGCAGAAGCCTTCTGTAACACCCCGTATCCGAAAATAGAGATTTCAGATTTCTGGTGTTACAGGTGGCACTCACGGACACCATCCACGGACCGTAGATGGACTCACGGTCCGTCCTGCAGGTCCGTGGTTCGTGACAGAAAACTTCCCCAGAACTAAGTCAGAAAATTTGGCTAAGTGTTGACCCACGGCCGGACTTACGGTCCGTAAGTCAGGTCACGGACCGTAGTTCGTGTCCGTGGATCGATGCCCCAAAAGCCTAGCTTCAGTCCTGAACTACGGTTGACCAGCACGGACCGTCATTCGATCCACGGTCCGTAGGTCTAACCGTAGATCGAAGGATAGCAGCCAGTTAGCTGAAAATTCTGATGGGTCAACTTCAGATGGTCATAACTTTTAGCACAAAATGAATTATGTGTCCCATGACCTATGGTTACATAGATAATTGAATTACCTTTCCAACGCCACCGAGTTTGCTAAATTCCGACCTCCGAGTAAAAAGTTATGCCCGTTTTAGTGAAGACCTGTCGGGCAGACTCGAACTACGGACCCAATCTACGGACCGTAGATTGACCTACGGCCCGTAGGTCCAAACCGTCGGTCACTCCGACAGCAGTTAATTCAGGGGTTTTTTGGTCTTTTCCTATTTCGTTTAACCCCTAAGATACGTCGTTTAGACCCTAAATCATGAGGTTTTAATTAGTTTAAGCCTAGAAACATAACTAGAACTTACCTAAGTCAAATCATTAATCAAACTTAGAAGAATTAGAAGCAAGAGAGGAGAAAAAGGTCAAGAACCCTAGTTCAAGAACGCAGCGAGGTTTCTTCAGTTCCAGCCCCGAAATCGAAAGATTTCTCCGTGGAATTCGTCACCAGGTATGTGGGATTTCACTAGTGGGTTCCTTTCGCCCATTAGGTCCCTAGAATTCAGTCAGATTCTTGATTCCATGATTATGAACAGACCTAGGGTTTCTAGAATTATAGCAGATCATCATTAATTAGTTATTTAAATGTTCCAAATCAGATTATCATGTTATTGCTCAGTTTATCGCATGAATTTCAGCACCCTAGCTATGTATTTCTTCAGTTCTTGAATTACACATGCTAGGTCAGATATTTCAGTATTCAGTTTTACATGCCTCAGTTTATGAATGCATCATTATCAGATTAATTGTTGCATTCTCAGTTTGCATGTTCAGTTTTGAGCTATCCAGTATTTACAGAAATTCAGTCATAACCAGTTAACCAGTTAATTCATTGGGAGTAGCATAATACCGAGTTGGACTAGGGTTTCAGCGTACCCATATAGTCCCAGAACTACGAGCCACGTAGGTGTAAGTCCCCTCTGTGGGCAACATCAGTTTAGTGATCACGCCAGCATGCCTCTATACCTCTGGCAGGGTATATTGGGTCCTCTCGATGGGGCGTATACATCGGACTCCACATTTAGCTCATGTGGTTTTATGTCGGTTATTAGTAGCTCCCACAGTTCAGTCAGACTCTATTGCATTGACCACACTTACAATTCAGTCAGTATTCAGTCAGCATGTTATAAATTTGGTCATTGCATTCAGTTAGCTCAGTATTCAGTATTTCAGTATCCATATCATGTTCAGATTATATCATTGCTCAGTATGCTTTGTTCAGTTATATGTTATTTCAGCTTTACTCCATCCTGCATGCTCAGTACCTTTCAAGTACTGACGCATACGTGCGCTACATCTTCTCGTGATGTAGGTTCAGGTTCTCAGCATCCAGATCACGCTTAGATCGGTTCCCGATCTCCAATTCAGCAGAATCAGTGGTGAGTCCTCATTCTCCGAGGACAATAGTCATGAGTTTCATTTCAGTATTTAGTCCTTTAGTTTCAGTTTTTGCTAGATCTAGTTGGGGCATGTCCCAACATTTCTAGTCAGTTTAGAGGCTTATTTCAGACATAGTTAGATTCAGCTTAGTATTTGAGTTTGATAACTTCTTTGTATTAAACTCTCAGATTTGATATATTCAGTTATAGTATATGGGTATTCCTCATCTCTTCAGATTTATTTATGAATTAGCTTCCGCATCAGTTTATTTTCTTTAGTATGCTCATGATCATGCCAGCAGGGTTAGCTTGGGATCACTTGTGGTCCTAGTCCCGTGTCCGCGTCTCGGGGGTAGCTCGGGGCGTGACAAACTTGGTATCAGAGCATTAGATTTAAGTGTCCTAGGATGTCTGAAAAGCCGCACTAAGTAGAGTCCTTTTCATGGGTGTGAAGTGCACCACATCTAATGAGAGGGAGCCTATGAATTGTTTTAGGAAAACTTCACTTTCTTGATATTCTTATCGTGCGTTGGTATGATCTCCTTTCTAATCCATCGTTATGCGCTTAAGATCATGCCTCCTCATAGAGCTTAGGCAAGGAATGCTAATGCACGCAATGCTAACGCAGTTCCTCTAGTCCCAGATCAGGAAGTTTCGAATGCAGAGTTTCGAAATGCCAATTCAGCTTTTGGCTCAGGTATGACCAACGAGAACAATCAGCAAGTTCCAGTTCCTACTAATATAAATGGTGGATCAGTGGCAGATAGGGTTCTAAACTTTTGTAAGGATGAATCCTCCTGAGTTTTTAAGGTCGCAAGTTGGTGAAGACCCACAAAACTTCATTGATGAGGTTAAGAAAATCTTTATAGTGATGCAAGTAACTAGTAATGGTAGGGTTGAGTTGGCATCCTACCAGCTTAAGGATGTGGCTCACGTATGGTTCACTCAGTGGAAAGACAACAAGGTTACTTTGTCTTTTGTAATTCCTTACATAGCAGTCCAATTCAGAGTTAGTCCAGAAACTCTCTCATAACCTTTCTCAGTCTCTACTCCAGTCGGTGACCCAGTTATAGCAAGACGGGTATACAGAAATTGCCCTGTCACAGTCTCTCAGAAAGTCACCTCAGCAGATCTTGTAGAGTTAGAAATGGTAGACTTCGATGTCATTCTAGGCATGGATTGGTTACATTCATGTTATGCCTCAGTTGATTGTAGAACTAGGATTGTTCGTTTTCAGTTTCCAGACGAACCAATCTTAGTATGGAAGGGTAGTAGCTTAGCGCCTATAGGTCGATTCATTTCTTACCTTAAGGCCAGAAAGATGATCTCTAAGGGTTATCTCTATCATCTAGTTCGGGTTAAGGATTCTAGTTCCGAAACCCCAAATCTTGAGTCAGTTCCAGTGGTTAATGAGTTTCCAGAAGTGTTCCCAGAAGATCTTCCAGGAGTTCCTCCCGAAAGGGAAATAGACTTTGGAATTGATCTCCTTCCAGATACCCAGCCTATCTCTATCCCTCCTTACAGAATGGCTCCAGCTGAGCTTAAGGAATTGAAAGAGAGTTGAAAGACCTTTTAGATAAGGGCTTCATCAGACCCAGTATTTCGTCATGGGGTGCACCAGTGTTGTTCGTGAAGAAGAAAGATGGTTCTCTCAGAATGTGTATTGACTATAGGCAGTTGAACAAAGTCACAATCAAGAATAAGTATCCTATCCCCAGGATTGATGACTTGTTTGACCAACTTCAGGGTGCTAGTCATTTCTCAAAGATAGACCTCAGATCAGGTTATCATCAGCTTAGAGTCAGAGATAGTGACATTCCGAAGACAGCCTTCAGAACTCGGTATGGTCATTATGAATTTGTAGTTATGTCATTTGGACTAACCAATGCTCCTGCAGCTTTCATGGATTTGATGAACAGAGTGTTCAAGCAGTACTTAGACTTGTTCGTTATCGTCTTTATTGATGATATCCTCATTTACTCTAGGAATGAGGAAGAACATGCGAGTCATTTGAGAGTTGTTCTGCAAACTCTTAAAGATCGCCAGTTATTTGCAAAATTTAGTAAGTGTGAGTTTTGGTTACAATCAGTTGCTTTCCTTGGGCATATTGTGTCTAGTGAAGGAATTCGGTAGATTCCCAGAAGATAGAAGCAGTGAAACAATGGCCCAGACCTACCTCTGCTACAGATATCAGAAGTTTCTTGGGTCTAGCAGGCTATTACAGACGGTTTGTGGAAGGATTTTCATCCATAGCCTCTCCATTGACTAAGTTAACTCAGAAAAAGGTTAAGTTCCAATGGTCAGATGATTGTGAGAAAAGCTTTGCAGAACTGACAACTAGGTTAACTACAGCTCCTGTCTTGACTCTACCAGAGGGTTCAGATGGTTATGTGATCTATTGTGATGCATCCAGAGTCGGCCTAGGTTATGTGTTGATGCAGCGAGGTAAGGTTATAGCTTATGCTTCTAGACAACTTAAGGTACATGAGAAGAATTATCCAACTCATGACCTCGAGCTAGCAGCAGTGGTGTTTGCACTTAAGATTTGGAGACATTACTTGTATGGTGTTCATGTAGATGTGTTCACAGACCATAAGAGCCTCCAGTATGTATTCACCCAGAAAGAGTTGAATCTTCGCCAGAGAAGATGGCTAGAGTTCCTCAAAGATTATGATATGAGCGTGCATTACCATCCTGGTAAGGCCAATGTAGTAGCAGATGCCCTTAGCAGACTATCAATGGGTAGTGTATCACATGTTGAGGAAGAAAGAGAGAGCTAGCAAAGGATGTTCACAGACTTGCTCGCCTAGGAGTTCGTCTTATAAGCATATCAGATAGTGGTGTAACGGTTCAGAATGGGGCAGAATCTTCTTTGGTAGTAGAGGTTAAGGAAAAGCAAGATAGTGATCCAATCTTGCTTGAACTTAAGAGTGCAGTCCACAATCAGAGAGTGGAGGTTTTCTCCCAAGGGGAGATGGTGTACTTCGCTATCAAGGTAGATTGTGTGTTCCTGATGTGGGTGAATTGAGACAGCATATTCTCACAGAAGCCCACAATTCCAGATATTCTATTCATCCAGGTGCTACTAAGATGTACCGTGATCTACGGGAAGTCTATTGGTGGAATGGTATGAAAAGAGATATAGCAGACTTTGTGGCTAAGTGCCCCAATTGCCAGCAAGTAAAGGTAGAACATCAGAAACCAGGAGGTATGACTCAAGAGATTGACATTCCTACTTGGAAGTGGGAAGTGATCAACATGGACTTCATCACAGGTTTACCTCGTACTCGCAGACAACATGACTCCATTTGGGTGATTGTTGATAGGGTTACTAAGTCTTCTGCTTTTTTGGCGGTCAAGACTACAGATTCGGCGGAGGATTACGCCAAGCTTTACATAAATGAGATTGTGAGGTTGCATGGAGTTCCTTTGTCTATCATCTCAGATAGAGGTCCTCAGTTTACATCTCATTTCTGGAAGTCATTTCAGAAAGGTCTTGGTACTCAGTTAATCTTAGCACAGCATTTCATCCGCAGACGGATGGTCAGGCAGAGCGTACCATTCAGACCTTAGAGGACATGTTGAGAGCTTGTGTGATCGACTTCAAGGGTAGTTGGGATGATCACCTTCCTCTTATTGAGTTCGCCTACAACAATAGTTACCATTCTAGCATTCAGATGGCCCCTTATGAGGCATTATATGGGCATAGATGTAGATCTCCAGTTGGTTGGTTTGAAGTAGGTGAAGCAGCCTTGATAGGACCAGATTCGGTCCTTGATGCTATGGAGAAAGTGCAACTCATTAGAGATAGACTTAAGACTGCTCAGAGTCGCCAGAAGTCTTATGCAGATGTGAGAAGAAGGGAACTAGAGTTCCAAGTTGATGATTGGGTTTTCCTTGAAAGTGTCACCTATGAAAGGGGTGATGAGAATTTGGCAAGAAAGGAAGCTCAGTCCCAGATATGTAGGCCCTTACCGGATCTTGAAAAGGATTGGTAAAGTGGCTTATGAGTTAGAGTTGCCAGCAGACTTAGCAGCAGTGCATCCAGTCTTTCACATTTCTCTTTTGAAGAAGTGTGTGGGTGATCCAGCATCCATAGTGCCATTAGAGAGTGTGGCCGTGAAAGATAGCCTTTCTTATGAGGATGTACCAGTTGAGATTCTCGATCGTCAGGTTAGAAGGTTGAGAAATAAAGAAGTCGCTTCAGTCAAGGTTTTGTGGAGGAGTCAGTCAGTAGAGCTACTTGGGAAGCAGAAGCAGCCATGAAGTCCAAGTATCCTCACTCTTTCCTTCCGATTCCATTCCAGCTTGAGTAATAGTTCCTCTTTCATTTTCAGTCATTCATCGAAAATTCAGATTCTGAATCACTGTTCTCATTTAGTTTGTACTTGCATTTCAGCGTATTTGCATGTCCTTGAACAGTCAGTCAGAATTCAGTTCTCAGTGTTTAGTTAGGGATTTGCAGCCCTTTCCCTACATTTCAGCTAGATTAGTTCTT